>NC_064629.1:903891888-904516888 GCF_023864275.1 Schistocerca cancellata
ACAAATCTATTCTACTAAAATCCCCTTTGTCCATATCCATACTTCTTCGAAATGTTCCCACACTAAATCCCACTACATAACTCGTTAAACAATTACCTTCATATTAACCTTAAACCACACTCACGCATAATTCATACTGCTAAAACACATTTATAACATTTTACATACACAAAAAGACATAACACTTTATGAATATACTAGAACAGTTGATGAAAAACATTCCATTACTTTAGTGGGCACAATCGAAACTAAAATCACAGTCCACCTATCCAATATTGCCCTCTATCGGCTGATACATAAACTTGGTGCGCATCCAGTCTCATGCCACCATCTGTCACTATCCAGCTCTGAGACACGTCTCCCATTTAAGTGCCTTCAAGACAGGGTCGTTATACGGCGCTACGCCTCAATAGTTGTCCCAATAGTTGTCCCACTTAACCGCCTCCAAGACAGGATCGTTATATGGCGGTACGCCACACACACACCCTGCCTATGATTATAAAATATGATTCCAAAAAAATTTAAAATCATACTAATATCGATCCTGACCTAAAATTATAAAATATTTAAACAAAATATTCTCATTCTTATAAACCAAAATGACAAATTTCTTACTTCGGAATTGGCAGTCTATGACTAACCTAGTCTAACATCTTTAATTTCTTTTATAATTGTGGTGTCACCGCCAGACACCACACTTGCTAGTTGGTAGCTTTAAATCGGCCGCGGTCCATTAGTACATGTCGGACCTGCGTGTCGCCACTGTCGGTAATTGCAGACCGAGCGCCACCACACGGCAGGTCTAGAGAGACGTACTAGGACTCGCCCCAGTTGTACGGACGACTTTGCTAGCGACTACACTGACGAAGCCTTTCTCTCATTTGCCGAGAGATAGTTAGAATAGCCTTCAGCTAAGTCCATGGCTACGACCTAGCAAGGCGCCATTAACCATTTCTAGATAGAGTCTCACTTGTATCATCAAGAATGCTGTATACAAATGATGGATTAAAGTTAAGTATCCCAGCAGTTACCTACTTTTCTTTATAGCATTCATTACGTATCCTGTTTCAGACCTAACGCCAGCCGGCGTGTGTAAACGCGTGCCTTTCGGTTACCCGTCACTGTGGACTGGCTGTCTTGTCAGTCCACTACAATAATAATCCTCTTTTACTTGAATCCATGTTTGCAAATCTCTCAAAAACATTCTTAATTTTTTTAATAACATTTTATTTACATTTACTTTTTGAATGTCTTTTTTCGCGCACTGCGGTTGGTGTCCTTCTATTTAATGGGCCTAATAGTATTTCGTCCTACCTTAAAAGAAACTGCGCATAACTATGGTCTCTTTATCACACACTTTTCAGTGAGTGTTGAGTATGGCACCTTGCATTGTACCATCCATAACACACCTCCATTCTCCACTTACTGCTCCCTCCATGGTTTACATGCATGGCTGTCCCTGAAACCATACTTTCGTCTAAGCCTACGTCATTTATATACATCCTAATAAACTATTACTTATGGTATAGGAGATTATTTACGTTGTATGCTATTTAGTTTAACTTGAATTCAAATGAAAGTAAATTCTTCCACATAGTTTCACCACTATGTAACAGAAATCTAGAATTGTATTTACAAAATATACATATATTCTCCACATTCATACATATTCCACTCGTCAAAAATATTCTTCACCTAGATCTCCTTTACTATCTGCCCTTGTCACGTCAGGTTACTCTCATATTTATACATGCCACTCAGCCTTCAATCACAAACTGACCCCCATCTTTCACACCATAAAACTTACTTCATCTTAATCCAATGACTCCATCTTACACTTACAAAGCCACCTTTCCAGATTGAGAAGAATATTACAGAAGATAGATTCAGCTCAGAATGATTAGAAGAGGAAGACTGGCAATACGAAAAGAAAACGAAATAGCACTGCCAGTAACTTGAGCACCTGGTGTTCGTCAAACACATAGCATTGCATAGGTTGCAATGCCCTCTGAGACCTCCAAACGTAACTCACATCTGCCTCATGGTCCACCGCCACATCATCTCCATACTCATTGTAGTCCCCCAAATCCTCTGTCTTTCTACAATACCTAACTGGTATACTGGCTACTTCTTCATTGATCACATAGCCTTTTCGGAAAAATGGCACAACCACATCTTTCCCACTTATTTCAAAAATTATCACACATTCTTTTTAAATTTAATCTTCCTTTGTAATGGTTAAAGAAATCTGTACCAATCAACATTTTTATACACAGATCAGGAATTATAAGGCAATTATGGAATACTCCCATTCCATTTATTTTGACTGGCAACAGAACTTCATGTCAAACAGGTTTTTTCACTTTGTCAGTAACTACAATAATCTGTACCCCCATTATTGGCATAATTACAAGATCATTCCCTCTTAGCAATGATTCTAACCAACCTTTTTTTCTCAGAACATAAATCACTACCTGTATCTGCTAAACACTGTACCTCTTCATCACACACCTGCAGACTAATTATTGGTTGACTCAATACTTTCCTTTCCTTGCTAGCATCAGCACCCTCCTCCAACAAGTCGTTCATAGCCTCTCTTCTATCGAAACCTGGCCTGTTTCCGTAAATTAAACAGACTTTTGCAGAATCACCTTCACCACTTTCTCCCCCATACTAAGTATTCTATTCACTAGTGACAACTCAAAACTCTCTTCTGGCGCTACGCTATTCTCCATTATAGACTCTTTCCCTTCCCTTTCTCCACTATTAACAGGTCGACCCCGATTTTGGTCACCATCCTCCTGCTTCTCCCTAATAGCCTCACAAATATCAACATTTATAGACGCTAATATTTCCTCCGCACTGGCATCACTAATTTCCTGTAATTCGGCAGCCTCTGTATTTTCTCCTTCCTGAGAACATAACTCGACTTCAACTTGGTTGCTAACCACTTTCTTGCAATCGGATTCTGTCACATCTTCCACTAATACCCCAGCCCTCTCGTCTGCAATACAGTGCTTATCTTGTTTATGTCTATCCAAAAATTACTCTAAACCTCCATTATACGTACAGACTTTTACGTAGCTCGTTTCATCTGTTGTTACTACCTTGTCCTGTATCTCCCGTACAGTCCCAATCTGGTTACTATTAACATATACAAAAGGTTTTGCTAGTGGGCTCAAACTAGTACTTCCCGTCTGGTAAATGCTAGCCCTTTCACAGACAGCAATCAGTTTGACGGATTCTGTAATTCAGTATCCCTTCTTACGTTTACCCCTCTCTGTTGCTGCCTTTGCGCAACATCGTTCTCTCGCACTGGAGAATACGATCGATAATCATGCACCTGCTCCCCATTACTTCGCCTATGATTTGCTGGATAGCGCCACCTCCCGGCACCTCTGCCCTTGCCATTTCCACGGCACACGCCAATTCTGTTAATGTTTACATTATGTCGCAGTCCTGCATCATTTGGTGGTCTGACATTACAATTTACATGTTCCTCCTCATGCAGTAACTTCTCAACCCTCTCCAAATGACTAATGAATTTATGTACATCATCCCTCGGCGCTGAAACAAGTTTGTTCCTCCAGTGCATAGGCGGTTTACCTTCCAAACCCATAGCAGTTTCCTCTGCCTCGATTTTGTTGTTTAAGTATGACAAATTTGTCATCCACTTTAACGCGAATTTTTTTACACTTTCCCTTCTGGGATTAAACTTTTCCCCAGCCCAGAAGCTATTTAATAACTCCATCTGTTTTTGCTTACCCCTATATTCTTTCAAAAACGACCATTTAAATTTATCCAAAGTATCGTACTGTTCAGTAGCAATAACCCCCCCAAATTCTGGTCTCTCCTAAGAATTTTGACGTAATAAAACCTATTTGTAGTTTGTCTGATCGCAAACTAGGTAACACACCTTCGAAATCATTCCAAAATTCTTTTGGATGCACATTTCCTGTTGGATCAAAACGTAAAAACTGTCTGTTAGCGACATATGAAATTTCAGATGATTCTACCACAACACTACACCGACTACTGTTAATTCTATGTTTGAGGTTAGTTTCAACTTGGCATAGTCTACTGTCATGCTCATGCAACCTACTTTCCACCTCTTCTACTTGGTTAGTTAGCTGAAGAACACTTTTATCAGACTCATCCACTCGTTCTGACACAGTTTTTACTTCATTCATACATTTGTCAGTTTCAGAACTTGTTTGCTGGCTAACACTTTGTGATCAGTTTCACATACAGATCCTACAGCCGCCATTTTAACCTGTACTTTTTGTATACCTTCTTTAATTTCATCTACTCTTTGTTTGTTTTCAATAGCAACTCTATTCAAAGCCTCTGTTAATTCACCTTTTACAATGCTAACGAATCGTTTGCAATTATTCTGAACTCGAGACATTTTGTCATCTACTTTATTTTCTAATGACTTCAATTCATTTTCCCACATTTCTTTTAAAACAGCAGTCTGCTTTTCAAGTTTTTCATTAAACCCACTATTAAGTTAACTATTTTTTTCATTAAACCCTCTGTCAAGTTTACTAATTTTTTCATTAAAAGCACTGTCAAGTTTACAAATTTTTTCATTAAAACCACTGTTAAGGTTACTAACTTTTCCGTAAAATTACTGTCAAGTTTACTAATTTTTTCAGTAAAACCACTGTCAAGTAGTTTGAGTTTACTATTGATTTTGTCAGCCAATTAGATTATCCTTGTATAGAGCCCATTAAAGCGGCAAACATTTATGCATACTTCCTAGTTCCATTTTTGGCATCACTGTTTCTTGTTTACCTTGTTCCACCGGAACTATACCTAATTTGGTATCCACATTTTACACATTTGCCACATTTGATTCAGTAACATTACTAACACTATCATCACACAACTGATCGTAACTGAGCTCATGCTTAATGTCACTTTTGGGATTACTATTATCCCCACTAGTTACATTAACAGACATACTTGAAGCAGACTCAATTCCACTGTCCATAAATAACATAGAAATATCATCAAAAACATCCCCTTTTATTTTAACATCTACTCCTTCCCCCTATTCAGGTGTGCTAGTGTGTGAAGCACTCACACTGAATGAAAGTTCTTCCTCCTTCACCGTATTCACAAAACCTTTATCACTTGCCATGCTTCTCAGTCTTTCAGCATACACACACAACAGATGTAACAAAGTTTACTTATGTTTTGTCGAATGCTACCGCCTCGGCGTATTGAAACTGCCAGTCCGATCCTCTGCGGCTGCCGCAATAGTTTCCGGGCCCCGGCTCGTTGTGTAGGCTGGCCGCGCTGCCCCGCTGTACTGCTTGCCGCCATCGCTAAGAAGCCATCTGCTGCTTCGCTGCGCTCCCGTTGCTACTGCAGCCGTTGCGTATCATCTACTATCTTGCAACTCCAGCAACTGGAAACGGGTCCCGTTCAAACTTCTGCTAGTACCGGTTCACTAAATTCTATCACTAACGTTCACTGTTCAGTCCATCGAAATCTTTCTGTCGACCGCAGATACAAAATACTACGGCTTTAGTGTTTCCCGGCACTGATGCACCATGTGTGGCGGCGCTGTCCTTTCCGTCTCTTCACGACGATCCTGCACTTACCTGTGAACATTGTCTCAGCAGATCATCAGTAGGAAAGCCGAGTGAAACCTAATGTACTTCGACGTGAACCAGGCTGCAATTGAAGTCATTAATCTACGTTTCGGGAGAAAGTTTTCACATAAATGAAAGGTTGGAAATTCGGTCCTCAATTAATATTTTCTGAAACTTATGTGAACAAGTATCACAGCCAAGCCCGTGTTAGTCTTAACACAGTCACTCGTAATCCATTTCACTCACGTTATCAAGTTTATGGTGTTGCATTTCCCGAAAACGTAACAGCCCCCAAAATACTGATTGTTTTTGACTGATAATGCTCGCCAATTATTAGATCTCTCGGTACCTAATGCAGTCACAGATTTTAGCCACCGACCTGCTCAATACACCAATATATGCCTTTTCTCGTCACAAAATTCGCTTAAAAATTCCGAGATTTCTACTCACTCATCAGAATAATTATGCGTCTCTTTACTACACTTTTGATGTATGACACACTACTAGATCCGGCAACTTATCATTTCCATTGGAACTACTTCTACACACGTCCGAACTGTTTCATGGCTAGGCTTCGACTCTTCTTCAGAATACTCAAAGTCTTCTCTACCAAAAGAGAAAGGCGCGTGAAGCATACTGCTTTACCATTGGTCAGTTTATTCAACAGCCAATAGCAAAACAACAATCTCCCTCGTCAACCCGCGCTTTTCATCAGCTACCAATCGAAAAATTGAAAACCTAACGACTGCACTTTTTACCGACAAAATTATCTAATATGCTGAAGGTTTGATTATGCATAAGGTTATTTACTATTGTTATTTATACCTGAATTAACTTTTCCTTTACCACAAACTTATTTTACAAATCTATTCTACTAAAATCCCCTTTGTCCATATCCATACTTCTTCGAAATGTTCCCACACTAAATCCCATTACAGAACTCGTTAAACAATTACCTTCATATTAACCGTAAACCACACTCACTCATAATTCATACTGCTAAAACACATTTATAACATTTTACATACACAAAAAGACATAACACTTTATGAAAATACAAGAACAGTTGTTGAAAAACATTCCATTACTTTAGTGCACTCTAATTGGCACAATCGAAACTAAAATCACAGTCCCCCTATCTAATATTGTCCTCTATCGGCTGATACATAAACTTCGTGCGCGTCCAGTTTCGCATTACCATCTGTCACTATCGAGCTCTGAGACACGTCTCCCATTTAAGTACCTTTGGCAGGGTCGTTGGCACTACGCCTAAATAGTTATCCCAGTGGTAGTGCGGGCACCTTTTTCAATAAATTAACAGAAGTATTAGATAAGTCCCAAGTAAAAAAAGGCCTAAATAATTCTGTGTGGGGAGATTAACATCAACACAAATATCATGAATGAATTCAGCAACAACCCCATAAATATCCATTAAAGTTTTGGCATGCCCCTATTGGGCAATTGTGCAACTAGGTTTACTACAATGACTGCATCAGTAATTGACCATGTGGCCATAAATATTGTCAGGGAAAAATGTGATGTAAAGTCAGGCATCATATTGTTCCATAAATTACAAGTCTACAAACGACATCAATCAGAAATCAAAGTGAAAATTTTTCAAAAAAAACTAGCAATTCCAAGCTGGGATGAAGTGTATAAGGCAACTAATGTGAATATGAAATTCTCCAAATTCTCCACATTATTTAAATTTAACTTTGTAAATGCATTTCCAGAAGTATGCATGTCTGTATTAACATCTGTCAAAAACAGATGGATAACACCAGGTATTAAGAAGTCCTCCCAAACACTTAAATACCTCAGTTCCATGGAAAAGAGTCGCAATGATCCATAATTCTTAAATTTCTGTCATAGAGACAAAAAAATCCATAGGAAGGTGCTGATTCTGCAAAGAAGTCATTTAATGACAAAATAATATATAATGCAGGGATTAAAAGTAGTGCAGTCTGGGGATTAAAAGTAGTGCAGTCTGGATGTTATAAGAAAGGAAACGGGGAGAGGCAAAAAAATGCAGAATAACATACTGCTAAGGGAGGGAGATAAGGTAATAAATGATCCACAACACCTAGCAAACTATGTAAATGACCATTTTTCATGTATTGCAGAGAAGTTACAAAAAAATGCCCCAAAAGGTATATAAAACCTGTAAATAATGTTGCAGTATATACAATGAAGTTACTTCCAACCAAATAGAATGAAGTCAATAAAACTGTTCAAAAACTAAAAAGTTTAGATGAAGTACCGGAATGTGTACTGAAACAATGTGTAGGGATTATAAAAGGCCCCTTAACAAATATGATAAATGAATCTTTCACATCAGAGACATTTCCAGATCTGTTAAAACAGGCAAGACTTGTACTTTTGCTTAAGAAAGAAAGGTAGAAAACTACCAGCCCATTTCCCTGCTGTCAGCATTCTCAGAAATAATAAAAACTTATTACGAAAGACAAATTAATGAATTACTAGAATAAATACAATCGTTTTAGCGAATTACTGTTTGGTTTTCGAAATGGCAAAAATACGCAGTCAGCAATAGTAGAATTCACAAAAGTTGTACCTGATAATCTTGATAAAGATGAGAGTGTCACAGGCATATCTTTGGATCTTTCTAAGGCCGACTATACAGTCGACCAGAAGGGTACAAAGAGTAGAGGTAACACATACTTCCAATAGATCTAAACATTTAGTAACACACGTATCACAACCAAAATGCATTAATATAGGGGTCCACATATTAGGGACAATACTATTCCTGATATACATCAATAACTTTCCCAGTAGCGATACTCATGGTGAAAAAATTCTCTTCGCTGATGACAGCAATATTATAGTCACTGAGAAAACAAGAGAACTCCTTGCAGACAAGGCAAATAAATCTGTCAAGGAAGTTTATAGTTGGTCAATAAGCAATAAAGTGACAGTGAACATAAAGACAATTAATGTGATGAATTTCAGTTTGAAGAGGAAACACTACCATGTTAAATGAAAGTTAGATGGAACCTCTATAGACTGTGTAAAATATGCAAAATTTCTAGGAATGAATATAGATTCTCAGTTGAAGTGGTGTGTGAACACACAAAGGTACTTGAAACCGAATGTCTTAGCATGTTATGGCCTTAGAATCCTATCATCAGTGTGTAGCATACAGCGTCTTTTAATTACATAGTATCCATATTTACACCCAATTCTTAGCTATGACATTCTTTTTTGGGAAACAAATGATCTAAATATGTACATAATTTTCAAACTCCAGAAAAGCGCTATAAGAATTATAACCAAAATAGTAGTCCAGCTCATCGTAAAGATCTGTTCAAACCACTGGGGATTTTAACTGCTCCACGTGGAAACATTTACCCGTAAAAAAAATTGTGAAGAATGTAGCAGCCAGTCACCGAAACATAATTTATTTATCTTATTGCAAATCGATTTCGACTGATATCATTCATCATCGGTGTTAAAACAAATACAAGAGAAAAGGAATGAACAACAACTGCTTTAACAAACGAAAAAATTTACAATAAAACATAGTTACTTCAATTACAACATATACAGATATCTGAAATTCAAATTCATAACATACCATTTTTCTAAACGAAACATGTCGTAAGTAAAAGTACTGTCCTTGGCAGATTATTATCATGGAGTGACACATCAAAGGTCAACATTATAACAAGACAACATGATGAGGAGCCATGTTGAAATGAACGCCCCCTATGTAAAATACAGAAGTAATGTAAAATGCAAGCGGTAAGGAATATATCACATTACAAAAATTTATACAATGATGGTAACTGATATTACCAATTTAAATAATTACAACAAGTGAAAATGTCTGAACATTGCTTGTCAGATGATAATAACAAATTAAATATAGACAACAAAACTATGATCATCAAAATTGTAAGAAGAGAGAAACTCGCTAAAATTATGAATCCATGCTCACTAATTTAGGTACTAAAACTATTTGTCATAATGACGAAACCGAATAGTGGTATCAATTATCATCTGCCATTCTACATGCGGGCTACAAGTGCATCAAAAGGAACATTATGTTACTTCCAGTAGATGACGCTATGTTATTATATGCACAAATTCAAATTTGACAGAGTTCAAGTAAAAATTACAGAATGATATAAACGATTGTATTACTTAAATAATGCGATTAACAAAGTGTTGCACATATAAGTAACCATATATGTGGGTAACGACTTTAGATCTGTTATGCATACTGTAGCCTCATGAACAAATGTACCATGTACTCTTATTTTTCTCATGAGTATGGTGGTAACCGATACAAGGAGTGCCATATCACTACCAACCACCGGCGATAAAATAGGTGTTCAGAAAACAATCACAAAACTACAAGAGCAGCACCCTCAAAATATGTAAAACCAACTCTGAACCCCAAAAACCATTTACGATCTAACAACTACTTTCTGAATAAGATTGGCTCAGTTTAAGAGCGAAAATTGGCAGTTACATCAGATTTCACAGAAAAACGTATTTTCTTTAAAAGTTAATATGATTAAGGAGATGCAAAACCATTTATAAAACCGAAACTTAAAATAGTTGAATAAACAGACGTCACTCAATGTAAGGCAACATAATAACCATCAGGAAGACAATAACACAACATTACTGTATTATATCGTTTTAATGTGAACAAATATGAACAATCTTGTGATCACAGATCATTATGACAAATAGTTTCATTTCCTAAATTTGTGTAATGGAATCATATTTTTAATGAGTCTATCCCTTCTTAAAATTTTAATGATCATAGTTTTGATGTCTATATTTAATTTCTTATTATCATCTGACAAAGAATATTCAGACATTTTCACTTGTAGTAATCATCGAATTTGTTAGTATCAATTACCATCTCTGTATAAATTTTTTGTAATGTTATATATTAGTATTGCTTGTATTTTACATTACTTTTGTATTTTACATAGAGAGCGCTTATTGCAACATGGCGCCACCCCATGTTGTCTTGTTGTAATGTTGACCTATGATGTGTCATTTAATGACAGAAACCTGCAAAGGGCAGTACTTTTACTTATGACATGTATCAGTTACAAAAATGGCATGTTACGACTTTGAATTTTAATTTCAGACATCTGTATATATGTTGTGATTGAAGTAGCTACGTTTTGTTGTCAGTTGTTTCGTTTGTTAAAGCAGCTGTTGTTTATGCCTTATCTCTTGTATTTGTTTTAGCACCAATGATAACTGATAATAGTCTATATCGATTTGCAAGAAGATAAATAAGTTATGTTTCCACGACGGGTTGCTAAATTCCTTATAATTTTAGTTTCCGCGGTCGCTGCACAGAAAAGGAACGTTTTGGAACCCAACATTCAAAAATTTTCCAGTCAGTTATACATATCAAAAATACCATAGGCAATTACTGCACAAACAGCTCTGTCCATGACCATGGATCAAGATCTAGAATCAACTTACATTTACCAACATAAAATAAACATAAAATTCAAAACAGCACTTTCTACCAAGGAATTAAACTGTACAATAAATTACCAAAAGAGATTAAAGAAATTACATAAATACACTTCTTTAAAAAGGCAGCTGAAAAGTACCTGTTATGCAATACATTTTATACATTGAAGGATTACTTAGATATAACAGAGTGGGGTTTGGTAAAAAAAATGCTATACAAATAAATAATAATAGTGATTATAAAACATCCAACATTCCACATAACATCTTCACACTATGGTTTTTCCTTCCTTTTTCTTCTCAAGAAATACTTACCCCCGTGCTAAGCGTAGCATTACACTAACACCTCTTACTCTTTCTGAACTCAACATATCGCACTCATTACAGAGAGATGCTGACTCAGTTTTTCAGGATAGCAAATGGGAAGTTGCGGTATACAAAATGGCCCAGATATCATCTGTGAGTGTGTGTGTGTTTGTAGTGAGTGAAGTGTTACTTTCACATGTCCTATATCCTTGTAAAGAGATCTACAGATGAATAAAGCTACCACTACTACTACTACTACTACTACTACTACTACAGTACCTATAATGACAATGTTATATAGTGTTGGTTCAATTGGCAATGTACCAAATCTCATTTTTTTAAAGTGTGCACTATCAAAACAATTCGTACAGTAGAGCAGTGGAGATAAATGTCCATAAATGCAGATCATCATATATTACCTTTCCTAGTCAATGATTGACTGAATGGTGTGTACTTCTCCACAGACAACTTTCATTTGATCTCATTATTGGATAATGATATTGGCCTTACATAAGCACACAGAAAATGTGATTTATGAACAATAATGATACAAATATTCTACAACACTCATTGAATTCTATACTTCAGGAGCAAACTCATATAAACGTTAATTGTTACGCTAATCCAAGCACACACAAACACACACACACACACACACACACACACACACATATACACATATTCACACAGATATTGCCTATTTACACTAGCAGTACTAATTACAATTCATTATCTTTCTTTACAACAGTCGTTACTTTATGAACTCCTGACACATTTTATATATAATAAGAGACATATTTCTTCGACATTATATCTTAAAAAGGTTATAATCAAGAAGAATTCACATGCAGTGTGAAGAAACATTCATCTGATATGTTCCTGTGCATATCCTCACAAGATGTGCTGAGTCTGCATGTGTACATTCCAGATAGTCCCATCATCTCTCTCTACAGAATTTGCCGTTGTACTTTTTCTGCTTCCACAGCTATATCTGATAATAATACTTTGTTAATTTTATTCCCAAACATACTTGCATTTAAAAACCTCACACATACTAAACCATTGGCAGTCTTTTATGCCCAACCAAAATTCATATAAATGTATTGGACATTGAAAAGTTTACGTTGTGCATCCAAGTATCAATTAATAAGTAAGAATAAAAAAGAGATTAAATGCACAGTCAATAACCTACCGAAGAGCCAAAGGAACTGGTACTCCTGCCTAATATCCTGTACGGCCCCTGCAAGCAAGCAGAAATGTCACAACTCGACGTGGTATGCACTCGAATGATGTCTGAAGTAGTGTTGGAGGGAACTGACATCATGAATCCTGCAGGGCTGTCCATAAATCCGTTTGAGTACGAGGAGTTAAAGATGTCTTCTGAACAGCACGTTGCAAGGCATCCCCGGTATGCTCAATAATGTTCATGTCTGGGGAGACTGGTGACCAGCGAAAGTGTTTAAACACAGAAGAGGGTTCCTTGAGCCACACTGTAACAATTATGGACGTGTGAGATGTCGTATTGACCTGCTGGAATTACCCAAGTCTGTCGAAATGCACAGTGGACAGAAATGGATGCAGGTGATCAGACAGGGTGCTTACTTATGTGTCATCTGTCAGAGTCGTATTGAGATGTATCAGGGGTCCCATATTACTCGAACTGCACACACCTCACACCATTACAGAGCCTCCACTAGCTTGCAGAGTCCCCTGCAAAAGTGTAGAGTCCACGGATTCATGAGGTTTTCTCCATACCAGTACACGTCCATTCGCTCGGTACAATTTGAAACGGAACTCGTCCGACCAGGCAACATGTTTCCAGTCATCAACAGTCCAAATTCGGTGACGACGGGCCCAGGTGAGGCCTAAACGTTTGTGTCGTACAGTCATCAAGGGTACACGAGTGGATCTTCGGCTCCAAATGGCATCGATAACGTATTGTTGAATGGTTCGCATGCTGACACTTGTTGATGACCTAGCATTGAAATTTGCAGCGAATCCGCGGAAGGGTTGCACTTCTGTCACTTTGAACGATTATCTTCAGTCCCCTTTGGCCCCCTTTATTAGAGAGGGGGCCCCTCCACGCCTGCACCAACGTGGTGACCAAACCAAAAGTTCTACTGTCACCTCCGTAAACATGTTAGTTATCTAGTAAGTGGATCACAGGATGCTGGGCTGTGATGTTGTCCGTGCGTCTGGGTAAGGCTACGCATTAACACGGTCCATCAGGTGATCGATAGTGAACGAAGCACGAGTGAGGGTAGCGATTTGAAGAGCAGAGGGAAAAAAGTGCCATGGCTCGTGCCGTGGGAAAAAAACCTCTGCGACAGTGGGATGGGTAGTAAGAGCAGTAGTGGCTTACTAGCTGCGATAGCTCATGCAAGGTTGGATTTGTTAGTATAGGTATCATGCATCATTACCGTGACAAGCGAAGGCGATGTGTCCCAGTTGCTGCAGCTGCTACATTCCTGGAACAATCAAGATCGTTATACAGTAGTGGGAGATCGGCCATAGATCATCTCACTGTGTGGGGGATGTGTGGAGCTTATTTTCATGCAGTGTACGGTGCGGCT
This sequence comes from Schistocerca cancellata, assembly GCF_023864275.1. Lineage (NCBI taxonomy): Eukaryota > Metazoa > Arthropoda > Insecta > Orthoptera > Acrididae > Schistocerca > Schistocerca cancellata. Next base: position 903,905,846 of record NC_064629.1, read on the forward strand.
TCCCTGTGTGGTGCCAGTTATTCGGCAGTTATTTCAGCTGGATATCCAGTAATTGCGTCTGATTAACAGGGGCTCGCCTGTGCCGTTATGTTTGCGTATGCCGGCCGCGGTGGTCTAGCGGTTCTGGCGCTGCAGTCCGGAACCGCGGGACTACTACGGTCGCACGTTCGAATCCTGCCTCGGGCATGGGTGTGTGTGATGTCCTTAGGTTAGTTAGGTTTAAGTAGTTCTAAGTTCTAGGGGACTTATGACCTAAGATGTTGAGTCCCATAGTGCTCAGAACCATTTGAACCATTTTTTGTTTGCGTATGCTTGGCCACAGATGTTATGTCCTTACAAGTATGTCTTTTGGTCTTTTATGTTTCCATCTATGGTGGTGGTTGTAGTTCCCCAGATTCAGAATAAACGGGTTCTGCGAATGTCTGGAGTTTCTGTATAGTCTTGTGGTGAGTTTGTGGATTACCTCCGTGAGAGGCTCAAGTCGGTATTCCCGGTGAAGGTCTCCGATGCGTGTGTATCGTGGAGCATGGCTTATGATTTTGAGTACTTTGTTTTGTATGAGCAGCAGACGGCGCAGGCGTGTAGGCGCAGCGCATCCCCAGACAGGATCTGCGTACGTCATCGTGGGTCGGATAAGTGTCATGTACATGGACCTCGACACCCTTCTGTTCAGTGTGCTACGCCCACTGAGCATAGGATAGAGCTGTTTGAGTCTCGCGCTAGCTCGGTTGGTCATGTGTGGTATGTGGTCCCCCCAGAGTAATTTCGGGTCCAGCCAGACACCGAGGTATTTGACTTTCTCGCGGAAGCGTATTGGACGTGCATGTAGAGTTATTGGTCTGCAGTAGCGGTGTTTGCGCAGTTGCTTCGGTCTTCTAGTGAACAGAACGGCTTCGCACTTGTCAACGTTTACTCTAACACGCCATTTCTCCAACCAAGGCTCGGCCGCTCTGAGTGCAGTCTGTAGGCGTGACGTAATGTATGATGGTTTCCAATCTTGCGCAAGGATAGCTGTGTCATCCGCATAGATTGCCATCATTGTGTTGTGTGTGGTTGGGAGATCGTTTATGTAGAGGTTAAAGAGTAGTTTGCGGATTAGGCCGTTGTGCCATAGACGGTCGAAAGCCTTTTCGATGTCCAGGAACACCGCCCCTGTAACTTTGTTTATGTTGAAGCCATATGTTATATGTTCAACGACCCGTAGGATTTGTTGTGTTGTGGAGTGGTGATTCCTGAAGCCGAATTGCTCCGGTCTCAGGATGTCATTTGTTATGCAGTGCCTAGTGATGCGTTTGAGAATTCTCAACAATCGTACTGAGCGAGCTCAGAAGGCTCATGGGTCGGTAATTTTGGGGCAGGCTGTGGTCTTTCCCCGGCTTCCTGAACATCAGGACCTTGGCCGTCTTCCAAAAGGCGGGGAAGTGTTGGTGTTTTAGTATGGCATTCGTTATGTGTGTTAGGTACTCAGTTGCTTTATCCGTGAACTCCTGGAGGACACGGTTTTGAATGCCATCATGACCAGGGGCTTTCCTATCAGCGGAATGCATTATAGCCCAGGAGACTTCGGCTGTGCTAGCATGTCGAATGTCGTCGCGTGATGGTTGGGCTAGAATGCGTGTAAGATCCTGGTCAGTAGCAAGTGTGAACACTGGATCTGATGGTACCAGGTTCGGTGTGAATGACGCTGCGAGTGTTCGGGCCATTAGTTCTGCTTTCTCTTCCGCTGAGTATGCAAGTCCGTCAGGCCCCTGAAGCGTTGGGGTGTATATTTTCTCCCTGGTGAAGTGTCGGGCTAGTTGCCACACGCCAGGTTGTGCGGTGTCCAGCCCTTCGAGTTTTTGGTTCCATTGTTGTGTTCAATGTGTTTGTATTTTATCGTGTATGATGCCCTGTAGCCTGTTAATGTGCCGTTTGAAGTACGGACGCCTGGTGCGCTGCCATTGTCTCCTGAGGCGATTCCTCACTGAGATTAGGCCCAGGATTTCCTGTGGCAGGGCCGCACTGCGTTGTTGTGAGGTGCGATCAGGTATGGTGCCTGCCATTGCGTCCTGGACGGCGTTAGTGAGGGTCTCTACTGCCTCGTCAATTTGTGCTGTTTCATTAATTTCGTGTATAGGTGGGATGTGGCTATCGAGCGTTTGCTTGAACAGTGTCCAATTCGCACGCCCGTAGTCCAACATCTTGCGTTGTTCCATGTGCTGCAGTGTTTCCTCAGTGTATAGTATTACAGGTCGGTGGTTTGAGGGCAGATCGTTTTCAACGGCAACGTTGAGTGTCGATGTAATGCCCTTGATGAGGGCCATGTCTATCAGGTCTGGCCTGTGCGTCGGTTCAGTCGGCGCTAGTATAATGTAGTTTCTGCCTAGTGAATGTTCGTACTGTTTTTTGCCGTTGGGATTTCGTATGCGTGAATTCCATTCTTGGTGTTTTGCGTTCAAATCTCCAGCGACTATTACTCGCGGTGAAATGTTGAGTAATGTGCTGATATCGCTTCTTGAAATGCCTACAGGGCTGTTGTATACCGATATCAGTGTGGTGTAGGCTCCGTTGAACTTGACTCTGACGGCCGTAGCCTCGATTTTTTCCAGTTCAGGGAGCTCTATGTTTGTGTGCTCAATGTCTTTGTGTATGACGATTGCAGTTCCACCTGCCACGACGTCGCCCGGTCAGTCGGTACGATAGACACAGTAGCCAGGAAAGTTTAATTGTTTGTGCGGTTTAAGCTTAGTCTCGCTCAGTAGCGCGACAAGGATTCCCTTGCGCTACATGAACGCGGCAAATTCTGCCCTTTTGTTGTGGATCGAGTCTGCATTCCAGAACAGGATCTGTGATAGTGTGTGCGGGACTGCGTTATGGGTGTGGAATATTATTCATGTAAGAGTGTGAAAGAGTGTTGTGATGGCAGTGTGTATGATAGCCCAGTATTGTCCGGGTTCGGCGCTCATGAGCTGGGTGATGAGTGTAGTGACGGCCGTCAGCACCTTCTTAAGGATTTGAACGGTCGTGTGTCGAGGGAATAGTGTTTCCAGTATTACCCCAGGTGATGTGTTGGTGTTGGGTGTGGCAGCCTGAGGTGCTGTTGTGGATTTAGCGGCCGCTTGTGCGGGTATTGGTGTGTTGTTAGGAGCGGCATTTGTATTTTGTGACAGAGGTTGTGGCCCCTGTGTTACTTCTGTGGTGAGGGGGTTGGTAGTGTGAGTTACAGTCTCGGTGTCTTGTTGACTTTTTTCCTGTGTGTTGCTGTTTTATTGTTGCTGCGTGGCCTGTTGTGGTTCAAAAATGGTTCAAATGGCTCTGAGCACTATGGGACTCAACATCTTAGGTCATAAGTCCCCTAGAACTTAGAACTACTTAAACCTAACTAACCTAAGGACCTCACACACACCCATGCCCGAGGCAGGATTCGAACCTGCGACCGTGGCAGTCCCGCGGTTCCGGACTACAGCGCCAGAACCGCTAGACCACCGCGGCCGGCCCTGTTGTGGTGATTTCTTGTTCCCCACCCTGTGTTTACGTGTACGTCTATTCCTCCTCTGGGCTTGGGGTTCGGGGGGTTCTTGTGTGAATGTGTTTTCCTGTGTACGGTGCGTTTCTTCACAGCACGTGATTTCCGGGAGTGGGGTCGTGTTGTTCGGGGGCATAGGTGTTGGCACCGATGCTTGTTGGGTTTCAGGTGTTGTCTGTGGCTGTTGTGTAGCTGTTAGAGCGATTGTTTCGCGTGTGTGTGAAGGGCGCTGAGGTTCCGCGGCCTGTGCCGTTCCGCCAGGGCGTGCAACCGTGGCAAACGTTACGCCGTTCCTTACTGGGTTCGGCGCTGGCCTTGGGCGTGGTGTATCGAACAGTACCCTGCTCTTGTCCTGCTTACGCTTCAGCGCCTGTTTGTATGAGCTGCACTGTCTGAAGTTTGCCGCATGGGGCCCACCGCAGTTGGCACAGCGTCGCTGTTTCTTCGCTACCTCGGAGATGCTATGTTCATTCGTCGTGTGTCGAATGTAACACCGCGTTCAGACCAACGTAAATCTTGATAACCTGTCATTGTAACAGGAGCACTCCATCTAACAATTGCGTCGGACACTTCTTTTATATTGACGTTGCCGACCGCAGCGCCATATTCTGCCTGTTCACACATCTCTGTATTAGAATACCCCTGCCTATACGTGTTATATATACATATACATATATATATATATATATATATATATATATATATATATATATATATATATATATATATATATATATATATATATATTCCAGCCTGTACATACTCTGGGGATTGATTGATGATCGATAAGAGAATACGGAACAAAAAAGGTCTAATGAACTTATAGCACTAGCTTCGTTATATGACACTCTGCCCTAACAACATAACCTCAAGTCGCGTCACGGGAAAAACCACGTATAACACTAAGCTGCTCTGGCACAAACTAATGTTAACCTCTGAGAGGATTTATAATTTTGTCTCTACGTGTATGTCTAAGGGTTAAAGGTATCCGACAGTAATTTTGAATATAGCCCAATTAACAGAAAATCCAAACAAACTTTCACTTTATGGTTAATGAAAGTAGTAAAATTCATATACGAATGAAAACTTGAACGGTCACCAGCCCAATTAGGTACATTAAATTGGAAAATATATTTTGAAGAAAATTGAATACTAGTTGTTCAATTGACATTCATTATGTTCTCCTTTGAATAGCGCACAGGATACAAACGGACACAGAGCAATCTAAGCTGTGGGTAGCAGTAGTTACCAATAATGCACAAACCGTTAATCATAGAAAGCAAAATTGTATCCAGCTCATAATAATAACAGCTACAATCACGATCAGCTGTTACTGCAGGAAGCTCCGAACTAAAGTTGGACAAGGACAGGCTCCTAACCTAACTGACATGTAGCAACCAATAATAAAAATAAAAATAGAAAAAGTAAACAAATAATATCACAATGACACTATTTATACAACCAATAATAAAAATAAAAATAGAAAAAGTAAACAAATAATATCAAAATTACACTGTTTATACTCCCATTTAAAGAAATATATCAGACTTCCTTAGCAGCAATAATATTCCAATTATCTTTCTTATAAGAGAAGAATATAGTGGGGGCCCATAAACTGGTATAGTATCACTATTCAAGATCTATGATTATTTCAGTAGCAAAATTTAATTCAACTAAAGTTAATTCTTAACTTCACTTGAAACAGGATTTTTTTTACTTTTAAATGCAAATCATTCAACGCTGAACTTAATTAGCTTCAAAAAATCGTTCAAGATAGTAATAAAAGCTAAAAGTTTCAACTGAGCTTAACTTATTTGCCTTCTTTTATCACCTGTGAAGCAGGTGTTTTAGACAGTAACATTTACACAGTTTGGCACTGAATTTTTGCGAAACGATACTTTAGCAATAAACTGAGATTACTTTACCAACATTCTAACTAACTTCGACTCTTACTAATCCTTGTACATTTGACAAACATAGGTAAATCAGTAGTTCACCTGAAACAGGATATTTGGTTTTCTGAACACTTAGGAGGGCATCCTGCATAGGTTCATGATAAGGATAAAAGTTAGGGTTCTAAACACAGGTTTATAGTACTAGGATTATTATTAAAGTCACTCACACAAATCAACTTGTCCATCTGTTGACATATAGTTTTTGGAGCAGTGGCGGCAAGCGACGTGGCGGTTAGCTGTACTCACTGCTCTTGATGTTTGAGTGCTCTATACAATTTCTTCTTGGAGACGGACTTTTAATGTGTTAGAGCCATTCCTTATTGCCGAGACTACCACGCAACAGCCAAATCCACATCCGAGGCAAAATTTCTTGCAAAGCGGCTTCCTATTGCCTCCCTTAGCACCGTCGATGTATTCCGTGCGACGGCTAGCCACTGACTTCGTATCGTTCCCACCAAGTAAACGCCCAATTCGACCGCGAAAACCACCACTTACATCGCGCCGAGCCACTTCCATTGCGGAGGGACTTCCCTACGTATTTTACATATTACAAACACAAACGCCATTAGCATGAACCAGCCTCCAATATACAACATTTTTCTTGTAAATATACACATATTACAAAATTTAATTATTTTAAACATCATTTAGCTTTTTACCTATATACCTCATAAGATTTTAAATTTCTTGTCACAATTCAATGACCTTAAGTAACAAAGAACACACTCAACAATCGTAGAAACACAGTTACCTAATATAAACCTGCTACTAATCGATATAAGTGTTACAAACTGATGTCCGGAAAAGCATGTTTTCCAAGATAGAGACCATTTATTGAATCATACTTTGTTCCAGAGACTGTGGCCTAATACGCGCTGTATCATGCTGCCACAGTTATAGTGTGCATGGTTTCCTCGTTAAGGATGGTACTGTTCCTCATACGCCATGCCCTATCGCCATTTCCTGCCGTGGTAATTGGTAATGTTGTGCCCGATTCTCTTCTCTTGGATGTGAAACAGCGTTGTACAAAACGGTTCCATATTCGAGTCGGGACCTTGCTGACATGGCTTTTACTAACGGAAACGCAAATGGTAGCGGGCTGTGGACAGTAAGATAGTATCAGGAGACCAATCCCCGACGACAACGATCATTGCATTAAAGTTTGCAACAGTGTGTCACCGTTTGTCCGAGACATGATAGTTTGAGGAAGAAGGAAATCATGAAGGACGTACCCAAAATCTTCGGACACCAGACTGGGAGGAACATGGGAATAACACTGTGGAAGGCGACTACTGTGTCAGTACCACGCAGTTGCCCCGCCAGTACAGGGTAAGCCGAACGACCGTGAGGAACATTCTCCATGACTATTGTTACTACCCTTATCACTTACAGCATGTGCAGGGCTTACTATTGACAGACTTTCCAAATCAGGAGCAGTTTTGTCACTGCTTTCTTCACCAGGCCAACACTATTATGGGAGTTCTGTCATCCATCCTATTCACAGATAAGGTCACCTTTGTGCAGAGTGATAACTTCAGTTCGAATTACAGTTACCTGTGGGACAGTATGCAGAACCTCCATGGTACAGTGGCAGCGAATTACCAGCACTGGTGCAGCCAGAATCTTTGGGCCGGGATATTTGCAGCCATATTATGGGAGCTGTCTTCCTTCCACGTCGCCTAACAGGCCGAAACTATTGCTGTTTCTTGCGGGTGTATTTAGCTCCCCTGCTGGTAGAAGTGCCATTGATGATTTGAAGCATTATGTGGCTACTACATGATGGTGTTCCAGTCCACTTCTCCATTAACGCCACGACGCATTTCAATTGCGTCTTCCCTGGTCGATGGATCAGACAAGGGGATGCAGTTGCAGGGCCTGCTCGTTCATCAAGTCTCAATCTTTGCAGTTTCTAGTTCTGCGGTAATCTCACGAGTATCACGTATGCAGAGCCCATTCCAGATGTGGACACACTAAAGCAGCTTATTTATGCTTCCTTCAACACTGTTTGGATACAGCGTTGCTGATGTGAAAATGTGGGACAGAATATACTACAGGGCATATACACATGCACTGAGGCACAATGAAACCATCTTCAACACGTACTGCAGCTGGGGCTGCGTGACACAGCGGATATTAGACCTTAATCTCTATAAAAATGTATAATTGAATAAATGGTCTCTAGCATGGAAACCGTGCATTTCCCGGCATAATTTGATTAGACCTTTTTTGATTCGTATTCTCTGATCGATCAATCCCAAGAGTTTGTACATATGGAAAAAAATCACCATATATGAAACATTGTTCTTTATCTCTATGACTTGTTCTCAACCATACCCTCAAACAGGCCATAAACATATTTTTATTATAAAATTAAAACAAACGTTGCTGTGGCAATTACGAGAAAATAATATTTGTCTGAAACGTCAGTCATGTGTGCTTATTCCCAGTGTTGACATCAGTTTGGGGATGGAAACATTACCCAGGACTTGGTGCTGTTAACACAGCAGCAAACTACTGAGCATGTCATGCAAATGGGTACGGTATGTGTACCACTAACCTGATTTTCGTTAACAAGATGGATCATGGTCTTGCTGCTAGATCCACAATGATGCGAGCGAGTAGTGTACAGCCATGGTGATTTTGGCCCAGATCCGCCTCTGTTTGCGTCCCTCACTCCTTGAAATGCAGAAAAACAAGACTGATAAGTGTACAGCGCCTCTGCAGTGATAAATGAATCATCAATTTGTAGCCTTATACAAAAACTTAAAAAAATGTTCTACCTGGGCATCTGCAGTACTTCCAGTTCGAATGTCTTTGGTTGTCGCAACAGATTCACAAGAGTGGCTCTGCATATCGGCTGCTGCTATCGGCGCTGCTCATGCTGCAGCTAACATGTCTCAAACTGGACTGACCTCAACGCTGAAACGCCCCTTATTTACAGGCGAAAACTGGTTTCATGCGGATTATTTGCTGGAACAGATTGAGTAGGAAACAAGAATGGTTTTTTCCCAGTTTCTCGGTTCTAGGCTACACTATATTACTCCATTCACAATAGTGATCTACGGAAATACTATCACAGTTCGTAGCGTTTCGGTGCTGACACGATTTTTGAGAGCACATAGCTGTTCCAACGTTCAAAGAAAGGTACGTATTTTCTGTGGCAATGTGCCTGCAGCCCATAAGGACAGTATTGGAACACTGCCTATGCTCTAAACAATAGGGAAGTGCCAGGAGATTATATAGGTGATGTACATCTGTGGTGAGTGGTAAATCTCAAACAAATTATTTTCGTCACAATGCTGTATGTAGGCATCATTGTTCGTAGCACAACAGCACTCACCACCTATCATGCAACAACTGCACAAAACTGCACCTATCTCAGGCGTGATTTATTTCTGGAAGCACTGACCTCTTCCATCTGAAACACAGACTACGGTGCTACAGTGCATACAAACTAGTAGCCTCCTAATAGTATGATTTCTATAGCTCGACTGTAGCTAACCCCATCAGCCCCCTTACTACTCTGTCATTGATCATCAAGATGCAATGTCAGATCAGTATATCTCTTGCAGCGCTTGATGTGGCACACATTATTCGATGAAACTTCACATTATTTCTGTGTACTATTGTAAATATTCTTTTTTGGCTTACTTTCCATAAGTATATAGAGTAAAACCGATTTTCCAACAGATTTTGTTTCTGTACACAGTATTTAAAACTGAAGTTTGTAAACTGCCTTTAACCACTGACAGTGGTTCATTCTTTTCCTAATAGCATGCTGACTCTAAGAATTTAACATACACACAGACATGCAAAAATTGCACGTTCTGGCATAGCTCAGTGCTGTCAACTTCACACTTGAAGTAATATAAGTTCCATCCATCATATTGATGGTATGTGTCTCTTAAGTCGCAGAGATCAAGGCAGTTGCCTGTGTCAATGATTTTGATGAATATCCTGACACCATATATACTAGATGTTTTCCCAATTCTTCACATGCACACATATACAATACACATATAGCAGGCATCTCCTACCCTTGTCCTTCTTAATCTCTTATCCCCTCTCTCTAACCACTTTCCCCCTTACTCTCCTCTTTGCCAATCTCTTCATCTCCCTGTCTCACTTTCCATCTCCTCCCCCTCCCCTCTAAGCTCATTTCCTCTTTCCTCCACTTTATCTGTCCAGCCTCTACTCCACTCTCTATGTGCCTGAGATCTTCTCCGCCTCTCATCCAGTCCACCTTGTTCTCCGCTATATCTCTGTCCACATCAACATCTACCCATCCTCTCTGTTCATCCTTTCCTGTCCTTCACTCCGTCCATCCGCTTCTGTTACACTTAATCCATATCCAACCTCTTCTGCTGCTTCTCTCCCCATCCATACTTTCCTCCCACCTCTCTGTTTCCATCCATTCATATATCTATAATAAACATCCCCCAGCCATGTCCATCTATAAGAATTGCCCCTGAAAAGAACACAGATAAAACATGTTAATACTGCAACAACACAAGGTGCCTGTCATGATGATGTGAATTGTACTCTGACTGCTATGTAAGTCAATTAGGCAGGACGAAACACACGCCTTTCCTGCGTGACAGCCAATGCTATAGTTGTAAGGATACATGTGTTTTTCCATATCTTTGCACCTATTCAAGCTAAGAGGTTATAAATCTCAAGCGCTGACATTCACGAAACTTTCTGTTTCTTTGCCAGATCTGACTAAGTCGATCCAGGAGTTTGGCAGGAGAACCTGGTCGTAGAAAGATACTTACATACAGTCCGCTTCTTATACATATACTAGCTTTTTCCAGGTGGCTTCACCATTGTATATATTGAAGACACCTCCCTCTTCGAGTCTCTATGGCCACTTCTTCCTCCCTCAGTCTGGCCACCCCATCCTCTCTATCTGTTAGTCTCCTCCTCCCCACTTTCTCTACTTCTTCATCTCCTTCTACCCTTCTATTTGTCCTTTTCCTCCTCCTCTCTATCTTATCGTCTCCCCTCGCCCCACACCATTTTCCACCAATCTACTACACTTCTTAATCATCCATCTGCTTCATGTGCCTTCTCCTTCTTCCCTCCCTATATCAATTTCCTCCTTCATCTCTCTCAGCCCATTCCCATATTTATCCACCTCTATCTATCTGAAGCTATGTTCATTGGCACATGAAGCCCCTGAAGTGCAGTTCAGTAAAGCAGACTGTTAATATTCCTATAGTATGCCTGTCATGCACGACATGGTACACATTGGGGCTTGAAAATCGTTTATTTTGCACTGACGTACAGGCCGTCATACAAGGCACAACGATAAAGCTAGCTAATACAACTCCATCGCAACATGCGTGTCATGCAGGTCAGCATACATTTCTTGTCATTAACGTATAGGCTTTCCTGCAAAGCAGTTTGACTTGCAGGCCAATACTTTGCCACCTAACATGCCCGATATCCTGGGCAGCCTATACACCAGGGACTGGGACAAACACAATTTCCCCATATCTCTACTCGTATTGGAGCTAGGATATTACACACCCCACAGTGCCGATATTTGTGAGATCTGCTGTTCCTGTGCAAAATTTGTTTGAAATCGAACTAGGGGTTTGGTACATACAAACATAAAAACATACACATATACACCCTGCTCTCTCTCTCTCTCTCTCTCTCTCTCTCTCTCTCTCTCTGTTTCTCTTTCTCTCTTTTTCCACTATAGCTGCACACACATTTTACACAAAAATTGCATGTATCTCCTCCTCCCCTACTCTGAGTCCATTTCTTCCTCCCCTATGTCTCTTCCCATATCCTCCCCCTGCACTCTGTCAGCCACCTCCTCTCGCCCTCTCTGGCTCTGCTTCTCCTAATCCCTGTCTCTGCCCTCCTTCCCCTGTCCTAGCGTATCATTCTCCACCCTACCCCTGTCTATACCTTCCTCCCTTCCCTTTCAGTCTACCTCCTCCTCCACTCCCCAATTTCTCTAGAGCTTCTCCTACCCCTCCCTCTGACCGTTTTGTACTCAGCCTCAGTCTCTGTCCATACCCATTTCACTGTTCATCTACTCCTCCTCCACCTTTCTGTGTCTTTCCATTCCTAGCCTCTCTCACTGTTCATCCCCTCTGTCCACTCTGTCTCCATATCAACCTCTTTCACACTCACCATGTCCATCTTCTCCTCTTCCCTTTCTGTGGATCTGCTGCTGCCATCCCCACTCTCTCACTCCATTCCATCCTCTAACAATCTCACCCTTTCCCCAATCTTGACATCCTTACATACAGCTACTGCAAAACTTACATGTAAAAGACAACGCTAATCCAACACAGCATACATGTTGAAACCTACACGTTGGTGGCTGCAAAACCATCCTTTGTACCAGATGTGTAGACTGCCATGCAAAGCAGATAAACAGATCGATTGTGGCAACATATACGGTAGGAGCTGTAAAAACAGATCTGTACTTGTAACTTCACTACTATTGGACGAAGGAGGTATAAACCCACAGAGGATATTATAGGGATTGATGACAGTCATGATGATTATGACTGCAATGATAATAACATTCTTTTCAGGGAACAGAGAGAGGTGGATACATAAGGATGTAAGTAGATGATAATCTCTTCGACTACATATAATAATATCAGAAGCTATAATAGCACTTATTCCTACAAACGGCATTCTTTCGTCATCTTATGATTACATCCTATCTTACAGCACACATGCATGGTGGGCCTCCATTTTCTACGTGTACTGTCATTGTTTATTGCCATATACCGACACTGCGGCTGGGTGCTAATACCGTTGTTGTAAGGCAATGTAGAATGTCGCATGTTTTATGACAACACACTGAGATGCAGTGTATGAATGCAATGACTGACCACGTTTTTTCTGCAAATTTGTGTTTAAAACCATTGAAACATGTGCAGTTTGGCAGAGGTACTGTTGTCATTTTACACTACTGATAGTGTAGAGATTAATCTTAAAATATTTCAGAAATCTGTAACCAAAATGACGTATTACTCCATATTTAACCCATCCCATTAGTCCACACAAACACACACACACAGACACACACACACACACACACACACACACACACACACACACACACACACACTAACTAACACACACACTGATGAGCCAAAGCATTATGACCTCTGACAACCGCAATGTAGGATGTCACTGCTGAGTTTGTGGCAGGCAGTAACAAAAGTAAGTAAACAGAGCCGACATAGAGAGGGGGTCATCCTAGCGAAGATCTGGCTGCAAATGGGAAAATCCATTGAGGAAATCTACTTTGACAAAGGACAGATTATTATTACACGGAACCTATGAACGAGTACCTCGAAAACGGCGAAACCGGTCGAATGTTCGTGTGCTACTGTTGTGAACCTCTATGGAAAGAGGTAGGACAGTGAAACTACCGCTAGGTGCTAAATGGTGGGATGTACACGACTCTTTACAGAATGTGGGATTCAGAGGCTTGCCTGGTTTGTAATGTAGGACAGATGATGGATGAACTGTGCCATCTCTGCTGAAAGAGCACAGTGCTGGTCAATGCACAAGTGTTACAGAGCGCACACTGTTCATTGTACATCGTTGAAAATTGAAATCCACAGCAGACGACACCTACGAGTTCACATGTTGACCCAATGACATCGTCAATTACGAGTGCAGTGGGCATAGGACTATATGGAATCGACTGTTGATCAATGGAAACATATCGGTTCTTCGGGTGAATCACATTCTTGCAACACTAGGTCGCTGGTAGTCTCCACAAACACCGCCATAGAGGTGCACGGCGGCTCTACACGTGCAGCGCACCACCAGTGCCCGCTGGTGGGAGCCATATTATGCTATGGGCGACATTCTCCTCCGCTTACATGGGACCTGCGGTAGTAATGGGAGACACTCTGACAGCATCGAACCATCTGTATCTCTTCAAGCTTGATGTCTTACCCCACGGTGATGCCATCTTCCAGCAGTACAGTTGACCGTGTTTCTCGGAGCCAGAACCGAGCTACAGTGGTCAGGGGAGCATTATAGTGAATTCACTCTGATGTCTCGGCGACCAAATTCACCCGATGTAAAATCTATGAAATCCATCTGCTTCTTTATCGGGCGCCATCACCACGTACACAAATCAGCTGCCAATTATTTAAGCTAATTACGTGGCCAGTGCCACAATCCTTCACAAACCTTCCAACAAACTGTAGGATCCCTGATACGTAGAATCAATGGTGTATTTCGTTCTAAACACAGGAAAATAAGCAGTGAAGCAGGTGGTCATAATTTTTTGACTCATCAGTGAGTGTTTGTGTGTTTGTGTGTGTGTGTGTGTGTGTGTGTATGTGTGTGTGTGTAGGACACACTATGCAATCTCCATAACAACAGACAGATATCTGAATTTAAATGTAGCATTTCAGCCTTTGAAAGTGCAGCAGTAATGTGAGACGCCTGTGTCGATGCTCCAGTTAAATAATGAACGTTAATTTTTTATATACACTTTAAAACCTTATTATTCAATTAGGAGGTAAAAGATGTTTTGGAAGTGAGCAGTGCAATCATTTTTTGCCATTTTCGATATTTTAGACAATACAAATAATTGGACGTATGTTTTAATAAGTATTTAGGTTTCTTTTTAGAGCAGCCCAGATGGAGCTATATTCTAATAGCAGATTCTAGGCTTTGACTGGAGAAGAGGAGAGAGAGATGTGTATCACCAATTTTTTTGGTGTTTATACATGTCACTCAGGTACTTTTAGAACAGAGTCAAGATTAAGTTACGTTGTAAATAGGTTTTGCATTTTAATACTAAGCTTTGACTGGAGCAGCGAAGAGAGAGTGGAACGATATGTAGTATGTCTGCGCCATGTTATACATATCTTTGAACTTCAGTCATTTTAATATTACATCAGAGGTAAGTATATGTAACTCAGTAATGTAATCTGACTCTGTTTCTATATGAGAGGTAAGTGTCTTTCTGAAATAATGAATATCTTAGATTTTATTCTGAGGTGTTTATAATTTTTACTGTACATTTGGCACTGTTCTCAACATTACTCTCTAACTGGTTAATGTGAGGAAAGTGAACGTCAAATTTAATGTAGTTTGATGTCATTTAGATGTTACGCTCTGGTTGAATAGAGGAGCGAATATGGTGTATAAAACACACTATTAGCCTATTTGCCTCAACTTACGTTTTTAATACGGCACTATGATTGGCAAGAGGTATGAGGAAGGAGGGACTATTACTTTCCCATTATCACAATAACTCCATCACCATTTTTTTTTATAATACCGCAATGGACATAAGAAGTACTGCACTGTGTGACTGGTTGGAAGTAGAGTGAGGTTAGGGGTATTTTTAAATTCGCTAATTAAGACAACTGGGCTATTACCACCATATTGAACGTTTAATACTAGGTTTTGATTGGCTGGAGATAAGGAGGGACGAGAGGAGGTGGCCGGGGGAGTGGGATTTTGTTTTTAATTTCCCACTAACACAATTTGGCTAATTCCACCATCTTATATTTTGAAAATTTACTTCATTTATTTATCTGATAAATTGATTTTTAATGACTGGTTGTGGCGTGAGTTCAAATTCATCAGTGACATCACACATAACCTTCAGAAATGGACAATCACTGAGTTCCGGTGGTGTCTCTGCATGAAATCTATCCACACCAGAGTTCCCTCTACTATTACTCACCCGGTGTACAGGATATTCCTTATAATTACTGAAACCCTGACAAAACGTCCCATGAAGATACTGTTACACCTAGTTTGAGAGATGCACGATACACTCGAAATACCCTCAGACTTCAAGGCAGGTGCATAATTCCTATTCTAACTAAGGAAACCAAACGTGACACTATAGGATAGTCAGTGTAGTAGACAATGCTTACAGAATATCTACTGTAATTGTTAACTAAAGAATAGAACCCTCCCCTACCTCTGTCTCCAAAAAGTCACACAGTGCAGCACTCCATATTCCCAGTGCGGAATTAAATAAGAACCCAGAAAGTAGAAATAGCCCAATTGCTTTAATGGAAAATTCATAAGTCGGGAAGAATAAAATACAGGTATCGAAAAACTAAATAAAATTTGTACAGAAACCAGACGGTAGTTGCTAGCGTCGGTGGGCGTGATACAGAAGCAACAGTTGAGAAGGGTGTGGATGGCTATTTTCCGTTCCCCACGTTATTGATTCTGTACACTGAACAACTAGTAAGAAAAGGCGAGGAGTAATATAAAGGGAATTATGGATCAGGAAGAAGAATTAAAAAATTGAGGTTTGCTGATGACATTGTAATTCTGGTAGACAGGGTGAAGAACTTCGAATATGAGGTGAATGTTATGGGTAATGTCTTGAAATTAAGTTACAAGAAGACTATCAACAAAAGTAAGATAAGATAAATTGAAAGTACCCTAATGTAATCAGCTAATGCTGAGGGAATTAGAGAGCGAAACAAGAAGAGAGAAAAACGTACAGGCGTTTATTTATTTCTGCAGTAAAATAACAAGTCGATAGCAGTACTAGAGAGAACACATAAAGTTTTTCCTTTGACCACTTGCATAACGCCCTGCACTTCTTATTTTACAGGGAAAATAGTTTAAGATTATCTTTGGTTCCTAATCAGTATGTATCCAGTCACTCCTGAATCCAGTCCAGCTACTGAAAAATAATTTTCCCGCCCTTTATCCGGTTCTAGTATATTCCTTGTAAGAACTTATTAACCCTTGCAGAAGGTTTAGGTCACACTTAGTTTTTTTACGTAAGCAGCCAATTACTTCTGGACTTGGAGCCTAAAATATCTCTCCTCTGCCTCCGACGATCTTTTACATTGTCCCAAACTCTGAGACAATACATTAATGATGACGTCTAATCCTATGGAATGGGATACAATTAGATACTGAACCCTTTGAGCTGTACAGGAAGGTTTAATGCTGTTTCTTGCACTTGTTACGCATTTTGCAGAAGAAAAACAAAGTATGGAGTCGATGGTAGGTGCTAGATGGACGCTGGGGGACGGGGTTAGAGAAAAGTGCTGCAAGAGCACCAATGTGTTCAGGGCTCGTATTTTATTAATCGGCATAAAGTGTGTTTAGTCGTTCCAGTCTGGCCACAGAACGTTTTCTTTCGGGCAAGAGCGCATGTTAAAGTTTCTAACAGACTAGCCAGCACTCTGGCAGCTCTCACGAGCAGTGGTAGCGAGCCCACACTCACAAAACACTCTCACATACAACTACTCCATGTCAAGCGCCTCTGATCTCTCTTTCTCTCTCTCTCTCTCTCTCTCTCTCTCTCTCTCTCTCTCTCGCTCTCTCTCACACACACACACACACACACCATTTCTCCCATTGCAAAACCTGCTTCAGCAGTCTGCACACCTAAAGGTAATTGAAACAAAGAGACAAACGAGCTGTAGAGAAGATTTTATTCGAGATATACAACACTTGTACGATGAAGATTTCTACATGCGGAGTTTAGTTTTTCGAAGGCGCACTTTTTGAGAAATGTGTAGCGTTGACTCCATCGTAGCTATGGTCCTATCAAGCTGTAGTGTGCAATGTGGAAGGTGTTCTTTTTTTAAGATCAATGTCCTGATACACTAAAGTACTACGAATAATTTACTAACGTACCTATGTATATACGACAGCGCTGATCTTGAAGACAAGTGTACGGTGATTTGACAAATATTATTGTACTGTAGTGATACTTTTTACAGAGGAGGGTCATGAACTATGTTCGACTCGAAGATCACCGGTGTATCGAAATGACTTGCGACCAAAATACTACTACTGTTTCGAATGGTCTTCAAAAGCATTTAATCATCTGTTGAATGTCAGTGTTCTTTCTGGGACGAAAAGGGGATTTATTTGGTCTTTTCATTTCGTTTTTCCTACTTCCAATTGTGTGGAATAGTTGAGTACGCATTTATCTAAAACGTGCCTTAATGTGTTGTATTCCTCATTTGTTGTCCTAGTTTCGTCCAACAACCACTTAATATTAGTGTCTTCTTGCACATTCCCGTGGTTACAGGAACCTATCACAGAGCACCATCGTCTATGTAGACTGTGAATATGACGAACTTACGACAACGATTTGTCCTCCATCTGTCTGATTTTCTGATGGAGAGCGCTCCCTCTGCAGGAAGAAAGTGCTTGTACAACTCATTCTCCTAATTGCAAACATCGATAACAATTTTTACAACAATATCAGTACCATGAGGCACGTGGAAATACTTAGAAATTTATACCAAATTTATTTCGTGCAAATGTAGCTACAATAAATCAAAACCAAGTGGTATTTCTCGTGGCACATTCATCGCATCTCACAACGTAAACCAATCCGGATCCATACCAGGCTGAACTTACGGAACAGATAGACCATATTCAATGAACAGCGGTGCATTTCGTCTCGAGATTGTCCAGCCGGCGCTAGAGTTATACAGAGATTCTACACAAACTCCATCTGTAGAAGTCACAAGAGAAGCGTTGTGTTTCAGGGAGAGGTTAGCTACTGTTGTTTCAGGAGAATACATTCAGAGACGAGTCTGACAACATATTACCTCCTCCCAGATTTATCTCGAAAATGGCCACGACGAGATATTTCGAGAAATTAGAGCTGATAGAGAGGTTTACTGACAGTCATCCTTTCCACGCGCCAATCGCTAGTGGTACAGGGAAGGTGGGATCAGGTAGTGCTACCAGAAGCACCGCCCATTACACTCAGTTAAGTGCTTTGCGGAGTATGATGCCAAAGTAAACAACAGCAGTTTCTAAGAAATGAATCAATCTTATGGATAGTACACACTGACAAGTTATTACGTTATTCATAGCGTATATATTGACTGTAGACATAGCATTAACGGAATCCCAGATGGTTCAAAAATGAACATGCCCGCATATCCGAAAGAACATTGCATCTAACTACTCAACACTGTAAAATACAGATGTTTCACTAGTGTATTCCATGTCACAGCAAGGCTACCTGACACGAAAGACAACCTCTATGCGGGAATCATACAATGTGCGAGCAATTTAGGACGTAGACACTAGGACATACGGAAGTTTCAATCGCTGGTTGAACCGCACTCGGATAGGTTAAGTTGTTAAAGGAGACCGCTCCCCACAAGCGGGAAATCGGGATTCTAGTTCCAGTCTGGTGCCAATTTTCATATGATTCTTGGAAATTGTAGAACTGTTGTGCAACTGTATTCGCAGCTTGAGAGTACATTTCACAATTTAATACGACTTTCAATCAGCAGTGTATCTTTCTACGGACTAGAAGATATGTCCGAAGGAACATTGCATCGAACTACACAGACACTGCAAAATACAGATACTGTGCTTCTACAGTTTTTGTGACTATTTTGTGTGTATTTTGTATCTGTTTTTTATTATTAAGCACATCAAATTTTATCTATTGGAATGTATTCCACACTAGCGTACAAAATGGTTTTAATTCAGTATCCGACACACCACGAAGATAGCTGTATGGCTGTCAGCCGAAATATCGAAAGAAGACTTATACTGTCCCGAACGTACTCCTGAAACGTGATGGTATAATCGTGGTACTACAGACATTCTTCCACTATATTTCCATTGTACCTCCTTTTTTACTGTTCATTACAAGTTTTATCTCGCTAAACCACAACAGTTAGAAAAAAATGGTTCAAATGGCCTGAGCACTATGCGACTTAACATCTGAGGTCATCAGTCCCCTAGAACTTAGAACTACTTAAACCTAACTAACCTAAGGACATCACACACGTCCATGCCCGAGGCAGGATTCGAACCTGCGACCGTAGCGGTCACGCGGCTCCAGACTGAAGCGCCTACAACACTTACACCTTTATAAGAAATCTCTAACACCTTTATAAAATCATGGAGCGATGCATCTCAGGCTTTAAATGAAAAACTTTGATGAAATGGAGAGACATGTGTATTCAGATCGTAATAAACTCTAGGACACCGTCTATAAAGTTTTGCATTTTATGTCTGCGGCCATTCAGACACACGCACATTCAGAGCCTGAGGAATCAGGTATCTGCATCCCACTGCCCCCCAATAAGTTGAGATTTGTAATTAACTATCGTTCAAAGCGACTACAGTTAAAGTTAAATCAGCGACTTAATCTACCATAGATGAGTTGACACCTGTAACTAAATGCAGGTGACCATGGGAATATGCTCTGTTAAAGCAGTTGGCGTGTAATCAGTGACATGTGTAGAATTACCGAAATAAATAAGAACAATTTATAATTATTGGTAATATGCGAGAAATACGTTATGGACAAGAATTGTTGATATACACTCCTGGAAATTGAAATAAGAACACCGTGAATTCATTGTCCCAGGAAGGAGAAACTTTATTGACACATTCCTGGGGTCAGATACATCACATGATCACACTGACAGAACCACAGGCACATAGACACAGGCAACAGAGCATGCACAATGACGGCACTAGTACAGTGTATATCCACCTTTCGCAGCAATGCAGGCTGCTATTCTCCCATGGAGACGATCGTAGAGATGCTGGATGTAGTCCTGTGGAACGGCTTGCCATGCCATTTCCACCTGGCGCCTCAGTTGGACCAGCGTTCGTGCTGGACGTGCAGACCGCGTGAGACGACTCTTCATCCAGTCCCAAACATGCTCAATGGGGGACAGATCCGGAGATCTTGCTGGCCAGGGTAGTTGACTTACACCTTCTAGAGCACGTTGGGTGGCACGGGATACATGCAGACGTGCATTGTCCTGTTGGAACAGCAAGTTCCCTTGCCGGTCTAGGAATGGTAGAACGATGGGTTCGATGGCGGTTTGGATGTACCGTGCACTACTCAGTGTCCCCTCGACTATCACCAGTGGTGTACGGCCAGTGTAGGAGATCGCTCCCCACACCATGATGCCGGGTGTTGGCCCTGTGTGCCTCGGTCGTATGCAGTCCTGATTGTGGCGCTCACCTGCACGGCGCCAAACACGCATACGACCATCATTGGCACCAAGGCAGAAGCGACTCTCATCGCTGAAGACGACACGTCTCCATTCGTCCCTCCATTCACGCCTGTCGCGACACCACTGGAGGCGGGCTGCACGATGTTGGGGCGTGAGCGGAAGACGGCCTAACGGTGTGCGGGACCGTAGCCCAGCTTCATGGAGACGGTTGCGAATGGTCCTCGCCGATACCCCAGGAGCAACGGTGTCCGTAATTTGCTGGGAAGTGGCGGTGCGGTCTCCTACGGCACTGCGTTGGATCCTACCGTCATGGCGTGCATCCGTGCGTCGCTGCGGTCCGGTCCCAGGTCGACGGGCACGTGCACCTTCCGCCGACCACTGGCGACAACATCGATGTACTGTGGAGACCTCACGCCCCACGTGTTGAGCAATTCGGCGGTACGTCCACCCGGCCTCCCGCATGCCCACTATACGCCCTCGCTCAAAGTCCGTCAACTGCACATACGGTTCACGTCCACGCTGTCGCGGCATGCTACGAGTGTTAAAGACTGCGATGGAGCTCCGTATGCCACGGCAAACTGGCTGACACTGACGGCGTCGGTGCACAAATGCTGCGCAGCTAGCGCCATTCGACGGCCAACAGCGCGGTTCCTGGTGTGTCCGCTGTGCCGTGCGTGTGATCATTGCTTGTACAGCCCTCTCGCAGTGTCCGGAGCAAGTATGGTGGGTCTGACACACCGGTGTCAATGTGTTCTTTTTTCCATTTCCAGGAGTGTATTTTTAAGAACAACTTAGTACAGCATAGGTAAACAGCTATCCTAGGGGAAGAGATAGCAGCAATGCGACTCATCCTTTGACTGAGAGCCTTGACAGTTAATAAGTGTGTGATGACCTCGCACTCTGAAAAACAAAGCAGCAGTAAATCCCATTTAATTTGTATCCACACTATCAGAAGTTTTGATTAGGAGTAGCTGAATGTTGTAGAAACTGCTTGGAATGATGCTTTCAAAGTTACAGTTATTTTGTTTTATGCTGAGAGGAAAGTAATGATGCCAACCATGGCATACTAAGGTTCCACAGAGAAGTAATACAGATTTTGTGAAGCTTACCTCTCTCGCATTTTGTGTGAAGTTAGAACAATAATAATTTCCGGTGATCAAACTACATTGAGTAAACGAAAGTCATAGGGGGAGCGATATGCACATATACAGATGGCGGTAATGTCCCGTACAAAATGACTCTGAACACTATGGGACTTAGCTTCTCAGGTCATCAGTCCCCTAGAACTTAAAACTACTTAAACCTAACCAACCTAAGGACATCACACACATCCATGCCCCAGGTAGGATTCGAACCTGCGACCGTAGCGGTCGCGCGGTTCCAGAACGTAGCGCTAGAACCGCTTGGCCACTCCGGCCGGCTATCCCGTACACAACGTATAAAACGGTAATACGTTGGCGGAGCTGTCATTTACACTGATGCGATTGATGTAAAAATCTGTCCGACGTGATTATGGCCGCATGACGGAAAGTAACAGAGTTTGAACGCGGAATGGTATTTGGGGGTAGATACATGGGACACTCCATTTCAGAAATCGTTAGAGAATTCAATATTTTGAGATCCACAGGGTCAAGAGTGTGCCGGATATACCAAATATCAGGCATTACATCTCACCACGGACAACACAGAGGCCGAAGGCCTACGCTTGACGACCGATGGCTGCAGTATTAGCGTAGTGTAGACCGTGATAAAATTCAGGCAACCCTGCCTGGAATAAGAGCAGAAATCATTGTAGGACGTTCGATGAACGTACACATTAGGTTAGTCTGGTGAAATCTGGCGTTAAGGCGCTCTGGCAGCAAACGATCTCTGGGAGTCCTGTTGCTATTTGCACGACATCGACTGCGGCCCATATTCTGGGCTCGTGACAATATTGGTTGTGGAACGTCCCCTTAGAAAAGTTAGTGAATTACTGTGCTGGTAAATCCCTTACGTTATTTGATTTTCAAACAGCTGAGCAAAACTGAACTTACTCAGACATTTCGCTCTTTACCTATTCTGATCAACACTAAACTGACACACAATATTTTTTTAGCGCAACGCAATTTGACTTTCAAAAATCTCTACAAAAAATGGCCCTGACTAAAATTAACCTATACCTTTCACAAATCACTTACCTCACAAAAATCTTCGTTACTCGAACTACTGCAATACAGCGAGCGCCACTACCGCCAGCTAAATAAAAGATTCAAACTACTGAAGATCCCATATCATTTAGCTACAATATAGCAGGTCAGCTACTGGAAGCAGTTAATTCCATAAATTATCTGGGAGTAAGCATTAGGAGTGATTTAAAATGGAATGATCATATAAAGTTGACCGTCAGTGAAGCAGATGCCAGACTGAGATTCATTGGAGGAATCCTAAGGAAACGCAATCCGAAAACAAAGGAAGTAGGTTACAGTACGCTTGTTCGCCCACTGCTTGAATAATGCTCAGCAGTGTGGGATCTGTACCAGATAGGGTTGATAGAAGATATAGAGAAGATCCAACGGAGAGCAGCGCGCTTCGTTACAGGATCATTTAGTAATCGCGAAAGCGTTACGGAGATGATAGATAAACTCCAGTGGAAGACTCTGCAGGAGAGAAGCTCAGTAGCTCGGTACGGGCTTTTGTTGAAGTTTCGAGAACATACTTTCACCGAGGAGTTAATCAGTATATTGCTCCCTCCTACGTATATCTCGCGAAGAGACCATGAGGATAAAATCAGAGAGATTAGAGCCCACACAGAGGCATACCGACAATCCTTCTTTCCACGAACAATATGAGACTGGAATAGAAGGGAGAACCGATAGAGGTACTCAAGGTACCCTCCGCCACACACCGTCGGGTGGCTTGCGGAGTATGGATGTAGATGTAGATGTAGATGTAGAATGGAATGAAATGTATCAGGGAAAACCTTTGTATCATTGTAATTCAAAAATCTTTAAAAATAAATGTTTGAAGTACAAAATTAAACGCTCAGCACTCCTAGCACTCGCCCCAGTTGTACAGCCGACTTTGCTAGCGAAGCTACACTGACCAATACGCTCTCATTTGCCGAGACGATAGTTAGCATAGCCTTCAGCTACGTCATTTGCTACGACCTAGCAAGGCGCCATGATCAGTTTATATTGAGATTATATAATGTATCAACAAGAGCGATGTTCACCATCTGTGGATTAAAGTTAAGTATTCTACCAGTTACTCTTGTTTGGCTAGTCTTATTTCTCTGACCTGTTCCAGACCTCACGACAGCCTGCGTGAGCTTAATCGCGTGCTATTCGGCTACAAGTCATAGTGGATTGGCTGTCGGGTCAGTCCACTACATTATAGCGTTCCGTAATTGTCAGTGTCAATTTCCAATTCTTGCAAGAGTCCCTGAAAAGCTTCAATGTCGTCTTTGCAACGGCCTGCCAAAATAATATGTCGTAAATGTTCAGGCAATTTCATTAAGCAAATGCGGATGAGTTCTGAGGGGCTGTAAGGGTTTGACAGGTACTGATTCTTGTGCAACATGTCTTCAAAACATTTCAAAAGACTGGAAAATTCAAATTGTTCGAAATGTTTCATCAATATGATACTATGTTTTACTCGGTCTTGTGTGGCTTGAGACAAATATGTTGAGAGGAAGGCATGATAAAATTCTCCTTCAGTGTGGCAATCGTGAATGACCAATCGCATTCTCACAGCTGGTTCATTCTCTAAGTAGTCACACATAAATTCTAATCTATGACCTAATGACCAGTTGGGAGGAAAACAATGAGAGAATTGATGAAGCCACGCTCTTGGATGAATGTCGTTGTCGGAATTTTTAAATGTTTTGAATTCACAGGTAGTAATAAACAGCTTATAGTCAAAATCATCATGTCGGCGAAACGCATGTCGGTCATTGTTACGTCGTTTCGGCGGTTCCATCTCAAAATTCGGTGTACCTTGCCAATTTCTTTCATAAAATCCTAAGTGCCCTGTGTTATTATTTTGTCGCTTTTCCGTATTTCTAAGTCCCTCTTCCCGTGTTGGAGCGCGAGTGTCCTCTGCAATATGTAATTTTTGTATCACTTGTGCCAACTGATCTTGTACTTCCCGGATTTCTCTTTGGTGTTGCGTATTAATTTGATTCTGATTTTGTTTGAATTTCCTAATTTGTTCGTACTCTTCTGTGTCATTAAAGACTACCGGTCTTGCGTCATTCAGATTATCATCTACCTTCGTAGATAAATTATTTAGCTGATCCGAATGTTCAACTACTTTCTCTGACAATGAACTAATTTCCTCCATGTGTCTTTCTGAACCAATTTGCAGAGTAGCATAACTGAAACGGTAGATGCAACTGAGTCAATTTCAGCCCGCAAGGTCTCATGATTTTCATTATCAATAGTTTGTGGTTCTTTTATGGCTGCTTCGTGATTCTGTAATGCATTTTCATGCCGCGAAAAAATAGGTTGAAAATGCTCACAAGTTCGTGTTTTTACATCATTACAGACTTTTTGACATTTCGAATGGATTTTATGTAACTCATAGTTAAATCTTCGCGTGTTTGTTCAAGTGTGGAGTCTAACTTTTGAACCTTTTGCTGTGTTTGTCTCTGATTTTGTTTCATTTTTTGCATTAATTGCAATAATAATGTATTAGTGTCTGGAATCTGTTCCTCTATGCTTTTCCGCAGTGCATTTGCACTGGCAACATTTACATTTTGACAAGCAGAAAATGTGTCTTGATTTTTTTGAGAAAACGGTGAGGACGCAAAACCTGAATGTACAGTAATTGCAAGATTGTGTCCTGTCATTTCGGATTCCTGAGGCGAGCTGTTGCCGACCGATCGATTGATAATGCTTCCCTGTTCACTAATTGTTTCACTGCCTACACCATTATTTGTAGCCCACTTCATTTCCCTATGCACAATTACCAAATTACTACTTTGAACATTAGTTAATTCATTACTCGGCGGCCCTAACACACTGCTTTCGTCTTCACTGTCACTTCTCAGTTTACTTTCGAGCCTAGTATTACTTTTTTCACACGCCATTATTGTCACAATATTTCACACGACAACACAGAATAGCACAATCTGAAGAGCAAAATAAGAAATCACATTAACATAGTATTGAAAATAATATCTCGTTAGTTGCAAGTGCAGCTGCAAAATGCTTGGTGCAAATCGACATGCATGCCACAACTGTTTTACTGTACATGAATGAAAATCTACAACTACAAAGTAATTTCTCTCTAGAATTATGCGCTAGCAATAAACAAAAGTTGCACTAATTACACAAACTACAAGAAAAAATCAAAAGATCCAGTGAGGTATCTTGGCAGGGTCGCCATATGAAACGTCCCCCTAGAAAAATTTGTTAATTCCTGTGCTGGTAAATCCCTTACATAATTTGATTTTCAAACAGCTGAGCAAAAGTGAACTTACTCAGACATTTCATCAGACATTTCGCTCTTTACCTATCCTGATCAACACTAAACTGACACACAATATTTTTTTAGCGCAACTTTCAAAAATCCCTACAAAAGAATGGCCCTGACTAACATTAACCTATACCTTTCACGAATCACTTACCTCACAAAAATCTTCGTTACTCGAACTGCTGCAATACAACGAGCGCCACTACCGCCAGCTAAATAAAAGATTCAAACTACTGAAGGCACTAACTACTGATAGGCATAGTTAGCAAATTAAAGATTTTGATAAAGAACAAACAATATATTTACCTTAATAGTGTTCAAAAGTCATAATATATATATCAGTTCATGACATCCAGTCTTACAAATTTACTTTCTCTGTCCAGATCATCCGCTCTGAAAATTCCGCCATCTCTCTCCCCACATCCACCACTGCTGGCGGCTCACCTCCAACTGCGCAACGCTACGCGCTGTTAACAGCCAACTGCCCAACACTACAATGGCGAATATTCCAACAACAATGCCAACCAGCCACAGACTGCACACAGCACAACCAGTGATTTTCATATAGAGCGCTACGTGGCGTTACCAATATAAAACCTAAACAACCTACTAACAGTTGGACACTAGGCGACTGTAAGACCGTGGCCTGATCAGATGAGTGCAGTTTCAGTTGGTAAGAGCTGATGGAAGGGTTCTAGTGTGGCACAGACCCCATGGAGCCAAGTTGTCAAAAAGACGCTGTGCAAACTGTTGGTGGCTCCATAATTGTATAGGAAAGTGGTTCAAATGGTTCTAAGCACTATGGGACTTAACATCTGAGGCCATCAGTCCCCTAGATTTAGAACTATGTAAACCTAAGTAACCTGCCAGAGGCAGGTTTCGAACCTGTGACCGTAGCAGCCGCATGGTTCTGGACTGAACTGCCTAGAACCACTCGGCCACCGCGGCCGGCAACTTTGTAGGATGTGTTTTCATTTGATGCACTGAGTTCTTTGGTCCAACTGAACTGATCAATGACTGCAAATGGTTATGTTCGGTTACTTGGAGATAATTTGCAGCCGTTCAGACCTTTAACGTTACCAAACAATGATGTCATGTCGCTGGGCCACAGTGGTTTGCCATTGGTTTGAAGAACGTTCTAGACAATACACTGTAATGATTTATCCGCCCAGATCGCTCAACATGTATACCATCGAACATTTATGGCTCATAATAGAGATATTAGTTCGTCCACAACACCTTGCATCGGTGCTGTCGAGAACAGTCTGGAGGACGAGCTTCCACACCTGAGAAGAGTTTTTGAAGCCAACGGGTACTCTCCACAGGCGATACGTCAGGTAGTACATATTAAACAAACAGTGAGCACAAGAAAATCAGAAGAAGACACGGAGAGTTTGAAATCCATGGCTGCCCTGCCATATCTGGTAAACCTTTCGTCAAAATTAGGACGAATCCTCAGTAAACACAAAATGAAGGTAATTTTTCGCCCTCCATTAAAGACTGTAGCACTAATGGGATCGTCTGGAACCGCGTGACCGTTACGGTCGTAGGTTCGAAGGTTCGAATCCTGCCTCGGGCATGGATGTGTGTGATGTCCTTATGTTAGTTAGGTTTAAGTAGTTCTAAGTTCTAGGGGACTGATGACCACAGATGTTAAGTACCATAGTGCTCTGAGCCATTTGAACCATTTGAACCACTAATGGGATCCGTTAAAGATGAATTGATGTTTGGGAAGCCTGTGGTTTATAAGATCCCCTCTGAGTGCGGTCGTTCATACTTCGGACAGACGACACGAAAAGGCCGGGAAAGATTCACAGAGCACCGCATGTACACCCGTCTGTTACAACCAAATTAAACTGCAGTAACGGAGCAATGAATTGACACTGGGCACTCTTTGGTGTACGATAATGTCGAAATTTTAGCCTGGACTTTATCTTTCATGGACTCAGTAGGGAAAGAAGTAACTGAAATTGGGTTGGCGACGGATTTAATTGATAAAGATGGCGTTTTCAACTTGAACAAATCATGGAATTCGGCAATTACTGTAATTAAATGACAAAGACGTCACGATGGTGCAGCTCTCCGTGACACATCGATATCAACGTGTGTCTCGACTGCGCAGCCATAGATTTAATTTCCAAGCATATGTTACACCTCTTTGCCTCCTATCAACGTCTCTGGCGCCTTGTGTATCTATGGCCGCATGTACAGTGGTTCGTTCCTCGAGTTTACAAGGACGGAGCAAGTGCTGGTGCGTTAGTCACCTCGGCATACTCTGAAGATGGCTGGACGGTATTCAGCCGAAATATTAGAAAGAGGTAGCTGAATTTCTGCGGCTACACACCCGAAATTTTATGGAACAGTCTTTACACCACGAAGACTTCAAGATGCACATAGCTCAGGAATGTTCGAGCATTAGTCCTACTTACCTTGCTTTAAATAAAGGTTTTTTTTTCAAATTACCGCTACTAGTCACAAACTTTGTCAACTATTGTATTATTGATTTATTTAGTGATATCATCTTCAGCCTAAATGGCATTACAAAAAGAAATTTAGAATAAGGTCATACTGATGTTACATCGTCTTTTCGTAAATACTGTGGTCATCATGTGGAAAAAGAGAAAACTTAGTAAGAGACGATGCCACTTTGGAAGCTGGACTGATGTTAGTACGAAAATGTTTTCTAACAGTCACTCAGTATGTTCTTCTGGCCTGGCAGTCACGATGCGATGTGTTGCGGTGTTTCCATTTCTGTGGCACTCATGGTCACTGTTCAGAAATTGTCACTAACATAGCCTTAACTTGGAGACATGATGACAAACAGTTCTGTAGTGCAGTGGACAAATTGGCGGTCGAAATACAGTTGGTTTCGATTGGACTAGCGATCTGTATATCTATGTTGTTTCAGATGTTTACATGTCTTCTGCAGGTCTTGTTATGGTAATACAGATATAGGTTGACCAAATACATTGCAAAATGAGCGCCTGTTACAATATTATTGAACACATCAGGATATAAACTATTTATTTTCATATTTCTAAGCTATTGTTAAACTAGAGTAAAATAACTGTCAAGTTATGTATCTTTTATTGTAGGAGTACTGTAGGGAAATTGGAAAAGAAATGTGAATTTTTTGTGAATTTATGAAAGAGTATTTCACAGCCAAATATGTTAAACTAAAAACAATCAACAGTCGTTTCTCTGCCAATTCGGTTCAAAGGAAAGGTAAAAAAAATATGGTGGAAAAGTGAGGAGAAACAACACTACAAAAGGAATAACAACTTAATATGTTACCATACAAATTGCACTTATAATTGCTATTACTCACCCATCCACCTCCAATACCTTCCATCCAAGATGTCATAAATGAGGCCCTAAACGAAAATTACAACAGAAGTAAAGCAAAACATAAGAAGAAACTAGCTAAACACAGACAGTCAAACACCTACCTCACTCACAACACCAAAAGTCAGACTTCCCCTAAATATTTAACTAGAGTAGTCAGTTCCATAAACATTCACTTTGACAACGACGAACACTCTCTACTAAACAAAGGCCTTAAACATAACCTAAAACCTGAACTCAATCAGCAGAACTTTAAAGACGTCATTTGCTCAGTCAAAATGGCAGCAGATATAGCCAAACTAGACAAAATTTAACAAACAGTAATAGGATATGAAACTAACAAATTAATAGTGACACACCTTAACAATAATCCACTAAAAGAAACTAAGGAAGAGAACGAGTTACTTAAAAACATCAACAAGAAGCTCAATGAGGGCAAAGCACTAGCAGTAAAATCTGACAAAGGCAATACAGTAGTTATCATGGACAAAGATGAATATATAAATAAAACACTTGCGTTCTTTCGGATTAACAATATACAAGAAATCTCTCATGACCCCATACAGAAATTCAGCAGTAAACTAAAGATACACTTGAATAAAAGATGCTTCTTATTAACATGGGAAGAAACACAGAGATTAACAGTTATGAACCCAACAGCCCCAAAGTTAAGAGCCTAGCCTAAAATCCATAAACCTAATAGTCCTGTCAGACCATTTGCCTGAGCTGTAAATCATCCAGACTACAACATTATGCATAAGCAGCATTGAAATATACAAAACAATATAAATTTAATAGCTTGTTTTTAGTGAAAAACAGCTATCAAGCAATTTAAAGTATTAAAGATTTTCATATCCCATCCAATGAAAATCTCATCTCCCTTGACATAGTAATCTTATATTTAAGCATACCCATCAAAGTATCCATAGATATAATGAAAAATGATTTATTAAAAGGTCAGACTATCTCCACAACTGAAGTAGCTGAAATAATGGAATTGCTAGAGCTTGTTCTTTCATACAATTATTTCACATTTAATGGCAAAACGCACAAACAATATGTAGGCCTAGCACTGGGAAGTCCTCTAAGGCGAATCATTGTAGAAATTTTCATTAACCACCTTGAGAACAAACATCTCAGCAACAGAGATATAATAACCCAGAAGAAAGTACACTACTGCAGATATGTTGATGACACATGCATTGTATACAATGGGACTGTTGAAGAAACAGAAACTGTATTAAACAGATTCAGTAATTTACACAACAGCATCCAGTTCACCATAGAACATGAGAAAGATGACAAAATTAATTTTCTAGACATGACAATAAGTAACACAGGCCAAACCCTAATTATCAATGTATACATAAAACCAACATACACTGACACAGTCATTAATAAATCGTCCACACATCCTAACTCACACAAACAAGCTGCATTCAGATCCTTCTTACACAGAGCATAGATATTCCCACTTAATGCTGCTGACTATGAGACAGAAATGAACACTATCAATTAGATTGCAAGTAATAATGGCTACAACGAACATGACATATGCACACTATCACAATGCACAACTAAAAATTGCGACAAACAATATGACACAGCTTCCTCACACAACATCCAAAGACCCAAGTACATACGATTACCGCATTTAGGTTTCATATCAGACCAAATATACAAACTGTTCAAATAAAACATTTATCAGGATCACCTTTGCCACCAAGAAAACTTAAAAAAGAAACTGAAACATGACATCTCACATCCCACCGAGAAACTGAACAAAGTAGCAATTTTTAAAACGACATGTAGTCATTGCAACAAATATTACATTGGCCAAATGGGAAGAAATTTTAAAATCCACTTTAAAGAACACATTCGCTGCTTCAGACTTGGCCAACCGAGTAAATCAGCTATAGCAAAATATATAAATGGAACAGGACACAATTTTACAATAGACTACGATCTCAGAGTAGTACATAATTTAGAAAAGAGCTGGAAATTGGACAATTTTTAGGTAATGGAAATATTCACCCATGGCCACATGGGGTCTAACGAGATCCTGAATGAAATGACAGACTTAAAAAATTCACATTTCTTTTCCAATTTCACTAC
Source organism: Schistocerca cancellata (assembly GCF_023864275.1). Taxonomy (NCBI): domain Eukaryota; kingdom Metazoa; phylum Arthropoda; class Insecta; order Orthoptera; family Acrididae; genus Schistocerca; species Schistocerca cancellata. The sequence goes on from NC_064629.1 coordinate 903,937,174, forward strand.
AGTACTCCTACAATAAAAGATACATAACATGAAATTCCATTGAGTCTAGCCCAGCAATAGCTTATAAATATGTAAAACAAATAGTCTATATCGTGATGTGTTCAATAATATTGTAACAGGTGCTAAATTTGTAATGTATTTCGTCAACCTACATCTGTAATACGATAACAAGACGTGCAGAAGACATGTAAATATCTGACACCACATGGATCGACAAATCGATAGTCAAATCGAAAGCATCTGTATTTTGACCGCCGTCTTGTCCACTGCACTACAGGACCGTTTGTGATCGTGTCTCCAATTTACTGCTATGTTACTGAGAATTTATGAACAGTGACCATGAGAGCCACGGAAATGGAAACACCGCAAAACATCAGAAGGAGACTGCCACGCCAGAAGAAGTAAGTGAGTGATCATCACAAAACGTTTTCGTAGAAACATGAGTCCAGCTTCTAAAGTGACATCACCTCTTACTAAGTTTTGTGTCCTTCCACAGGTTGACCATAGCATTTGAGAAATGTCTTTGCAATATCAGTATGACATTCTCGTAAAGTTGTTTTTGTACAGCCATTTAGCCTGAAGATGAGGCTTAACCATAGGCACATGTTACTTAGTAAATAAGTAATAGTATACAGAAAGAGATTTTCACTCTGCAGCGGACTGTGCGCTGATATGAAATTTCCTGGCAGCTTAAAACTGTGTGCCGGACCGAGACTCGAACTCGGGACCTTTGCCTTTCGTGGGCAAGTGCTCTACCAACTCAGCTACCCAAACACGACTCACGCCCCGTTCTCACAGCTTTACTTCCGCCAGTACTCGTTCTCACAGCTTTACTTCCGCCAGTACTTACTGGGCGTGAGTCGTGCTTGGGTAGCTCAGTTGGTAGAGCACTTGCCCGCGAAAAGCAAGGTCCCGAGTTTGAGTCTCGGTCCGGCACAAAGTTTTAATCTGCCAGGAAGTTTGAAGTAATAGTATAGTTGACAAAGGTGGCGACTGGTAGCGGTAATTTAAAAAAAAAACATTTACATATTTCTTGAGACAATCACGGTCGAAAAATAGTCAAAATGGCTTCAAATTCTTTTATTTGTGGTTGGACTAATTCTTGCAGATGCCTAAGTCAGATTGTAATATACATCGTTATAATTACGTGTAGTCTTCATTAATGCTTACAACGTACTGATGAAAGCTGTACTGTCATTTAAAGCCTAGAGCTCCAACGCAATATGAAACCTAAGTGACATTACGACCAAAGCTGACGTACCTCTGTCCCGATTTACTATTCACTTCAACATGTCTTTCAGAACTAATTTATTAGAATTGTTCTTTTGTTTCTGTTCTTTTTGCACTCAGTATTCATAATTTAGTTTCTATTATTTACAGTCTTCATTATCTTTCACGTTTATATTCCTTTCTGAAGTCAACATGCTAGGTCACTACACCTGTTGTTTGTTTCTTAACTATCAAAGTACTTCTTTTTAGAAAATAACAATTTTGGCAGTAGTTAAGTCCAGTATGTCAATTAACTCGTGACCAAAACTACCCTTTTGTCATTAGAAGTTACCCATTTCTAATGTGACACAATCGATTTCTTATTTGAAGCTACAACTGATATTTGGCGTCACCCATTTCAGATTGTAATTGGTCAATGATGAAGTTCCTTTTTGAACTGAGATTACCAGTTTCAAATTTGGCAATACCTACGGCCTGCTTTAACTCTGAAATGTCACCTTGAATTTAAATACAGTAAATCGATCCGGTTGTCTGCGTTGGTTAAGTTTGTGGGAACTTCAAGTAGTAAGAACTCTCCATCTCCAAACTTCACACCATCATCATGTAGACATAGGTCACATTCTAGCTTAACAACGATTCTTGCCAATTTATTTGAAGCAACTTAATAAATAAAATATTTAATCTTGACTTAATTTTTGTTGGTGGAGTCGATTTATGACACTGTTAAAATTTACGAGCAAGCGAGATGCTACACGAAGCGACTTGATGTGACATGAGTAGCGTGTCAGCGACCAATGGTAACGCGGGAGTTGGCCAGTAGTGGTAGCGGTGCAGCTATTTGCCACTCCAAGCAACACTGCGATACAAGTCACATATTCGACATGACTTCCGATATGTGAAAAAAATGTTGTATATTTACCAACACAATAACGTTCCCGGTTGCACACGTGGTAAAAATGTTCAGTAACCTAAATGAAATCCTACATTTCGATTAATATAACAAAGACATTGATTTTATCTCCTTGATATGAAAATCTGATTACTGCCAAGCTGATCCACATTGGGAATCAACAAAATATCCAGATTCGTTGCAGAACAACTGAGACAGAGTTAAGAACAAAATCCGAAAACTTCTATAGACCCACAATGACAAATTAGGATAATATTCGAGAGTCCTTTAATAAAGACACTGAAGACTTGAGGAACCTCACGAGATGACTGCAGTGTTACTTTATGTTGCTGACTATTAAGTCTTTAATGTATCACGTTTAATAACTGGAGGGAAGGACACGATTTATGAAATCTGTTACTTTGTAAGGATATTCGTGCTCCAAGAGGACGCGATTAAGAGACACTTAGCAATTTCAGCATTTTATTTCTTTTGTAAAAACGTGGTATTTTTTTATTTTTCACAATTTGAAGCAGAATGTTTAATGTGAGATTACCATCTGCGACTGCCAGAACATGTAACCAGTATTTAACGCAAAACAGCCTATAGCTAAAGTCACTGGGAGTTTCCCTTCGTTAGATACTGTTACCTTGTGAAAGTCACGCACTACAATTCCCGACGTAAAATATACAAGCCTACGTGATACGTGTGCTACGTGATATTAATGCTAAGTCATCCATCATATTCATACCATTTCAATTACTTATATTCTAAGCATACAGAACACCTGTATATCATAAAGAGGATGTACTCTGGGGCTTGGCTTCATGTACACTACTGGGCATTAAAATTGCTACGCCACGAACATGACGTGCTACAGACGCGAAATTTAACCGACAGGAAGAAGATGTTGTGATATGAAAATGATTAGCTTTTCAGACCATTCACACAAGGTTGGCGCCGGTGGCGACACCCACAACTTGCTGACATGAGGAAAGTTTCCAACCGATTTCTTATACACAAACAGCATTTGACCGGCGTTGCCTGGTGAAACGTTGTTGTGATGCCTCGTGTAAGGAGGACAAATGCGTACCATCACGTTTCCGACTTTGATAAAGGTCGTATTGTAGCCTATCACGATTGCGGTTTATCATATCGTGACGTTGCTGCTCGCGTTGGTAGAGATTCAATGATTGTTAGCAGAATATGGAATCGGTGGGTTCAGGAGGGCAATGCGGAACGCCGTGCTGGATTCCAACGGCCTCGTATCACTAGCAGTCGAGATGACAGGCATCTTATCCGCGTGGCTGTAACGGATCGTGCAGCCACGCCTCGATCCCTGAGTCAACAAATGGGGACGTTAGCAAGACAACAACCATCTGCACGAACAGTTCGACGACGTTTGCAGCAGCATGGACTATGCGGTTACCCTTTACGCTGCATCACAGACAGGAGTGCCTGCGATGGTGTACTCAACGACGAACCTGGGTGCACGGATGGCAAAACGTCATTTTTTTCGGATGAATCCAGGTTCTGTTTACACCTTCATGATGGTCGCATCCCTGTTTGGCGACATCGCGGTGAACGCGCATTAGAAGCAATGTATTCGTCATCGCCGTACTGGTGTATCACCCGGCGTGATGGTATGGGGTGCCATTGGTTACACGTCTCGGTCACCTCTTGTTCGCATTGGCGGCTCTTTGAACAGTGGACGTTACATTCCAGATGTGTTAGGACCCGTGGCTCTACCCTTCATTCGATCCCTGCAGAACCCCGCATTTCAGCAGGGTAATGCACGACCGTCTGTTGCAGGTCCTGTACTGGCCTTTCTGGATACAGAAAATGTTCGAATACTGCCCTTTCCAACACATTCTCCAGATCTCTCACCAATAGGAAACGTCTGGTCAATGGTGACCGAGCAAGTGGCTCGTCACAATACGCCAGTCACTGCTCCTGATGAACTGTGGTATCGTGTTGAAGCTGCATGGGCAGCTGTACCTGTACACGCCATTCAAGCTCTGTTTGACTCATTGCTCAGGCGTATCAAGGCCGTTATTATGGCCAGAGGTGGTTGTTCTGGGTACTGATTTCTCAGGATCCAAGCACCCAAACTGCGTGAAAATGTAATAACATGTCAGTTCCAGTATAATATGTTTGTCCAATGAATACTCGTTTATCGTCTGCATCTCTTCTTGGTGTAGCAATTTTAATGGCCAGTAGTGTAAATGCAACGCTAATTTATTAAAGAGGGGTAGCTATAGTATTGATTTGTAGAGTCGGGACTTAGGTGCCATCCTTAAAGCATCACAATAATTTCCTCATTGGAAGACCAGTGGTTTTTAACTAAACAAGTACGTGGATGATTCATAAAGTAACAGCAAACTATTATTTTCCAAGCATATACTTCACTTACGGATACAAACAAGATATCATTTCCCAACCCTCCTTTTTGATTCACTTATCATGTGGTTGTACAAACGTTTCTGTTCCAGTCGAATAAAAGTTTTCGGTTATGCTCGCAACTAAGAGTGCACTGCTTCTCTAATCTCATTATCACTTTCAAATCGGCGTCCTATGAAAGCGTTCTACAGCTGTCCAAACACGTGGTAATCCGATGGGGCGAGTTCAGGGCTGTATGGTTAACGCAATACGACCTGAAATCGCTGTCTCGGAATGACGGCAAGAGCTGCAGCGGCTGTGTGGGGCCGTGCGTTCTCCTGAAGGATAGAAACGCCTCTAGACTGAAGTCCTCTGCGACGGCTCCATATTACTGGCTTTAGATCATTCTCCATCATGGCTATGTACCGAGAACTTTTCACTGTTTCCCCCTTTCTTGATAGTGCTCCAAAATTGGCCCATTCATAGCCCAGAAAAGGGTGCAAATGGCCTTTCCGGCAGAGGGCTGAGACGTGAACTTCTTATTGCCTAAAGAAGATGTGTCGTCATTCTCAAAACTCTTTTGCCATCTGGTTCATAGTGATGCACCCAGGTTTAGTTTCGTGTGATGATGCGTGTCAAAAAGTCGTGGCCTTCAGCGTTATGCCACGCCAGAAACGATGTGAGCGCCCGAACACGCATTATCTTGTGTTTACCAGTGAGCATCATAGACACCCATCGTCCAGATAAAATCGGTACTTGAGAACCTCACTAATAGTGGTGTTCTCAGGTACGGCTCTAATACTCAGTTTCCTGGCTAAATCTTCTACATGAAATATTCCGGTACTCACGAATCATGGCTTCAGCGCATCCCATATTCTCACCAGTACCTGCCGTGCTGTGACGACCATGGCGTAGCTCATCTGAGACTCGAATACGTCCACTTTTAGGGCCACCTACCCACTCGCACACTTTTCTCACACACAGCTACCTCCATAACTTCACAACACCCTTCTATGGATTTGTAGTGGTTTTATGCCCTCCGATTACAAAAATCGTATTACCGGTCGCGGTTCTTCTACTGTGGATACAGCTCGTACAGCTAGGGCTGCGGCCTACTACCTTTCCTATTCAGCTTGGTATGCCGCCTGTCGGAAATCCCGGGAATTTCTCAGACTCATCTTCAGTTCCTGGGAGTTTCAAATGCCCGACGTGTTAATTGGATTTAGTGCTGAAAGTTGCTGTTAGTTTTTGAACTGCCCTTGTGCAAGGTCCAACAGAAAGTTAATTCATCAGCGACCACGTTTTCCGTTACACGAGTGGAACGGTTCCAAACCTCTTACGGTATTTTATTTACTACCTCGCAATACTTTCAGGTTTTTACGATAATATATGTGTAACACTCATCTATAAAGTGTTCCTATATTTTTAATTATAATGTGTTAGTGGTTCTTTTTTTCGACATGATGAAGTAAAAAACATTTTTGTTCAAAATTTCTTCTAACGTTAGCTGGTTTCCATAGCGGCTGGAGAGAATTTTCTTTTGGGGAGTACCCCCTCATATTCTAGACCAAAAATAGAGATGTCTAGTATTTTTCGGAATTTTTTCTAAAACTTCAGAGTTTCATTAACCAGCAATGCTGTAAGACGGTCAGATAACCTTGAGTTGCCTACTTTCGTGGCGGCCGCTATAACTGGAAAGACATATTTTCTCTCAAATATATGTATACGATGTGTGAGTTCATAATTCTTCACGACCTAAGCAATTGAGCGATTTTGATGAAATTATTTTTTTGTACTTATGGGATGGGGTCTTCTGGATGGTTCTTAGCTATAGTTGGACCCGGTAGGTGGCACTGAAGTCGAGACCCACTTTTTTATTTTCAGACCAATTATTTACATTTATCACGTAAAAAAGAATAATTATAATATTTTAGTATATCAATAGACAAGCAATTCCATTGTGTCGTAGCTTGGCATTGATTTGACATTTTGATTTCGGATTGTTGGGTTCTATATATTGTGTGTATTGTACTTGTGTGCGTACTAAGTGAATTACTTATCAATTAATTCAATACCGACGTAACAAACGAAGTGTATTTGGAATGACATTATGTGAAAATGCGAAAGGTGTGTTGTTTGAATTACAATTTATGTACATGTTCAGTCTATGTAACGTCCTAAGTAAAACTTTTCATTCAGTGTTCATTTGTCTGATTACGATGATGATGTGATGTTTATGAAGAGTGAAATGATTTGTGGAATGTACACAACATGTTTGTATATTCAACTGAGTTATTTAATGATACGTTCCGGCCGTTGTGACCGAGTGGTTCTAGGCGCTTCAGTCTGGAACCGCGCTACCGCAACGGTCGTAGGTTCGAATCCTGCCTCGGGCATTGATGTGTGTGATGTCCTTAGGTTAGTTAGGTTTGAGTAGTTCTAAGTTCTAGGGGACTGATGACCTCAGATGTTATGTCCCATAGTGCTCAGAGCCATTTGAACCATTTAATGATACGCGTTTAATTCATAACTGCCCATTTTTTATGTAACATTTGACTTATAGATCAATACATGAGCAAGCTCGCTGGATAGCAATTCCATTGTGTAGTAGCTTGGCACTGATTTGGCATTTCAATATCGGATTGCTGAGTTCTGACATATTCCGTGTATTGCAATTGTGTGCATAATGAGAGAATTATTTATCGATTAATTCGACATTAATATAAACAGTGAGGTGTATCTGAAATAATATTTTATCTGATATATTCCGTGTATTGTAATAGCGTGGTTACTGAGTGATTTATTTATCAATTGATTGGACATTTATATTTCAAATGAAGTAGTGTGAAATAATATTCTGTGAAAATTTGAACAAGCATTGTTTGAATTATGGTGTCTACACGTGTTCATCTGGATTTCTATGTAACCTCGTGAATAACACGTTTTACTCAGTGTTCATCTGCTAAATTTCGATGATGAAGTGATGCTTGTGAAGAGTTACACAGCATGTAAATATAGTCTACAAATTAATATAAAATAAAATAAATGATGTATTCGTTCCTGATGTGTATGTTTTGTGCGTTTCCCATATTTTGTGAATGTACAGATGTATGCCACGAAGAGCACGAACAAATATTGATTGCCGTGCGCGAAGTGGTCAGGCTGTAAGAAACAACAGAGCGACAGACCAACACCCGCTCTAAATTCGTTCGTCTTACGTTTGAATATGAACTGGACATTGAATATTCGATGCATCCGAAAACTGTTATCGGTGATATGGACAAAGAACGCCAATACTGTCATGCATTAACATTCAAATCAGATGCACCCGGCATCTGTGGCGCGTCAGACAAAGCCGTGCTACCAGCGTAGAATTCATCAACCGAACCTGTGAAAGAGCTTTTGAATGGTATGACTCCGGCTTCTAATTTGTTTTTGGGCAAAGTTATCAAATTCAGTTCGCACTTACAAATGTCGTCTTTTTGAGCAATCAACATTGTTCACAGCAACGGCGGTCTAAATTTGGATCGACATTCAAGAAAGACTCAGTTTACCATCACATTGGCTAATGCATTGTGCGGACCCGAAATTCCCACAAATTTACTTCATGGGCGATAACAACAGCTCGTGGACATCGGATGTCATTACAGTCACACTGAACATATCGAGGAAGGGAAATAGTGGCGCTATTGGAGACATTTTTGACCAATCACAATCAGTTTGTTCCATTGATCGAGACAGTGTCAAGCCGTTTACGGAGTGACACTCACTCGCTCGTCATCAAAAGCCAAAAAAAAAAGCGCCAACTGTAGAGTACGTCGGCCGATTGAACACAGCCACTATAAATGAAGTTGTGTTGCTATATCTGGAGATCAAGTTAGGCGACGAGACATCATAATCCAGCGAAGAGGCAACACAATTCAGATGATTGTAGTCGCACAACATTCGTACGACTCTCTACTTAATGCACTGTTATTCTGGGAAGGAGAGGATGGATATCAGACTAATACGAAACCGCGGCGTCCGTCTACAGGTAATAAATTATCAAAAGGAAAACATATGTCTCTTGTAATCTTGTTTTCAGTGCTTCTTCGTTTGAAATTATTAATAGTTCTGCGTTCAGGCTGACTGGCTCGCTGTGGTAAAACTCAAACATCAGGCAATGAATGGCTTCATTGCTCATATTAGAACGCGTTTCAGAATACATGCGTCACCAGATATCCAGGAGCGATTGCTTAACATAAATAAAGAACTTCCAGATGTATGTGGAACACACATTTGCAGACTACTCACGAGTCAGCCTGGAAGCCAAACTACTGATTACTACAATAGCGATTGCCTGCCTCTTGCATGACTTTATCTCACATACGTATTATTAATTCATATATTCTACCTGTCGAAGCCAACAAAACTGTAAGCGTAATCATCTACTATTCATACCGGATGATTATTCGAAGCAATCAAGACAACCACTTTCTCAGATGTCACCAAATGTTTCATCAGTACATCGTGGACAAGTATGCGAAGATCGAGAGATAGCAACTAAGTTACTTCCGCTTTCATTTAGCGAAGTTGTGTTCAGAGGATTGTATTCATTTGAGAGGTGTTATTGTCGGTATGGTCCTGGTGGAGGTTCGAGTCGTCCATCGCCCATGGATGTGTGTGCTTGTCCTTAGGATAATTTAGGTAAGGCAGTGTGTAAGCTTAGGGACTGATGGCCTTAGCAGTTAAGTCCCATTAGATTTCACACACATATTGTCGGTAACATACATGTTGTTGTTGTGGTCTTCAGGCCTGAGACTGGTTTGATGCAGCTCTCCATGCTACTCTATCCTGTGCAAGCTGCTTCATCTCCCAGTAAGTACTGCAGCCTACATCCTTCTGAATCTGCCTAGTGTATTCACCTCGTGGTCTCCCTCTACGATTTTTACCCTCCACGCTGCCTTACAATAATACATTGGTGATCCCTTGATGCCTCAGGGCATGTCCTACCAACCGATCCCTCCTTCTAGTCAATTTGTGCCACAAACTTCTCTTCTCCCCAATCCTGTTCAACACCTCCTCATTAGTTATATGATCGACCCATCTAATCTTCAGAATTCTTCTGTAGCACCACATTTCGAAAGCTTCTATTCTCTTCTTGTCCAAACTATTTATCGTCCATGTTTCACTTCCATACGTGGCTACACTCCATACAAATACTTTCAGAAACGACTTCCTGACACTTAAATCAATACTCGATGTTAAAAAATTTCTCTTCTTCAGAAACGCTTTCCTTGCCATTGCCAGTCTACATTTTATATCATCTCCACATCGACCATCATCAGTTATTTTGCTCCCAAAATAGCAAAACTCCTTTACTACTTTAAGTGGCTCATTTCCTAATCTAATACCCTCAACATCACCCGACTTAATTCGACTACATTCCATTATTCTCGTTTTGTTTTGGTTGATGTTGATCTTATATCCTCCTTTGAAGACACTTTCCATTCCGTTCAACTGCTCTACCGAGTCCTTTGCTGTCTGTGACAGAATTACAATGTCATCGGAGAAGCTTAAAGTTTTTATTTCTTCTCCGTTGGTTTTAATACCTAGATCGAATTTTTCTTTTGTTTCCTTTATGCTTCCTCAATATAGAGATAGAATAACATCGGGGATAGGCTAAGACCCTGTCTTACTCCCTTCCCAACGAGTGCTTCCCTTTCATGCCCCTCGACTCTTATAACTGCCATCTGGTTTCTGTACAAATTGGAAGTAGCCTTTCGCTCCCTGTATTTTACCCCTGCCACCTGTAGAATTTGAAAGAGAGTATTCCAGTTAACATTTTCAAAAGCTTTCTCTAAGTCTACAAATGCTAGAAACGTAGGTTTGCCTTTTCTTAAGCTAGCTTCTAAGATAAGTCGTAGGGTCAGTATTGCCTCACGTGTTCCAATATTTCTACGGAATCCAAACTGATCTTCCCCGAGGCCGGCTTCTACCAGTTTTTCCATTCGTCTGTAAATCATTCGCGCTAGTATTTTGCAGCCGTGACTTATTAAACTGATAGTTCGGTACTTTTCCCATCTGTCAACACCTGCTTTCTTTGGGATTGGAATTATTATATTCTTCTTGAATTCTGAAGATATTTCACCTGTCTCATACATTTTGCTCACCAGATGGTAGACGTTTGTCAGGACTGGTTCTCCCAAGGCCGTCAGTAGTTCTAATGGAATGTTGTCAAATCCCGGGGCCTTGTTTCGACTTAAGTCTTTCAGTGCTCTGTCAAACTCTTCACGCAGTATCGTATCTCCCATTTCCTCTTCATCTACATCCTCTAGGATTTGCATAATACTTCCCTCAAGTACATCGCACTTCTGTAGACCCTCTATATACTCTTTCCACCTTTAAGCTTTCCTTACTTTTCTGAGAACTGGGTTTCGATCTGAGCTCTTGATATTCATACAAGACGTCCTCTTTTCTCCAAAGGTCTCTTTAAATTTTCTGTAGGCAATATCTGTCTTACCCCTAGTGAGATAAGCCTCTACATCCTTAAATTTGTCCTCTAGCCATGCCTGCTTAGCCGTTTTGCACTTCCTGTCGATCTCATTTTTGAGACGTTTGTATTCCTTTTTGCCTGGTTCCTTTACTGCATTTTTACTGCATTTTTGAGACGTTTGTATTCCTTTTTGCCTGGTTCCTTTACTGCATTTTTATATTTTCTCCTTTCATCAATTAAGTTCAATATTTCTTCTGTTACCCAAGGATTTCTACTAGCCCTCGTCTTTTTACCTACTTGATCCTCTGCTGCCTTCACTACTTCATCCCTAAAAGCTACCCATTCTTCTTCTACTGTATTTCTTTCCCCCATTCCAGTCAATTGTTCCCCTATGCTCTCCCTGAAACTCTGTCCAACCTCTGGTTTAGTCAGTTTATCCAGGTCCCATCTCATTAATTTCCCACTTTTTTGCATTTTCTTTAGTTTTAATGTACAGTTCATAACCAATAGATTGTGGTCAGAAACCACATCTTCCCATGGAAATGTCTTACATTTTAAAACCTTCTTCCTACCGAGCGAGGTGGCGCAGTGGTTAGACACTGGACTCGCATTCGGGAGGACGACGGTTCAATCCCGCGTCCGGCCATCCTGATTTAGGTTTTCCGTGATTTCCCTAAATCACTCCAGGCCAATGCCGGGATGGTTCCTCTCAAAGGGCACGGCCGACTTCCTTTCCCATCCTTCCCTAATCCGATGAGACCGATGACCACGCTGTCTGGTCTCCTTCCCCAAACCAACCAACCAACCTTCTTCCTAAATCTCTGTCTTACCATTATATAATCTATCTGAAATTTGTCAGTATCTCCAGGCTTATTCCATGTATACAAGCTTCTTTTATGAATCTTGAACCAAGCGTTAGCTATGATTAAGTTACGCTCTGTGCAAAATTCTACTAGGCGACTTCCTCTTTCATAACTTAGCCCCAATCCATATTCACCTACTACGTTTCCTTCTCTTCCTTTTCCTACTATCGATTTCCAGTCACCCATGACTATTCAATTTTCGTCTCCCTTCACTATCTGAATAATTTCTTTCATCACATCACACATTTCTTCAATTTCCTCGTTATCTGCAGAGCTAGTTGGCATATAAACTTGTACTACTGTGGCAGCCGTTTGATTCGTGTCTATCTTGGCCACAGTAAGGCGTTCGCTATGCTGTTTGTAGTGGCTTACCCGCAATCCAATTTTTTTATTAATTACAAAACCTACTCCAGCATTACCCCTATTTGATTTTATATTTATAAACCTGTATTCACCTGACCAGAAGTCTTGTTCCTCCTGCCACCGAACTTCACTAATTCCCACTATATCTAACTTTAACCTGTCCATTTCCCTTTTTTAAATTCTCTAACCTACCTGCCCGATTAAGGGATCTGTCATTCCACGATCCGATCCGTAGAACGCCAGTTTTCTTTCTCCTGATAACGACGTCCTCTTGAGTAGTCCCCCCCCCCCCCCCCCCCGGAGATCCTAATGAGGGGCTATTTTACCTCCGAGAGGACGCCATCATCATTTAACCATACAGTAAAGCAGCATGCACTCGGGAAAAATTACGGCTGTAGTTTCCCCTTGCTTTCAGCCATTCGCAGTACCAGCACGGCTAGGCCGTTTTGGTTAGTGTTACAAGCCCAGATCAGTCAATCATCCAGACTGTTGCCCCTGCAACTACTGAAAAGACTGCTGCCTCTCTTTAGGAACTACACGTTTGTCTGGCCTCTCAACAGATACCCCTCCGTTGTGGTTGCACCTACGGTACGGCTATATGTATCGTTGAGGCACGCAGGCCTCTCCACCAACGGCAAAGTCTATGGTTCATGGGGAACTGAAATACCAGCGAAATCGCAAATGCGTCCATACTTCTATCCACATACAATGGCACTTTACGTCTTATGCATGAATACAGACAAGATGCTAAGAATTTCGAGCGCCTTTATGGATGACCAGATTTATTTATAATGTCCACATATACTTACAATTGAGATGAAAGTACAAACATTTTTGTTGGCATACCTATCACCACGACATTACTGCACGTGTGTTCAAGCAAAGGTTAAAATCACTGTTTAATTTAGTATCCAAATAGCACGTTTCGTACCATTAACTTTGTGGTCGTGTTTTACTGTGTGGCAAAAATGAGGTTTTCCACATGCGCGCATCTTGATATGGTTAATCGACAAAATACGACGAGAAGAATTTAATAACATTATTCCAGAAGAAATACTACATAGATCGACTGACGAAAACTTGTTCCATATTGTTACCAGAAACATGATACATGGTCCATCCGGTCTTCTTAATACGACAGTGTCGCATATGGACAATGCAAAACGTATTAAGTTTTTCCCAAAACCATTTTTAGTGACACTATTGTGAACATCAACGGTTATCCACTGTATAGTCGTAGGAACGCAGACAATGGAGGTCATTCACTTACAATGCGAATGTGAAACACTAGTATACACATTGACATTGACAATTAATAGTACCATATTCGCCTCAAAAACTTTCAAAGCTTACATTAATATGGAGTACTGCAGTTCTGTTAAGTCAGACAAATAAATTTGTAAACCCGTTCATAAGGGCAGCGATGTGACAGTACTTGCAGTTCAAACTGTGAATGAAAACGACGAAATAACACGCTAGGAGATGAGCAGATACATCAGCAGCAAGGAATGTGTTTGGTGTATTCTGAGTTGTTCAATACACGAACGAGACCCATTTACTAGGCATCTGGCCGTGCATCTTGAAAACGATCAACGTGTTTATTTCACAGAAGAGAACGCTTTGCAGAGTGCATTCAATGAAACAAAAACCACGCTGACTAAATTCTTCAAATTATGCAAACGAACATATATTTCTGGTCAATTCGAGAGAACATTGCTTTATTCCGATGTGTTCCGATATTTCACATGGAATAAATCTTCAAAGAACTGGGAGCCGCGCAACCGAGGTGACCCGTTTCCGGCCTTTCCTGGCATTTTTGTAACATATTCCATTGAGCCTATTGTACACTGTTCGCCCTAATCAATGTGAGTGCCCTTCTTACGTTTGTTAAAGGTAAACGTTCAAGGAACAACGTCCTTCGATTATTTACGAACTGTGAACGGCCAGTTCGGCGATAGATATCACGACGCATGCCGCGAACTTGAATTGCTGGAAGACCACAAACGTAGGGACATAACGCTTGCTTCATCGCATAAAATCCGTAAGTTTTCCGTCATTTTAATGACGACATGCTTTCAGGCTCAATCATAGAATTTGTGGGATGAATATAAAAATCATATGAGCGAAGATATACTATACAGAATCCCGGAGACAAATCAATATCCTAAAATGGACTACACATCAGATATATACAGCGCGGCATTAATTCTGATCCAAGGTCATTGAATCCTAACTTCAGGTACTCCTATGATCAGTTTGTGTATTCCATGGTATAATTGGCCGCGTGCAGATATTACTGATACTGATATACAGCGAGAACAATAATTCAGTAGCGTCGGTTTGACTACTTTTGTTGCACCCGTTAAGCAGTTGCTGATTGACGAGCAAACAGACATTTACGAGCAAATTATGTTGTCGATTGAAGCCAGTGAATAAGGATTCTTTGTTTTGGACGCGCCACGTGGCACAGGCAATACATTCGTCATTTCACTTAGACTTTCAACAATACGATCCCAAAATAAAATCGCATTAGCCATTCCATCGTCAGGCGTTGCTGCTATATTACTGGAGGGTTGAAGGACAGCATAATTAGCGCTCAAGCTGCCACTGAACGTTAATAACAATGAAAATGAAGCGTGTAACCTCATAAAACGATCCGGTATGAGTAATTTACTAAGAAAATGCGAAATTATTATCTGGGCTATATGTGCAGTGGCTCATAAACATTACTTTAAGGCATTAAACAGAAAGCTGCAAGATGTGAATGCTAATACCAGACTATCCGATAGGGCCAATTGTTATTGTCCGGCCGATTTTTGGCAGACATTACCTGTCATACCACGTTCTATGTATGCGGTTGAGATTAACGCATGCTTGATATAACCCAGTTTGTTGCGAAATGCACAGACATTGCGATTGACCATGGACATGTGAGTACAAGTGGAAAGCGAGACATCAGCAGATACATTCTCCAAACAACTACTGGACATTTGTGATGGTAAAATTCGTTTGCCATAAGATACGCAATTAATTAAATTGTCAGAAAATCTCTGCAACATCTTTACTTCTAAAAGTGAATTAGTCAAAAGCGTATTTCTAATTTAATGAATCAGAAATGAAACATACATTGCTCACTGAACTAGCGATTTTGGCAACTAAAAATGTCAGTGTTGATCAAATCACTTTTCAAATAAAACAAACATTGGGCTGTGAATTGGTATTATTCATACTGATCGACTCTGTGACTGGTTTAAACGAAGTTGTCAGTTATCCAGCTGAGTTCTTAAATTCATTGGACCATCACCAAATAATCTGCGCTGGAAAATTGGTTCACTAATCACTATGCTTTGCAATCTAAATCCAGAAAAACTGTGCAATGATACGCGATTGGTGATCAGACGTATTATGGGAAGTCTCATAGATACGACAACACTGAAAGGAAAATTCAAAATACGGAATATATTTTCCCTCCGTTTGGCCTTAGGAATGACCATAAACACGGCGTGAGGCCAAACATTTGCCGTATGTGGATTAAATCTGAAAAATACAAGTTTCTCACCTGGAAAACTTTAAGTAGCGTCCTCACAGGTCAGCAATCGGTCAGACCTCTATATTTACACACCAGAAGAAACAATGACCAAAATTAATGTATACATGTTTGCACTAAGATAAATTCATTTCAACATTTATTATTAGTTAAATTAGATTTCTTAGATCAATGGTACTCATTATGTAGATAAAAGAGAGTCACTCTTCTCAATTTTTTCGTTATCTAATCACATTACTGTATTTGAGATACTTCATTTACATTCTATTAATTTTTATAGCGAGGTCTGTGGCAGGACAATATGTGCCTACCGGATCTTCTAGTATATATATGTATTTCCAAGGTTTGTTAGTCATGGAAGACAACAATGTAATTAAACCGTTCACTCGATTTATATCATAAAGTTGAACTACTGGCTGACAATCATGTTTTATGCAGTGAAGTGCAAATGACAAACACTGCTGTCCAAAACTGAAGTAACATACCGAAACAATGCAAGATTTGCCCCAAAACAGTATAATCAGGTGATAGTAAAATATAAACTATACACAGAATACAGAATGTAAACAGCTGCAACATGCATACTATAGACGAAAAATTCTTAATTTTTTCCCAACTTAACGGATTTACACACGCATTCCGACTACTGGTTTATGCGCTCAGTGTGTGATGTGACCACCTGTGGCAGCAGTACCGGCCTGACTAACGATGGGGTGTGCTGTGAATGTTGTCATCAATCTCTGCAGCGCTGCTCTCAGGTCTTGGAGAGTGTTTGGTGGATGCTGATGTGATGAAACCGGTGTCCCTGTGTCCCTAGTGCGTCCCAGACGTCCTCTATGGGACTGACATCAAGAGGGCGAGCAATCTACGCCATGCGTGTAATATCTTCCGTTTCCAGGAAAAATTCAACTACCTGTGCTCTACGAGGTCGAGCATTATCGTCCTGCAATACAAAGTCTGGGCCCACAGCATCTGGCACCAACCGAACATAGGATCCGAGGATCTCGTCACGATAACTGACTGCAGTTAAACTTTGCGGATTTAACAGCACAGTTTGATGAAGAGGTGTTAGAGTGGTCAACATAATCCCTGCCCACGCCATTAGAGACCATCCTCCATATTAGTCTCTTTTCACAGTGGTTGGGTCCCGAAATCGTGTTCCACGTTCCTTAAAGATGCGAATCCGACGAGAATGACTGTCCAGGTCAAATCGTGTGTCATCTGTGGAAAGAATATTGGCCCACTATTCCCGTGTGGGTGGCTTGTTGACAGCTCCGCTCTAGACGTTCTCTTCCGTGAAGACGCACCACAGGTGCACATACAACAGGTCTCCGACAATAAAGGCCACTCTTCCGAAGCCTTTTGTACGCCGTTTGCCTCGATACAAAATTCCAGTGGATGCTACGAGGTCAGATGCCAGTTGCCGTGCAGTACTAAGGGGATACCGTCATGCCCTTACAACCAAATAACGGTTCTCTCTGTTGGTGTTACATGTGGTCGGAATCGCCCTGGTCTTAGGGATACATTTTAGATCTTTATAAACTGTCGCCAAATCCGAAAAACAACAAAACTATTCACATTAAGCCATAGGGCCACATCAGTTTGCGACTGTCCTGCTGCCATTCTTCCCATGGCCCTCCACTGCAGAGAGCATGGTAGTTGTCTTCTCTGTGCCATGCTGCACAGTCTGTGACTATGTACACAGTGATTGTGGATCTGGGACTACACGGCAAATACTTTCCCGTTTGACAGGTACTCTGACGTGGTCGTTGGCGTGGTTGTCCAGTGACTAGAATGCCGTCTTCTCAGCAGGACACGACCATGCGAACATCTGTTGACAATTTGTACGATTATATCGTGGATCAGTCTCTGGACGGGGAAACAGTGGTTTGTTGATTTAATTTTGGGCACCAGTACAGACAGTGAGAGAGCTGATACCGTCAGTGCTGATGGTGCAAAGAACCGGTAGTACCTTATTTACCTGTGCTTGTATCCCGAAACTGACAAAATTGGAAAAAAAATGTAGATAATATGTAGATTTAACCAACAAGTTCCTGGGGTCGTAGTATGTCGTCGATAGAACCAAGTCAGTGTAACAAGTATATTTTTGGGTAGGTGCGTAAGGTGGTAGCATTTCTCCGTATTTTTCCAATAGTTTAATAAACCATAATAAACCAACAGGTACGTATAACAGAGGCTTTAGTCATCAACAGTATATTTTCCTTCTCTGTTAGTAACAGTCTGCCAGGGCTGGGGTAACTTTTCGATTTCGAGACTGTAGATTCACGTGGTTTTGAGACGAAGAATGATGTGTCGAACCATATTTGGGGCGCATTTTCATGCGGAAAGGAATTTCCTTGAAGGCTGTTCGATATAGAGCGAAAAACGATTAAATTCAGAGGGCTCAAGATCAGGTGAATAAGATGTGTGTGGAATGACTTCCCAGCCCAATTCCTGTATAGTAATTTTTATCAGTCTAGCAGAATGTGGGCACACGTTATCGTGGAGTATCATCACTTCATGCAGTCTTCCTGATTGTTGTTCTTGGATTGAGTCTGCAACACGTCTCAGTTTTTCATCATGAATGTGGGCACTAATGTTTACAGCCCAGGGAAGCAATTAGTAGTACATCAGACTGTCGCTATTCCACCAGATGCGTATCATTATCAATTTTGGACGCGGGATGGCCGTTGTATGGGGAGTTACTACTTTGTTTCGACTCAACCATTCTCTTTTTTCCTTATGTTAGCATAAATACACCATTTATCGTCACTAGTAACGATACAGGATAGGGATTTCGGTGTTGTTCACAAGCCAACAGACGACAAGCAAGCCACCATCCCATTTTTGTGATTTTGGTTTAGAGCAAGCGGTACCTGTACTTCTGATATTTGGACATTGCCCACTGCGTGCAAATGTTGCACAATCGTGCAATGATCACAGTACGTCACATCTACCAGTTCTCGAGAACACTGACACTGATTATTGTGGCTTAATGCAAGTAAACGATCTTCATCAAACCCAGAGGGTCTGTCTGAGCGTGGAGGGCCACTAATTTCAAAACGTTTCTCCTTAAAACGATAAATCATTTTCATGACGTGCTCTGTCCAATGGAATTATTCGCAGCAACAGCGCAAATGTTTCTGGCGTCCGCTGAACTCAAACAGAACAATATTTGGAAAATGTTCCGATATTTCCATTTGGCTTTCCATTTCCTAGCGTCTGCTACTCCAGTCACTCTCTCCAAAGGACGAAATGACAGTATGTAAACTCATACAGCTACCGTGAACCATAAATAAAAGATGTCAATCGATAACAAAACCCATAGCCACCGGAATACCACCAAGCAAAACAACAACTCTACGAACTTTTACACGAGCCTAACATTTGTATTGATGCTATCGCAACAGATCTCCCATCCCAGAGGATTTAGCTTATTGCCATGGACAATCGTTATCAAGAAAGAAGAATTTGCTGCTGGTAACCATTCATCACAATTTTTGACCCAGCACGCAAAGGAAATGTTAAAAGATGTGAGAGGTACTGATACTGGCTAATTTGAGATCCATAGCCTACAAGAAAATAAACAAGACAAAGGTCAAGGACGTTTGACATACATTTACCAATCAAAAGTGGGAATATTCGCAATAGGGGAGTACGAGGATTTCGTGATTCTCATCATCTGGTAGATAAGTCCGTAGTGATTGCAATGTTGTAGAGGTAGTCCAAGGATGGGAAGGCGTCAGAGTTGCACAGGGATGGGGAACACACAATCCAGATCAGATAAAAGCCATATTGAATATGAGGAAGCGTCTAGTAAAAGAAGATGTATGTATTATCTGACCACGTGATCATGACGTCACTCCTAGATACGAATCCTAAATTTAGAGCACTTATTGACAGAATACATAAAGTCGCACTACGTGATTGGTTCTATGCCATCGTCCTACTGCTCAGGGTCTACAACAGATAGCGTCACATGTGAAAACGACTTACAACTCTTCCATGTTGCTAAATATGTATGATTCTTGGATGTGATGATGATTTCTTCTTATAGTTTGCAGCATTCTGCGGAATGTTATTTTTTTTTTTTTTAGAGAACATATGATTGAGGTTGATTGCGTGGTAATTATATGATTTAGCATCTTACACTTATAGTTCTAGGAAGGATAAAGGAGGAGTTGCCATTTTCATAAAACAAGTGGATAAATGCAAAACTGTAGAAGTAAGCAAATTTTGTGTTGATCAGCACTTTGAAGTTTATGCATGTGAACTTCAGTTAGATAATGTAGTATTGATATTAGCAACAGTGTACAGGTCTCCATTAGGAGACTGGGAGCTGTTCATAAAAAAGTTTGACTCCTTATTGTACTGTCTGTCAGAAAAAAAGAAGTTATTAATATGTGGTGATTTCAATGTAAACCTTCTAAGTAATTCTGATAGGGAAAGTGAACTATAAGTGTTATTAACAACATACAACTTAGAATCAGTGATCAATTTCCCTACACATACAGCTCAGGACAGTAGCACACTAACAGATAATGTATTTTTACAGAAAGAGGATGCAAAACAAACACGTGCTTTCCCTGTGGTAAATGGATTGTCAGACTATGATGCACAACTGATTAACTTACAAAAACTAACAAGGTGTACAGTTCAGAAACCATTAAGTAAAAGTGTGAGGTCACACAACAGATCTACAAGTAGTTTTACACTGTAAACATTATTGTAACAAACTAAGAAAAGTTGTAAGTATATCAAGAAATATGTATGTCAGAGAACAAATTAAGAACTCTGATAATAAAATCAAATGAATATGGAATGTTGTTAGAAGGGACACAGGAAAAGTAACCACTGGGGTAGGTAGTATTACTATTAAAGAGAACAAGCCCATCCTAACCAACTGTACACAAGTATCTAATGTATTTAACAATCATTTCTTAAGTGCAGGAGAAAAAAATTGGTGAGAACAGTTCAAAATAAAAAGCTAGGCAGTACATGGAAGGGTCTGTTTTGAAAAAATTTGGTCAGATTATGTTTCACCTAACAACCTCTTGTGAAATAAGAAAAATTATTAAATCTCTGAGATATAAACGTTCTGTTGGAGTAGATGAAATCTCGAAAAAGATATTTAAACAATGTGGAGCAAGTATAGCTGATGTTCTGAGTCATATATGTAATGCACCATTAGGTCATGGTATTTTCCCAGACAGGTTAAAATATGCCACTGTCAGGCCGCTCTACAAAAAGGGAGACACCACAGATGTCTATAATTATCCGCCAGTATCCTTGCTTACAGCATTCTCATAAATCTTCGAGAAAGTAATGTACTAAAGAGTGGTTAGCCATCTCAACAGTAATGGGATACTTAGTAAATCACAGTTCGGATTTCAAAAATGCTGTTCCACTGAGACAGCAATATACAATTTCACTGTTCAAATAATAGAGTCTTTAAATAGTAAAATGTCACCAATAGGAATTTTCTGTGACTTGTCCAAAGCAATTTATTATGTGAAACATGACATTATGTTACAGAAATAAAAATTTTATGGTATAAATGGCATAGAATATGAGTGGTTTAAGTCATACCTACAGAACAGGAAGCAAAAAGTTTCTTTATATGAGTGAAGTGATTCAAATAACTTTGGCACTTCATCTAATTGGGGTGAAATTACTTTAGGTGTTCCACAAGGTTCAATCGTGGGTCCCCTTCTGTTCTTGATATATGTGAACGACCTCCCTTTCTGTCTGAAACAGGAAGCTGAACTGACACTGTTTGCTGAAGATACAAGCATCATTATTAACCCAGTAAAGAAAAGTCCAATTAAAAAGTGATACAAATAAGGTCTTTGGAAAGGTCATTAATTGGTTTTCTGCAAATGGGCTTGCTCTAAACTTTGAAGAAACACAGTACATCCAATTTTCTGCTGCAAAAAGTACAGTTCCTTCAATAAATATAACACATCAACAGAAGTCAGTAGACAGGGTAGTGCATACTAAGTTTTTGTGTGTACATATAGATGAAAATCTTAGTTGGAAAACTCATATTTTGGGTCTCCTAAAGCGACTAGGTTCAGTAACTTAAGCGATCACAATAATTGCCAATTTGGAGATATAGAAATTATTAAGCTAACATACTTTGCATACTTTCACTCTCTACTGTCATACGGAATCATATTTTGGGGTAACTCAACATTTAGACAAAAAGTATTAACTCTTCAAAAGAAAGAATTATCAGTGGGGTTCATAGTCGCACATCTTGAAGGCATCTTTTTAAAAGATTGGAAATTCTTGAAACAGCATCACAATACATCTACACATTAATGAAATTTGTTCTCAACAACATGGACCAGTTTAAAAACAACAGTGATATTCATGATAATAATGCCAGAAATAAGTAAGACTTACACTATCCTTTGCTCAACCTGTCTTTGGCACAGAAAGGGGTAAAATATGCTGCTATAAAAATTTTCCATAAATTACCGGATGAAATCAGGTGTCTGACAGACAGCAGTAATAGCTTAAAAAAAAACTGAAATCATATCTGAAACTTCCTGGATGATTGAAACTGTGTGCCCGCCGGAGGCTCGAACTCAGCACCTTTGCCTTTTGCGGGCAAGTGCTCTACAATCTGTGCTGGCGAAGCACGACTCATGCCCGGTCCTCACAGCTTTCCTTCTGCCAGTATCTCACCTCCTACCTTCCAAACTTTACAGAAGCTCTCTTGTGGGAGAGTCTTGGTCGGGCACACAGTTTTAATCTGCCAGGAAGTTTCATATCAGCGCACACTCTGCTGCAGAGTGAAAATCTCATTCTGAAATCATATCTTCTTGACAACTCCTTCTATAACATAGATGAATTCTTTAATAGGAATAAATAAATCTATAAATATAGTATATGCATTTTGTGCCATTTAAGGGAGTGAGGTTGTTGTTGTTGTTTTTGTTGTCTTCAGTCCTGAGACTGGTTTGATGCACCTCTCCATGCTACCCTATCCTGTGCAAGCTTCTTCATCCACCAGTAGCTACTGCAACCCACTTCCTTCTGAATCTGCTTAGTGTATTCATCTCTTGGTCTCGATCTACGATTTTTACCCTCCACGCTGCCCTCCAATGCTAAATTTTTGATCCCTTCATGCCTCAGAACATGTCCTACTAACCGGTCCCTTCTTTTTGTCAAATTGTGCCACATACTCCTCTTCTCCCCAGTTCTATTCGATACTTCATCATTAGTTATGTGGTCTACCCATCTAATCTTCAGCATTCTTCTGTAGCACCACATTTCAAAAGCTTCTATTCTCTTCTTGTCCAAAGTATTTATCGTCCATGTTTCACTTCCATACATGGCTACACTCCATACAAATACATTCAGAAACGACTTCCTGACACTTAAATCTATACTCGATGTTAATAAATTTCTCTTCATCAGAAACGGCTTCCTTGCGATTGCCAGTCTACATTTTATATCTTCTCTACATCGATTATCATCAGTTATTCTGCGTCCCAAATAGCTAAACTCCTTTACTACTTTAAGTGCCTCATTTCCAAATCTAATCCCCTCAGCAATACCCGACTTCATTCGACTACATTCCATTACCCTTGTTTTGATTTTGTTGATGTTCATCTTATATCCTCCTTTCAAGACGCTGTCCATTCCGTCCAACTGCTCTTCTAAGTCCTTTGCTGTCTCTGATAGAATTACAATGCCTTCGGCGAACCTCAAAGTCTTTATTTCTTCTCCATGGATTTTAATACCTATTCCGAACTTTTCATTTGTTTCCTTTACTGCTTGCTCAATATACAGATTGAATAACATCGGGGAGACGCCACAACCCTGTCTCACCCCCTTCCAAACCACCACTTCCCTTTCATGCCCCTCGACACTTATAATTGCCATCTGGTTTCTGTACAAATTGTAAATAACCTTTCGCTCCCAGTATTTTACCCCTGCCACCTGTAGAATTTGAAAGAGAGTATTCCAGTCAACATTGTCAAAAGCTTTCTCTAAGTCTACAAATGCTAGAAACGTATGTTTGCCTTTCCTTAATCTTTCTTCTAAGATAAGGCGTAAGGTCAGTATTGCCTCATGTGTTCCAACATGTCCACAGAATCCAAACTGATCTTCCCCGATGTCGGCTTCTACTAGTTTTTCCATTCGTCTGTAAAGAACTGGCGTTAGTATTTTGCAGCTGTGACTTACTAAACTGATAGTTCGGTAATTTTCACATCTGTCAACACCTGCTTTCTTTGGGGTTCGAATTATTATATTCTTCTTGAAGTCTGAGGGTATTTCGCCTGTCTCATACAACTTGCTCACCAGATGATAGGGTTTTGTCAAGGCTGGCTCTCCCAAAGCCATCAGTAGTTCTAATGGAATGTTGTCTACTCCCAGGGCCTTGTTTCGACTCAGGTCTTTCAGTGCTCTGTCCAACTCTTCACGTAGTATTGTATCTCCCATTTCATCTTCATCTACATCCTCTTCCATTTCCATAATGTCCTCAAGTACATCGCCCTTGTATTGACCCTCTATATACTCCTTCCATCTTTCTGCTTTTCCTTCTTTGCTTAGAACTGGGTTTCCATCTGAGCTCTTGATATTCATACAAGTGGTTCTCTTTTCTCCAAAGGTCTCTTTAATTTTCATGTAGGCAGTAACTATCTTACCCCTAGTGAGATAAGCCTCTACATCCTTACATTTGTCGTCTAGCCATCCCTGCTTAGCCATTTTGCATTTCCGGTCGATCTCATTTTTAAGACGTCTGTATTCCTTTTTGCCTACTTCATTTACTGCATTTTTGTACTTTCTCCTTTCGTCAATTAAGTTCAATATTTCTTCTGTTACCCAAGGATTTCTACTAGCCCTCGTCTTTTTACCTACTTGATCCTCTGCTGCCTTCCCTACTTCATCCCTCAGAGCTACCCATTCTTCTTCTACTGTACTTCTTTCCGCCATTCCTGTCAATTGTTCCCTTATGCTCTCTCTGAAACTCTGTACAACTTCTGGTTCTTTCAGTTTATCCAGGTCCCATCTCCTTAAATTCCCACCTTTTTGCAGTTTCTTTAGTTTTAATCTACAGCTCATAACCAATAGATTGTGGTCAGAGTCCACATCTGCCCCTGGAAATGTCTTACAATTTAAAACCTGGTTCCTAAATCTCTGTCTTACCAATATATAATCTATCTGATACCTTCCAGTTCTCCAGGATTCTTCCATATATACAACCTTCTTTCATGATTCTTGAATCACGTGTTAGCTATGATTAAGTTATGCTCTGTGCAAAACTCTAGCAGGCGGCATCCTCTTTCATTTCTTAGCCCCAATCCATATTCACCTACTATGTTTCCTTCTCTCCCTTTTCCTACTCTTGAATTTCAGTCACCCATGACTATCAAATTTTCGTAAATAACATGTAAATAGCAGAAATATTAATCTTTAACTCTCTATTGTGATATATACATAAAATTTTGTTTCATATGTGCTTTCCTTGGCACTTGACACGTTCCATATCATTATGGCTACTATACAGTGTGATTGATCAATGGGACACACAAACAATGAACTGAGTAACTAACTAATTAACTAACTAACTATCTACAATCTTTCAAGAGAATAATACAATAAGATTTAAACAGAATACTCGTATACAGCTAGCCATGGTGGCCGAGCGGTTCTTGGCGCTTCAGTCCAGAACAGCGCTGCTGCTACTGTCACAGGTTCAATCCCGTGTCAGGCATGGATTTGCTTCATGTTCCTTGTTTAGTTCGGTTTAAACAGTTCTATGTCTAGGGGACTGATGACATCAGATGTTAACTCCCATAGTGCTTAGATCCATTTGAACTCGTACATAGGTACCTACCTATGTGGGATAATGAATTTGACTCTCATATCAACCAATTCGTACTTAGAATTAAATGTCACTCTGGTAAACAGAACGTTGTCAGAGCTATAAATATACATGAGAAACAGGAAAAGAGAGTTGAATATAAATCTTGACGTTCAGCACTTCAAACCTGAAGATTTAACTGCAGTAGAGGAAAACGTGAGTATTCTGTAGTGATGACGATTACATATCAGGACATTTCACTCATCGTTACAAATGGCCTGCATAATACAAATACGTAATACTGTGTCTCCCAGTCGACTACGCTACGACATTTGTGCTAAATCACTGTACACTTTATACGTTTACCAATACAGAACGATATAATAATGCTAATTATACATCGCAACTAACATAGAGAAAGAGAACCTATAATTCTAAGTCATTGGTAAATACAACCATGTAAGGGGAGTTGTAGGCCTCCCACTACCTTCAAATGCATCGAATTTTTTGTTCCCAATTGGGTAAAAACCTTTGCTCCGCTCCAACTGTCTGTAACGAAAGAGTTTCGCACTGGTATGTCCACTCGATGTGTGTAGGACATGGGAGATGGATAAAAAAAGATACACACGGTAGCATTAGATGTAAAGGCGGATTTTACCTGTGTGTGCAATAATAATAGCACTTCATTTTTAGAAAACATCTCCAAGAACGAAAGAGACATTTAATATAGATATTCCAGTGTGTTTAATACAGCTTATCGCTTGTATTACAGTTGGCATAGCAGCCAATATGGGATCACAAGTGCTACCAGACTCATCTGTCTCTAGCTTTCTGTGTTCAGGACGCTGCTGTTGCTTTCGACGACGGTCAATTCGCCGTTTGTGGACGTTGTAGACATGCATCTAAATCGTCAAGTCGGCAGGGGTGTGGAGAGAAGAATTCAGCCCTTAGCTGGAGCGACACAGATTGGTGACTTCCCATCTCATATGAAACTTCGATGTCTTATATGCAACTGTCGGCAGCTTGTGGACACTGCTGGTTGTGTAGTATCACATTACCAATGGAAGATGCGCGTATGCTGATGATATCTATAGCTATGGAGTGTCTCGCATTAATCGCACAGCAGTATGCTGGGCAGAGGCGCTAGTGACTATGGAGTGTCAGTGACTCGAAATGTATTGAGCTATTTTATTTCTTGCTCTGTTTTCATCACTCAGTATCATCTAGTTGTTGGAATGTGTATGTACTTCGATTTTGATTGCTATTTACAAGTTTCCTATGACAAGTCTTACAGTGGCACTATGATTACAAGTAGATTGGTTTTGTATGTTTGGGACACTAGGACAATGTTATAAAAATTTAAAAAAAACCTCATGACTACATCACTCAAGATTACCTTATTTTTCACAAAATTGTCCTAATCTCCCAGAACCTACAAAAACAATCTGCCATCCCTTTTACCTAACAATAATATAATATAATAATATAATATAATAATAGCTATAGTAAAAATGATTTATATAACATACATTTTCCATAGGTAAAATGAAATGTAATTAAATAAATTAAGGAATTAACTACAATTTTAAAAAAGATTTTTAGTAATGACATTCTTTATATCATTTTCTAAGCCCCAAAAATTATCCTATTTTTGAGTTCTGTGAAAAAACGAGTTTTTTAAAATTATTGTGGAATCAAATATTTAAAAAAGCATTTTTTGCAACTTTGCTTAGCACAAAAAATGTACTATTCTTGACTCCTGTGAAAAAAAATGTTTTTAAAATTATATTAAAGAATAAGTATATAACGTTATTTACTTTCTGCTTTAGCAGCCATAAGATTATTATGAGTTGTTTTTAAATGTTTTTGAGGGAGACTGATTTATAGTTTTACCACATTTACAAGTAACAATTAATTAAAATGTATTAAGTAACAAATGTAAATTTTAGTAAAAGTATAAATGGACAACAAAAATGGACAACACTAAGAAAATTTAAAATGAATTAGTTAACACAAATAAATTGCATTGTTAATGTAAGTTAAATGTATGAGTTAACAAAAGTAAATTTTAGTACATTATATATGGACAATAAAAAATGGACAACAATAAGACAATAAAAAAAAGTATTAGTTAACACATATAAGTTCCACTGTTAATGTAAGTAAAATGTATTACTTAACAAAAGTAAATTTTAGTAAATTATAAATGGACAACAAAAAATGCACAACACAATAATTTTTACATGCGTTAAATGGAGAACATAGAGCAAAAGGAATGTGCTAAATGCTGTATTGTTAAAGGCATTACAGAATATGGAACTAAGTTAGATAAACCAAGATCAATTTGTAAAAAAATGTTTAAATAATGATTGTATTAGGAGATAATCTATTAAAATGGCTAATATGCAGAATAATATGGAAGAAATGCAGGACAGAAAACAACAAAATGAACAAAATTGTATGGCTAATAAAGAACAAAATGTACAAAATGGTATGGACAACAAACAACAAAATGTACAAAATTGTATGAACATCAAAGAACAAAATGAACAAAATTATATGGGCAGCAAACCACCAAATGAACAAAATTGTATGGACAACAAAGAACAAAATGAACAAAATTGTATGGATAACAAAGAACAAAATGTACAAAAAGGTATGAACAGCAAAATGAACAAATTTGTATGTTAAGAAAGAACAAAATGTACACAATGGTATGGACAACAAAGAACAAAATGTACAAAATTATTTCGGCAACAACAGTTTAAATATGTGCAATTTTAGTTATATTAAAAAGAATTTAAATTGTTTTACAAGATATCATGGGAAGATACTATCAATTTGTAGACATTGTAGAAAATTAAGAGGGTCAGAAAATAAAAAAAACTAAAATATATGTTCCAAATCTAGGTTTTTTGTTGTGATATACTTCCCAGTTGTCTAACAGAAAATGAACAAATCTAATTTAGATATTAAAATGAAAATTTAAAGTAATTTATTGTTGAGATTGTAGAATATAATCAAACACATAAATCTTTTCAACATATTGATGAAGATGATAAAAAATTATTAGAAAATTTTAAACCTGGCCAATTTAAATGTATTAAAAAGTAAAACATAACATTAAATTTGTAAATAAATACATATGCTTAGTTAACTATGGAAATGAATACATATGTTTCCATAGTTACATAAAAAATTAATTTACATAGTTATATAAACAAATACAACTGTTTACTTAGTAATGTAAACAAATACATCTTTAGGAATAATTAATTTACATAGTTATTTGAATGTATACATCTGTTTCCTTAGTTATGTAAAACACAAAGATAATTGTATACAACAACAATAAATTACACACAGAAATTATTCCAGATTGTTATTGGTTGGAAGAAGAATTTAATAATAAAAATATAGATCTAAATTATGAGATTAAAGTTAAACTAGATAAAATTAAAACCACACAAGACTTGTATTTGTTGTTTAATCTATTTTAATTGTTTCGAATTTATCTGGAATAACTATATTATTCTGTTTAAAAACCTGTAACATAGATGGTGGATATTCATAATTAAGTCCAATTACAGTTGCTATATATTTACGAATATAATGATATCCAAAAGTGTAAATAGAATAAATTAAATTTCCATCTTCTGCAGAATAAATATGTTAAACATGGTATCCTAAACAACTAATTAATAACGGATGCCATTCTTTTTCTACAGTTTTCTTAGCTATGTAAACAAATACATCTGTTTTCCAAGGTGCAACATTTTTAGGAATAATTAATTTATCCATTTAATCTAAATAAATTTATTTAGATAAAGTAAAATATGAATATTTATCTAAAGCCAGTAAGTTACTGGTGTTTAAAGGTAATGAAAAACATCACTATATTTATTAATGAATCTGGTTTATATTCTTTAATTTTAAAATCAATATCTCTCCAACTAATTAAAAATCTATAATAGTAAATGGAAGAAGAGAGAAGCACTAAAATTACAGATCTGTTTTTTAAGTATAAAGCGCATTACCAAGATAAAAGCGAAAACTTAAATAGTTTGTTACATGAAAAATAAGAAATAGAATGTTTAGATTTAGTTTTACTTCAAAATTTTTGTGCAAAAATTGCAGTTTAAGACAAACAGACAGATGCTTTAATAGAATTAAAAGATTTAAATAAACGAATTAGAAACAAATATATAAACAAGATCCTTAAAGCAGTTAATAAATGTTATTTGGAAGGAAACGATTTATATTCTAATGAAGAGAGTGACAAAGATATTGATAAATACCATAAAGACGATTTTCCACATAAAGAAAATGTAAAAGAACACAATGGTGAACGAATTTACAGAAAAACGTTTTAAATTTTTGTATATTTTACAATGCCTTCATGTAGCAATGTTTTAGTACTACCAAAATTTTTATATAATTTGCAATATTTTAGGTATTTTGTTATAATTTTTTGACTATTTAAATGCATGCCATGCAATAGCAGTCTTTGTTCCAATAAATTTTCTAATGATGTTGGAGGAAAAAAGGAGATAAATTAATTAAACTTGAATACAGATCAATTAAATTCCAAAAGAGAGTAAAACAAATAATTGTTATGCTAACTTTAAACTAATTCTGGGTGTTAAACTAAACATAAACACTAAACATAAATTTTAACAAGCAGCATTCGTTAAAGAAACATTAAATGCTAACATTAACATACAAAAATAAACATGTAAGTGTATGTTAACACTGATATAAAATAAATATAAAAAATTTAAGTTAACATTAATGTATGTTAACATACAAAATAAATATAAAAAACGTACAAAATAACTATAAAAAAGTATATTAACATGTGTTTGATTATATTCTACAATCTCAACAACAAATTTCTTGAAATATACATTGTAATATCTCTACATTAGATTTGTTCTCTTTCTGCTAGACAACCGGGAATTATACCACAACAAAAAAATCTAGATTTGGGTAAAATATTTTAGTTTCTTTATTTTCTGACCTTCTAAATTTTCTACAATCTCTACAAATTGATAATACCATTCCATAATTTCTTGCAAAACAATGTAAATGCTTTTTAATATTACATAAAATGAATATTTTAAAACTATTGTTCTCAATATAATTTTTTACATTATGTTGTTTGTTGTCCATTCCATTTTGTACATTTTGGTCTGTGTTATCGTTACAATTTTATTGATTTTGTTATTTTCTGTCCTGCATTTCTTCCATACTATTCTGCATATTAGACAGTTTAGTAGCATATCTGCTAATACGATCATTATTCAAACATTTTTTTACAAATTGATGTAGATTTACCTAATTTTGTTCCATATTCTGTTATACATATTACCGTGTCACATTTAGTACATCGTTGTACATCATTTGTACTGTACAGTATGTTATCTTTCTCAATTTTCTGTATGTATAATATCTGTCAAGTTGATCATTATTTATACACTTTTTACAAACTGATCTTGGTTTACATACCTTAGCTCCATAAATTGTAATGTCTTTAACTATACAGCATTTTGCACAATTATTTTGCTGTATGTTCTCCATTTAATACATATAAAAATACTAGTGTTGTCCATTTTTTGCTGTCCAATTATAATTTACTAAAATTTACTTTTGTTAAGTAATACATTTTACTTACATTAACAATGCAATTTATCTGTGTTAACTAATTTACTTTTAATTCTCTTATTGTTGTCCATTTTTGTTGTCCACTTATAATTTAACTAAAATTTAATTTCATTATTTAATATATTTTAATTAATTGTTACTTGTAAATGTGGTAAAACTATAAATAAATCTCCCTTAAGAAACATTTACAGACGACAACTCATAATAATACAATGGCTGCTAAAGCAGAGTGGTAATAATTTTATATACTTATTCTTTAATATAATTTTAAAAAACATGTTTTCACAGAAGTCAAAAACAGGACATTATTTGGGCTAATGCTTTTTTAATATTTGATTCGAAAATAATTTAAAAAAAAAACGTTTTCGCAGAAGTCAAAAATAGGATAATTTTTGGGTGTAAGATAATGATGTTATGAATGTTTTTTTCATAATCGGTTTTAAAAATAGTAGTTATTTCGCTAATTTATTTAATTACACTAATTCACCTATGGGAAATGTAAGTTAAATAAATGATTTTTTATTATAGCTATTATTATATTGTCATATGATATTATATTGTTATGAGGTAAACGGGATAGTACTTTGTTTTTGTAGGTTCTACAAGATTAGGACAATTTTGTGAAAAATAAGGAAATCGTGAGTGACACAGTCACGAGAGATTTTTTTTATTTTTTATAAAATTATCCTAGTGTCCCAGAATATACAAAAACAATCTACTGTTTTAACATACTCTTACGTAATTCTCTTAGCATTAGTGGTAGTAATTTTTGACAAAGTACATATAGCCAAGTGTAAGTAGGCTATTTAAGTAGGCTGTTTATGTTTTCTTATTGGTAACGCCACGTAGCGCTCTGCATGAAAATCACTGGCTGTGCTGTGTGCAGTCTGTGGCTAGTTTGCATTGTTGTCTGCCATTGTAGTTTTGGGCAGCGGCAGCTGGATGTGAACAGCGCGTAGCCTTGCGCAGTTGGAGGTGAGCCGCCAGCAGTGGTGGATGTGGGGAGAGAGATGGCGGAGTTTTGAAATTTGTCATGAACTGCTATATATATTATGACTATTAAGGTAAATACATTGTTTGTTCTCTATTAAAATCTTTCATTTGCTAACTATGCCTATCAGTAGTTAGTGCCTTCCGTAGTATGAATCTTTTATTTAGCTGGCAGTAGTGGCGCTCGCTGTATTGCAGTAGTTCCAGTAACGAAGATTTTTGTGAGGTAAGTGATTTGTGAAAGGTATAGGTTAATGTTAGTCAGGGCCATTCTTTTGTAGGGATTTTTGAAAGTCAGATTGCGTTGCGCTAAAAATATTGTGTGTCAGTTTAAGCACAGTCTTGTACAATTTTTCTAAGGGGACGTTTCACAAGTTTTGGGAATAAATATACTGTGAATTTCGGTTGGATGTCAGACTCTAGTAATATAGACTTGATACTTTTCAATGTCATTTATATGTAGGAGGTGAGGGTATTCGTTCTTTTACAGTGTGATTTTAGCAATGACATGTGAGTAGACCTTTCTTTGGTATTTGTAAATCTAGTATGAACATTCTTATATTGTAATCACACAAACACATAGACTAATAATGTAGGTCTATATAGAATTTAGACTCAGTACTTAGGGGTTGCATACTTCTTGTTGACTAATGGATGGCAGAAGTTGTTCAATTCAGAATAATGGCAGGATATGCTTACACTAGGAGGGCTGCTGCTAGTGAACTCCCTAGTAGGACCCTACCAGTAATTTTGAATGCTGACGTTTTTCCTTTTTAATTCATTTCAATATCTTTAAATATCACTAATGTATTATCTTTATCATATCAATGTGTTATATGTAAATATTTCTATAGAAACTATATTTAATTAAAGATAAGGGGTTGAAGTAAAGATGATCTTAGGAAGTAAATATTCGCATAAAATTTACTAACACTAAGTCAAGCCAGCAGAGCATGAAACATGTGCAGAGCAAACAAGAAGTTGAGTAATAATCTAACGTGAAATGAAATGTTTAAATATTGTTACACAATGATTTATTAAACATATGTCAATGGAAAATATTTACGGTCTTAGCAAGATCTGCTGATTAGTTTCCTCAAAAATTCACTTTTTATGAAGTTTCAAAAACATGTAATATTAAAGCTATATAGTTGTACTTCTGGATTTAGGGTCCATTTCATGTAAAAAAATTGTACAACTTTTCGTGAAGCTACGTTTTGACTTAGTAAGTTAAAACCAATTTTTGTGCCAAAAATTGTGAAAAACGAGTTAGACAAACTAATGTCTGTAATTGAGCTATAAAGCTAAATTCAATCCATTGTATCTAATACATGTAGTGGTGGACTGCATCAATTTTCAAGATGATAATGTAATTTAACATGGGTACCCTAATTACAAAACAGAGCCGTACGGGACTAGCCAAGCGGTCTAGGGCATTGCAGTCATGGACTGTGCAGCTGGCCCCGGCAGAGGTTCGAGTCCTCCCTTGGGCATGGGTGTGTGTGTTTGTCCTTAGGATAATTTAGGTTAAGTAGTGTGTAAGCTTAGGGACTGATGACCTTAGCAGTTAAGTCCCATAAGATTTCACACACATTTGAACACTTTTTTTAATTACAAAACAGACAGTTCAGGCGTCATTATCTAGCCCTGGACCCACTTGAAAAATTCTAGAAGTGAAAGATGTAGAATTACCACCCAGAGATGTTTATACAGCACAGAGTACAGATTTGCTTACAGAAAAATTGCGAACGTTGTTAGTCTTTATCTAACAGCCGTACAAATAATTTTGTAGTCAATAATGTTCTAAATGTGCCATTCCACACCAAGTGTTTCGATTACCGTCCGCACCGAAAATATATATGGTCAGAGGTGTCTTCAATTGAAATGTTATTCGATCACTGTCACTCATGCGTGATGTTTTTCGCTCTGCTATAGAATATTTCGAGATTATGTCCAGGAGTATGGCTGCTGAGCCTTGGATGACTGATTTTCGATCGAATTAGTTACCACAATTTCCTAGTACTAATGCTTAAAAGTGAAATTACTTCGACTAATAATTTACTGAAAACTCCAACGTTTTCTTTCGTTTCGATGTTTTGTTTGGTGTGCCATCTGCTATATATTATAGAAAACTAAGTGGAAAATGGCTTAGTTTATTCACCACTTTTAAGGCGATCATTAAACTTTATATAATTAACAGTTGGAACAATGCAGTATATTATGTATACTTTGGACTTCGAGTAGCAGGTGTCTCAGAACTGTGTCGATTGCTGAATACGGGGGTACAAATTTTTAATGATTTGCAAAATGAACACTTGTGTGTCTGAATATGTATCAGAACATAGATCTTCGTTACAAAACTGTAGACTTTTATTTATCGGCATAGTTCCTGATAACTCTGCGTAATTCAGAGAGAGTAACAACATTTATTTCAGTTGCGGACAGTCAGTGCTACTCACGGTGACCATGAACGTGACACGAGGAAGGAAGACGGCGCTAAGCTTCAGTCATTACCAGTGTTGAGTGCAGAGAACGTCGACATATTATCACATTTCTGCGTTGCAGCATGGTGGCCGCGCGCCTATGAGTGTCAGCCCCCACCACCGTACCGCCCCCATCACTGTACCGCCTCCCACCATCCCGCAGCACTGCTGCAATAGGCAATAATCGCTGTCATCTCTGCCACCATATCTGCTGCTGGTGCCTGCATTACGTCGTGATGCGCTACACCCCTATTGCAGGTACACCACACCAGCATCGGTCATTGAGGCCAAACAAATAAATTAATTCAAGAATCCTCAAAGCATTTATCAACTGCTTGTAACCAAATGTTAAAAACGGAGCCTACTAGAAAGAGTGATATAAAAACTAATGTAGAATCACCTTCTGATTAGGATGTTGTAGAATTAGATAGCAACTCTAAGGCAAAATATTTTGAAGTTGGCAATTTCAAAGTAAAGGTAGTGCCAACATCTGATGATGCCATGAAAGAAGTTGAGGTTACGAGAGAAAAAAAGGAGACAGTGGAAGAGTCAGTAAAACTGAATTTAAGGGTCCAAGGAGACAGAGAATGCTAGAGTCTCATTTGAAACCAGCTTTTAAGCAGAGTGGAAATAAAAGCGGGGATACAAGATTGGATCCAACTGCTATTTGCTAAAATATAATCCCACAATAATTATCTGCAAAAGAAGATTAAAGTGCATTATTAACCTTAAAATCGATTCCTGAAAGTACATATGAAAGTAATTCTTTTTATAAGCTACAAATTTATCTCCATTTGCAGCATATAAATATTATTTCGAGATTAACTGATCGATAACTGCAAAGGAAGCCATTAGCAAGAAATTATAATTTGATGTGTTTGATACAATTGTTCCATTATAACAGTCACGTCATCGGTACTATGTTAATCTAGTCACAGAACGATGGCGCATTAAACTATTTCATTCTGTGTCGTGCCAGGATCGCTCTCATACCGGAGTACCAGCATTCTCTGGTCGCATTTGTCATATGCACAGTACTTCACTAAATGAGATCATTTGGAGACAATAACACAGCTTGTTGGTAAAAAGTTCGAGGGGACGAAAAACCATTTAATTGCTTGAAAGTAATCTGGGTAATTCAAAAAAACTTAATCTATGATTTGAAAACCCATAAAAATATTTCACGAACAGCTGCAGCTAGCTCTGTGAATGAAGTGTCAAAAATTTGAAGGATAAATTTGAAAAGAAAAATCTGGTAAAATATTTTGTAGAATGATTTGTTTCAAAACAAAAAAATCAAATAAATTTCTGAAGCATTTGACGCGCCCTTGAATGACGTTCTGGCTGAGAATTTAAAGTTTAGCTTAGGCTCGTAGAATTCTAAATGATGTTTGTCTGGTAGATTATGTCGACTGTGCAGTCTCATTTGCTGCAAATGAGTTAGAGCATCATTAAAACTCACATCAATTGCTTCCGTAAGCTGTTTTTTTCTTTTTTTTTTTTTACTTTTAGATAAATCATTTCACTAAATATTAGATCGTTTTCTTTTTTCAAAATTATTTCGAAGTTATCTGGTACTCAGAAGTATCACCTATCATGCAGGTTGAACTGAAACATTTGGCTCTGTACAGTGCGCTAGCTACAGATTGAGAGTTATAATTGTCCTATAAATATGGATAGCTCACGATAATACCACCTTTTTCGTGAAGTTGCTGCTACGACCCACGGCACATCCGTTTTCGTCATCGGGTATCGTAATACCTAGGTCACCTGTAACATATACCGACCAGTTGATGATGCATGTATTTGCGCTGCAGACTACGATTCTCCGTAGGGTCCATGTGAATTTGAGCCTATTAACCAATCACAAAGATGTCCCCAGCCACAGCTCTCTACAGGCCGTTTGCATTTTTTGCTTCTCTAGTGTCAGGTATGCTTATTTTCCTGGCCCTTCAACGGTGGATTCCCGTTGTAGACATGTACTTCGTAACATTTGCATCATCAAATTACGCACATTCATGTCCTCTGCTTTTAATGGCAATGCTCTTAACGGCAGGTTCAACCAAACACATGTCACCACCTGCCTTCACAGCTTTATTTCTCATAATATGGACGATGTCACACCAACGTGTGGACAATGTCGTAGATCTGCAATGTGTACTTAAAACCATCGCTTCGCAAAGGTGACAACTGAACTTTGCGTGATGGTCATCACTCAGGTGCTGACCATGGGATGGGACGGAGGTGAGTGGCGGGAGGCGGTGGTCGGGATCCACACTTCTTGCTCAGAAAGAAAAAAAAATGGACCGGCGAGTACCCCTCTGGATGTTGTACACCGTGGAACCTGGGACGGTTCCAAACTTCCTTACCTTCCAAACTTCACAGCATTTCTCCTGTTTTATTTTCGGTAAGATCACTCTTGGCATAAGGCATATCGCTGATACGTGCTATTGTAGGTTTCTCGGCGGATTCCACTGATGAATTCTTCTCGGGTTATCAGCCGAGTGGTGGCGTCTTCTTGTAGGAACGTTTCAATGAGTTTCGTACCGATCATCTTCTGCCATCTTAGCCAGAACATGATGGGTACGAAACTCATTGAAACGGTGCGACAAGACGACGCCACCACTTGGCTAATAACCGGAGAAAAATTCATCATCGCTGGTAGATGGCTTACAAATAGCCCATGGTTTGGTTCCAGAATTTGTCTTTCATTACGTAGCGAAGGGGGCGATGTAGTAAAATTTTTTGACAGATTAAGGTCTGTAATATCGGGACGGAGTGTCGCGAGTCATCAAAGTTCCTGTTAACGGTCTGGCACATAGTTTCATCTACGATGCGGAGCGAAAGACTGTTCTTGGGAAGAGGCTTCAGACAGCGCGTAATATGTATTCTTGTTGCAGGAGTTATTGTCCAACAAGATAGGCAGTAGAAGTTTGGTTTATGAGAATTATTAGGTATGACTGCAGCTAGTCCACAACTGTATCGTAAAAGCACCATTTCTGAAACGAAACGGTCTGCGTTTGAGAGCTGGTCTGGTACATGGTGCTGATCTCTCTAGACTTTACCCAGCAGCACATATTCAACCGCAGATTGAAATACTCTTTCTGAAAGCTTTACACATAAAGAATATGGACTACCATAAACATGAGAAACCAATAACCCGACGCAGCTGTGGGCGTGCTTTTGCATTGATGTCCACGCACATCAAAGTTTCTGCACACGACGTCCTCTCTATAGCAGTTTTCTTCAGTAACTTTGTCGAATATCGTATTAAAATTTGTAACATGTCTATCACAATGTGTAGTAGCTTAATATAAAAAAAAAACATCTGTGTATTTCAAAAGTTGCACGTATCCAGCATGGAGCAAGGGAAGGAACGAGTAGCTCAAGAATTGACTGAACTGATAGTATCTTCCTTTTTGTTCGTTAATGGATAGACCATGAGAGGCCACTGAGGGTAATAAACAAAGTCTTACAGGTTAGAATCCTGCCTCGGGCAGGGATGTGTGTGACGTCTTTAGGTTAGTTAGGTTTAAGTAGTTCTAAGTCTAGGGGACTGATGACCTCAGGTGTTAAGTCCCATAGTCCTTAGAGCCATTTGAATTTTTTGTCATTGCAATGTTCTGGTGCTAGATGCCATCGTTCTGCGGAGTAACAAACTTCATGTGGCGTTGGACATGGTCCTACAGGATAGATACATACTTACATTGCTCCATTGTGCCTTCCCGAATGACGACATCACCGAGTAAATGCCACGAAAATGTTCCCCAGACTATAATGCTCTTCCTTCCAGCCTCGGCCCTCAAGAAGAATACTGCAGAGTGTTTGCATTCTGTCCAATGAAGGGTAAAACACGATAATCAGAAAATGTCACGTGTCGCCACTCAGCGAACGTCCATTAACGGTACAAGCGCGCAAATTCCAGCCTTTGTCCTCGACTGACAGCAGTGAACTTGAGTGCATGGATCAGGCGCCTGCAGCGGAGGCCCACACGCAGCAGCCACATGCGCTGAGCGTTCGTTGAGAAGACACTGCTGGTGGTCACTTGGTTCATCTGGGATGGGAGTTGCCTAACAGTTGCACGTCAGATAAATCGCTGCGTTTCCGCAACAGTGGTCGTTCAGGAGACACTGCTGGTGGCCACATCCTTCATCTGGGATGTGAGTTGCGTAACAGTTGCACGTGTGATAAATCTGTGTTTCCGCAGTACGACAACTGAACAGTTTTTCGCCCCCCCCCCCCCCCCGGCATACCCCCGCCGCACTCTCACGACACGTTTTACATACATTCCAGTGTAAGTGTTCCAAACTGACATCTGTGAGTGGTTATTGCACGTTGAAGTCGAACATAGTGTGTGGTCACATAATGTGAGTGGACCGTGTTAGTTCTGCGCTACAATTTTTCTCGCTCCGTTGCTGTGGCCCATGCAGAAAGAAACAATTTCTCCAGTTTGGTGGGAAACTGGTGTGTCATTTGGACACAAATGTATACGTGGGAATAGTGAGAAACTGTAAGTCCTAAAAATCTATGCTACATCAAACCTTGTAATGGTAATCTAATTTTAGGTTATGGATCTATGGACCTCTTCCTTATGGCTGCGAGTAGGAGACCAATCACTTTATCTGCTTTATCCGTCAGTGTTCAACACATTCACAGGTGACTAGCTTCTGCCTGAACGATCAAAAAGATTAACCTGTGTGGTTGATTAGACGTCCGGCTTTCACGTAAAGAGCTTCTAATTCGTCAAACAGAAGCTCTGTAAAACCATGTATACCTTTGCGGTCTGTACAGAATACGCTACCTGACACCAGTGCTCTCTAAAACGGAGGTTATGGATACTACTATACAAAAAACATGTATTAAATACCGGGAACCCACATTCGAACATTCTCACAGAACAAATACGTAAGCGTTTATTCCTATTGGACTTGAGTTACAAAATATGCTCCTCAAATAAAGCAATAGAAGAGTGTAGAAACATTGTAATGTCATAACTGTCTAGCATGTCGTGAGGATCACAAAGAGACATAATGAATACTTTTTCCCTTGCTGTTAAGTACTCCACAGCTGAAGGTGCAGTTCCTTTGTTGGCTACATACCACCCCCAAACATACTGTTTGAGGATGTTGGGCCATACATGACTTCAAAAATTACATTCTTAATCTTCTACTATACTAGCTGGCATAGCACCCAGTACAAATAGTACCAGTATTCTAACGTATGTAGCTCATATCTTGTCTTAATATCAGTCAACACACCATCATATTAGAGCAAGCAAACGTTTTCCTCAGATCACAGGAAATCCCTCAGTACCTCTGATACTAAAAGTGGTAGTACCTCATTCAGTGGCTGATTCTTGACGAGGAGCTTCCCCAGCGGTGCGTACAAGGTAAGTGTATTAGTAGGCAACATAACAAAATGTGCTTTATTATGACAAGATAGAAAGCTAATTTCAAGAAATGAGACTTGAATGTGAAGTCTGTGTTGTGTGAATGCATAAAAGAGAAGATAACAGCAAAATGACCGCAAAGCAGTTTCTTCACGGTCACTAGTACGTCGGACGAACGATTAACAGCAAAGCCAGAGGTACCTCATGTGGCAGATGTTTCGTTGAAAGGTAAATATATTTAAGTAGACTTAATCATTTTTTGGGAAATCTCTAACTCTATTGTGTGTTTCAACTAAATTTCTACTATTTATCATGCCTCAATAAAATAAAATAAAAAAACGTTACCACAAGCACAATTAGCTAGCAATGAAAAAATATCTTGTCTACCTGCGACCTGTTAATGACGCTTTCGTTGGCGTCCATTCGTGATCCCGTCATTTTTTCATTGGTTCTACCTTCAAAAGAAATACACATTCGTCTGTCAATTGTTCACCATAAAATTTT
This sequence comes from Schistocerca cancellata, assembly GCF_023864275.1. Lineage (NCBI taxonomy): Eukaryota > Metazoa > Arthropoda > Insecta > Orthoptera > Acrididae > Schistocerca > Schistocerca cancellata. Next base: position 903,977,773 of record NC_064629.1, read on the forward strand.
TCACAATTTCCAGTTCATGACAGATTGTCGAAAATAGAGCATTAAACTTTACTAGAACATGCAGGAATGCATTTCATATATGGTTCAACAGGATGTAGAGCCCGGAAAGCTGAAAGAATGTACAGAAAAACTGTCATACAAGGTGACATTGCAACTCGAAGACACTTACAAGAATCTCGATCTATCAAGCATCTGAGAACTGACAAATTTCTCGATAAAAAAGTTGTTACCCCTGTAGAATTTTCGGTGGTACAATGTAGTGTTCCATCTTTGAACTTAGTATACTGCTGAGCAAGATCTATTTCATTTTCGTAGGGTGACGTGATCTAAAACACACATTTAAAAGTCATTCACTATTGAAGAATTGCTACACAATACCACTAACTATTTGCTCAAATATGTATAAGTCCCACAATTCAAATGGCTGGACTCTGACTAAATAATGGTGACTCAAACAAATGGAAGATGCTATTATTTGAGCCATAACTCTTGCATTTCTTACAGATGTAGAAACAACATAGAACGGCTTGAAAGAATGTATCATGGTAGTTGATCATGAACAATTAGGCACCAGAAGTCAGGACGATGTAAAATCGATCGTCAAACATGGCTGTGGACTGAGAAGGTGAAGTAAGTTCTACATTGTAAAAAGCGGTTCTACCAAAGTTCCTTCCTTCAAAAAGAGTAGCTAATTATAATGATTACCGTGAATCTAGGAGAAGGCAATTGCTTTGCTAAATTAGTGCACTTCAACGAAGAGTGCGATAAACCTATAACAGTAAGTGGGGAGTGAAAAATCTAAGGAATAGCGAGTCGGCATCATAGTCCAGCAGAAGGCATAAAAAATTCTGTGGCATCAATGAGGAAAACGCCAAACTTGTAACCAATACGACGAAAGTAGCAAAACGATACTTTGAGGCAGGGATATGGCTGTAAAATCATTACATAAAATGAAAAACGGAAAGGCAAAGTCACCATACAATCTACGAGGGTATTTCGGAAAGTAAAGATACACCATACGCCAGAGGAACAGAAGAGTTTTGGCGAGCAAGTTGGCAACACTGGTGTTAACCTTGAACCGTTAACTTTCTCCTCGCCGTCGTTTGGCAGTTGAACGTTGCTTCTGGTTGGAGTAGGTCGTGTTTAAAATGGCTGTGCCGATTTAGAATCCCACCAAATGCTAAGTGTGCTCCGTCATACGTTTTCTTCATGCAAAAGGTCAGCGACCAGCGGATAGTCACAAAGAAATTGTTTCTGTTTATGGGAACATTATGAATCGAAAAAATGTAACGAAATGGTGTCCTCATTTCTCTGAAGGTAGGACCGATGTTCGTGACGAACAAGTTACAGGTCGGCCATCTGTGATCTCTGACGCCTTTCTTCAGGAAACGGAGGAAGCAATTCGTGCGAATAAACGTCTCACATTGAAAGAATTGCTTCAGATCGTACCGGACGTGTCAATGACAACTCTTTATGACGTTGTGACTGTCAAGTTAGGGAACAGGAAAATGTGTGCGCGCTGGGTTCCAAAACCGTTAATGGAAGAAAAGGATGGGCTTTGCACTCCACTTCCTCACATGCTATGCTGAAGCAGGTAATGAGTTCCTTGATCAGACTGTGACAGGTGACGAGACATGGGTTTATCACCATACACCTGAATCCAAGCAACAATCAGTGCAATGGCGCCATTCGAATTCACCAAAAGCCAAGAAATGCAAAACGTCGATTCCAGCAAAGAAAATCATGGCTTCTGTTTCTGGGACAGACAAGGCATTCTTCTGTTTGAATTTGTGCCTCCTGGAACGACAATTATTGCCAGACTTTGAAACGTCTTCGAAGGGCGATTCGAAACAAACGCAAGGGAATGCTGACAAATGGAGTCTGCTTGCTTCATGACAACGCTCGGCCTCACACAGCGCTCGTAACCAAAGCACTACTCAGACAATTCTAATGTGACATTTTGGACCATCCGCCATACAGCCCGGACCTTGCACCCACCGACTTCCATGTCTTCCGTTACCTGAGATCACATCTTGGTGGAAAATCATTCCACGACGATGAAGAGATCAAAGACGAAGTAGAAATGTGGTGCCGACAACAGGTGGCAACCTTCTATGACTGTGGGATACAAAAGCTTGTGCACCGACTTAACAAATGTTTGGATAACGGGGGTGATTATGTCGAGAAATAACAAATAATCCAGTTAATAACATGTAACTGAAGTTTTCTAAGTAAATGTTCTGTTTAAGGACTGCGAGGCATTGTATCTTTACTTTTCGATATGCCCTCGTATCTGCTTATATATGGAAATCAGAGCACTGGAATTCAAATGAATAACTGACCGATTATTGAAGAGGAAAAGATCCCAAGTGATTGGTCTTACATCATCCAATGTGGCTTCGTGAAAGTTCGTGGGACGACTGATACCATATATGCATGTGGCCTGCTTATTGAAAGTCACCATGAGAAGTCGAGGTACCTGTACCTCGCCTTCCTTGAGCTCGAAAAATCTTTTGTTGGAGAACCATGCCAACTGATTTGGCTTTCATCAGATATCTGATCTGTTACCTCTCCTCTGCATCGCAGTCATAGATACAGACACAATAGCTGTGCAGAAAAATATGCCCTGGACCTTATTGTATACTAATGAAATGCTGTTGGCCTATGGAGACAAGAAGGACCTCCAATGTGAGGTCCAAGCCTGTAACAAATGCCTTGCTGAAATAGGTCTCAGTCACAATATAAATAAAACTTAGTATCTAATCACAGATATAAATGTTTCGGATACCATGCGAATGTGTTGTTTTAGCGTTGCAACAACGTGGACTTTTAATTGCCGAAGCTCGACAGTTGCTACTGATGGAAATCTCAGTTCAGAAGTCTCCTACCACATGAGCTGCACGTGGTTCAAGTGGCTTCCAGTGACTATTTTTTTTGTGTGATTGTAAGATTCGAGGTAGAGTCAGTTCGAAAGTACACCAATTTGCAACCCACTCAGTTTCACTGTATGATGCTGAATTCCGCCATTCAACAAAAGGAGTGGAACAACGACTGGTCGTCACGAAAACAAAGATGTTCATGGGACATGTGGATTAAAACTGCATGATAATGTCACAAATGATGAAGTCCGCATGTTTCATGGAATGACACCAATAGTAGACAAGATGAGAGAGAGCAGTCCACTCTGGTATGGGCATGTTCTTAGTGCAGAAGCAACAACGGTGGCAAAGAGCTGAGTAATTGATGAATGGCCAGAAAGCCGAAATGTGCAGGAATGGCATAACACCGTGCTGGAAAATCTCTATATCTCTGGACTACACCTTGATGAGGTGGCTACAGGGAGCCAAAACAATGGGACCTACCAGCATGCGGGACAAATGTTAAGGAAGAAGTGTTTAATGTCGTTTAGGAGGAGCTTCATTACTGTTCACCGGTCAGTTTACCCAAGAAATGCACATTTCGAGAAACACTAAAACTGTAATCGAAGACTGACACGTTATTCTCTGTGTTATAAGTATCGTCTAGTATTTATCCATATTTAAATGCAGTTGCCATTCATTAATCCAGATGGGAGTATTTTCCAGTTCCTTCTTCATGTCCTTACTTGCTAAATATTTTTTATTCGGTGTACGACGTTTATGTCAATAAAGGACTAAATTTTCTTCTCTTATCAATAGCCTCTTAATTCGAAGTACAGTCTCTGTAAACTTTTGGGGCATCCAGTGTACAGAGAGAGAACACCTATAGCTCAGAAACTGTGGTCAACAATATATACCAAATTGACAGTACTGTGTAGACTGACGTACGAAAAATAGCCTTTACGCAATTAACAAAAATTTTTTTCAGTAATCGTATGAGCTTATAGTATAGAGGAAAGGAAGCGAATTGAATATCACTCATATGAAATAGTCACCTTATAAAATAACACCTCTTTGTTGTTCAAATAGAGAGATGAAAAAAGCCGCGAATTAAACACTTCTTTCAGACGTTCTTACTGGGTATGACATCGAAATATAGCGCTGAGTGAACAATGGAAGACGTACGTTTCACGAGATGCAGACAAAATATGTACGCAAGGAAGACACTGAAGGATAAATTTCCCGCCGCGGTGGCAGAACGAGTGCCATCCGTCAGCCGTGTTGATTACCGCTCGCCGTCAGCATGGGAAACAAGATGCGGCGGCGACGGCAGCGCCAGCACGCAAGTGCCAGCTGTCTTCTCAGAGAGATTTCCTCCCGCTCATGTATGCCAAGTCTGCTAGATTTTTCTCCGTGATTCCATTTCTTCTTTTCTTTTGGAGTGTCAGAGGCTTATCTTAGTCTGTGCACATGTTGCTCTGCTTAGTGACAGATATCACTTACTACCGCCATATCATAACATTTCTTTCGGATTATGTGCAGCACAAGATTATTTGTTTACAACGTTGAATACTTGCAACGAGCTCCTAGAATGAATAATTCATTCTGCAGTGAAATGTGCGCTTTTTTAAACTTCCTCACAGATTAAAGCTATTTGCTGACCGGTAGTCAAATCTTGCTACATCGCATGATCTGTTCCGACAGGACTAACAAATTTTCCTCACAGTCTTTAGCCTCGGCAGTACCAAACAACTTCTTCCTGAACCTCAAAGATGATCTCCTGCACACCTTGTTGGACTAGCATTTCCGGAATAAAGGAATCACGTGCGAGTTACTTCTAGTTTCCTGTCCATGTTTGTACCCTGTGGACAAAAGAAGACAGCTTCTCTTTCATTAATTACTTTTGACGTATGTGGATGATCGCCATGTTCAGGGTGTTTGTTGTAACATGAGACTACTACATATCTCGCAAACGACGCATCGTACGAAAAATTGTTCTGTGAAAAGATAATATTGGTAAAGGGGATATATATCTGTGCTTACAACGAGCCACCTACTAACCACCCCTCTTGTGTGGGAGTGGTCAATTTAGCATTTTCAAATAAGAACCCCCACTTTTGTTGCATGTTCAGATTTTAACCACAAAAATACGTATGATTTACTGAAACCATTGTTTTGCAATCGCGGTAGATCACACTGTAATCGACAAGTATCGACTGTGCCTGTTTTCGCAATTAAGAACCGAGGCACATTCTACATTTAATCTGCGATGTAAATGTTAACTTTTCAGCTCGAAATTCTTTTTCGCATGAAGCGTCGTTTTCGAGATATTTAGCTGCCTCAGGTTAAAACAAACAACCTGTATATCACCCATATCTGCCATCCGGCACCCTATTCAATACCAATTTTTTTTGTTTTCCGTTAGAAAAACACTAGAGATAGTTCTGTTTTGGGTGTACATTGCCTGACAAACGAAGTGAAACACCCAGATGACGTGATGGGGTATCAATGTGCACGTAGCCACCATTAGCGTATATATAAAAGATTAGAGCTGCAATTCTAGTGAGAAGTGGAACACCAAATACAGTGAACTGATGCTTTTCGTGTTTAGTATTGATACCACGCCTCTTAGGCTACAGAAGGGGCGTGAACAGCGTGAAAGATATAAATTTGTAGTGTACTCGTGTGATACAGCGTTATCAGAACCTGACAGAGTTTCAACAGGGCCATATTGTGTGTTTCCATTTGGACTGCTGGTTGAGCCATACTTATCTCAGATTTGTAGGGCATCCTCGTCTGACAGTGGCCGCCTGATGTTGGATTGTATGGGATCGTGTGGGCATGAATTCTCGTCATGTACGTTTATGGTGACCACGTCTGACCACCACAAGGAAAGATCGTCGTATTGTGCAACAAGCACATCGTAAACCATTCTTGTCTGCACCTGTCGCCCCAGAACAAGTAATAATTCTATTTGTTGGAGACTAGCGCTAGTTGACCTAGGGAACTGCCGTCTCGTGTATAGTCCTCCATTAACACCAGAACACAAACGGTTGTCTTTGGAGTATTACCGTGACCGGGAAGCATTGTCTCTTGATGAGTATTTAGTGATCAGCTGCGATTCTCCGCCAACCCCGTTATTCATCGTCGGCGAGTATGTTGTCGATCTTGAGTGATGGCTCATTGTTCCAGGCCTTAGGGATGAACAGTGGTGTTACTCCTGGCGTCATGTCTTGGGATGTCATCGGGTGTATGTTCGGGTCACGGCTGGTAGTGTCTGAGGCAATTCTGATAGTACAACGGTACGTCATGAACATCCGGCGTCCTCATGTGTATCCTCCAACGTGAAAGTACTCGTCCGCATGTGGCAGGTGTCAGTGTGAAGTGTATGCATGATGTTGGGGTACTCCCATGGCCAACAAGATGCCCAGATCTGTCCCCAACAGAACATATGTGGAACCAATTCGGACGTCAGTTCCTACCCATCGTCACAACAAAAGATATCAATTATCATTTACAACACTTTTGAATTAACATGTCTTGGGGTAGGATACAATGGTCTCATGAGAACCTTCCCAACAGCATCATAGAGGTAAGTGGGCTCACCGTGAAAAGTTCTTTATAAATCCGATTCGAACTTTCACCAACGGAAGAGGCCCTAATACTTTCTTAACCCATGAAGTTTAAATCAGTTTCTTCCACCGCTTTTCGGTATTTCACTTTTTATGTCAGACAGCGTTTATTTACATCACAGTACGCTTTGTATTGTCGAGTGGATTATCAGAAGTAGCTATTGAAAACATTGAATCAAGGGTAGTTGTGCACCAGTAATATGAGAAATAGCAGTGCATCAGACTTCGGGCAGATTTTGGTAGCCCACTAGCAGCCAACTCCTTCTGGAACCTTATTAATTGTTGAGTTATAACTGTACATACGAGGAGGCAATTGCTTGGGCTTCTTTTTCTGAAACAGGTGGATCACTTGAGTAATCTTACAAGAATCTTCAACAATTTCTAATAATCATTGATATAAAGAATTATTACGATTTATCTGTTAAGCTTGCGGAATGTCAGTTGAAGCCCATCCCAAGTTCTGAACTACGCAGAGGCTGTCACTATGTTGGTCCGCTAAAAGTTCCTCACACAGTGTTGATACGCTCGAGCGCAGCAGACTTCATAATGATAAACAGTTTTGTAAACAGTGTGTTATGTTTGAAGTGATCGGCATGACCTGCAGTTGTGAGCTGATGAAGCTAATGTAAAATCGACGCATGACTGTCACTTCGTATCGTCCTCACTGCTCTGCAGTTTGAAATTAATGGTTGATAATGGCATCCAACAGGAAGTGTTCGCTTTCACCACTTAGAACCGAAAACTGTCCTCAGTGAATCATGGCAAAAGGTGTCTGGCAAAAAAAGGTACATACAAAGGTTTGATTAGAAGACAATTAAAATAGGAAATAATACTGAATGTGATAAGTCCGCAAACCAATGGTTTCCCCGTGGAGATGCATGCGTAAGTGCAGTAGCGCTAACGAAACGGCATTATTGATGTCTTAGGCTAGATTTATTTCGAAACACCACTACTGAAGCGTAAATTACTAAGTGATATAATCCTCTGGTTTGATTTATCACCGCTAAGTACTGATAAACCGCATTTCGAGAAGTGGCTTGCCAACATCATGACCTCCTTCTTCCCCCGATCTGAACGCAATGGATTTAGTTGTGAACAGATATTTCAAAGCCTCGGCGTATTCCAGCCCTGTTGATATTGTCGATGAACTCCTGTAACACGCTGAGGACGGTTGTCAATGCCTTCTGAACACGCCTGAAATTTTTGGACGTCTATGGGTATCTATGAGAAGACGCGGCAAAGGCTATCTTCGCACGGATGGTGGCCGTGTACGATACTTGTTGTAGCGGGTTGGTCTTCAAGTGTGTAGCACCATGTTGGATCTTCGAGGTTACTGTTATGATATTCATTTTATAACAAGTCAAGATTTACGGCAACATTTTGAAATTGGCCAAATTTGTGGTACCACCTTCTTTTCCGTAAGGTTTAATATGATTTTGAGGTAAGAATTATGAGATTCTTGTTTCTCACCTCTTTAAGCTGTATATTGGTGTAAGCTCTGAAGCTTCTCTCGTTACAAATTTGAACACAACGTAATAATGACATTATATATTTCTGTAAATTAATCTTGTGGTAAGAAAATTAGGTATCCTAAACAGTCGACTTTACATAATTTACGAAAATTTCCATTTACTTCAGATATTGGTCGACATATTACTTACGTAATTGTTTCCGAAACCTATTCATACAGTACATAAAATATTATTGTTAGGGTTCAATAACATACTTAACTTCTCCTAAATACATTCACGTGACTGATAATGGTAAATAAATATATTGTCTTACACAAGTGGCATACATAAAAATTTTAACAATTGTATTTCCTAATTATTTTATGTAACCCATGTTTTTTCTCTTTTTTTTTTTTAACGATCGTATTGACCAACTAGGATCACGTAAACAACTTCAGTTCCTCTTCTTCCTTTGTTTTTGTTTCCTATTTTTCCAGTATTCCCTCTTTTTCTTCCCATGAAGTCTTTTCCTTTCTTCTGTCCATGTTGTTCCCGATTTTTAGTTTCTTCTGCTTTGAAAGCCTTCCTAATTTAGTATTTTGTTTTTAAAACGGTTTCTTTCTGCTATTTATGATTCTTTGATGTTATTTCTTTCCAGATCTTTTCTTGCTTCTGTAATTCATGCTATTGTCGATTACTTCTTCCAGAAATATAGGAGTATTTGTTTTGTTGGTCTACTTCCATCCATCCGGTAGAGATGTCCAAAAAAGGTTAATCTTCATTTGGCCATTACTTATGATATTTTCTCTATATTTTTGTAGATCTCCTCATTACTTTTTATTTTCCAACCATCTGCAATTTTCATTGCACCCATTATTTTTCTAATAATCCTTCTTTCCAGTACCTCTAGTTTGTCCATCTTATAGTTCATCGTTAGGCATTCAGATCCATATAAACATTCTGGTCGTACCACTGTGGTGTAGTGTTTTAGTTTTGTTTTTCTAGATATACATTTCTTCTTGTAAATATTTTTGGTCAAACCATATGGAAAGTAATCCATGTTGTGTATTTATTCCTTTTATTTTTGTCAACTTCAAAAGATGCAGATTTGCTTAAATCGTTCATTACTGTAAAACACGAAGTAATCACCAGTAATAATCTGAACCGTTTCTAGGACATTCCAGAAAGTTATGTTCTAATATATAGAGAAAATTCCGCCCCAAAGCATATAGTCAATTTACGATCGTTGTTGAGGCTACACGCAGCATGTAAATTAAGTGCCAAACTCGAGTTCTTTGCCTCAATCAGTAGTTGGCCTCATGTATGTTAAATATGGAGACTTATGTTTATATGCGTGCTTTGTGAATTGTGGTTATCTCGAAAAAGCCGTAATTACAGAAAAGTACTCTTTAGTAGAAGAGTTTTCTTTTGAGATTTTGGTGTGGTAATAAGAAGCAGAAATGTGATGTAAACCATCAAATAATGTCGTTGTAGAAAAAAACCTCTTTACTATCAATTAGCAAAAACCAGGACTTCTGTTTCATACCGAGACAACGAATACAAGAGCCTCGGATTTGAATCTACTGTACAGAGGTACAAAATATTTTGGTGAAGTAATAATTTTCTCATAAACTCTATTTAATATAAATTTATCCGATAACATTATTCATGTACTGTAGAAATTGTGTGCATTGCTAGAAGATTACGTATTTCAGTTTCATAAAAGAAGAAGGAAAGGGCGACATTACAATGTACTCAGTTGTAATAAATAGTATCGTAGAAAGCACCAGTTTACGGACCTATGTTTACTGGTATTATTTACTTCTTTCATTGTTCTCTTCTCGGGTCTTTCTTTTGTATCTATTATAGCCCCACACGATGCATAATTAGGAACAGCTGGGAAGGATTAACTCTATGTGGACGGGAAATCTTTTCAAGTGATAAAATGTTATACATTTCCACACTTTTATACAATCAGCTATCGCATTGGAAGTTTCGTCTAGCGACTGTTGAGCCCTATATCCTCAGCTGTTTTTATTCGAATATCAACAACTTTTCAACACATTTTGTTCTCACATGCCTATCCAAAATATCCTAAAAAGTTCTTGCTTGGAATATACTTATATGCCGACATCACTTACGATTTCTTGATTGTTATTAGAAGGTCGTTCATAATACGTAATTACGTTCAATTTTGGCATCATTGCAGTGATCGATGATGCGCTCAGGCGTCAGGCGTCCAGGACTCTCGTTATCTTCAACGTATTCACGACCTCCTTCAAAGCTTCCATACAACTCGCAACCCCTTATTTTATTCATGGCAGACGTAGGAAAAACCGCATTCAATATTTATAAAAGTTAACCACTCATTATAATGTTTCCAAAGAAAAATTTAGCACAAATTATAAAGCAAATGCACGAAATGAATATTACTAGGCGACTGACCCAGAACCCGGAAACCGGAAAGCGGCAGCAGTGGCAGGTTGCCGTTCTAATGGCTTCCAAGGAAAAAAATTTTTTTCGATGTTTCCCGTAAACACTGACTGAATTTAAATATTTCAAATGGTGCCACAATCTACTCATTAAGAGGTGTATGCCTTGCGTTAAACGTGTATCACAGTAAGACAATTACTACAGGTAGATATTGCATTCTTGTCTTGAAGGAACGTAACAGATCGCTCGCAGATGCCTGAATTTTTAATCATTCAGTACTTGAGAACAAGAACACTTAGCGGTTTCGAATAAACTTTACATATAATTTCAAGCTTTTACTAAACATTTTACTCGCTGACAGCCCCAGAAAATCATGAAAGGAAGGAACTATATGTCTTAGTATAGTTTCACTGTTCATGCTGTCAATCTTCAGCATCAGATATTACATTTAGATATATTACTTTTTCACTACAGTCTCTATTCGCAACACAGTTATCAGACAGTATTCACATATACCAGTGAAAGTGCCTTAAAATTATATCATTGTACGACACATATTTCAGCATATATGGCTTCATAGACAGTTAGATAAGTGAGAAATTACCTTCTGATTAAAATGGCGCTCTGTAGAACTTGACCATCAGGCATGAAATTGTAATTTATTACATCCTTACTAGTAACTCTCTCCGTAACAAAATTTGCAGAGAATGACTACATATATTACTTAATGTACCTGCAAAACTATAGAATTGTGCCACACAAAGTTCGGGAGGTAATCATTGGGTTGTGTGAAAAACTTACTTTTGTTGAAAATGGAGTTCACATCACCCAGACTATATCCATCCAGCGTTCCAAGAAGACAGTACATAGTGACCTCCAACACACTGATGATAGTTTCCAACTTTTTCTATACTCTTTCTTGTTTACGTGCTTAACGTCAAATATTTAACACGGTAACTCATTTGTAAAGTAATCAGACCTATATTCTACAATATAAATACTCCAGAATAGTATGGAGCTATGACCTTCAGAGAGCAGTTTTCACCCTGTATAAGTCTGTAACCTGAGGTCCAGAATTATTTAAAACCCCTCCCCTTCCTCCCTCTGACTCTCCCTGTAGGCCATTTACCTAATTTATAAATGACGGAGTATTGACATCGGGTTGGTTGTTATGTGCGTTCATTTATAATCGTTATTGCTATATATTGAGGTGACAAAAGTATGCGATAGTGTTATGCACACATACAGACTGCGGTGGTATCGCGTACACAAGGTATAAAACGGTAGTGTATTGTCGGAGCCTTGACTTGTACTCAGGTGATTTTTTGGTGTAAACGTTCCCGAGATGATTATGGCTGCACACCGTGAATTAACAGACTTTGAAAGCGACATGGTAGCTGGAGATAAACGCATAGGACACTCCATTGCGAAAATCGTTACGGAATTTAGCAGTCCTAGATCCACAGCGTCCACAATGGGCCGAGTGTAGCAAATTTCATGCATTATCTCTCACCACGGATAACGCACTGGCTGACGGCCTTCACTTAACGACCGAGAGTAACGGGTTTTGCGTAGAGTTTTTAGTGCTAACAGACATCCTGCACTACGTGAAATAAAGGCAGAAGTCAATGTGGGATATACGATGAACGTACCCGTTAGCACACTACGGCAAAATTTGGCGTTAATGGGCTATGGCACCAGAAGACCGACGTCACTGCCTTTGCAAACAACAAGACATCGCATGCTGCACCTCTCCTGGGCTCATGGTTAGGTCGATTTGACCCTGGACGATTGGGAAACCTTAGCCTTGTCATATGATCCCAATTTCAGTTGGCAGGTGCTCATAGTAGGTTTTGAGTATGGCGCTGACCCCTCTAAGCGATTGATCCACGTTGTCAACAACGAACTGTGGGAGGTGGTGATGACTCCATAATGGCGTGCGCTGTTTACATGGAACAGACTGAGTCCTCTGGTGCAACTGAACCGATCATTGACTGTAAATGATTATTTTCGGCTACTTCGAGGCCATTTGCCGCGATTCTTGGACTTAATGTTCCCCAACAACGTTGGAAGTTTTGTAGATAACATTGCGCCATGTCACCGGGCACTAATTATCTGTGATTGGTTTGAAGAACATTATGGACAATTGGACCGAATCATTTGGTCACTCAGATCGTTCCACATGAGTCCCATCGAACCTTTATCGGACATAACCGTGAGGTCAGTTCGTGCACAAAATCATGCACCGGCAACAGTTTCACAATAATGGACAGCCATAGAGTCAGCGTGGCTCAGTATTTCTGCTGGGGACTTCCAATGTCTTGTTGAGTCCTTGCCATGTCAAGCTGCTGCACTATGCGAGGTACGTGGAGGTCCGACACGATATTGGGAGGTATCACATGACTTTTGTCACCTCAGTGTAAATTAATAGCCTAATTAGAGCTGGCCATTATCCTGTTGGTTGGAGGATTATATAGGATCCTTATTGCTGTTATTTGTTACCCACTTAGGATAAATTACGGTCCTATATAGAGGATCCAATATCGCTAACATTATGAAATCTAAATCATACATGGCTGATCAAGGGTTACAACCCCCCCCTCCCCTCCTCCTACCCTCCTACACAACCACTCACATACACACAAACACACACAAAGAACCACACACAGACACCTCCCCTAATATAACGTCACAATTTTCGGTAACAAATCCATGTTCTGGACTGTGTAGCACATACAAAAACGTCTACTGTAAAATGCCTGTTCCTTATACGTATAGACGTAAACCATTCCAGTTTTATTATTTACCGAGCATTGCCACCCTGCTGGTTATTCCTCTACTTTGAAAGCAGTAGCCAAACCAATCTTTTTAAACTGAAAGAGAACGACAGTGATGTACTTTTCTTAAATCATGCAACACCCATTGCTACGTACACTGCACAATCTAATTAGAGGATCACTTTCTCGAAACACCATAATAGCCACTGATTACGACGCAGAGGTTTGAAATTTGGCTTCGAGATGCCTACAACGCTTCAAACAACAAGGTGCCGACACATGCAAAAACAAACACCAGGATTCAGAAGTTCATGTGACGTGTAAGGTGGCTTAATGATGTGACAGTTACACAAAATTTCACTGGTATTCTACCCAGTACCCACATTTCACCCCTTTTTTGAGGTGTCTCCAGTCAAGTTCATAAAGTCGTCGCCCAGCGTTCAAATAACAAGACTTTGTAATGGTTGGCTGCGGGAAACATTTCAGACACACCACCACACAGAATCGACACGAGAATCCCTAGAGGGTTGCGTAAGGGCGTCGATAATACCACTCCTTACTTTCGGGCGTTGATTCCCGCAAATATCGCTGCCGGAAACAACAGTTTGCAGTGCGATAAACAACGTGACGACGTCCTTGACTACCTTGGACACTGCTGACAGCTCCGGACATTTCAACCCTTCTCTAAAGACATTGTGTGGCCGCATTCCCTTTGAACGTGATCGTACCCATTAGGACTGCAGCGCGACCGCAGTTTTAGCTCCTGTGTACAGACTGGAACAACTATGGACTGTTCAAAACCATTCGACGAAATCTGGATGTGATGAAAAGGAGCAAAGAGTATCACTGTATTTTTAGCCCTCCTGTGGCATGATCGTGGTGGAGGGGACGGGAGGGGGGGGGTGGCATTTACAAATGCTTGTGCGTGAATAATACGGCGTATGATCCCTATGAGTCCTGTCGGTTCGACATCAGTCTTAGTATCAGACACCTACCTCTCCTGAGAATTCTAAAAAGTATCTTGACACAAACAACCTCAAAAATAGTCCAAGGCGCCTGGAGGGAGGCATTTGGAATCAAGGCATTATAGTGTCAAGGAGTTAGCTCCCTAGAGGCACCTAGGACTACTTCACAGGTTGTCTTTGTGCAAGTGTATTTTTAAGTGACGACACTTTTATGGCTGTCCGGGCGTGGCAACCATAATTTGGATATGGTGTAGGATGTGACCAGCTTGTGAGTAAAATCTGGTGGCAGGAAAACGATTAATAACAAATAAGCTCCCGCTAGTATAAAACAGTTACTTAGCTTTATTGACAGCGACGAGTGTACCGTAGAAACAGTTCCAATTAGTGTCAATAGAATATTCCTGATTCGTGGCCTAAGTCATTATACAGTACTGAATCACACAGCAAGGTAGCTAACCAGACAACGAACGACGGCATTGACGACTGCAAGGAGCTGTCTGCAAGACTCCCTGACTCGGGGCCAGCGCTCCTGTTATTAGAGATGGGGGATCCGCTCTTGAACTAATTCATAGAGTTTAATCTTTCGAAGGAGTGAACAATCAGTGATTAAGAAGAAAAGAACGGTAGCTCCAAGCGTTTCCCATGGCAGAGAGAGAGAGAGAGAGAGAGAGAGAGAGAGACGGAGCATATCAGCAGCGCCTCTGCTGGTCAGAGCACAGTGCACGCCACACAACACAGCCAGCGCCGGCCTCTGCCCTGCTTCTACCTTGGCTGCCTGCATTGTGCAGTGCCCCATTGGATTTTGTGTTTCACATATGCCGTGCCGTCTCTGTGCATCGTCTGCCGTGTGCAGTGTCTGGCGCAGCTTAACTTCGCATCGCACTCTGTCGGCGATCGTTTCAGTCGCACGTCCTGCCCTCTGGGCGGTTGATGCGAGCAACAGGACAGAGAGCCACCTAGCGGATAACATAGGAACTACTTGCAAAAACCTGCTCGCAAGGGAACCGACGATTTGTCTCGGAGCGGGTGAGTTCACCGCTCCCCCCACCCTCGGAACTCGCCCGCTCAATGCTCACCCCACTGTCTCGACTCTAGCCAGAGCCTTGAGCAAAGCGACTCAGGTGTCACTCTGGTCTCTGCGGTCTCAGCTCATGCAGTAATACAGCTTGCGGCTTGACCTGCTCGACTCAGCGCCTCTGCATCGGAGTTCATCCCCACTGGATATTGTTCTTCGTAGTAATACCGCTATGTATATTACATTATTATGTTATGTATACATCAATTGTTTTTATTTTATTTTTATTTGTTTAAACTGATTAGATTAGGTTCCTGATGACTCCTCTTACTATAGGATTTTTATTATGGACACTCGAATTTACGCTTTAATTACGAGCGAACCGATAAACGTATCGCAAAATGTGATACACCAATATTTTCCTTGTTTTATTCTGCGTAAGGCTATATGCAGCACATTCGTTTTACAGTCAAATTTATATTTTTTTTCTTATTCTGGTACGGATTTTGCGATTTTAGGTGTCTTCGGAAGGAAACGTTCGCTTTAAAAATATATGGCTTGTGATGTATTTGTATGAGGTTAATGAAATTTTAATACATTATAGCCAAATATATTGTTAATGTAAATCTCAAGTTACAACATTTTCCGATCACCCCAAAAACCACGATAGTGCAAAATAAATCAGTAATCAAAAACTTTGTCATATCGTGGAAATTTCAATAAACAATACAAAATTCTTACTCATTATCTGTGTTACTTCAAAATAGGATCAAATAAGATCAAAATACAGGTATAGTACTGGAATAAACCAAGTTTAAAGGGCAATGCGCCTTCCATTTATTTTCTATTGTAAATGAGTGGTGAGTCATGAAAAAGAGCTAATTCATTTCAGGGAGTGAACAGTTCTGATCCAACCTCTGAAAAGAACAGTTTTGCCCATCTCTACCTGTTATATCGTGTAGCTATAGGGTGCTGTCGGCCGCAGCTCAGCAATGACGCGACGTCTTCGGTCGGCAGCAACGCCATGCGCCGCCGGCGGTAGCGAAGGGGAACTGTGGCAAGCGATGCGACAGCAGGGCGCGCGCGCACTATTCGGTTGGATCCGTGTATACAACAGACACCTTTTAGTGTGAAACATCATCGAGCCCGAGGGTGACATTAGGACGCCACACTTTTGAACCATTAGAAAGGAACGTGTGGGCACTTTTGAGCCTGATTCCTTTCTTACTTACGCATCGCGGTGGGAGACAATTACGGGGTTTCGAAAAAGTCATCCTTCAAATGAGCTGCGCAGTTTAGAACACGTTTAAAACAAATCGCGACTTGCAACAGAATATAACTGATTTTATAAAGAAACCCATTATTTACATATCTTTCCGATGACGGAACTTCTAGTACCTTTATCATTTAACACCCCTCCCTGGTTCTTTCACAAACTTTGTGTGGAAAGTATGATTCCCAGTAAACCTTTCTATTAGCTCTCATTCCTCAGATTATGTTGTTGTGGTCATTTCGCAAGATGTATGTTGGAAGCAATAATACGTGGCTGAAGTCTTAACTGAACGTACTCCCTCGGATTTTCTGCAGTAAACCTCTCTGTGATGAACATCGTCAGTCTTGTAGTATCTACCACTGGAGTATGATTAGCAGTTATGTAAACCCTGGCATTTCGACTGAACAATCGTGACCTTGCTGTGTTGCATTGCACCTCGACTATCTTTCCTGTTAATGTGTCACGATAACAGTCCGAGACCGATGAGAGATATTCAAAATTGGTGAAACAAGTGTTCTGTAAGCCGCACTTGGCGTGGAAGAATTACGTTTCCTTAAGATTCTTCCAATGGATCTGACTCGAGTCTCTTATGTTTCTACATTTTGTTTTATGTAGTCCTCCCAGTTTAGATCACTCCGGACGGCTCCTTAGAGGTATTTTACGATTCTTACTGTTTCTAGTGATTTATCATCAATAACATAATCGTACAGTGCCGGACTTCATGGTCGATATACGTGAACTATATTAAATTTTCTTATATCCAGTGTAAACTACCGGCCTATGTACTAGTCATGTTCTCTCCTGGTCTGGCTACAGTTTTCTGGCATTGCCATCATCTTTTACACAACTGAATCATCGGCGACAGGCCCCATGGAGCTCACAACTTAATCCACTGGATTATTTACATTGGTGCAGATGCTTGTGTGTCGCAAGCAATCAATCAAATGAAGCATTATTAACAGTACGTGATCCACGTGCAGTTTTTTGCTGCTGTGACACAATTAAATTACGACTTTAGCGCCATATGTGTTTCGCACTCGATTTTTTATGTACTCTGATAATTAATAAGACATACATAATTATTTTTACACAAGATCTAAGCCCGCATCTCGTGGTCGTGCGGTAGCGTTCTCGCTTCCCACGCTCGGGTTCCCGGGTTTGATTCCCGGTGGGGTCAGGGATTTTCTCTACCTCGTGATGGTTGGGTGTTGTGTGCTGCCCTTAGGTTAGTTAGGTTTAAGTAGTTCTGAATTCTAGGGGACTGATGACCATAGCTGTTAAGTCCCATAGTGCTCAGAGCCATTTGAACCATTTGAACAAGATCTAATTTAGGTTTGCTTAAGGCTGATTTCCAAAACAACGCAGTTTTTAAATCGCAGCCGGCCGGAGTGGCCGTGCGGTTCTAGGCACTACAGTCTGGAACCGAGCGACCGCTACGGTCACAGGTTCGAATCCTGCCTCGGGCATGGATATGTGTGATGTCCTTAGGTTAGTTAGGTATAATTGGTTCTAAGTTCTAGGTGACTGATGACCTCACAAGTTAAGTCACATAGTGCTCAGAGCCATTTCAACCAGCCGTTTAAATCGCAAACACGTAAGAACAAAAAGAGGAGCTTCAAACCCTAGTGAAATGAGAAGATCGAATTTTTCATTTTTCGTTCACAATCAGAGATCTGTAATCGTTCTTGTGTATTATTATAAGCAACCTAAATAAATTTTGTAAATGCATGAAGTGTTCACAAACATTGTAACCCATTTCACCTCCGTCACAGTCCATGTGTTTTAGTGAATATAATTCCAATCCCAAAAAAAGCATGTGCTGACAGATGTGAGAATTACCGAACAATCAGTTTAATAAGTCACGGATGCAAAATACTAACGCGAATTCTTTACAGACGAATGGAAAAACTGGTAGAAGCCGACCTCGGGGAAGATCAGTTTGGATTCCGTAGAAATATTGGAACACGTGAGGCAACACTGAGCCTACGATTTATCTTAGAAGCTAGATTAAGGAAAGGCAAATCTACGTTTCTAGCATTTGTAGACTTACAGAAAGCTTTTGACAATGTTGACTGGAATACTCTCTTTCAAAATCTGAAGGTGACAGGGCTAAAATACAGGGAGCGAAAGGCTATTTACAATTAGTACAGATACCAGATGGCAGTTATAAGAGTCGAGGGGCATGAAAGGGAAGCAGTGGTTGGGAAGGGAGTGAGACAGAGTAGTAACCTCACCCCGTTTAAAAAGATAGCTAGTTTGGACAAGAAGAGAATAGAAGCTTTCGAAATGTGGTGCTACAGAAGAATGCTGAAGATTAGATGGGTAGATCATATAACTAATGAGGAGGTATTGAATAGGATTGGGGAGAAGAAAAGCTTGTGGCACAACTTGACTAGAAGGAGGGATCGGTTGGTAGGACATGTTCTGAGGCATCAAGGGATCACCAATTTAGTATTGAAGTGCAGCATGGAGGGTAAAAATCGTAGAGGGAGATCAAGAGATGAATACACTAAGCAGATTCAGAAGGATGTAGGTAGCAGTAGGTACTGGGAGATGGAGAAGCTCGCATGGGATAGAGTAGCATGGAGACCTGCATCAAACCAGTCTCAGGACTGAAGACCACAACAACAACAACAAGGTGTCGTTTTTACAGCTAGGCCGGCCGCTGTGGCCGTGCGGTTCTAGTTTCTTCAGTCTGGAACAGCGTGACCGCTACAGTCGCATGTTCGAATCCTGCCTCGGGCATGGATATGTGTGATGTCCTTAGGTTAGTTAGGTTTAAGTAGTTCTAAGTTCTAGGGGACTGATGACCACAGATGTTAAGTCCCATAGTGCTCAGAGCCATTTGCACCATTTTTTTACAGCTACCACTGTGCTGATTAAAGCCTGTCTGGGTAGGCACTCGCAAGACGAAGAACATGAAGAAAAAGAAGAAGTACTCACTAAATCACTTTTTAGATGCCCTGGCTGGGATGCAAGACAGACGTGGTAGACCGACAAATAAAATATATAAAAAAACAGATAATCATCTACAGAATCTGTTCCGGCGTAAAAGTCAAATGCCGGCACGACGATAAGGAATGGTAGAGTAGAGAGGGCTACGAAGGAGACGTCAACCAATAGTACGCTGACCCACCCCTTTCTAGGACGACATCGAGAGAGCAGCGGCCTCTACACGAAGAGAACATCAGCGACGCGCCACCTGGCCGCGGCCCAGGTGAAGACTAGACGTTCTACGAGCTCTATAGCAGCGACTTGCGATATGTTTTGATTCATTTCTATTAGGAGTTGTGTATACTGAAGAAATTTTCTTATTTTATCTATCACCCGTTGAGACACACCGCTGTAAATTCTCAAAGTAAAGTATTGTCCTCTATCTTACTGTAGCAAGAGTTCATTAATATGAATTGCTTGAATTGTTGTCTAGCGATCCGAGAAGTGGTTTTCTAGGCACCCCATTTATGATGAATGGGCAGGTCACAACAAAAACGTTATTAAATATTGCATATACATTTACACACAGAATAAGGAAAATATCAGGACAGAAATGGCGAATACAGGGTATCTGCTTTTACAGTAAATACACTCCTGGAAATGGAAAAAAGAACACATTGACACCGGTGTGTCAGACCCACCATACTTGCTCCGGACACTGCGAGAGGGCTGTACAAGCAATGATCACACGCACGGCACAGCGGACACACCAGGAACCGCGGTGTTGGCCGTCGAATGGCGCTAGCTGCGCAGCATTTGTGCACCACCGCCGTCAGTGTCAGCCAGTTTGCCGTGGCATACGGAGCTCCATCGCAGTCTTTAACACTGGTAGCATGCCGCGACAGCGTGGACGTGAACCGTATGTGCAGTTGACGGACTTTGAGCGAGGGCGTATAGTGGGCATGCGGGAGGCCGGGTGGACGTACCGCCGAATTGCTCAACACGTGGGGCGTGAGGTCTCCACAGTACATCGATGTTGTCGCCAGTGGTCGGCGGAAGGTGCACGTGCCCGTCGACCTGGGACCGGACCGCAGCGACGCACGGATGCACGCCAAGACCGTAGGATCCTACCCAGTGCCGTAGGGGACCGCACCGCCACTTCCCAGCAAATTAGGGACACTGTTGCTCCTGGGGTATCGGCGAGGACCATTCGCAACCGTCTCCATGAAGCTGGGCTACGGTCCCGCACACCGTTAGGCCGTCTTCCGCTCACGCCCCAACATCGTGCAGCCTGCCTCCAGTGGTGTCGCGACAGGCGTGAATGGAGGGACGAATCGAGACGTGTCGTCTTCAGCGATGAGAATCGCTTCTGCCTTGGTGCCAATGATAGTCGTATGCGTGTTTGGCGCCTTGCAGGTGAGCGCCACAATCAGGACTGCATACGACCGAGGCACACAGGGCCAACACCCGGCATCATGGTGTGGGGAGCGATCTCCTACACTGGCCGTACACCACTGGTGATCGTCGAGGGGACACTGAATAGTGCACGGTACATCCAAACCGTCATCGAACCCATCGTTCTACCATTCCTAGACCGGCAAGGGAACTTGCTGTTCCAACAGGACAATGCACGTCCGCATGTATCCCGTGCCACCCAACGTGCTCTAGAAGGTGTAAGTCAACTACCCTGGCCAGCAAGATCTCCGGATCTGTCCCCCATTGAGCATGTTTGGGACTGGATGAAGCGTCGTCTCACGCGGTCTGCACGTCCAGCACGAACGCTGGTTCAACTGAGGCGCCAGGTGGAAATGGCATGGCAAGCCGTTCCACAGGACTACATCCAGCATCTCTACGATCGTCTCCATGGGAGAATAGCAGCCTGCATTGCTGCGAAAGGTGTATATACACTGTACTAGTGCCGACATTGTGCATGCTCTGTTGCGTGTGTCTATGTGCCTGTGGTTCTGTCAGTGTGATCATGTGATGTATCTGACCCCAGGAATGTGTCAATAAAGTTTCCCCTTCCTGGGACAATGAATTCACGGTGTTTTTATTTCAATTTCCAGGAGTGTACCTAACGAAAAGCATTACATGTTGGTGTACTTCGAGATTATAATGTATTCGATGGGGTTTATTACATTAGGGTACCCCTGTTTCAATACCCCCACTTCCACATGGATCTGCTTAAAAAAAGGGTGGTGATATTGTATCAACGTGTGATGGACTGGACGTTTTGCATCTTACAGTGCCACAGGTTTTAAAAGACGAAGAATTAAAACAGATAAAAGATTTTATTCCTAATGCTGAAAACAGGCATCTGAAGAGAATCAGGTCACAAACTGAAAACTTGGTTATTTGAAGAAAAAAAATCCACAAAGGAGAATTATAAATAGCTACTTAAATGGAGACCAGGCAATTGCTGATATGAGTATTGGGATTGTCAATTAATTTAAACAAAGTATATAGAAAAATATCAGTATGAATGAGGAATACACGAGATTTGCATTTACAGTAAATATTAATGGAGCATTATCATACGTTGATGAACTAAACAAAAAGTATGGATTCAAAGGAGTTTATTACATTAGGGTGTGTGCAACATAATCTATTTATGAACCTCTAATAACTTCTGAATATTCTATAAACCTATAGAAAATATTAGTATCTGCACAGGTGTAAAAACAGAGCTCACAGCTGAAGAACACCGTCTGCATCGTGTGCTATATGGGCTAATAGTAGCTCGACAATGGCTGAGGTACAAAACCCACCCAAAAAAATAATGAAAACTCACTGAATGAGTCAATCTGTGGGGAGGCAGAAAGTCTGAAATCAAGTACAGTTGTGTTTTAGAATGAACACAATACACGGTAGGCATGGGCAGCTAAGAAATGAGCATATGGAACGCCAACTCCTCTAGCTCCACCAGAGTGTGGAGTAGAGGAGGGTGCAGAGACGGAGGCAACAGTTGATCCACTGTCAGGGGTGTTGGTGAGGAGGGAGAGAAGGTAGATGAGGAGGGGTAGGAGGAGGAGCAGGACGAGGAGGAGGATGAGGTGTGGGATGGGTCAAAATATATGGGCTTTACATCGGGAGGAGTGAGAGCGAACTACGCTGGAACCTAAGAGGAGGAGGAGGAGATTAGTGTTTAACGTCCCGTCGACAACGAGGTCATTAGAGACGGAGCGCAAGCTCGGGTGAGGGAAGGATGGGGAAGGAAATCGGCCGTGCCCTTTCAAAGGAACCATCCCGGCATTTGCCTGAAGCGATTTAGGGAAATCACGGAAAACCTAAATCAGGATGGCCGGAGACGGGATTGAACCGTCGTCCTCCCGAACCTAAGATAGCCAGTGGAGTGAGGGCAGTGCAGGGCAAGAAGGTATGGCAACACGAAAGCACACAGTTTCAGGTATGAGCCTGCATCTGGAACAACATCATGACCAATCCTCCCATACATCTGACCGTGAGATCGTGGCAGTGACGCCCAAGGAGAGCATGGATGCAACCTGACATGCATGACAGGTAAGCTACTTCCGAATGACATTCATCACTAGCAACTGCCAACATTTGTGGCCCACCTCGACACCTAGCAGCCATCCCTGCTGTCAGCCAAAAGGCTGAGCCTTAACTGCAGTACGAGCAGAAAAGCGCAGTGAGTCACAGCATCTGACTCTGGGTGATATGATTTAAGGAGACCTTGCAGCTGACACCCATACTAAAGTTCTGCTGAACTCCACATGTTCACTGCTATGACCACGTCTGTAGCCATTGCATTGTGTTTGGAAGAGGCAAACATGACTTCTTAACTTGGGTCTTGGACTTACACATGATGTGCTCCACATGTGAGTTAGAATCTTCGCGCAACAGTGTGATATTCAGATGCTAGATACCACCGCAAACACAAAAGTATCCAAAAGCGTGGCACACAAATAGGCGACCATTATCAACATAAGAGTCCTGAGGAATCAACGACGGCAAAAATACTCGACAATGCACCAACAGGGATAGCACAGTGACACCGGACGACGTTCAGGACAGCTTGGCTATGTACGGGAAATCTGAAAATATATCAGTCACCAACAATCAGTTGTTGTTCAAAGATGGACCCCTGAAACTGATGTGCATCCAGTCCCAAGGGTGCTCCTGCACTGGCCAAAAGGAAAAGTGTCACAGTGGTACAGCCTCGTTCTTTGCACAGTTTCTGCGTGCGTGCACGAGACGTTCAGTGTCACAAATGGTCACCAGCCAGTGGCTGTGATGTCATGCCAGTTGATGTAAGGCCTTCATATGAGTCATATCAAAGCACGAAGCATGTCGCAGCTGGAGTATATGAGGACACAACTATAACGGGATGACTACTCGAAGGCACTGCTCCTCTATGGAAAGGACGAGGATCACATGCCCATTGAATCGATCAAATAGGAGAAGAAATGTACACCATGCTGGGTACGCAGCCAAATAGATGTGCCCCAGCCAATGAAGCTGGACAGCCGAAATAATTTTCCGGGATAGTGGATCGGTGAGCGTGGAAGATGCGAACTCTCGCCCATTCAACGGAAAATCCTACAGGGCTTGTTGCGATTTATCAGCCAACGTCTACGTGATATCTCACCCTAGGGCGAACTATGGATCGAACCTCACGTGCAGCCGATACAGTGCACCAGCAACTCTGTCCCCGATGTTGGAGTGATAACGAATGTCATAGGAATAATTAATTACTGAGAAGGTAGGCCCACCACTGTACTCAGTATCCAATGCTATCAGGTAGCTTGCAATGAGGGTCAAATAAAGAAACCAGTTTTTTGCGGTCGGTGATGTGAAGGAACCATGCCCCATTCAAGAAAAATGGAAAATTTGGATTCTGAAGACAGTAACCAGCACCTCGTTTTCCACTAGTGAGTAATTACACTGCACTGGCGAAAATGTTTCTCATGTATAAATGGTGCTCTTTTCATTGCCATCCAAATTCTGATACTGGGACGATCACAGACAGGGAGTAAAGGTTGACCCAGTATAACAAAGACAAACAAAGAGCAGAGCTCAAATATTGCTTGAAGGGCTGAAAAGTCCTTTGAATATCTAAATGCCATCTTTTGGTGAAGCCACTTAAGAAATAGGGCGAAGACACGTCGTCAGCGGGATGAATTTCGTTAACATTAAGTCTTTATAAAAATACCTGCCCATTTAAGGTTCTGGGGTGGCAGCATGTTAACAGTGAATTTGATGTTGTTGTCCATAGGGACAAGACCATCTTTGCCTAGCACATGTCCCAAGAACCTTCACCTTAGGGAGACAAACTGCACTTTTGTAGCTCTAATGAAGGCCATTCTCCAGAAAGCGATCTAAAACCATATGTCAATTTCGTAAATCTCTTATTGTGAAGAACCTTTAAACCAGACGGCATCAAGGGAGTTTACACACAAGGAACGTCCTGAATCAACTGCTCCACATATAGCTGAAAATTTCACGACGCAGACGAGATCCCAAAAGGCATGAGATTTAAGTAATAAAGCCCCAAGGGAGTGTTTAGTTTCAACGAAGTCCTAGAAGTAACATCCGACAGAAATTGCAGTTATGCATCGTACAAGTCGATGAATGAAAAATACTTGACCCCAACAAATTTCCCAACAACTTCTCCGTCTGCAGAACTAGATACAAATCCGTGACACATTGTGCATTGACCATCTGTTGAAAATTGCTCCACAGGCACACAGTTCCGTCAGACCTTTGCATCATGACCTTAGGCATGGACCGCTTACTCAGAGAAATAGGAAGAATGATACACTGAATGCTCCGATGGAATCCCTGTAAAGTCTTGTAAGTAATGATGAATGTAGATGGAGTCGTCCACCTGTGATCCAGTTCCTCGTAATACATAATGAATGTAGATGGAGTCGTCTACATATGTTCCAGTTCATCATAATACATACATCGAAGACTTATTTCTCTCAAAGAACATTTGTTATATAATGCGTCACCTAGCAGCTGAGGATCAGTGTGGGAGATATTTTAATATTGTTCCCATGTAGGAGATGTGGTAGTTTCGCATTGATACTGTGTCCTGTGGAGAAAAAATTACAGAGTTTAACCAACAGATAATTTTTAAATGTACCAAAATTTTTTTGTCGCTTCACAGAGTTACCCGTCTGTAGCTTTGTCAAAAAGACCTCTTAGTTCCGCAAAAACCGATGTCAAAGTCATCTACAAATCATAGTGACTCTTGATGTTGGATACCTTCCAATGTTAACGAAAAAAAAGGTTCAAAGGGCTCTGAGCACTATGGGACTTAACATCTCGCGTCATCAGTCCCTTAGAACTCAGAACTACTTAACACTCTCTGTACCAGGCCTATTTTATGCACCCGTCCCTAGAAACCGGGCAATTTTACCAATATTAAAAAAATTACTGCATCAAATCTACTGTTTGGATTGTGGCAAATTTGGTACCATCTTGAAGCTGCACATTTCTACTTTAATTCTGAGTGAAAGAAACTACTTTACAATGCACAGCTTTAAGGTACAGTTATAGAAATCACTTAGATGTTTTAAGAATTTAGAAAAAGTCATACGAATAAGGGAATACAATTGTGATTTATTTTTAACCAAAATTGTGGCACTACATTACATGTTTCTGATAGTATACAGTATTACATATAAATTTCACACAGAATCATATTGTTTTTTAGTGTGGAAAATTTTAAAGCAAGGTTCCAGGCAGAGTGCAACGCCACACTGTTCACATTCGTATCGTGTCTCTTTGCGAGAAGCCTTGCCACTCTGTTTCTTGCTCCTGGAACTGCACACGTGACACACACGAGCAGCATACTTCTTAGTAGTTGCAGGTATGTGCTGCAAAAAATGTCTCTTTGTTAGCCGACCTACAGTTCCTTCATTTCTTGGAATGAATTCAAGTGTGTCGTCTTCAACAAGCTGAACTGCAAGCACTGTTATAAAGTCTGTTATTGTAATTTTCTTCCTGTGCACTGCATTGTACAGCCAAAATGCATTTGATACTCCCATAAGCAGCAAATGGAAATATAATTTTCGCCACCATTTCACAGTTCTGTGCTGGAACGGATTGTACTGCAGGCGTTGGTCTCCAATATCCACTCCAATTTTATTGAGGTTGTAATCAAGTACCTGAAGTGGTTTCAATACTACAGACCCATTTCTCTTAGTATGCGTACCAAATGTTGCTTGATGCCTTGTAGACAATGTATACACATCTCTCTTATCTTTCCACTTCATTGCCAATACATTATCTTTACGCCGAAAAGACATTTCGCCCTTTTTCAGCTTAGCAGATACTAAATCTTTAGGCAATCCTTTCCTGGATTTGTTCACAGTACCAACAGCTCCAGTGCCTTTCTCTGCCAGTTGCTGAAATAGCTCTGGACTGGAATAAAATCGATCTAAATACACAGTGTGGCCTTTGTTCAGCAAGCTGCTGTCAGACAACAATCGCAAAATAACCGCAGACGAAGAATTGTCAACAATATGCTTACCAGCATAAACTTCAAAATTTACAACATAGCCACTACTGGCTTCAGCAACAGCATATACTTTCAGTCCATACTTATGAGGCTTATTTTGCATGTAAACACGGAAACTCACACGACCTCGAAATGGGCAAATTCCTTCATCAATTGTCACTTTTTCTGAGGGACGATATGCCTGGATACATCGCTCCTTCAAATTATTATAATATGGCAAAACTTTGTAAAGTGGATGAAATCCATCTTCGCCTGGTTTTTTCTGATTTGAATTGTCAACAAGATGCAAGCATGACAGTATCTGAGTGAAACGCAAACGGCTCATGACATGGGGACAAAAGTTACAACTAAGAACAGGATTAGTGCTCCAATGGTCCGCAATTTTGGGCTTTTTCGAAACACACATGTGGAAAATAATACCCAAGAAACGCCTCATCTCACTTATAGTCACTGGCTTCCACGAACTCAAAACTGAATGGGGCTTCAGATTATTTCCTCTTCTTTTCTTCTGTATTGTCTGTGATGCATACAAATTTGTCTGTCTCTTGAGTTCATTTACGTCACTGTCAGTAAGGAACACTTTACTGCAATCCAGTACAGAACTCGACTCATCAATATCCACTAGTATCTGCCTGGGTGTCGTGTTGACAGGCAGAGGTCGGTAGGTGTCAACTGCAGTCCACTCACTGTCTTTCGGATACGGCACAGCTGCTGGATTTGAAGCAACACCTTCAACATCATTCTCGTCTTCATCTGAAGACAAACTGTCATCAATCTCGTCTTCTAAAAAGAATATCACATTATGTGTAACTACATACATCGTTTACACATGTTCAACAGATATGTGCGTACTGCACAATTACGTGGAAAATTCGGAAATACGTACCTTCAAACACACCATTGCATTCAGAATCGTCTGAATCACTCTCTACATTATCCAGAGTGTCGCTATGATTGATCAAATCCGCAATTTCTGCGTCTGATAAACCGCGCCGAAACATGATGACAAACAACTGAATGATATACAGACTGAGAACGCAAAGATAAGTTTTAACATGAATTACAGCGCTGCCGTGACATCTATGGACGCATTTTGTTAATAAACATCTGAAAAACGTATAGCGCTGGCCAAACCCGTAGAAATAACGTTGCAGTGTTTTGAATGAAATTAAATGTAGCGGCCCGTAAATTTTACGGGCTTGGTGATTTTCGCGCGATCCCAGGCCCGTAAATTTTACGGGCTTGGCGCTTAGAGTGTTAAATGTAACTAACCTAAGGACATCATACACATCCATACCCGAGGCAGGATTCGAACCTGCGACCGTAGCATCACGCGGTTCCGGACTGAAGCACCTAGAACCGCTCGGCTACCACGGCCGGCACAATGTTAACAGTTATCTGGTAATAGGTTTATTTTTAGTTTGTTGTTCTAGTCAGTTCCTTGGGTGAGAGTAATGTTTGTGTGGGAGTGACGTCCCACATTAAAAAGGACACTGTATTTGATACTTTAATAAATATACACAATTAAATTTCCTCCCTTAGTTGGTGACATGATGTGTAGAGGAACACCATGCATGAAAAGCACGCATTTGTTGCTTATTATAATACTCATATATGATAACATTTTTCATATCATGGATTACAAGCATCAAATACGACACAAATAGATTGGGGGTTTGCAGTATGTGTCTTACTGTTTTATCTTTAAATGCATCCCTGTCAAATCAGAAGTAATTTTTTCCTTACCTGGAAATGTTTCATTGTAAGCAGTGTGTTGTAAAATTCAATCAAAATGCAAGATTTGCAGCCCATTACGGATGTTCTAATTTTCATTCCTGCATCCTTCTTTCCTTCATAAATCAAACAATAGCGGGTTTTAAATCCTAATAGTGATAAAAACCGAATATCCTAATTATGAAGAAATGCTAACTTTTTTTCCTTTTAAATATGCATAAGTTCAGTTTTAAAACATATAAAAGTTGCCAGTTAAATAATTTGTTTCACAGATAAAGAGAGAGGCGCTTAATATTTAACTGTGGAAATTTTTAATTTGGTATGAACTGCTTTAATTTGAAAGTGCCAAAGTTTAGTACTAATGAACATAAATGCGGTTAGTTGGAATCACTTGCTTCACAAGTGGTGTTATGAGGCACTTAAATTTGATCCTATTTGAAGCTTAACTTGAACTTGAATTTATTTCCAAAGCTTAGTAAGAATTTTGCTAGTGTAAATTGTCATAAAGCATTGAGGGCTGAATAATCTTTAGTGGAGTTGTAGTTCAGTATTTATGTGATGCAAAGTGTTTCTGAAATGTGAGCATAGTTACTTATAAAGAAAGGGTTAGTTTAAGCCCCCCCCCCCCCCCCCACTTTAATCTTTACTAGCAGGGGAAAGTGAAATTGAATCTGTGTTTTGCAAATGAATCTGAAATATTGCCACTATGGTATCGATATGAAATGTGTTATTTCAGTGTCATATTATTGTATTTGTGATGTGTATATGTATGTTAATTACACTTGAATTCTTGTCAGGTACTACTTACGCTCGTGTTGTTTTTTCGATCAGTTTTTTGTGTTGAATTAGTCAGACGTAAAAGTGATGATTGTAGTTAACAGGGGTAAAGTCTATTTTACATTTCTGTGATTGCTAACCTATACTGTTGATTCCATTTTCAATAGTATATATAAATCCCACGAGAATAATGTTTGCACATTATTATGCCTAATTTTGCTGGTGACCGTTTTTTTTATTTCAGTTACGTATATTTTCTCTACTTTCATTTTTTTCAAAATTATAATCTTTCTGTTTTCTACTAACTGCCACTCTTACGAAATTTAGTTTCAATTCCCTCTGTCCGTTAGGTGACAGCACGGTCAAACAGAAAATTCCTCCTGATGGTAACACTTACTACATTTCAAGGTCATATTTGGCATTAGAAATTCCGCGGTAACATTATACTTGGCATTACTGTGACAGGACTAGAAGTTGTGTTATTAGGAAACAGGTAGCACGCAACGCCAGAAGCGTTATACTTGACGCCGCGTGGTAGGACGCCATTCAGTTTTACTTTCCGAGATAGTGCAAAACGTAGATATTGAGTGAAATACTACAGTAAAACGTGTAGTAAAGGTCCAACGGCTCGAGCTTGTAACATATCTAGCGGAATAGTTAGTAGTAAGTAACCCAGATTTGAAAAATAAAGATATGAAACAGTAACACAATAAAAGATGGACACAAAAGCGTAAGTAGACCAAGACGAGCGGGACGGGAAAGTACAGAATGTATTTAGTGGCAGTAGTTTGACAGATGCAACCACAGACGACGCCACAAGGCGGCAGAAGGCTTGCCTGGAGTATAATACACACGTAAATTACCAGATTCGTATGATGAACGTATCACAAATGGAACAAGCAGGGAAGAGGACGCGATCAAAGACAGTGGATATATCAACGAATCGATGGATATGTTTGATTCATTGAAAGTCAAAAGCGAAGTGAGAGAGTCGCAAGGGGTAGAATTTGACCATGAAAACGCGTCAGAAAACGAAAGCGAAAAACCGTTAGATATGACAGAATTGTAGAAAATGTTGGCCGCTGAGATTTCAGCACAGGGTCAACAGATTAACAATCAACTCGCACCACACAGCCGCAGAACAAACAACCAAATGGGAAAACCGGTTGCTGAACACATTCGTAGTATTAACCAACAGATTGCAGTTCAGGGTTATCAAATAAAAACACTGAGCAGCGACATTAACAACCAAATTAAATCACTTGAGAAAACACGAAGGAAGAAGATTGAAATGTAGGGGATGAAGATTAGTAAGCAAATTGACGAAGTAAATTCAAAAGTAGATGAAGTGAGCAACGCCATTGGAGAGTTAAAAAGTGAAATAAATGTTATCAGTAGTAATGTTACCGCTATGCAGGGGCAAATAAATGATATTTATGAAAGATTTTACACAGAAACAATAAATATCCAAGACCAAATAGAACCTTCAGTAATAACTAAAGTTGACGAAAAAGTTGTCGCTCACAAAACAGAATTATTAATTACATGTAACACCGAAATTGCTCATACGAGACAATCGGTGACAGAATCCGTTTTTTTTTTAAATGGAACCACGTTAGTTTTGTTAGCACATCTGAACATATAAACAAATACGTAATCAGTGCCATTTGTTGCATTGTAAAATGTTAATTACATCCGGAGATATTGTAACCTAAAGTTGACGCTCGAAACCTCCGACGTTCAGTTCCGTGTTGTAACAAACACGGGCAACGGTCGGCGAGCAGCATCTGCAGGGACATGTTTACGATGACGACCGTGTTTACGAGTGTGGCTGCAGCGCACTGTTGTGGTTTGGTCTAGCTGTCGCAGTGTCCGCATGTTGCGCTTGCTGCTATTGTTATGCTGCAATCGTCTCCGCACGCAGACCAACTGTAGTACACCGTGTTACCAGACGTCTGTGATGGTGTATAGTTGTAGGAACTGTGACCGTGGTGTATTCGAACTCTGAAAAGGTGGAGATGATACTCATCTATGGCGAGTGTCGACGAAATGCAGCTGAAGCCTGCAGGGTGTGTGCAGAATGGTACCCGGACAGAGAGTATCCAACGTGCCGCACATTGCAAAACATTTACCGCCAACTGTATGCTACAGGTATGGTCGTAGCACGCAAACGGGTCCGTAACAGGCCCGTCACAGGAGAAGCGGGTGCAGTTGGTGTGTTAGCTGCTGTTGCCATGAACCCACACATGAGTACACGGGACACTGCGACAGCCGGTGGACTGAGTCAAAGTAGTGTCATGTGCACACTGCATCGTCACCGCTTTCACCCGTTTCGTGTGTCGATACATCAGCAATTACATGGTGATGACTTTAATCATCGAGTGCAATTCTGTCAATTGGCATTAACAGAGAATGCGTTGCAGTTCTACCTGTTTACCGATGAAGCGGGTTTCACAAACCACGAGGCAGTGAATCTACGGAACATGCATTACTGGTCCATGGACAATCCTCGCTGGCTCAGACAGGTAGAGCGACAGCGACCGTGGACTGTAAATGCATGGTGCGGAATTATTGGCGACCACCTCATTGGCCCTCACTTCATTGCAGGGGTCCAAACAGCTGCAACATACATCGCGTTTCTACAGAATGATCTGCCAACGTTGCTCAAAAA
The DNA here is from genome assembly GCF_023864275.1 of Schistocerca cancellata. NCBI lineage: Eukaryota > Metazoa > Arthropoda > Insecta > Orthoptera > Acrididae > Schistocerca > Schistocerca cancellata. The sequence continues at coordinate 904,009,782 of NC_064629.1, forward strand.
TGTGCCACTGGAAACGCGTCGACGTATGTGGTATCAGCATGATGGTGCACCTGCACATTCCGTAATTAACAGTAGGCTGACCCTTGACAGGATGTTCGACGGGCGTTTCATAGGACGTGGAGGACGCATAAATTGGCCAGCCCGTTCTCCTGATCTCCTATCTCTCTCCTATCTCTGGACTTCTTTCTGTGGGGTACGTTAAAGGAGAATGTGTACCGTGATGTGCCTAAACCCCAGAGGATATGAAACAACGTATTGTGGCAGCCTGCGGCGACATTACACCAGATGTACTGCGGCGTGTACGACATTCATTACGCCAGAGATTGCAATTGTGTGCAGCAAATGATGGCCACCACATGGAACATCTATTGGCCTGACATATCGGGACACACTCTATTCCACTCCGTAATTGAAAACGGAAACCACGTGTGTACGTGTACCTCACCCCTCATGGTAATGTACATGTGCGTCAGTGAAAAAGACCAATAAAAGGGTGTTAGCATGAGGACGTAATGTGCTGTTCCTGTCTCTTCTGTACCTAAGGTCCACCACCGTTCCCTTTGTATCCCTACGTAATTCGGTGCTCTCCGATACACACGATCGAACAGCGGAGGAGTGGTACTCAAGCGTCAACTTTAGGTTACAATATCTCCGGAAGTAATTAACATTTTACAATGCAACAAACGGCACTGATTACGTATTTGTTTATATGTTCAGATGTGCTAACAAAACTAACGGGGTTCCATTTAAAAAACGTAGGTTTGTGTTAAAAAACATACTTCCGTGCATTTTTTTAATGTTTTGTATTAACCAATTACACTAGCCCCTCTTCTCACGTTCGGTCTGTGGAATCGATTCGTCAGTATTTGATGAGGTTTACGAAATATATCCAGCGGTAATGTTAGGTGACTTACCCTGTATATATATATATATATATATATATATATATATATATATATATAATGTTCCTCAATATCACGTGTAAAAGCACTTCAATAAGGAAATGTTGCAGTATGACCAGAGGGACTGTCAAATGTTTTACTGGGGAGACAAGCAATGATGAAAATGATAAAGGACTGCCTTGAATACAAAGTGGCCAGTAAAAAGGACTTGCCAAACTGGGGGCAAGAAACTATATGTTTATCTTGGACTGCCATACACAAGTGGTGAGCAGTGTAAGAAATATTGAAATTCTTTTGAGTGTTTTCTACGTACATATGTGTCTACGTGTTTGCGAAAATGGACTGACAAATGCTACAGCAGGCAGTTAAATAATTTCATTATTGAATTATCTATTGTTGTGTATATTTTGCTATGATTTTTCTAATATGGACTGTCTATTTCCATTGAGGTCAGTGAGAAATAATGTTAGTCCCAATGTAACTGTGTGTATGCCTGTGTAATTAACGAAAACTGGACTGCTGTTAATGAAAGCGGCATGAAAGATTTCTTATTTTTTAAAATTTTCACTATGTTATAGAGTCTATATAGTATACAGTATAAAATGTTTTGCGCCATTGTCGTGTACATACTTTTATATGGGTACCTACACGTTTCTTAAATAATATACTCTTTTCTTAGTAATGTGTGAAATATGCTGTATTGTTTAACTTGTTATTTCATAAAATGAGAGTCTGTAGGGAAGCAGCCTACTCACGCCGTATAAAATTCACATCAGTCTTTCCATTGTGTGCCAGCTAGTCCGCTGTAACTAGCCCTGACGTCATAAATGTTGCGCAATACTTTAAAAATCAAGTAAATAACCTGAAACGTTTCTAGCATGTCAGGAGTAATACTAAATCAATATGTGTTGAATATCAGTTCAAGAACTTTAACCATTTTCTAAATTTGGATTTTTTCTGTAAAAATTATTGGCGCAACAGAAAAGAGCTAGAAACTTAAAAATTTATATTTAGGTTCCTTTTTCATAATAATTTAGTAGAAACAGTATTCTGGATCTCACAAATTAAAAATTTTAGTTGAAATTCATGATTTTCTGGTATTTGTCTTAGAAATTAAGGAAAGAAGATAGATTAAGTAGGCGAATAAATACGGCTAGGATTTTTAAATTTAAGTAGAAGGGAGATCCGCTATAATCATAAAGATTTGAGAAGTTTCAAGTGAATAACTATAAAACTATAGCGATAGCGTATCTCCAAAGGGCAAGTTCAGAGCTCGTCTACTGCGTGTAGTGTAATTAAATTAATTCTCTCACCCAAAATATTCGACTTACCCACGGCAGAATTTTATTATGATTACTCACATGTCTGCCGATTGCACATTTAAATTGAGAGCTTCATCGGCCATCAGCAAAGGAAGCAATGATTTATTCAATAACTTAAAGTGATGCATTACTAGCCCAGCGGCTAGTCGGGAGAGCAATTTTGATCAGGCGTTCCCTTAGCCGTCCGCACCGCGGCTTTATATATAAGAACACTGCGCGAGAGAAGAAGGCCCCAGTTCACTCCAGACGCTGAATAGCACACCACCTGTGCCAGGAGTCGCGTCGCGTCGGTATCATTGCTATAAACAGCCTCGGATGCCGTAATAAGTTACTCGGGATACGAGTTACCATGAAATCACTTTCGGGTGAAGTATTAATACTGAGATGACTTTAATGATCTATCTTCAGTTTGTGTATGTCGTATTTTCACGTGCCGCCGCGGGACCGACATTCTACCATTATTTAGTGTGGCGTTTGATGAACATTATCATCAATTTATGGCGAGCATTCTCTTAAACATTTAATTTCAACAGTTGCAGTTGCATCAGCGCATTAGACTCTGAACTGCTCTGGTAGTTGGATTGTGTGGATTATTTTTAGTCTGTGGCTTTCTGAATATAGTGAACATTTTACAGAGAATCGTTTTCGATTATGAATCCCAGACAATCTCCTAATTCCTCAGAGCTATAAGCTGTAGCTGTAAGTGTATTTCTCAGATGAAGTGGGCTCTAGGAATTCTAATTACAGTCTTCACGTTTTGCTAATCACTTTCTGGTTGCCGATATTGTAGTTAGAGAGCCAGTGTTGGGAACGGCAAACAACAGCAATAAATAAATAATACGAACATTTTATAACAATAGTTCTCCCTCCGTACCACATATAGTGCTAATCGGCTGGGAAATGCATCTTTTCTACAATACATTCATTCATTATTAACAATTAATTCCACCCACCGCCCTACATATGGTGCATCGGCCGGGAAAGAAACTGAGTAAAAGTGAAAGTGATTTTGAAATATTCGGATTCGGGAATGAAATGCGACACGGAACTGATAATAGAAAAGTGATAGTGTTACGTGTGCATGTGGATGACGCAATTGGATTAACAACGCATCTGGATTGACGGAGCTGGCACTGAGTCTAGCGGCGCTGCTGGCATCGCGAGAAGCCAATTTCGCCTCACCGCAGTGGTCCGCCGGAGCAACCGGAGCGGTGGCTGCATTTGCGGGCCACGCAAACACACAGCAGCTGTCGAAGTACCGTCTGCAGTTCAACGCGCCGCGTCGCATCAGTAATCCTGGTACGCCGCGCTGGCAATGCCATACGTCGTGCAGAAGCAACTAAGTCAAGTGAAAAGCTGTTAAAAATTTTACTAACCTGCACTAAAAGACTGTCGGTGATGGAACTGCCAGAAGAGACCGAGGTTAAACTTAAATCCGAACCTATGTCTGTTGAGGGAACTATAAATCCAGACAACGATTCGATGCATGAAAATAGGAATGTTAAAGTGAAATATGAAGTCACCTGTAGTGTGGAAAGGGGCAATGATTCAATTATAGAGACCCCTGTAGTAAAGCAGAAATCAGAACTTGTTAATTTATTGGCTGATAGTTTCTCTGATGAATTAAAAATGAAACTGTCATCAGAGATGGTAGAGTTTAAGAAGGAGAAGTTAGATTTGACTGATCAATCAGAAGTTTCATTTAGTTTTGATGATTCTGGTGCTGGAGCTAGTTTTTCGTCACCTGAGTGTGATAAAAAGCCAGCTAGTGAGCAACCCAAAGATTCTGAGGCTATTGATTTAAATGTAATATTACAAGCAATAGCTGCCAGTAATGCTAGAATGACAGCTGTGTTAAAATCTGATATAATTGAGGTAAATAACAGGATTGTGACCAGCCAAACCAATTTTAATAAACGATTGGAGGTGATGGACAATACCTTCAAGGCTAGTTGCAACAAATTGAAAGAGGATCTGGACAGTTTGAATTATAAAATTGATTAAAATCATGAGGATATTAAGATAAAGGTTGCTCAACAATTTTCTGAAATGTATAAAACATTAAAATCCGAAGTTGCTGAAATTCGCAAAGACTTCCAAATGGAAGATGCGAACCTGGAGCACAAGTTAACAGAAAAGATTTAGGCGGAATCTAAACTGTGCTCGGATAGGTTTAAAGATGTTAATATAAAAGTAAACATATGTCAAGCAGAATTAGATGCAATAAAAACTGATACTACTCATATTGTGCAAAGAGTAGATAATGTTGAAATGAGAGTAGAAAATATTAGTACTAACATTGCTAACATTGAAAGTAAAGTAGCTTCAGTAACTTCTGGTAATGGTAGTATGCAACAAGTTGTAGCTGCAAACGCCGCTTTTATCGGGTGTTGGCAGTTCTTGCGGTTCGATCCCGATAAAAATATCTACCCACTAGATTTATGGAACGATTTTGAAGATGTGATTACACCAACTTCGTCTGAACGAGAGAAAATCTCATTTATTAGAAGCCATTTAGCAGGTGACGCCATGCGTTGGTCAGCTGATGTTATGTTGAAGTGTAAAACATTAGCGGAATTCAAAACAGCTTTCATTAATGAGTATTGGTCTAGCAATAAGCAAAATGAAGTGTTGAGAGAATTTTGGAGTGGAAAACGCTTCAATGTAGGCAAGGAAGGTATTAAAGAGTTTGCCAGGTCATGGATCTCACGTTTGTCATATTCGGCCGAAAAGCTAAATCCTGAAATGATAATACCAGGTCTTGATGCCAAACTGCCATGGTATTGGCAAGATAGAATTATATCTGCCCCTAGAGTCAATCTGGATCGTCTCATTGAATATTTGGAACGTGTAGATCGTGTGGCTGCCAATGAGGAGCAAGCACGAAATAACAGAAATGCTAATAACACTAGTAGTAATTTTAAGAACGAGCAGAATGGTAATGTATACATCATCTACATCTACATTTATACTCCGCAAGCCACCCAACGGTGTGTGGCGGAGGGCACTTTACGTGCCATTGTCATTACCAACCTTTCCTGTTCCAGTCGCGTATGGTTCGCGGGAAGAACGACTGTCTGAAGGCCTCTGTGCGCGCTCTAATCTCTCTAATTTTACTTTCGTGATCTCCTCGGGAGGTATAAGTAGGGGGAAGCAATATATTCGATACCTCATCCAGAAACGCCCCCTCTCGAAATCTGGCGAGCAAGCTACACCGCGATGCAGAGCGCCTCTCTTGCAGAGTCTGCCACTTGAGTTTGTTAAACATCTCCGTAACGCTATCACGGTTACCAAATAACCCTGTGACGAAACGCGCCGCTCTTCTTTGAATCTTCTCTATCTCCTCCGTCAACCCGATCTGGTATGGATCCCACACTGATGAGCAATACTCAAGTATAGGTCGAACGAGTGTTTTGTAAGCCACCTCCTTTGTTGATGGACTACATTTTCGAAGGACTCTCCCAATGAATCTCAACCTGGTACCCGCCTTACCAACAATTAATTTTATATGATCATTCCACTTCATATTGTTCCGCACGCATACTCCCAGATATTTTACAGAAGTAACTGCTACCAGTGTTTGTTCCGCTATCATATAATCATACAATAAAGGATCCTTCTTTCTATGTATTCGCAATACATTACATTTGTCTATGTTAAGGGTCTGTTGCCACTCCCTGCACCAAGTGCCTATCCGCTGCAGATCTTCCTGCATTTCGCTACAATTTTCTAATGCTGCAACTTCTCTGTATACTACAGCATCATCCGCGAAAAGCCGCATGGAACTTCCGACACTATCTACTAGGTCATTTATATATATTGTGAAAAGCAATGGTCCCATAACACTCCCCTGTGGCACACCAGAGGTTACTTTAACGTCTGTAGACGTCTCTCCGTTGATAATAACATGCTGTGTTCTGTTTGCTAAAAACTCTTCAATCCAGCCACACAGCTGGTCTGATATTCCGTAGGCTCTTACTTTGTTTATCAGGCGACAGTGCGGAACTGTATCGAATGCCTTCTGGAAGTCAAGAAAAATAGCATCTACCTGGGAGCCTGTATCTAATATTTTCTGGGTCTCATGAACAAATAAAGCGAGTTGGGTCTCACACGATCGCTGTTTCCGGAATCCATGTTGATTCCTACATAGTAGATTCTGAGTTTCCAAAAAACGACATGAGATTCGAGCAAAAAACATGTTCTAAAATTCTACAACAGATCGACGTCAGAGATATAGGTCTATAGTTTTGCGCATCTGCTCGACGACCCTTCTTGAAGACTGGGACTACCTGTGCTCTTTTCCAATCATTTGGAACCTTCCGTTCCTCTAGAGACTTGCGGTACACGGCTGTTAGAAGGGGGGCAAGTTCTTTCGCGTACTCTGTGTAGAATCGAATTGGTATCCCGTCAGGTCCAGTGGACTTTCCTCTGTTGAGTGATTCCAGTTGCTTTTCTATTCCTTGGACACTTATTTCGATGTCAGCCATTTTTTCGTTTGTGCGAGGATTTAGAGAAGGAACCGCAGTGCGGTCTTCCTCTGTAAAACAGCTTTGGAAAAAGGTGTTTAGTATTTCAGCTTTACGCTTTTCATCCTCTGTTTCAATGCCATCATCATCCCGGAGTGTCTGGATATGCTGTTTCGAGCCACTTACTGATTTAACGTAAGACCAGAACTTCCTAGGATTCTCTGTCAAGTCGGTACATAGAATTTTACTTTCGAATTCACTGAACGCTTCACGCATAGCCCTCCTTACGCTAACTTTGACATCGTTTAGCTTCTGTTTGTCTGAGAGGTTTTGGCTGCATTTAAACTTGCAGTGAAGCTCTTTTTGCTTTCGCAGTAGTTTCCTAACTTTGTTGTTGTACCACGGTGGGTTTTTCCCGTCCCTCACAGTTTTGCTCGGCACGTACCTGTCTAAAACGCATTTTACGATTGCCTTGAACTTTTTCCATAACCATTCAACATTGTCAGTGTCAGAACAGAAGTTTTCGTTTTGATCTGTTAGGTAGTCTGAAATCTGCCTTCTATTACTCTTGCTAAACAGATAAACCTTCCGCCCTTTTTTTATATTTCTATTAACTCCCATAATCAGGGATGCTGCAACGGCCTTATGATCACTGATTCCCTGTTCTGCACTTACAGAGTCGAAAAGTTCGGGTCTGTTTGTTACCAGTAGGTCCAAGATGTTATCTCCACGAGTCGGTTCTCTGTTTAATTGCTCGAGGTAATTTTCGGATAGTGCACTCAGTATAATGTCGCTCGATGCTCTGTCCCTACCACCCGTCCTAAACATCTGAGTGTCCCAGTCTATATCTGGTAAATTGAAATCTCCACCTAAGACTATAACATGCTGAGAAAATTTATGTGAAATGTATTCCAAATTTTCTCTCAGTTGTTCTGCCACTAATGCTGCTGAGTCGGGGGGTCGGTAAAAGGAGCCAATTATTAACCTAGGTCGGTTGTTGAGTGTAACCTCCACCCATAATAATTCACAGGAACTATCCACTTCTACTTCACTACAGGATAAACTACTACTAACAGCGACGAACACTCCACCACCGGTTGCATGCAATCTATCCTTTCTAAACACCGTTTGTACCTTTGTAAAAATTTCGGCAGAATTTATCTCTGGCTTCAGCCAGCTTTCTGTACCTATAACGATTTCAGCTTCAGTGCTTTCTATCAGCGCTTGAAGTTCTGGTACTTTACCAACGCAGCTTCGACAGTTTACAATTACAATACCGATTGCTGCTTGGTCCCCGCATGTTCTGACTTTGCCCCACACCCGTTGAGGCTGTTGCCCTTTCTGTACTTGCCCGAGGCCATCTAACCTAAAAAACCGCCCAGCCCACGCCACACAACCTCTGCTACCCGTGTAGCCGCTTGTTGCGTGTAGTGGACTCCTGACCTATCCAGCGGAACCCGAAACCCCACCACCCTATGGCGCAAGTCGAGGAATCTGCAGCCCACACGGTCGCAGAACCGTCTCAGCCTCTGATTCAGACCCTCCACTCGGCTCTGTACCAAAGGCCCGCAGTCAGTCCTGTCGACGATGCTGCAGATGGTGAGCTCTGCTTTCATCCCGCTAGCGAGACTGGCAGTCTTCACCAAATCAGATAGCCGCCGGAAGCCAGAGAGGATTTCCTCCGATCCATAGCGACACACATCATTGGTGCCGACATGAGCGACCACCTGCAGATGGGTGCACCCTGTACCCTTCATGGCATCCGGAAGGACCCTTTCCACATCTGGAATGACTCCCCCCGGTATGCACACGGAGTGCACTTTGGTCTTCTTCCCCTCCCTTGCTGCCATATCCCTAAGGGGCCCCATTACGCGCCTGACGTTGGAGCTCCCAACTACCAGTAAGCCCACCCTCTGCGACCGCCCAGATCTTGCAGACTGAGGGGCAACCTCTGGAACAGGACAAGCAGCCATGTCAGGCCGAAGGTCAGTATCAGCCTGAGACAGAGCCTGAAACCGGTTCGTCAGACAAACTGGAGAGGCCTTCCGTTCAGCCCTCCGGAATGTCTTTCGCCCCTTGCCACACCTTGAGACGACCTCCCACTCTACCACAGGTGAGGGATCAGCCTCAATGCGGGCAGTATCCCGGGCAACCACAGTTGTAGCCCGATCGGGGGATGCGTGGGACGAGCTGGCCGTCCCCGACAAACCCCCATCCGGACCCCCACAGTGATGCCCATTGGCAACAGCCTCAAGCTGTGTGACCGAAGCCAACACTGCCTGAAGCTGGGAGCGAAGGGATGCCAACTCAGCCTGCATCCGAACACAGCAGTTGCAGTCCCTATCCATGCTAAAAACTATTGTGCAATAAACGTCTGAACTAATCTACAGAGAGCGCAAACAAATCGACACAAAATTTAAACGGTTATTAAAATACGAGATTGCCTAGTAAATGCAGTAATGCTGCCACTTGTGCACTGCTGACGCACTGCTCGGCGGCGGAAGGAGACTACGCGATTTTACACTATTCAGGTACTAAAACGCGATGCTACAACTCTAAAATACTATAATACGCCCGAAATTTATGAATTAAACAATGCAAGTACCAAAAACACGCAAAGAAATTAAGAATTAAACTATGTAACAAATGAGTGAGCTAGGAGTATACGACTTGCTGCTGCAGCTGCTTATCCAACGGCGGCAGGGAGCACACTGACTGTCACCAACCGACACTGGCCGTTCAAAACAAAAACAGAAGACAGACGACTACGCGAATTTGCACTATTCAGGTACTAAAACGCGATGCTACAACTCTCAAATACTCAGAACAGTAGGTGTTCGCCATCCTAAGAGAGGTAGGAATTGGAGAAATAATTATCAGAACAAACAATGGCATCCAAATGATAGTAATTTTGATCCGAATAAAATTATGCCTGTAAAGGACAATGCGGAAAACAATGCTGTGCCAGTTAACTATAATTGAAGTGAAGGAAACAGTAGTAGGCCGAGGCAGGAAAACTATTTCCCGTCTATGAGGACACTGGCGCTCACCAGGCGGTTTTTTTTCCTAAGCTAGTAATTACAGTAATTGGTAAGACAGATCATAATACTCAGACTGAACATGTGGATGGGGAGTCGGTAGCATCTAAGGATACAGCAGAAATATTAGATCACTCACAGTATTTGATAGATAGCGTGTTAGAGACGCTTTGTAAGTGGGAAGAGAAAGAGAAGGCGCAGAAGTGTAACAGTAGGGAAGAGCTACAAAATACTGAATTGTCAGGTGAAGAAGCAGATGAAATTCATGCTTATATTTACGATGAGGATGATGTGCTCTTATCTAAAGTGCCTGTGCAGGATGTTGATACTGTACTAATAGATTTAGGACAGGAGGTAAGTGAGAATGTAGAGGATAGCCTATTGGGGCCGATGAACCCAGTAGCTGTGAACAGTTGTCACTTGAGAAGGAACCCGACGATAATAGTGAAAATGGTTTAGCTGTAACTAGTGTTATGCCCGGTCTGGAGGCTCAGAATCGCTCAGACTACAGTAATTTGGGTCATGTTCAGCAAGCTAAATGTAATGAAGTCGTGTGGTGTTCCGATTTGAAATTAATAGACCGACTGGAAAAGGCAGCTGAAAATGTAATTCAGGAAACACCTACACACCTTGACCTAAATGTAATGAAGACAGATGTCAATCACTTTAGTTGGAGACAAATCCAAAACGAACTATTGGATGAGTTTGAGGAACCACCTGTACAAACTAGAATAAGCCACCCTATAATAATAGTGAATATGTTGGGTATCAATGTACGTTCTCTCTTAGACAGTTGAAGTGAGGTGAGTGCGATATCTCAGTCCTTCTTTGATGCATTACCTGGTAAAGAGAAGCTTACAGTAATGATGGTATCAGGACTAAGAATAATTGGTGGTACTGGTAAGGCGTCACAAACGGTAAAGCAAGAAGCTTTACTACCCTTTGATATTAATGGTAATTTAATTAATCATCAATGCTTAATTGTAAACAATCTCAGTATTGAGGTTTTAATTGGCATAGATTTATTGTCAAAATATCAGTGTTGTTGACTTTGATAGAAAAATGGTCTTGCCGATAACCGGAGTAATTACGGTACCTTTTATTGATAAACATGTAGTAACTAATGATGTAACTTGGGAGTTGCCTATACTAGTTCTGAATAATAGTAGATATTGAGACGAAGCTGTTAATCTTAGTAAATACCAAGGACCTTTCAGGATCATATGGAAACCACATGCCAATGCATATAGGCTAGAGTACTCTAAGAGTAAAAAGCTATTAGGTCTCTGGAATGTGATCGACCTAAAGAAGTTCATAGGTAGTGAATTAATTCTGTAGGGAGGAGGTTGTTCTGTAACCTCTACACAGTGTGGCAGCTGTGCAGTCCCAGCTGTGTGAGATCTTCTTTCCCATTTCAGATCTCACTCGTTCTTCATCTTTTCTATCCACCAAAATTTCGGCTCTTACTCTCAAATACTAAAATCTTCCGGTATGACTATCAAGCCAGCATTAAGCTAGTGAATTCTGTAGGGAGGAGGTTGTTCTGTAACCTCTACACAGTGTGGCAGCTGTGCAGTCCCAGCTGTGTGAGATCTTCTTTCCTCTTCAGGTCTCACTCATACTTCATCTTTCCTATCTACCGAAGTTTCGACTCCTTCTTTGCAATACTAAAATTTTCTGTCATGCCTATCAAGCCATGAGTTCTGTAACCATTCTATCCACCGATTAGTGGAGAAAATACCTAATGTGACAAACCTAACAGTGACATAAACAATAGAGAAGTATGACATAATTAAGATACAAATGTATTTGAGTAACAAGTATGTATAGAACCCTGGTAATATTATAAGTACAAAGTTGTTGTTTTATTGGAAATGGTCCCGCAATAATATTTAAAAAGGATATACAAATTCATGTACAAGCAGGATCTGAAGTGGCAGTGAAACCTGTTGTATGCTGTAGACCTAAGAGATTGCTTAGTGTTATGAAAAATATGCAGATAAGTTGTAAGAATGAACTCACCTTGTGTAGCAAGGAATAGCAGTGTAATAGAATCGAACAATGTTTGTGGTTGAGACGTGAAGGACACGTCCTTGAAATATTTATAACGTTGGAGCTGGCCGTTATATGGTGTAGTGTGTGACAGGACACACCTACACGTATTGAGGTTATGAGTTGGAGGCTTGAATGCGACCATAGGCACCCTTATGTTAGATGAGACAGAGCAGCTCATGGTGTCTTATAGGTTTAAGGAATTTAGCATTACGCTCGTCCATAATTACTTAATGCACATTAGTGGTAGGTCGAGAGAGAGACTACCTGTGGTTTCAGCGTCCGATCAAGTGGAAATGGATTGCCACGTGAGCAAACCGATCAGCTGCAATATAGTATAGATATGAAATAAATGTGCTATCTTATGCGTTAAATGTTAATAGAGTGAGTTTTAAATAAGTACATACACTAGCAACACAATTGGGTAACATAATGGCAGACGTGAAACATTATTTATAGCTCAGCATAAATACACTTCGATGAGGTAAGAACATAATTGCAGATGTGGAACTGACACAGCAGCAGAGGTCGAATAAGTGGATTTAGTAGTCAACTAAACGTAGTGTGGTTTGAACAATCAGAACTGTACTATTACCACAAGTTACTCACATTTACAAAGAAGATGAGAAGACCACTACTAATCAAATATACTCATACTATCTCTAAGAATAAGGTAATCAAAAATGAGTCAGCTAAGTAAATAAAATACAAACGTATCAAGAATGTACCGAGCATTGGTTCAGTGTTCCGGCCCAGAAATAATAAATTGAAATTAAATAGGATTTATGATTGTATGCCTTGAGCATAAATTTACTCTAGTACGTGACTAACGACGTTCTGAGCATTTGTTTACTGATTTTATGACAGTTAAGTAACCGCGAGAGGAAAATTGAAAAAGGTCTGTTAACTTTGTTCCAGTAACATATTGAAAGGTAAAATGTATATATCCCCATTTCATTGTGACCCACCCTTAGATATTAAGTGAACAGAGTCTGAGGCACTCTTTTTGTTTGTTCTACAGGACAAACCAGATAATGGCAGCCTGGGAGCTGCGTGAATGTGTGGAGTGACTTGGACATAACTCACAGTGACCCCTCCCCTTTCCCCATGTAATTTAGAGTGAACGTGAAGGGCGCACTCCATAGCAACTCCCCCTCCTCTACCCTTGTGAATGGAAGTGTAGAACGCCAGCCAAAGCGGCTACAACCACGTGTGTAAAAATGAAATTGTCATGATTTGTGAAATTTTCTTTCACGTTTGGAAAAGACTGCTAAGATATAATTATCTGTTTATGTATCATGAATAACTGTGTTATTTTCTTTGAATTTGTGTATGTAAAAATGTATTTAATGTATTTAAGATATTCATAATTTTTATATTTTATGTGTTTGTTTGTCTAAGGCAACTTGTATGCCAAAGTGTTTCATTGATTTTGCTTAAATTTTGAGTGATAATGTTGCTTAAGAGGCAGTGAACATGCCAGCAATATAAATAATTGAAGTAGGTAATCAGTTATCTTTTTAATATTCCTATATGTTTAAATTTTAATTTTAATTTTTGATAGGGAATTAAGCTGTACTTTTCCTACCCTTTCTTTAATTAATTTTTTTTTCTTTTCTTTCTCATTTATATTCAAAAAAATTTAAGTAGAGGGTGATGTAGGGAAGCAGCCTACTCACGCCGTATAAAATCCACATCAGTCTTTCCATTGTGTGCCAGCTAGTCCGCTGTAACTAGCCCTGACGTCATAAATGTTGCGCAATACTTTAAAAATCAAGTAAATAACCTGAAACGTGTCTAGCATGTCAGGAGTAATACTAAATCAATATGTGTTGAATATCAGTTCAATAACTTTAACCATTTTCGAAATTTGGATGTATTTCTGTAAAAATTATTGGCGCAACAGAAAAGAGCTAGAAACTTAAAAATTTATATTTAGGTTTCTTTTTCATAATAATTTAGTAGAAACAGTATCCTGCTTCTCACAAATTAAAATTTTAGTTGAAATTCATGATTTTCTGGTTTTTGTCATAGAGATTAACGAATCAAGATATATTAAGTAGGCGAATAAATAAGGCTAGGATGTTTAAATTTAAGTAGGAGGGAGATCCGCAATAATCATAAAGATTTGGAAAGTTTCAACTGAAAAACTGTATAACTATAGCGATAGCGTATCTCCAAAGGGCAAGTTCAGAGCTCGTCTACTGCGTGTAGTGTAATTAAATTAAATCTCTCGCCCAAAATATTCGACTTAGCCACGTAAGTTATTATGATTACATACCTGTGTGCTGAATGCACATTTAAATTGAGAGCTTCATCGGCTATCAGGAAAGGAAGCGATGATTTATTCAATAACTTAAAGTGGTGCATTACTAGCCCAGCGGCTAGTCGGGAGAGCAATTTTGATCAGGTGTTCCCTTAGCCGTCCGCACCGCGGCTTTATATATAAGAACGCTGCGTGAGAGAAGAAGGCCCCAGTTCTCTCCAGACGCAGAATAGCACACCACCTGTGTCGGGAGTCGCTATAAACAGCTTCAGATGCCGTAATAAGTTATTCGGGATATGCGTAACCATGAAATCATTTTCGAGTGAAGTATTAATTCTGAGATGACTTTAATAATCTATCTTCAGTTTGCGTATGTCGTATTTTCACGTGCCGCCGCGGGACCGACATTCTACCATTATTTAGCGTGGCGTTTGATGAACATTATCATCAATTTATGGCGAGCATTCTCTTAAACATTTAATTTCAACAGTTGTAGTTGCATCTGCGCATTAGACTCTGAATGGCTTGGTAGTTGGATTGTGTGGATTCTTTTTGGACTGTGGCTTTCAGAATATAGTGAACATTTTAGAAAGAATCGTTTTTGATTATGAATCCCAGACAATCTCCTAATTCCACAGAGCTATAAGCTGTAGCTATAAGTATATTTCTCAGATGAAGTGGGCTCTAGGAATTCTAATTACAGGCTTCACGTTTTGCTAATCACTTTCTGGTTTCCAATATTGTAGTTAGAGAGCCGGTGTTGAGAACGGCAAAAAACAGCAATAAATAAATAATAGGAACATTTTTACAACAATAATTCCACCCTCCGTACCACATATGTTGCTAATCGGCCAGGAGATGCATCTTTTCTACATTACATTCCACATTTTTATGTAAACAATTAATTCCATCTGCCGCCCCACAAGTGGATTGCTGTGTGTATACGGAAATGAATATAGATGTTTTGTTGCGTTTTGAAAGTATTGTTTCTTAGTGTGCTTACTGTACTTTGTGACTTTCTTTTATACCCAACCCTGGTTGGAAGGAATATTTTTTTTTTATTTTGACTGCTCGACACCGCATAGGTGTTATTGATGTTTCAATGATGTATCCCTGTTGGGAAACCTCAATGAAACATGGGGCATGTGTAACATCATTTTCGATTGTGAATCATTGGTACAGTGTAATTAATTGTATGTATCTATGGAGTATTTATTCTTTACACATTAAGTTCTTCGATTTATTGGAGGTAAATACAACTTTATGATGAATAATTTGTTTAACTTAAAAGTGTGTTTAAATAATGATTTTTTATAAAATATGTATATTTGTAAAAACAAAATTGCATGTGAAAAACTGGTTCATACAAAGGTAAATTATATGATGTAACTTAAAAGGCGTAGGGAACCCCCTCCATTATGGAAGAGGAGGTCTGTTTGGGCGGCAAGAGAGACAGCACGTTAGATAGTCAGTGGCTAGCAGACGCATTGTTAACACCGCAGGTGCCAAGTGAGGCGTTCTGTAACCATATCTATAACGGAATGGCCTCGGATGTGGTTCCGGCTGTAAAGAGGGTACTCTCGTATTTGGAAAATGTCTAAAGATGGTGAATACTCCGCCAACAAGAATTAAATAGAGTTTAAGACCACCAGAAGGAGACCTGATAGCCACCACATGCTTGCCACCAATATTACGCAACTGCTTCAACAACTTTGGGTAACAGATACGTATGTCAGTATGTACCAGGGTGCTTGTGTGTGCTTTTGCAATAATACTCAGTGTTGCAAAATACCTGTTTAAACTTTGAACCGCTGTAGTCATGACACCGAGTAGAATCCTATCCTAATAGTGCTAAAAACCGACAATCTTAATTATGAAGAAATGCTAATTTGTTTCCATTTAATTGTACCTAAGTTCACTTTAGGGCTAGTATAATTTACTAGTTAATTCATTTGTTTCACAGATAAAGAGAGAGGCGCTTAATATTTAACAGATGAAAAGTTTTAATTTACTATGAACTGCTTTAATTTGAAAGTGCCAAAGTTAAGTACTAATGAACATAAATCTGGTTGGTTGGGATCACTTCCTTCACAAATGGTGTTATGAGGCACTTACATTTGATCCTATTTGAAACTTAACTTGAAATCGAATTTATTTCCAAAGCACAATAACAATATTCCTAGTGTAAATTGTCATAAAGCATTGAGGGCTAAATAATCTTAAGTGGAGTTGTAGTTTAGTATTTATGTGATGCAAAGTGTTTCTGAAATGTGAACATAGTTACATACAAAGAAGTGGACAGCTTAAGGGCCCCCACTTTAATCTTTACTAGCAGGGGAAAGTCAAATTGAATCTGGGTTTTGCAAATGAATCTGAAACATTGCGACTGTGGTATGGATATGAAATGTATTACGTCAGTGTCATGTTATTGTATTAGTGATGTGTATATATATGTTAGTTAAACTTGAACTCTTGTCAGGTACTACTTAGCCTCGTGTTGCTTTTTCGATCAATTTTTTGTGATAAATTAGTCAAAGGTTGAAGTGATGATTGTAGTTAACAGGGGTCAAAATCTGTTTTACGTATCTCTGATTGCTAACCTGCTACCCTCAGTACAGTTCATCTGGTCGTTATAGGTGTTCATTGCACTTTACTAAGAAAGAATTAATGAAATTTCCTTTTGCAAGAGTATATATAAATACAACGAGAATAATGTTTAGACATTATTATGCATAATTAGGCTGGCCACCGTTATAGTTTCGGTTACGTAAATTTTCTCTACTTTCATTATTTTCGAAACTATTGTCTTTCTGCTTTCTACTAATTGCTACCCTTACCAAATTTAGGTTTAATTCCCTCTGTCCATTAGGTTAAAGGACTTTCAAACAGCAAAATTCCTCCCAAATGGTAATGCTTATTCCATTTTAAGGTCTTATTTGGCGTTATACATTCCGCGGTAACCTTATAACATGTAAAAACACTAAGGTCGAATAAGGCCTCCATAGAGTCACTTGTTGATCATTCTGGTGGCGCTGCTGAAGATAGTAAAACGGAAGTCAAAGTTTTAAATTTGTGCTTAAGAAATCGATTATGCAGGTTAACCCTACAGACATACCGTCGTTTGACCATCGAACATACTCTCATATCGATGACATAGTAATAAGTCTCCCTGCGTTAAGAAACAACTCCAAGATTTGAAAACAAACAAATCGCCAAGTCCGGATGTAATTCCAATTCGGTTTTACAAAGAGTACTATATTTCATTGGCCCATTACTTAGACTGTATTTAACGCAAATGTCTCGCCCAGTGAATAGTCCCATGCGACTGGAAAAGAACGCAGGTGCCTTCCATCAATAACAGGGGTAAACGGTCGGGGCCACAAAATTACAGAATAGTATACCTGAAATGGGTCTGCTGCAGAATCCATGAAAATATTCTCAGTTCGAAAATAATAAATTTTCTTCAGACTGAGAAGATTAAATACACGAATTAGCACGGTTTTATAAAGCAACGCTGATACGAAACACAGCGTCCCCTTTTCTCACTTGATATACTGCGAATTATGGACGATGGGCAAGAGGCAGATTTCTTAATCTTAGATTTTCGGAAATCATTTTACACGGTGCCCTACTGCGCGCTGTTAAGAAGGTACGGGCGTATGAAGTAGGTTCCCAGATATGTTAGGACTAGAAGACTTAAGTAATAGCAACCAGTATGTTGGCCTCGACGCCGGGGGTCATAACAGACAAAATTATTGTTAGGAGTGTGTTAGAACCGCTGTTATTTGCTATACATAAATGACCTGGTGGACAAGGTGCGTAGCAATATGCGACTGTTTGATGACGATCCCGTGGTGTACGGGAAGGTGTCGAAGTTGTGTGTCTGCAGGAGGATACAAGATGATTTAGACAATATCTCTAGTTCGTGTGATGAGCGGCAGATAACTAAAAATGTAGAAAAACGTAATGCAGTGTGTCTGGGTAGGAAAAACGAAACAATAATATTCCTATACAGCATTAGTAGTGTCCTACTTGACCATCACGTCCTTTATATATCTGCGCCTAACGTTGCAAAGCGATATGCAAAGACACGACCATGTAATGATCGTCGTAGGGAAGACGAATAGTCGTCTTCGGTTTATTGGGAATACTATTTTGGTAAATGGTGTTTCATCTGAAAAGGAGACTGCCTATAGGACACTTGTGCGACCTGTTCTTCAACTGCTCCAGTCTTTGGGTTCCTTAAAAGGTCGGATCTAAGGAATATATGGAAGCAAGTGAGACTGGGGCTGTCACATTTGTTACCCGTAGGTTCGAGCAACATGCAAGTGTTACACAGGTGCTTCGGGAACCCAAGAGGTATTCCTGGAGAGAAGGCGAAGTTATTTTCGAGGAAATCTATTGAGAAAATTTAGAGATCAAGAAATGGTTCAAATGGCTCTGAGCACAATGGGACTTAACTTCTGAGGTCATCAGACCCCTAGAAATTAGAACTACTTAAACCTAACTAACCTAAGGACATCACACACAACTATGCCCGAGGCAGGATTCGAACCTGCGACCGTAGCGGTCGCGCGGTTCCTGACTGTAGCGCCTAGAACCGCTCGGCCAAAATTTAGAGAACCAGCATCTGAAGCTGACTGCAGAACGATTCTACTGCCTCGGACATACATTTCGGATAAGGACCACGAAGATAACATACGAGAAACTAATGCTCATTCGGAGGCATATAGATAGTCGTTTTCCTTTCGCACTATTTACGAGTGACTATTAGTTGTACAGAGAACACACCGCTACGCACCATACGGTGGCTTGCGGATTATGTATGTAGATGTGGATGTAGATGTAGAAACATTCTATCGGGGACGGAGGAGGGGAGCTTGTTGGCCATGGGAGTGTCTCAACAACACGCAGAAAGTTCCTAGAGACACGTGCCATGCGTGAACAAGCATTGTCATGTTAATAAATGCATTGCGATACTGTCACATAGAAGGGAAGACACGAGGATGCTGGATGTCAGTGATGTACCCATGTGCAGTCAGAGTCCCCTCAACCGCTGCCAACTGTGACCTGAAGTAAAACCTGAGGGCTCCCCACAACATGACGCCAGGGGTAACACCGCTGAGATACTCGCAAACAATGGAAGAACAGTATCCTTGAGAAATCGCTGCTATACTCACCGGTATGGTAATCCTAGGTATTTTAGAACCTTGACTTGCCGTTAGACACATTGCGACGCTATTTAACAGCAGCGCATGCTTGCCGGTCATGGCACCACTCAAAGCAGCCGTTCGTGTGGTGGTGTTAACGAGAGACAATGCACGGGGAAGAAATTGTCCACTCCAGCTGCTGCTAATCTTGACCAATGGTGCGGAATGACAGAGCGGTAATAACACTACACCTGGAAAATGCTAATGCACTATCTCGGCCACTGCATCTGTCGCAGTTATAACCAATTACATTTTCGCCGATAGTGGGTACGTGTAGAAAGTTACATTGAGATCCGACCACATCTTCTGGGTTCTTCACTTTCATTGTCAGATAGTACAAGTGAGAGTTTTAGGAGTACATTATCATTTGTTTGTGACCTCAGAATAACGCCTGGGTCAGCGCACACCAACGGGGAGCAAGTGTTTTGTTGCATTATTCATGAGAGTCGCTGTTTGGATGCGTGCCTGAGTTGGCGTCCGTGCTTACTAGATAGCCGCCGTTTTCCGACACGTCTATTGTTTAGAATGTTTTAGTATGGTTTGTATTCACTTAGGTAGTCAGTATTTTTGTTTCCCGCATGGCTGCGCGGGATTAGCCGAGCGGTCAAGGGGCGCTGCAGTCATGGACTATGCGGCTGGTCCCGTCGGAGGTTCGAGTTCTCTCTCGGGCATGTGTGTGTGTGTGTGTGTGTCCGTCCTTAGGATAATTTAGGTTAAGTAGTGTGTGAGCTTAGGGACTGATGATCTTAGCAATTCAGTCCCATAAGATTTCACACACATTTGAACATGAATGAGATTTTCACTCTGCAGCGGAGTGTGCGCTGATATGAAACTTCCTGGCAGATTAAAACTGTGTGCAGGACCGAGACTCGAACTCGGGACCTTTGCCTTTCGCGGGCAAGTGTTGGTAGAGCACTCGCCCGCGAAAGGCAAAGGTCCCGAGTTCGAGTCTCGGTCCGGCACACAGTTTTAATCTGCCAGGAAGTTTCAAATTTGAGCATTTTTGTATCCCGCATGGAAGGCGGCCCGTGGGTCTGCTCCAGCAAACTGAAGGGTAGGCCGAATGAAGGAAGTGAGTAGGAGCAGGAAAACGTGAAATGCTTCGGTATTGCATTTAAATTTAAATCACCTTTACTATAGGAAGAATTAGGATTACATTAGGCTTACTTAACTTTGACTGAGATGAACACGTAGGTGCGAAGCCGTACATCAAGTTACAAAGGTAAAATCTGTAGTGGCTCGCCCACTATGAAATAGAAACAATGTTGCTTGGTCGTCTACTCGCAATGAAATGGGCTGAATCCGGAGCGGCGCTCGTACAGCTGCACAGTGCCGGCTAGAGGGCGCTGTCGTCGGTGGCGGCGTCGTAGGGCCAACCTAGCAGAGCGCACCCACGTTGTGGAACCGTAGCTATCGATACCACAAGTATATTAGCGGCTCATTGACTTACAGAAATTAATAAACGTAACGGTCGATGTTTTGTGCAAATGGTATGAAGCCATTAAAATAAACGTAGTGTTTCTGCAGTATTCCACGTTGTATTTATTAACCTGCGACCGTCAAGACCCATTCTTGAACGTAGCAGAGCAAGAACTTACAACCGTTTGAATTTGTTGAGCTCGCTCCCTACGCAGCGCGATCGTTGGGAGGGGGATCATAATTATATCCAGCGAGAACATAAAGGGTGAAGCTATCACCTGGTTATTCAAGAGATGTGATTTGCTACATAACTGAAGTACTAATCCTGTAGCCGGATACCATCAGGTTTTTCACTACAGCTTTGCATCAGCGTTTTGGAGGTGGGAGACACAATCCACAATTCGCTCCATTTCCTGGGTGTCTTGTATTTCGCAGAAGCTATTTCATACAGATGTTACGATGCTTCCTAATGCTTGGGAATGTTTCCAACTTTTTAAAATAAAAACTGAGCCAGTTTGGCGTACCTAAAATTTCGATAGCGACTTTTCGTCTGAACAGTAACATAATGAACATGAGTGTGTTTCTGATGCTGCAATCTCAAAACGTGTTTAGCAGAACAACTGGGAGCAGGTACAAAACAGTGATCACTGGCTATGATAAAACCAGCTTCTTCATAGAACACTGCACTTGAGGACACTGCATGAAGACAGTCAGAACGTTAGAAAAAGAATAAAATTCAGAAAACTGTTCCCTGGATGTCATACTTATTCCTTAGTCCATTGAGAAGAAATGAACGTTGAAAAAAATTTTCAGGTTCAGTAACCCAATCAGTCATGTCAGAATGTTCTGTTTTGCTGAAAATGCTGTGTTTAGCAAAAATATTTTTTTATGTATATAAATATGTCTTCCTATTTTGGATTAGTGTGTTAATTATTAACAAATTAGTGACTTCATGTTGAACTGTATGTACTGCTGGGTCATACAATCAGCGAGAGCGCATAGATATGTTCTGTACTATTTATCTCGTTCATATAACAATTTGTTGAAGTAAATGATTCAAGGATTATTCATAGTTGTTCAGGGAAGTACATATCATTCGATATTGCCGACAGTTTGTCGTCAGAAACACTTATTCAGTGTACCCTCATCTGCTTTTTGATACGTACACTATAATTTATTTATGTTCAGCAAAATATTTGAGTTATGTGATTCATTTCTTTCATGTGCTGAGCTGTTATCAGTGGCTACCCAGTTTTCTGCTTGTACGACAATTCCTTCAAACTGTATTAGCACTGGGACTAATCTTGTTCCATATGTGGGAAACGTGTTTCAGACCTCACGGCCAGGCTAACATAGTGTGTCAACTAAATTACGCAGTACGCCTTGTACCAAGCAGCGTATGCAGCGGCTGACAACTTGCATGACGTAGCAGCGTCCTAATGGCAGTGCCGCCTGCTGTGGTGACTAGCATGCAGCCGCCAGCCGACCCGCGGCGCACTAAGTCATTGCCCCTTCCACCGCGTCCCACAACCTTATCACAAATCACACTTACCCCACTGATAAGGAGATCTGCACAGATGCCTCGTAGCGTTCCCATTTATTATCTTACTTTAATTTTTTGCGTGACGAATACGAGATAGAGTCAAATGTGGTAATTGTGCTGGTTTCCAAGATACATGACTTCATCTTCAGAATTATCTTCATAACGCGTAAAGTCAGCTGTCCTTCCACTGTATTTGCTTCAGCTACATTTTTATTTTCTAATTATTTTGTAACAGAAACAGTATCTTGCAAAACTATTGGATATAATTTCACCACAAATATTACAGTGATATTAAAATAGATGAAACACGGAGAAATGGTAGGAACACAAAATGAAATTATATTAATACACGGCCCATCCAAAATGTTACGAGACTGATTTTATTTCTAGCGGACAACTGACATCAGAAAAGTAACTACGATGGCAGCTTGAACTAAGAATTGTAAACAACAGACCTGTTACTCCACCAGTGAGTTGCGACCGAAGTGTTAAGTAGAGGATGTGCGGCCATAGTGTGGAGCAAATTCTCTAAATTAAGTGTCGGAGGAATTAGAAACCTTCTAAGAAGAGAAAAATGTGGGCAAAATATCTTCCGCACACTTAGACTCCCTAACAAAAAACGACGCGTGGTTGCCCAGGGCGACTTGATAGAAACGAAAAACGAGGACAGTTCTTCTTTGAAAAAAATTATCATGTCTGAGCAGACTTCGTGTTACCAGTATGAACCTTACACGAAACGACAATGTGCAGAATGTATCTCGCATGGTTCACCACAAGCGAAAATGTTGCGACACTGTCGCACGAGTCGAAAAACATCCCAAAGAATGACTTTTCTGACGGTTTCACAGGGTTTTATGAAAATTATTTTTGTTGTACTGAAGTGGGAAATACTCAAGCATTAAAACTACCATCTTCTCTTTTTCTCAGGTTTTCTTTCCTTTTTTTTTATCTGCTCTCGAAACCACGTAAGATTCACTGGGTATGGTGGTAAAAAATTAAGTATTGTTTGGTCGCACAAAAAATACATAATGAATAGAGATAATAAGATAAACAAAAGCACCTGAAAATTCTATCACTACTAAAATCCGCAAGTAAAATATATCCAATAGTTGCCCAATAGTTGGAAGGAAGCACAGGTCACACCTGTCTACTGTCTCATGTCCTTGGCATTCATTCACAGTACAATCTTAGAACATATTCTGAACACAAAGGTAGTGAGCTATCTAGAACACAAGGACCTACTTCATGCCAATCAGCGTGGATCTCAAAAATATAGATCATATGAAAACCAACTAGAACTTTTGTCTCGTGGCTTCTGAAATGCATTGATCAAGACAGTCAAGTAGATAGGGTATTTCTCCATTTTCGGAAAGAATTTGACTCAATTCCGCGCTAATCAAAAGTACGATAGTAAGGGGTATCAAGTGCAATTTGCAACTGAAGTGTGAAATTTTTAATATGGAGGACACCGCATGTTATTTTGAATGGAGAGGGACCGACAGATGTAGAAGTAACTTAGGGCGTACCTAAGGGAAGTTGATCTTGTTGTATATTAATGACCTTGCGGACAATATTGATAGTAACGTCAAAGCTTGCGCAGACGATGCAGTTACCTACAATCAAGTGCAGTCTGAACGAGGCTGCATAAATATTCAGTTAGACCTTCATAATGTTTGAATGTAGCGGAAAGTTTGGCAACGTTCTTTAAATATTCATAAATATAAAATTGTACACTTCATAAAGCAATAAAACATAGTGGGCGGATACAATGAATGTAATATCAGTGAGTCACAGTTGGAATGAGTAAACTCATGCAAATACCTGGGTGTAACACTTAGTAGGGACATGAAATGGAACGATGACATAGGCACTGTCGTGGGCAAGGCAGCTACTTGACGTCGGTTTATTGATACTATTCTGTGGAAATACTATTATACACCTAGCGAGGTGGCGCAGTGGTTCGCACACTGGACTCGCATTCGGGAGGGCGTCGGTTCAATCCCGCGTCCGGAATCCTGATTTAGAGTTTCCGTGATTTCCCTAAATCGCTCCAGGCAAATCCCGGGATGGTTTATTTGAAAGGGCACAACCGACTTCCTTCCCCGTCCTTCCCTAATCCGATGAGACCGATGACCTCGCTGTCTTGTCTCCTCCCCCACGACAACCCAACAGTTATTCCAAGAGGAGATTACTTATGAAGCACCAATGTGAACCACCTAAGAATTTGGCTCAACTGTGTGTGATCCGTACCAAATAGGACTAACAGGGAATATTAAATGTATACATAGAATGGCAGCACGGAATGAAATTTTCACTCTACCGTGGAGTGTGCCCTGATATGAAACTTCCTGGCAGATTACAACTGTGTGCCGCGACGAGACTCGAACACAGGACTTCTGCTGTTCTAGAGAAAGTTCTCCACTGACTGAGCTACCCAAGTACAACTGATGATCTCTCCTCACAGCTGAACTTCCGGCAGCATCTCGTTTCCTGCCTTCCATACTTCTCTGAAGTTTGGAAGCTAGGACACGAGGTACTGGCAAAAGTAAAGCTGTGGTAAGTGGTCGTGAGTGGTGCTTGGGTAGCTCAGTCTGTAAAGAACTTGCCCACCAAAGACAAAGGTCTTGAGTTCGCGTCTCTTCCCGGCACACAGTTTCAGCCTGCCAGGAAGTATGAAAGGCAGTCAGAGGGGTCAGAGGGCTGTTGAAAAACATGTCACAGTATACCATTCACTTAAACATGTTGTTATTAAGTATGTACACAGTACAGACTTTAACTGTCCAATACTAGCACACAGTGTTGGCACCTGGTGTAACGTAGTTCGACCATTTGATGGAGTTGACAGGAAACAATCAGAGACACAACGATAAAGCATACCGTAATTCGATCAACCATCTTCAGCTGCAGATTTGTGTGAATAATCAAGGAGAAAAGATACATTACCACACTACATGTACCCATATTATAATGAAAAGGAATTATTGTAGTACTGTTCATCTAACTTACAGTGTCCATAGAAGAGAAGGATTTCTAACTTCTATTCGTTCCTGTGTATTGTAGCCACACAAACGTAACTAAATATGATTGATGGAATCTCAAGAAGACAATGGTATTTGGGAGAAATGGTATATAATGTGCCAAAGTGCCAGTTCAAAAGATAAAACATGTTATTAGGATGTCAGTGAACAGTTTGCCAAATTAGGTGCTGTTATATCAGTCGGAAAGCATGTGAGAATTGGAAAGAACTTATCGTCGAAGATTGAACAGTTTTTGTAGTCATCGAATGGGAATAACCTGTTGTGTTAAAGATTGAGAGCGCTGATGATAAGTTACGTTACTCTCCCACCTACTGTGCTTGTGTCTAGAACTCAAGAAGCAACAAGAAATCAATCTTATCCAGTGATGCAAAACATGCTATGTGTGTGTGGAATCTGTTGTCCAGCATCTTCCACCTGAACGTATAATGTGTACAGTAAGGCATCAAGAAGATGACAGCATAATCTTCCTAGACATTATCATTATAGTGATTAATTAGGAACATCAATTTTAAATGTATCAAAAACGACAACTCTTCTTATCATCCTCCAGCCTACATATTGGCAGCATTCCTGTCCATAGGATAACAAAGGTTCACAAATACTCATCTCTGAAATTAAATATAAGCATGAAATGGAAATAAAGAAACATACAGCCACGTCAGACGACTACAGAAGTTTCACAGTGGACAAATCGAAACACTCAATACTGGTTAGGCACTCACAAAACAAAAACACATGGGTGAATGAGATTGTCCGTTTAATCCCTTTTATGGGTAAATTTTCAAATCAGCTTCACAATTCCTATAATTGCAAAGGTGATCACTTATCTGTCACAATTGACAACAATATCAGATGAAATTACCTCATAGCAGTAACACAGGAAACCCACTATGTTATGTGGATGGATATATATTCCATATTTTGTACTGTAACTGTTTCTGCGTAGGTCATGAAGATAAATAATTTGAGATCTGTTTCAAGTAAGCATTACAGCACTAGGAATAAAAAAAGTACCATATTTCAACAGCAACCACCAACCAGCATGAAATATAAGACAGTGTCGAAAACACAGGTAACAGTTATCTACAAGTCAAACCCAAAGGCCAAAAACTAGAAATCACTGAAACACTCCAAAAATACAAAACCAGAGAGAACTACCAAGTCCATCGACAACATAAGTTATCTGTTTCTAATAACACCCTACATTAAAACACATGCTAGAACATAAACAAAAACACACACACACACACACACACACACACACACACACACATGCACACGTGAGCGCACGCACATGCATACACACTCACTGAAAGTTTGCTCTTACCCTTATCTAACTGAACTGTCCTTGCTTTGCTCCCTGAAGTCTCCTTCCTTGTCTGTTCCATTTGTGATTAGGATGAAATAACAATTAAAAAGGCCCAAGTAATTGTTAAACTAATTTCACGCAGTGGAATAACGTCTTGTAAGCATGCAGACGTTGGAAAGCGACCTGGAATAGCGCATGAAACACATAATTCGTTTCGACGTGACTGAACACCGAAAGGATATCACAAGGCCACCCTCTTACTCTATGTTATGAGACAAGTAGTTATATGGCAAAAATCTTGGGAATATTCTGTATACTTTTACAAAAACGACCAAATTCTTCTGTAACTTTCAATGGTACCTTATTATTTCCTTTTCGTAGAATAAGGACAGGTTGCTCAACATGCCTTTGGCTAAATATCAGAAGATTGAAAATAAACATCAAGCAGTTCCATAACATGGAGTGGTTTCGATATAGTGGGGTACTATTTTAAAATTACGGTAAAAGGAGTCATCACCAAGGGACTGAGGTAATCTTGTGTGGTAAAGGAAAGGACATTTACTCTCTCATATTTATTTAAGAAACATACAGAAAGGGTACTATCCTACTACTTATTTTTTAATATGGTAATACAATAATGGGCACTGGCTAAGGGAGAACTGAAGTTTCCACCAAACTATTAAAAGTTCCGAAAATATTTGTAATATCGAAACCCTCCCAGCATATAGATAACCACTCCGTTCGGTAACCCGAAGTGCATGCATTGCATTGCGACAATTACTGCTTGCTTGAGTATCAGCAACATACACTGCCACCATCTCGACCTCTGGGTGGCGTCTTCTCAGGAGGATAACGTGATCTGGATAAATGAAACTAGCATTCTACCGGGCGCCGCATGGAATGTTAGATCCGTTACAGTAGTACACCTAAAGTGAATAAGAAAATACGAGTATGGGTAAGCTACTAGGAATACTGTAATGAATGATAAGATAGACTCGAAGTCAACATCCACTGCACTAGTACATATGTGTGTGACGACAAATTCCGCAGATTATGAAGACATTGAAAGAATTCGTTATAAATAAAATGAAATTATTCAGATAGTTAAAGTGAAGCATATATTGTAGGAGAACATGGACTGGGGAAATGAATGAAAGACTAAAACTCCTGATAGAATTTTGCACAGAGCATAATTTAATCATTACTAACAATTGGTTAAAAATTATGAAACATGATTGTATGTATAGAAAATATCTGGAGCAATGGAAGATTTCAGATTGATTATATAATTGTAAGACAAGGGTTATTAAAGCAGATATTAGACTGCATGACACTTTTAGGGTCTGCTGTGAATCCCAGTGCTGATTTGCTGGTTAATAACTGTAGATTAAAAAAGAAAAACAAACATCAAGAAACTTAGGACATTATAGAGATGGTTCCTCCATATCTTGAAGGAGCGAGAGCTGGTTGAGTGTTTCAAAGGGAGCAATTGGCAAAGTTTGACAGAAAGAGAAGGTAATTTGATAGCATTAAGAAATGCTTTAGGGAAGGAAATAGAAGATCACATAGATAAAAAGACAAGGCTTGGTAGATACCCCTCTACAACACAGGAGGTACTGAATTAAATTAATGAAAAGAGAAAATATAAAAAACGGAGCAAATGAAGCAGGCAAAACGGAATACAGATATCTAAAGGCCTGTTTGACAGGAAGTACAAACATCAAAGTAATGCAATCTAAAAAATAAATGCAAGGATCTAGAAGCATGCGTAACTTGAGAAAAGATACATCAGCGTATAGGTAAATCAGATAGACATTTAAAGAAAAAAGATAAAGCTGCGTGAATACCAAAAGCTCCAGTGGCAAGCCAGAACTGAACGAGGAACAGAAGGTTGTCAGGCGCAAGGAATATGTAGCGAGTTCATAGAAGAGAAATGAATTAAAGGACAACGATAAAGGAATAGGAAGGATGTAGGTGAAGATGAGATGACGGACGTGATACTGAGAAAAGAAGTCGACATAGCACTGAAAGCGTAAGCGTATACAGGACCATTGGATTGGACGACATTCCGTCAGAATTGTTGATACTGTTGGGAGAGCCAGCCATGACAAAATAATCCCACATGATGTTCAAGATATATGAGACAGACGAAACACCTTCAGACTTAAGGAAAAATGTAATAATTCCTGTTGCAAAGAAGGCATGTGCTGATAGGTGATAGTGCTACAGAACCAGCACTTTAAAAAGTCATGGTTGCAAGACACAAAAATCAATTTTTTGCAGTAGAATGGAAAACTGGTAAAAGGCAACATCAGGGAAAATAAGTTTGGGTACCGAAGAAATGTATGGAGACACGCGACAATATTTACCTTTCTACAAATCCTAGAATATATGCCGAAGGAAGACATCGTACGTTCGTAACATACATTTTGTAGACTTACAGAAAACTTTTGAAAATGATTTCTGAATGACGCTCTTTGAAATTCTGACGGTAGGAGGGATAAAATACAGGGAGTGAAAGTTTATTTATAACTGGTACATAAACAAGAGTTGAAGAGGACATGGGAGACTCGAAAGACACGGAAGGGAAGCTGTAGAGTAGAAGGGAGTGAGACAAGGTTGTAACTGATCATCGACGTGTCTCCGCGTGGACAATGAGCAAGCTATGAACGAAAGCAAGGAGAAATTTGGGTAAGGGATCAAAGTTCACAGGCTAAAGGTATAGCTGTGAGATTTCCGATGTCACTGATAAACCACTCAGAGGCAACAAAAGACTGAGAAGAACGGTTGAACAGGATGCATAATATTTTAAAAAAAGTTAGCAGCATTATCATCTTCAAAAGCAAATCAATGGTAAGGAAATGGAGTCAAATCAAGCCAGGCAATGACAAGAGAATTAGCTAAGCAGATGGGTAGCTAATATAGTTGACGAGATTTGCTATTTGATGATGATGTGAGTAGAATGAATATTAAAAGCAAAATGGTGATAGAAAGAAACGGATACCTCAGAAGAGGAATTTCTTAACGCACAAAAGAAATTTAGGTGTTGGGAAACTCTGAAGCATATGAACAATGGGAGATCAATAGATCTGCTTGGAATATACATAGATTCAATAAGGGCAAGTGCTGTGGTTGTGGATGACATCTTAGCTTAATTATGTAGCAAGTATTCCGAAGGAGTGATGAAAGTCTATTATTACTTCAATCCATAAGAAAGGAACGGGTAGGACTGTGGAAATTATTGGGGCACAATTGTGATGCCATCACTAGTGCAATTATACATGATAATCACAAAAGAAAAACAAATGAAGGCTACAATATCTGTAAAACAGAACGGTTTTAGACCAGGGTGTTCATCTACTAATGGAATATTAACATAACACAATCTGTCACAGAAGGTAAATGCCAGAGGGGAAGAGACCCATTTACTCTTTGTGGATTTGCTGAAGACCTATGATACGGTATCACAAAACACTTTGTGGACAAGTATAAAGAACAGTATCTATTTACATCAAAGCAGTTAAAGAGTTCTATACGGACAGTGTGAGTGCTGGCAAATTAGGAAATTCAGGGCCAAAGGGATATCGTGTTATAAGAGGGCTAGGTCAAGGGTGTGCTATAGCACCGAGTATATTTCAAATCTATGTGGAGCAAGCGCTTAAGGGCTGGACCAACAGATGTGGAGTCATGTGAGTAGCTGTGGGGGATAAAACTTGTACATTTATCTGTACAGTGATGACATGGTAATCGTAGCAGGAGACCAGGATGATGCTGAGTACATGCCTCAAATCTCAAAACGATTATGAAACTGAGGTCTGTTCAAAAGCATGAGGAAACCAAATATCTGAATGTTAGCGACAATATCATAAAGGATCTGGAGGTAGGAGCAAATAAGATAGGCGTACACAAGTCTTTTAATTATCTGTGTGTTATGATGTCATCAAAAGGAAAGAATGAAGAAGACATACATAGTAAAATAGAACAGAGTAGGAGGGCTGTACAAAAACTGAACTCAGTCATTTGGAATATGAAAATAACAAAAAGGACCAAATAGATTATATATTGTGCAATTGTAGAAGACCTCGCTACGTGTGGAGCAGAAACTTAAACAAAGACGAACACTACTAAAATGGTATTGATATCTGGAAAGCACAGACGATCGACGATGGCCAAAGAAAGTGTGGCAGTGTGGAACTGAACCTGCTGAGTCACATGTGACCTATTCGTCTAACATTTTTACATTATAAGAACCACGTGGGATCGAACATTTTTATGTTTTGCTGGAAGGGAAGGAACTTCTTTTTAACTACGAAATTAATCATTTTCAGGAACTCTAATAGCTTTGCTTGCTTTCTGTGACTTTAATGTGGTGCACAATATTAATTTAAGTTACTGGACACAAAATGCTTTGACACCCACAGAACTGCGAAACAACAGACCGCTGCATCGCCCTACTTTACGGCAGCGCAGCGTAAGACTCGGTTAGTGTCTTGCGTATCGTCTCAAGAAAACATGTACCCACCAAATTCTCATAAAAAATCTTACCACCAAACTCACTCTCTCCACAGAAAGCGAAACCTTTATCTACGATAAGTTGAGCATTGGCATTTAATCTGCACTCTGTATGTGTTGCTGTCCTGCTGACTCCAACGATATTTAATTACCGATTTGACCATGAGTAACCTAACGGAACAGTGTTAATTTTGGGCTGCTACTTTTATCTTGGATCTCTCTATAAAGCGCGATCTGGGTAACGGAACTCGATTTGCAATGATTTCGGCACACAACATAGGAGAGTAACTGAATAAGCACTTCACTGTATACCTTGTAGTTTTACCCGCACCGCAGTTGCGAACGTGTTGTTGACTGGTATAACCTTACCGTAAGACAGTCCCTGTGAGAAAGTACTAATTGTATAAGGATTTATGGTCGCGAACTCTGAAGGATCAATTCAACACCATTCTTTCAGAAGATATTTAACAGTTACTGAAATCAATTAACGTTTTTACAATTTTTTTGTTCTGCTTCGTATCAATATGGATCCATGGTATGAGATTCTGATGTAGTTAAATGGATACTAGTTTTGAATTTTGTAATTATGTATTAATGAAAATTAAATAACTGAAAACTAAAGTGAAAGTAATTTTAAAATCTGATGTATTAATTGAATTAAAAGAGCGACCAGTCAATTTTGTATCCAGATAAATATACTTAAAGAAGTCTTTTCCAGCCAAATATACTTACGACAGTCTTTCATTGTCGTGAGTCCGATAATATTTTATACGATCTTTCGATCGTTTACATTTACTCAGAATTATGTAAACACATTAACAAGAAAACTAGGATTATGAATGTAACACATAATTCTAAATAACTGACTCTTTTCAGTAATTTATTGCGAAATTTGTGACTGTAGTATTCGTTATGCTTTTATTCATTTCTATTCGATAAAATAACTCGTGCTTTTATATCACAGCTGACGTGGTGCAGAAGTTGTAAATTACAGAATGATAAATGGGTGGGATCTGCACATCTCCAGTGATATAGTATTAATTTATTACTACCATGCTGATTACATTGGCTCTAAATTCCATTTTAGATTAATGTAGGATAATCTCGCTTACCAAAAACTCACAATGTCTGGAGAGGAACTTATGATACAGATTTCAATCCATAATGTACAGTATTAGCATCCAAGAAGTATTAACATTGCCAGAAATGACAGAGTTACGTACCCACACTAAGCTACGCTGCCTGCGACTGTCGACTATTCATTCCGTTCTTTCCGCACACTTAGCGCTAAGGTTATCCACAAAACGGCAGGTTTAAATCGCTAAGAGGATTTTCGACTTCTTGTTTGCTTTGTCTGTGGTGTTATCCATTTTCATAGAACCTATGAATATTACAGACGTAATAATTATGATAACCAAACAATATTATGCTTTTAATTTCATTAAACAATATCCATTGCTTCATTTTTTTAACAGGTCGTTGAAGCCCTTTTAATTTAGTTAGAAAACATCGATACATTTAACAAGGTTTAATCGAAAAATTTAATAAACTTTTTTTCTCACACTCAAGCTGATGCATCACAAATGTCCCACATTTCGTAGATTTATCCCGTAATCAACACTGCAGAGGAATTTTTCTGCAGACAAGGTAACTACCATTGACATATTAGTTTACTTTCAGTACCATCAGACTTTCCAACAGAATAACACACATACATAAGAAACTTCTTAACTAGTATCTTTTTTGTGTATTGTAGATGTTTATCATTGCACAGTGTAACATCTAATACAACTAAGTCATTTATTTCTTAGTTATTAAATAGTCCCTTGTATCTTCCTATTTTGAAAGTCTACTGACTGTTCTGTTGGCTTACACCAATAATTTCCCAAAAACAAATAGTGATGTTGACAAATTTACAAAATTTCGGTTGACAATTAAACCGAAAGCGTCCTTTGCCCACACTTCATGCAAATTTGTACTTTCACTTGTAGAAAATTGTGTCAGTCTTTCCACACTCTCTTTGACACCCACTTCCTAACTGTGTGATTCCTTCATTGCAATGGACTTTCTTGATCTTCTCCTCTTTCATGGTTTTCTTACAAAACCACAATTTCTTTTGTTACATTTATAGGACATTAGTTTTTCCTGAAAATTAGAACACCATATTTCGACAGGGTCCTTTATCATAAGCATATACATATAAAATTATTACAATCAGGAAACATTAACTATTCAAACTATTGCTGCTATGCCCAGTACTTACACATGTTTATTTGAATCTATATTATATGCCTGCTAGTTATTTTTTCGACCACATCATTTCCATGTTCTCAAATCAACTATGTTTCTTATACATAGTCACTTCCTTGATATTGGGTATTCCGAAAAGTCAGCACTAACCTGAGGAACATTAACAATTTTGTAAGGTCAATTGTAAATAAATTTGAATTTTATAATTTTGTTATTTATTTCACCTGATTCCTCATGAATCTGCATGGAAACTAACTCATTTATATTGAGCCCTGCAAATTCCAATTTTCCGTCATGCCTACATATCCTTCCTTTACCTTCTCCTGCCACCTTGTTTCAAACAAGTTGTTTTTCCTCATCTAGAATAACTTCCTTTTGGGGAGGAACACCTAGTAAGTTTTCAACAAAAGTTTTTGATTTCTCCTTTTTTAAATATTTCTTCTGGAGTAAAGCCCATATTTCCGTGAGGTATCATGTTCTAGTGTCGATGACTATTCACATGCCACCATCTCTTTTACTTAAACCACTAACAGGTTGTTATACTGGCTATTGCTGTGTTCGGTCATTATATCTATTTCCTTTTGAACTTTATGTTTGTTGGATGTAGGAATTGCATAAATTGTTTGAAAAATAGTTCGTGTTCTATTACATTTAAGTGATGTTCACCAGTAGCACTTTAAATAACTCCATAGCTACATCTGCATCGTATTCTGCAAGCCACAAAACGGTGTGTGGCAGAGGATACTTCTGCTACTAATAACTGATCCACTCTTCCCTGTTCCACTCGCGAATTGAACATTAGAAGAATGATTATCGGTAACACACTATATTAGCTCTAATTTATCAAATTTTCTCGTCGTAGTCATTTCACAAGAAATGTGTTGGAGCAAATAATATGTTGTTCAACTCTTTTTGGAAAGTGCCTCTTCCAAATTTCAATAGTACTTCACTGTAATGCACCAAACCTCTCCTACAGCGTCTACCACAAGAGTGTATTGGGCTTCTCTGAAACACTCTCCCACCGCAGAGGGATGAACAACACTGCTATTTCTTTTATATGGTCATTTCTTTTAAGGTTGCTCTGGATAGTTGCTCGTCGATATTTTAATGTAAATACAGTTTCCAGCAATTTGGCATTAATAGTGTAGTTGTACAGTAATGGATTTCGTTTCCTATGAATGCACGATATGTTACATTTATTAATGTTTAGTGTCAACTGCTTGTGCTGCACCATACAGAAATCCTCTGCAGAGGGTTCTGCAAGTCGATACTGCCTTGTAGCGTTACTACTTTCATATAGACAACTGCATCATCTGTGAACAGTGTTACGGAGATTCCGACACTTGCAAACAGATCATTTATATAACACTGAAAACTATAACGGTCCCATCACATTTCCTTGTGATAATCCGCATGTTACCTTTTTCGTCTGGTGATATTCCATCAATTAATTCTAGTATCCTTCTAAAGTCATGTTCTTTAATATTATCCTCGAGTATAGTTCACAAATGATAATTTTCAAAATTATCTCCTACTTCATCACTCACTCCTAAGTGATTTACTTGCAGTCTAACTAACTGACATTCCGTAATGCATCTGTGACTTCAGAAGGGATTCGCAGATATTTCCCTTCTGCCTGACAGGTAATCATTTCCTGTCCACAATCGACTAAAACTCGCTGTTTGGTAACCCAATCAATGTCTGGGATTATAAAATTCTACTGCTATTATTGTTTGCGTTCTTCTGTCCTCTAGCCTGTTCCCCTCGCTCTCCAATAACAAATTCTTTTCAATTGCCGGTTCTTGCCGTAAATCTATCTCATTCTTACATCGCGCAATTTATATGGAGGTACGCTATGTATAAGGCAAGTCAATGTTTAGGGTTGTTACTAATATTCTATATGGTTTATTGACCTGCTTACCTCAGGCATTTATAGAATACTCTAATGAACATTCGGACGGGCATAAGCTAAACGTTTTTTGTATATAGGAAAAATGGTTAACTATAATATCGAAAACATCTTTACCGATTTTCTTCAAATTTTTAAATGACACACTAATAAACATTCAGACGGGCATTGACTACATATAATATATTTCTCAACAACAATGCACAGGTATTCTATTAGAACCTAATGCGAGAAAAAATGCTGTGCTTTGAAAATGTGCAGTTTCGTTATCTTTCTTGCTGTCAGGATTGTATCGAAGGAAGATATGCTGGTTTTTGTCATCGCTGATGGGCAGCGAGGAGCGCGAGAGTTCTATCATTATAGTAGTAGTGTACAGCCAAGTGGTGGGTACCCCAGGGATCAGTGTTGGGGCCTATCCTGTCATTTATTTATGTTAATGATATGTCCTGTGGTATTACGGGTAACTCCAAATTATTTACGTTTGTTGATGAGACTAGCTTGGTACCAAAAGATATTGTGTGCAACATTCGTTCGGTTTCAAATAGTGCAGTTCATGACTTAACTTCATGGCTTGTAGAAAATAAACTAACGTTAAATCACAGTAAAACTCAGTTCTTTAAGTTTCTACCACACAATTCTACAAAACGTGGCGTTTTAATTTCACAGAATGGGCATATAATTAGTGAAACTGAACAGTTCTAATTATTGGGTGTTCAGGTAGATAGTAAGTTGTGGTGGAAAGCCCACATTCACGATCTAGTCCAAAATCTTAATGCTGCCATTTCTACTATTCGAACGGTATCTGAAGTGAGTGATTGTTCAACACGAAGATTACTCTACTTTTCTTATTTTCATTCGCTTATCTCGTATGGTATTATATTTTGGGTAACTCTTTCCATTCTAAAAGGATATTTTTGGCTCAGAAACGGACGATTAGGGCAATAAGTGGTGTAAGTTCAGGAACCTCTTGTCTACCCCTGTTCACGAGTCTGCGTATTTTGACATTGGCCTCTCAATATATATACAGGGTTATTACAAATAATTGAAGCGATTTCACAGCTCTACAGTAACTTTATTATTTGAGATATTTTCACAATGCTTTGCACACACATACAAAAACTCAAAAAGTTTTTTTAGGCATTCACAAATGTTCGATATGTGCCCCTTTAGTGATTCGGCAGACATCAAGCCGATAATCAAGTTCCTCCCACACTCGGCGCAGCATGTCCCCATCAATGAGTTCGAAAGCATCGTTGATGCGAGCTCGCAGTTCTGGCACGTTTCTTGGTAGAGGAGGTTTAAACACTGAATCTTTCACATAACCCCATGGAAAGAAATCGCATGGGGTTAAGTCGGGGGAGCGTGGAGGCCATGACATGAATTGCTGATCATGATCTCCACCACGACCGATCCATCGGTTTTCCAATCTCCTGTTTAAGAAATGCCGAACATCATGATGGAATTGCGGTGGAGCACCATCCTGTTGAAAGATGAAGTCGGCGCTGTCGGTCTCCAGTTGTGGCATGAGCCAATTTTCCAGCATGTCCAGATACACGTGTCCTGTAACGTTTTTTTCGCAGAAGAAAAAGGGTCTGTAAACTTTAAACCGTGAGGTTGCACAAAACACGTTAACATTTGGTGAATTGCGAATTTGCTGCAGGAATGCGTGAGGATTCTCTACCGCCCAGATTCGCACACTGTGTCTGTTCACTTCACCATTACAAAAAAAAATGTTGCTTCATCACTGAAAACAAGTTTCGCACTGAACGCATCCTCTACCATGAGCTGTTGCAACCGCGCCGAAAATTCAAAGCGTTTGACTTTGTCATCGGGTGTCAGGGCTTGTAGCAATTGTAAACGGTAAGGATTCTGCTTTAGCCTTTTCCGTAAGATTATCCAAACCGTGGGCTGTGGTACGTTTACCTCCCTGCTTGCTTTATTCGTCGACTTCCGCGGGCTACGCGTGAAACTTGCCCGCACGCGTTCAACGGTTTCTTCGCTCACGGCAGGCCGACCCGTTGATTTCCCCTTACAGAGGCAGCCAGAATCTTTAAACTGCGCATACCATCGGCGAATGGAGTTAGCAGTTGGTGGATCTTTGTTGAGCTTCGTCCTGAAGTTTCGTTGCACTGTTATGACTGACTGAAGCGAGTGCATTTCAAGCACGACATACGCTTTCTCAGCTCCTGTCGCCATTTTGTCTCACTGCGCTCTCGAGCGCTCTGGCGGCAGAAACCTGAAGTGCGGCTTCAGCCGAACAAAACTTTATGAGTTTTTCTACGCATCTGTAGTGTGTCGTGACCATATGCCAATGAATGGAGCTACAGTGAATTTATGAAATCGCTTCAATCATTTGTAATAGCCCTGTATATATATTCCTTACTGTCATTTCTTGTTAACAGTATTAGCTTATTCGCAAGAATAAGCAGCTTTCACTCAGTTAATACTCGGGCGAAATCAAACCTGAATTTGGATCGGACTTCCTTAACTCTAGTGCAGAAAGGTGTGCAGTATACTGTTGCATCCATTTTCAATAAGCTACCACTCGAATTCAGAAATCTTAGCGGTAATCCACGGACTTTGAAATCGAAAGTGAAGAGTTTCCTCATGGGTCAGTCCTTCTACTCGATCGAGTAGTTCTTGAAAATTAAGCTGATGCTTGTTGTATTGTTGATTGCGTTTATTAAACTTATGTAATGACATTTTTCGTGTTCATAAACATTTTTTTTCTGTCATTAGTTTTATGTTGTGATTTCCTTTAATGACACGTTCCATTACCTTGGAGATTAGCTCCTCGATTTGGTCCTAAATGACCGGTAAATAATAAAAAAGAAATAACACCGAACAGAGGACTCTTGGCAATATATACGTAACGCCAAGTGCATCTGTGTTTAAGTAACATGATTTGTGTTGAATATTGTGAAACAGAGGACATAGATTTGATTGGTGATTTAGAAAGACACTGCAGTAGCGCGTAACTCGATTCATTGTTGAATGAGACATCCATATGAGGAAAGTTCAGATTTTGCATTAAAGATTGAGCAATTTTCAACGTAGGATATTTTTCATATCTATTTTCTAACACTTGTAAGAGTAAGAGTTCGTCATTGTTAATGAGTGTTCTAACGTGAAGTGACTACAAGTAATAATATATCGGATAGTTTAAAAAACAGTCTGTTAAAAGGGTACTTCAGCTAGGAGCATTATCTACATCCTCGATCAATGTCATTTTTATTTAAAGAAGTGTCTCACTCGCTGAAGTGTAAAACAGACTACTTGCTGTCTGGAGCATTACACTAAGCTCTCAGATATTATAGTTAGAAATTTGCCGCTGGCGGACAGAGAGCAGCTAGCAACACGTTTCCAAGCAATTGCATTAAGAGGTAAGATATTTTCATTTCAGAATCAGTTTTCTACGAAAATTATCAATGCAAAGGGACTATTTCATCAACGGCATTATTAGGAAGATCATCAACGCACAGACAGCACTTTGTTTAATTATAGAGATTTATAGTAAAGCTGAAGGGCGTTCCCAGGATCTGAACTACGGGGGGGGGGGGGGGGCATGTCGTATTAGTCTCAGGAAACAATATACTGCACTTCTTATTAAATATATCAGTAAACCAGAGAAAAACTGCTTTTAATAAACATTTTAAATACAAGAATGCACTTGCACAATCCGAGAAAACATGCAGCATTTATTATGAAATAATACAGTAAACTAGTAAAAAACTGCTTTCAATAAACATTTTAATTATAAGAATAGTACCATAGCGAGGTGGCCGTTCAGACTGCGGGCTGAGCAGAGTGATGCAGAACAGTGCTGCACGGTAGCTCCGAGTTTTTTTTCTTGCGATCGTTGGATGCGATTTCTTGCGATGGACATCAAAAGTCCCATATGTACGTCAACATCCCATGTTGTAGGATCATAAAAACAAACACTGCCACGACAGACGTCTGGTATGCCAAGATTGGAATGAACTGAATAAATACAAAAAAAAAAAAATAATTACCAAAAACACTACAGACAAGAAACGCATAAACTTAGGTATATCATCATATTTGAGTTACGTACAAATTTTATCATTTTAATAAAGAAACGATAGCCCCAGTAGTTACAGTATTCAATAAACGATTCATGAGGTAAATTTGCAATAATGACAGTTGACAGGTTTTGAACACCTCTCCTCCGCTCCTCATCCTTCTTGAAGCTCCACTGTTTGCTTCTGAAAGCATGCTTCAAAGAACTGTTTTCGATTATGTCCTGGTAAAAACTCAACTGCAGGGAGATTTTGGGTCTACCTTTATCGATTAATATGTTGTGAAAGAAGGAGATGCACTGAATAACAATGTCTTCGTGTTGTAAAGGAGTTTTTCTTTGGGAGAATATGCTACTTGCTCGTCTAAAATCCGAACGTGCGTTCCACTAGCACTCTAGCCGCCGATTATTTCTTGGTAAATACTCTTGCTTCGTCACTTAGTAACAATCCAGAAAATGGACTCATTAAACTATGCAAGTGAGCAAGGACTTCAGGCAGCCCTAATGGGGCTTTTACTGAAGTGCCCGATAGTTTTTTCGCTGATGGCCAGTTTTGTGGAACGTTCTAAAAATTATTTTATAAATCACTTGCACTAAATGTTTCGCCATCTACTGCTTGTCATAACCTGCACGTCAACTGCTATTAATTTACAGTTAGCGTCAGCTGTAACTAAAAATTTAATAATTTAGGAGCAGAAAAGCAATTTACATTTAAATATGGTAGGCGAAACGATGTTGTTCGTTAGAAACTTCACATAGTCATGATCCCTTACTGCCTACAAGTGAATACGATATTCCTTGGCGACGTTACCTGCCTGCGAATAGTAGAGCGGATTGCTTATAGCTAAATTTATTATTTCTATAAACTTCCCTGCCGACAGTCACGTGCCGAAGACGAAAAAATTACTCCCGGATCTGCGCGAACGAGTTCGAATATATTCTGTGGGGGGGGGGGGGGGGGGACGGCAACTGCCCCCCCTGCCCCTCGCTGGGTACGCGCATGGTAAAGTTCATGATTTAATCTGTTTGCACATTTTGTTAGAGAGATTATAAAACAGGGCCTAATTCATGTTCCATACTCGCAGGGAAATGTATTTAAGTTCTCTCGCAGTTATACATGCACAACGCCACCCAAAGCTAAACAACTGCAAAATTGCAACCTACCAACCAAGCCAGGACGAAATCCCAAATCAAATGAAAAGAAATATTTTAAAGGAAACTTTCAGTAGGGAAGCTAAATCTTTCGACAAACTGTTTCTCTCATATATATTATTTCTCTTTATATATAACTTTAAACAAAAATAGTGTAAACAAATATGTGCTTTTTTTTATTCGTTGCAGTCGATTATAACAGAAACAACGAACGTTTCATTTATGGCTGATAGGCTTACGATTAGAAAACTGCTAAGAAATCTCAGTCGTCCGAAACTTTGTGATCCTTCCCGTTTGCAGAATAGAAGTACACGAAACACCATGATTGAAGCTACTAGCCTCACAGACCCGTCAGCTGGAGAGGTGAATACCAAGTATACCAAAGAACCCAAAAGATTTTGTCATTTATTTTACGGTATTTCAATTTCCAATCAATGTTTCGTTAGCTGTAAGAATGAACAATGTTTAGGATCAGCGAAAGAGGGGATGACGAGCAGGATAGAGAAGAGAAGTAGTAAATGGACTTAGAGAGTTGGAAGGGGTAGTTGGATAGATGGAGGGGGTAGAAGATGATGGACAGAGAGCGGGGAAGTGAAGGAGGAGATGAATAGAGAAAGGCGAGAGGAGGCAATGGACAGAGGGTGAGGAAACTAGGAGATTAGGACGTATATCCCATCCCCACACTTATTTAAGAATTGTGAAACAATGTGAGATTCGCTAGTTAAGAGATAAAGCGGCTTTCACAGGATGTTTTTGGATGGAAGAAAATATACTTACTTGGTGCGTACACGCCATCTTCTTTTAGTTCAATGTATACTAAGAATATCAGAGAAAATAACCTTTGAATATGTTTACCATTATACTTCTGTTGATCTATGGAATCAAAGCTCTTCTCAGAAATTTGAGCCATGTGCTAAAAGACTTTTCAGTTTCTGTTTACTCCTGCTAAAGCGTGTTACAAGTCGTACACACAACACCCTTATGTCTCATTAATTCACATATATCTACTTGATGTTGGAGATTCTTATGAAAATAAAATATGTCATAACTGGTATCAGTAAGCTTGTAGTTTATTGTGAATGAGAACAACAGTAAAGCTTAAAGTGAAAAGTTCACATAAAGTGAACAAAATTCGTTACAAACTGACATTATATAAACGTAACCCAAAACAGTGGAAACCGTTCTGAAATTTAGAAATTAGAAACAATTTTAAGGTACATTATATAAATGAGTATTTTAGTAATCCATCAAAAATGTATCAGGAATGTACTCAGACCCAATAACATAGCATATCTTTGAAGATTCAGATTTTATTAGACGTACATAAGAAAAACAAAATCTCTCTAAGAATCGCAAGTGGTAACGAAGCAGGCAAATACCTTCACTCTACCCCCAAAAGGTAAATATCCACAAAAAGTTTGAAATTCTGAAACAAAAGTTATTCAGCATGCAGCATTTCTTACAAGAGACGCATTGGGAGACCACAGTAAACTAGGATCAATATCTCTCGGCCCAAAACATAATTTCGCTACACTCCAGCTAATATAACGTAAGAGAGAGTGCTGAAAAGTAATTCCTTCGAATTTTTTATGTGACAACTCTTAGGGCTTTTTAAATAAAGTAAAAGTTACTAACAAATTGCTTCTTTATTCGTCATATCTATATATTTGTTAGTCAACATTGTCATCCTGGCGATGAACACATTTCTCCCAAGTGAGACCAGCTAGTTAATACCATCACTGTGGAATGTTTCACTCTGTTGACTAAGCAACAAACTTATTTCTGCTCGCACCTCTTCAGTACTATAAAAGTGAAGTCCTCGGAGGTGTTCCTTAAGTTTTGGATACTGATATAAATCGGTAGCTACGTGGGGTATGATCGATGACAGTGAACCCAGTGCATCTGATCGTTGAAGATGTCGCAGCACTTGTGTGTGGTGTAGCATTGTCATGGTGAAGGAGAGGGTGCTCCATGTGCGAACCAACTCTTCGAATTCGAGCTTTCAGTTCTCCGTCGGCTTCCCGTGCACCGACACTGCTGTCACACACCGCCACGTTACACGTTATGATTTTGATCCCTCTAGCATCCGGAGGTTGCAACCAGCGTCAGCGCAGCGGAAAAGTCAAAGGAGTAGTATGCATGACATGAAATACTTGAACCAGTTTTGAGAACGCAATAAAATATTCAGGGACATTACTGTTCACTACTCCTTCATAGAAGCTGAAAAGATTATGGTCAGTGCTATGATGAATGTATTCAGTAACATCAAATAATTAAGCACAGGCTTATAAACTGAGGTTCCGCTATCATTTATGGCCGAACATTTTCGAATATTTGACAGAGTACTGGAGCAACAGCTGGTAGCTGAACATCACATGGTACAGTCATTTCGCTTATAGTACAAGCGCTGTTGAATTATGCGAGAAGGACCGGGATCGCTCGGTGAAACATGCCAGCATAGCAGTAATGCACTGTGCTTGAATTGCAGGCAAGGGTACTTCAGCACCAATGGGTTCATCTACATCTACATTTACATTTATACTCCGCAAGCCACCCAACGGTGTGTGGCGGAGGGCACTTTACGTGCCACTGTCATTACCTCCCTTTTCTGTTCCAGTCGCGTATGGTTCGCGGGATGAACGACTGTCTGAAAGCCTCCGTGCGCGCTCGAATCCATCTAATTTTACATTCGTGATCTCCTCGGGAGGTATTAGTAGGGGGAAGCAATATATTCGACACCTCATCCAGAAACGCACCCGCTCGAAACCTGGACAGGAAGCTACACCGCCATGCAGAGCGCCTGTCTTGCAGAGTCTGCCACTTGAGTTTTCTAAACATCTCCGTAACGCTATCACACTTACCAAATAACCCTGTGACGAAACGCGCCGCTCTTCTTTGGATTCTCTCCATCTCTTCCGTCAACCCGATCTGGTACGGATCCCACACTGATGAGCAATACTTAAGTATAGGTCGAACGAGTGTTTTGTAAGCCACCTCCTTTGTTGATGGACTACATTTTCTAAGGACTCTCCCAATGAATCTCAACCTGGTACCCGCTTTAAAAATGGTTCAAATGGCTCTGAGCACTATGGGACTCAACATCTTAGGTCATAAGTCCCCCAGAACTTAGAACTACTTAAACCTAACTAACCTAAGGACATCACACACATCCATGCCCGAGGCAGGATTCGAACCTGCGACCGTAGCAGTCGCGCGGTTCCGGACTGCAGTACCCGCTTTACCAACAATTAATCTTATATGATCATTCCACTTCAAATCGTTCCACACGCATACTCTCAGATATTTTACAGATGTAGCTGCTACCAGTGTTTGTTGCGCTATCATATAATCATACAATAAAGGATCCTCCTTTCTATGTATTCGCAATACATTACATTGGTCTATGTTAAGTGTCAGTTGCCACTCCCTGCACCAAGTGCCTATCCGCTGCAGATCTTCCTGCATTTCGCTACAATTTTCTAATGCTGCAACTTCTCTGTATACTACAGCATCATCCGCGAAAAGCCACATGGAACTTCCGACACTATCTACTAGGTCATTTACATATATTGTGAAAAGCAAAGGTCCCATAACACTCCCCTATGGCACGCCAGAGGTTACATTAACGTCTGTAGACGTCCCTCCATTGATAACAACATGCTGTGTTCTGTTTGCTAAAATCTCTTCAATCAAGCCACACAGCTGGTCTGATATTCCGTAGGCTCTTACTTTGTTTATCAGGCGACAGTGCGGAACTGTATCGAACGCCTTCCGGAAGTCGAGGAAAATAGCATCTACCTGGGAGCCTGTATCTAATATTTTCTGGGTCTCATGAACAAATAAAGCGAGTTGGGTCTCACACGATCGCTGTTTCCGGAATCCATGTTCATTCCTACTGAGTAGATTCTGGGTTTCCAAAAAAGACAAGATACTCGAGCAAAAAACATGTTCTAAAATTCTACAACAGATCGACGTCAGAGATTTAGGTCTACAGTTTTTCGCATCTGCTCGACGACCCTTCTTGAAGACTGGGACTACCTGTGCTCGTTTTTAATCATGTTGAACCTTCCGTTCTTCTAGAGACTTGCGGTACACGGCTGTTATAAGGGGGGCAAGTTCTTTCGAGTATTCTGTGTAACTTTGACATTGTTTAGCTTCTGTTTGTC
This sequence comes from Schistocerca cancellata, assembly GCF_023864275.1. Lineage (NCBI taxonomy): Eukaryota > Metazoa > Arthropoda > Insecta > Orthoptera > Acrididae > Schistocerca > Schistocerca cancellata. The sequence goes on from NC_064629.1 coordinate 904,054,375, forward strand.
TGAGAGGTTTTGGCTGCGTTTAAACTTGGTCGTTCTGGCGAGAACGTAGCTACAGGCGTGGCACTAATGTTACAGGTGCGTTAATATGTCTGTAGTTTTGGGAGCAGTTTAATTCGCATCCCAGAAGTTCCATTGGAAAGATAGGCCGTCGTCAGATGAGGTGACGATATGAAGCCGAAAGCAGCATTTACCAGTTTTAGTCTCCATCGAGACACCAGCTTCCTGTACCGAGCCCACCTTCCCAACTTAGTGCTATGATGCAGTGGACCACCCAAGACTCACTTCATCAGCAATCTGGGCTCCTGTTCTAGAAGCAGTCGGTCATATTTCATGAGACAGCCGTCTACCACCATCGCAGAATGTGTGGCGGTGCCTGCACACCAAATGCCGTAGGGACACTCATTCATCGCAGGGCTGGCAGCTGCAGCAAAGATTCCCTCACCATGCTTCCTGACGCAAGGTGTTTGTAGTGTGACTCACACAACGGGGTCGCATGCCACAGAATGAACATAGGCGGCAGCAGAATAAAACGTGTTTGGACAAGCAGATGATTGGACACTGGTTGTCTTCTCCTTAGTCACCCAGACCTTCCACTTGGAGGGAAGGTAGTATGACCCCCACTCGTTACTGACGTAGCACAAACTATTTTGGAGTAAAGTAATGTGATAAGTTTGACGTTCGAGTCTCTCATGGCCTTCACAAGCTAGTTATTCCACCTCTACCTTGTGCCACCTGCTGTCCTGCATCACAGCTACCTATCCACCCTTGTGGTTTGTTATAGTTGGCTTTAGAAGTTGTGGCATCGTCTTGAGTAGACAGCAGAAGTCCTGAGAAGGCTCATGATCACATGCTGTCTGGTTATGCGTGTGCAGTGCAACAAACCAGAGCGTGGCTAAGAGATGATGGTTGAAGGGAAGATAAGGAGATGTTCATCAGTATGTGAGAAATAATGTTAAATGTACACATTGTGTGGCCTTGAGTAATAAGCGAATACTTTCCCAGGGACTGCTAGAAGCATCAAAGTCATTTAAAATAACTGGGGTGAATGTGTTACAACCATTTAACCAGAGTCTAGAAAAAAAACCTGTTTTTGTTGACAACAACAGGTAATTTCTTCCGATATGTGGACATGATTTCTGTGCCAAGCCAACGAACAGTTACAGTAGCACAATAAGTTGTCAACAACTGGATGGTTTAGTTTGGTATGCTAACCAAGAGACTAATATCATGTGAGCTCACGTAATGAAATTATGTCGCTTGTTACATGTAAACATGAATAAAATCACAAGAAGCTACTCTACTGATGTTGTTTCAAATGCTCCGAAAACCATTATTAGCATTCGTCTCAGCGTCTTCCGCAAGACATTCCTATAACGAGCACAACAGAGATGGCGTGCCGACATACTGGCCATGAAACTCATAATGACTGTATATTTAACATTGTAACAAGTCCTATTTCCCATAAGTGGTAGTCTGTAGGAAGTAGTACCCGATTTTACAAACTTATAGATCACTATAGATACTTTATGAAGCTGAATCGATGATGTTCTGATAGAACATTAATGTCCTGTCTTGATGTACCGCCAGATATCTGTACACTGCCTGTCTAGATATATAGTGACCTTCTAAATAGGCAGTGTAATGTCCGTTAGAGAAAATTTAACCTTTCTGCAGCATGTGCACCATCATGTTCACTGCTGCTGACCATTCTTTGTCTCTAAATACTTCCTGCATCCAGACAAGGACTGTACTTGCTCTCTCCTCTAAAGATGCTTTGGAGTCACTTGATACTAACACTAGGTAGTTGTTTGCTAGTATCCCTTCTTTGGTGTAGTCTACTGTATTTACTGTCTATCCAAGATATAGATACCCCACCTAACCATCGCTGTTGTGTTGTATGATAAGGCGTCGAGGCAGAGTGACTGTAGGAGGATTCAAGATGACTCACACAAATTTTTTTGTTGGTGTAATGAATGACAGCTAGCTCTAAATGTAGAAAAATGTGAGTCAATGCGGATGAGGAGAAGAAACGAACCCGTAATGTTCTGAGAGCATTAGCACTGTCCGGCTTGATAGAGTCACGTCGTTTAAGTATCTGGGTATAACAACGCATATCGATATAATATATATTTTCGTTCTATTTGGAAATAAGTTGATGCCACAAACCGGGAAAAAGTTCAGTAAAGCAATCCTCGAACTTCCAACGATTCAGGAAGTGTGAGTCTAGAGAAGAGAGAAACTATATTGAAGCTGACCGTAGTATCTGTATCACGGAGCAGCTGTTGACTGAGGTGTTGTAGAATGTGGGCGGAATTCCGAATGTGGTGTTCGGCCTTCCCTGCGTATTCGCTGAGCAGGTCTGCAGTAAGGCCCAAGTGACACATGCAGCTGCTTGAAGTCTGAGCTGAGAGGGGCGCCACAGGGCCCCAGTTGTAAGCAGAGTGTACCACTAACTGTGTACCTTACAGAAATGCCTTCCTTGTGCACCATATGAAGGCTGTCTGGTCCTGTTCCTACAGGTGATCGTGATCTTAAACGCTTGATGACATTACGTGGAAAGCTTGACACATTATGTAGAGTAATCAACTTGCTATAGATTTTATTCGTAGGAGTTAAATTCCTATGTAGCCAACATCATTCGAAAGATCGAAAATCTTATTACAGTATACACCTGGCTTAGATCTGTAGCGGTAGTCTTGCCTCCAGCCAGAATTATAGTTGTCTCATCTTATGGTAATAACTATATTGTAATAAAATAAGCGTAATAGATTTATAAGAGAATTTCACTCGCCGTAAATTTCCTCGACTTCACAAGCTTTCAAGCACGATTATGCTCATGCTGGAAATCACAGAACCGTGCATGCAACTTTTATTCTGTAGCGAAAACGCCTGCCTGCAGTACATGCAGATTTCAGTTCCATCCTTTCTATGAAGTAATTTTTAACTGCGAATGTATCCGTTATTTAGAGAGTTGTTTCTATGATTACCGGACAGTAGCACCACTTCTAAAAGAAAGTGACACATTACCCCTTATCTACTTATTTGTTTGTGTCCATCTGTAAACGAAACGCAGTCCTGTACATTAGCGTCCAATAGCGCGCACCTGAACAGAAAAAAATTAATGTCACCTGCTCCTCTCTAACAATCCAAAATACGCTTTGAACGTAATGAAATCGGAGACATTAACAACGCATTCGTTTCACACGTCCGTGTCCTGGCTTGTGAAGCGCACGACTAACTGACTAAAGAAGCAAAACGAGCGAACCAATAATGCGGCGTAGCTAATAATGCACGTGCCGCACCAAACAAGTGACCGGCTGCGGCTAGTTATCTTCGCCCGCTGCAATCGAATTTCAAATAATGTCGTTAATACGTTCTGTGTGACCTCAGCTGCAGCGCGTAATGTGCTAATGCTCATATTTGACAGTTCTAGAATTAGTGGCCTGTTTCAAAATTTTTGGTCCAAAGAGGTTGTGGTACAGATTTCTTAAAACAATTTAGTTTCGTGCTTTAACCGTAATCTAATCTTATCTGATTTCATCACCCCCCCCCCCCAAAAAAAAAATTCGTTTTACTAGCGAGGGAGTAATTACGCCCAGGTTGGAACCAATGATCTAGTTTGACTAGGCGCCTTCCGCACTGATGCCTGGTGACTCTCTTGTTATACACAAAATTTACAGGGGAGGTGATTGCCCCAGCGTCAAACTCGTAAAGCAGCACGACGCAATTCTCAATAAATCGGAAAAGTAGGCTGTAAAGATTAGAAGATATTCGAGGGTTCTTCTGTACAATACACTCCAGCTTATTAATGTGGTCGTCAGTAGTTACGTGTTTAGCGCTAAAGTCAGGTAGCTGCAGTGTCATTGATCAGAATCTTGCTAGAATCAATCTTCCTTGGCTTTTATTTAAATTTTATATTTAATATCAAATGGAAAATTAATTAACTAATACAGAATCATGTTTGACAACAGAAACATATACTTTTAGTTTTAATTAATGATTGCCCCAAAATGAAATACAACTTGTCACATATATGCGAAGGACATTACTATTCAAATAAACTAAACTCATTGCTAACTAGCCTTGGAGCGCCCAATGGTACCGACCGGCTGATCGGCCACCGTGTCACCCTCAGCCCACAGGCGTCAGTGGATGCGGATATGGTGGGGCATGTGGTCAGCACACCGCTCTCCCCGCCGTACGTCAGTTTACAAGACCGAGCTGCTACTTCTCAATCTAGTAGTTCCTCAGTTTGCCTTACAAGGGCTGAGTCTACCACGCTTGCCAACAGAGGTCGGTAGACTCAATGGTCACCAATTCAAGTGCTAGCCCAGCCTGACAGCGCTTAAATTCGGTGATCTGACGAGAACCGGTGTTACCACTGCGGCAAGGCCGTTGACACTATTCAAATAAAAAAATTATATACATCAATATTAGTATTTAATTTTTTTTTTTTGCATTTTTGTCCCAAGTTTAAATTTATTCTGATTACTATACTTTTAACGTGATCAATATTGCAAATAAAAGGATGTTACTTGTATTAATCTGATAGCAAAATCAAAACAATCTGGAATATTATTAGAAGGTAGACAGGACCACCAAGAGTACAGGAGGACGGCATCACCATCAAAGCGAGTGGAAACTTGATAAACAACAAGCCGGAAGTCGAAAACGTTTTGAATAATCATTTTTAAATGTAGAGAAAATAGGATCTAAATGTTCATTAGAAGAAGCAAGGCAGTTAATGGAAGAGGCCCTACCCACACTATTTGATACAATTGAAATTCCACCCACCTCTCCTTCTGAAATTAGGAAGATAATAAACTCTCTCAAGAATAAAAGCTCACATGGAATTGATGGCATTCCCAGCAGGATAATAAAAGCTTGTTCCAAGAAATAAGTGGGATTCTTAGCCACATATGTAATAGCTCTCTGAAGCAGGGTATTTTCCCAGAGGGCCTCAAGTGTGCCATTTTTAAACCACTGCATAAAAAGGGGATACGTCTGATCTCAACAACTACCACCCAGTCTCTCTTCTGACTGCCTTATCAAAAATACTTGAAAAAGTAATGTATTGTAGAGTATCTTAACACCTTTGTAAAAATAAAGTTTTAACCAAATATCAGTTTGGTTTCCAGAAGGGATTTTCAACGGGAAATGCTATATATACTTTCACTAATGAAATATTAAATGCTCTGAGTAGCCGGAAGTCACTCATTGGGATTTTTTGTGATCTATCATAGGCTTATGATTGTTTCAATCATGGAATACTTCCAGATAAGCTCAAGTACTGTGGTATGAATGGGACAGTGCTCAAATGGCTTAAATCATACCTAACTGGAAGAGTGCAGAAAGTTGAAACAAGCAGTTCACATAATATGAAAAAAACTGGTGATTTCTCAAACTGGGGAACAATCGAGAATGGGGTGCCGCAAAGTTCGGTCTTGGGTCATCTGCTGTTCTTAATATATGTTAATGATCTGCCATTCTATATTCACGAAGATGCAAAGCTGGTACTTTTCGCCGATGATACAAGTATAGCTATCACACACAACAGAAAAGAATTAACTGGTGAAATTGTAAGTGATGTTTCTCAGAAAACCATTAAGTGTTTCTCTGCAAATGGGCTCTCATTATACTTTGACAAAACACAGTATATACAGTTCCACACAGTAAATGGAATGACACCATTAATAAACATAGACTTCGATCTGAAATCGGTAGCTAAGATAGAATATTCAAAATTTCTAGGTATGTGCATTGATGAGGGGTTGAAATGGAAAAAGCACACTGAGGATCTGCTGAAACGTTTCAGTTCGGCTACTTATGCTATTAGGGTCAATGCAAATTTTGGCGATATACATCTGAGTAAATTAGCTTACCACGCCTAGTTTCATTCTCTGCTTTCGTATGGCATCATATTCTGGGGTAACTCATCATTCAGTAAAAGAGTGTTCATTGCACAAAAGCGTGTAATCACAATTCAGCTACTTATGCTATTAGGGTCAATGCAAATTTTGGCGATATACATCTGAGTAAATTAGCTTACCACGCCTATTTTCATTCTCTGCTTTCGTATGGCATCATATTCTGGGGTAACTCATCATTCAGTAAAAGAGTGTTCATTTCACAAAAGCGTGTAATCAAAATAATTGCTGGAGCTCGTCCAAGATCATCCTGCAGACACTTATTTAAAGAGCAAGAGATCTTCACTGTAGGCTCACAACATATATATTCACTTATGAAATTTGTTGTTAACAATCCGAACGAATTCAAAAGTAATAGCAGTGTACATGGCTACAACAGTAGGAGAAAGGATGATCTTCACTACTCAAGGTTAATATTAACTTTGGCTCAGAAGGGAGTAAATTATGATGCCACAAAAGTCTTTGGTCACTTACTTAATAGCATCAAGAGTCTGACAGATAGCCATATAGCAATTAAAAGGAAATTAAAAGAATTTCTTAATTGCAACTCCGTCTACTCATTAGATGAATTTTTGGATATATTAAGTGGGTAATTTCCCCAACCCCCACAAGAAAAGAAATTAAAAATAATAAGTGTCATGTAATATTTTGTGTAATGTAATATCTTGTATAGACACCTTTTATTAACCTGACATGTTCCACATCACTACGAAGTGTCGTACTCTTAATCTATGGAACAAGTACTAATCTAATCTAGTCTAATCTAAACAAATCTAATTACACAATTATGATTCAATAACTGTTAATTGACATTTCCTTTTTTATGAAATACGTAGGGTAATAAAAGTACTGGAAACTACGTTAATATGACGAAAATATTTTGTGTGTAACAGCGATCAGATGTCTTTTAATCCTTAAAGGTAACTTTCGTTGTGAACTGCGTAGTACTGCTTTAGGGAATTGATGTCAGGGAGCTGATATTCAAATCTTATTCGCATGACGTAAATCAAAGATATCCACTCGGTAAGGATCCTTGCGAGTATCAACTGGTTTCGAATGTAACAATATGGAGGAAAATTGAGGTAATAAGCGCTTTGATTGTGTTATCTACATTAATATATCCACTGACATTTGAAATATCGTCATAGTAATTGATATCAGCATTGTTGGTCGATCAGGCAGTGTTTCCCGATTGCATCTTGAGGTATCGATGGAGCATCGCCACGTCAGTGTGCCACATAGTTAGAAAACCGGCATGGGGGCTACGTACGAGGTGCATTCGAGTTCTAAGGCCTCCGATTTTTTTTCTCCTGACTGGAAAGAGATAGAAACATGCGCATTGTTTTAAAATGAGGCCGCGTTCATTGTCAATACGTCCCAGCGATGGCATTACCGTACGGCAGATGGAATTTTACCGCCAGCGGCGAGAATGAGAACTGTTTTAAATACTTAAAATGGCGACGTTTTCCTTACTTGAAGAGCGTGCAATCATTCGTTTTCTGAATTTGCGTGGTGTGAAACCAATTGAAATTCATCGACAGTTGAAGGAGACATGTGGTGATGGAGTTATGGATGTGTCGAAAGTGCGTTCGTGGGTGCGACAGTTTAATGAAGGCAGAACATCATGTGACAACAAACCGAAACAACCTCGAGCTCGCACAAGCCGGTCTCACGACATGATCAAGAAAGTGGAGAGAATAGTTTTGGGGGATCGCCGAATGACTGTTGAACAGATCGCTTCCAGAGTTGGCATTTCTGTGGGTTCTGTGCACACAATCCTTCATGACGACCTGAAAATGCGAAAAGTGTCATCCAGGTGGGTGCCACGAATGCTGACGGACGACCACATGGCTGCCCGTGTGGCATGTGGCCAAGCGATATTGACGCGCAACGACAGCATGAATGGGACTTTCTTTTCGTCGGTTGTGACAATGGATGAGACGTGGATCCCATTTTTCAATCCAGAAACAAAGCGCCAGTCAGCTCAATGGAAGCACACAGATTCACCGCCACCAAAAAAATTTTGGGTAACCGCCAGTGCTGAAAAAATGATGGTGTCCATGTTCTGGGACAGCGAGGGCGTAATCTTTACCCATTGCGTTCCAAAGGGCACTACGGTAACAGGTGCATCCTACGAAAATGTTTTGAAGAACAAATTCCTTCCCGCACTGCAACAAAAACGTGCGGGAAGGGCTGCGCGTGTGCTGTTTCACCAAGACAACGCACCCACACATCGAGCTAACATTACGCAAAAGTTTCTTCGTGATAACTACTTAGAAGTGATTCCTCATGCTGCATAATCACCTGACCTGGCTCCTAGTGACTTTTGGTTTTTTACAACAATAAAAGACACTCTCCGTGGCCGCACATTCAGCAGCCGTGCTGCTATGGCCTCAGCGATTTTCCAGTGGTCAAAACAGACTCCTAAAGAAGCCTTCGCCGCTGCCATGGAATCATGGCATCAGCGTTGTGAAAAATGTGTACGTCTGCAGGGCGATTACGTCGAGAAGCAACGCCAGATTCATCGATTTCAGGTGAGTAGTTAATTAGAAAAAAAATCGGAGGCCGTAGAACTTGAACGCACCTCGTAAAATATTGTTGACGTACCGCTGTACAGTAACGGTGCCACAGATGACAGCCTAAGAGGTCCTGCTATGAAAAGGAATGACACCCCAGATGATGACTGCTGGTTGTCAGGGCGTATTGCGGTCGGCTGCCGACTGGTATTCCACAGCTGTCCAGGACAGCTCCAAACACGTCTTTGGCCTGGAATATCATTGAGTGCAGTGAAACTGTCTTCAGTGCTGAGTATTCCACTTTTAAATGAGACCCAATAAGCAACGAAGACGTGTGTAGAGAAGGCTAGGACAGCGGCGGGAGACCAACGTAATTTTCGCTCACTGCATGGTCAAACAATCAGGAATGATGGTCTGGGGTGCCATTTCTTTTCATAGCTGGACCTCTTTGTTTGTCATCTGCTGTGTCCTTACAGCACAGCGGTAGGTCGACGATATTTCACAGCCCAGTTTGTTGCCCTCCATGGCGCACCATCCTCGTAAGATACTACCCGCTAGTACACAGCAAGGGTTTCTACTGCTTGCGGTGCCCTATGTTGGTCACAAAGGTCACCAGATCTCTCCCCAACTGACAATCTTTTGGAGCAGTATTGGCAGGACCCTCCAAAGATCTCGGGATTTTGAAGATCTAACGCACCAAAGGAGAGAATAAAACATGATCCCTCTTGGGGACATCCAACATCTCTATAAGTCAATGCCAATCCAAATAACTGCTCGTATAAGGGCCATAGATGGATCAACACATTATTTACTTGCATAGTTATTGAAACCTTTTCCCTTGAATAAACCATCTAACGATTCAAAAATTGCTGTCATTTCGTTAACCTGACATGTAAATCACATGTTTCCATTTCGGTCCCGTTTGGATAACTTATTCGTGGTGTGTCCTATTTTTTTGTCTTAGAAGGTACACCAGTGTTAGGAAATTTCTTGTACATCTAATAAAAAAACACTTTTTGGATGTTTCATGGTCTCTTTTTCTCACAACAGGGCAGATTGCTTGCCCAACAGTGTTTGCGAAGTTTCCGTAAATTGCTCACTGCTATGCCATTTTTCCAGGCCATATTAAACTTGTTGTTAATTAAACGGTAGTACCCTAACTACAACAGAGTCGTCTGAACAGTTTTCCCACATTTGGCGCATAGAATGTGACCATAGCCTTACGTACTGATTACGTGAAGAATGTTCAAAGAAGATCTGATAACATAAATTATATTCTTCTCAGCCAATTTGGAACTACATCTACATCTACATGACTACTCTGCAATTCACATTTAAGTGCTTGGCAGAGGGTTCATCGAACCACAATCACAGTAACTCTCTACCATTCCACTCCCGAACAGCGCGCGGGAAAAACGAACACCTAAACCTTTCTGTTCGAGCTCTGATTTCTCTTATTTTATTTTGATGATCATTCCTACCTATGTAGGTTCGGCTCAACAAGATATTTTCGCATTCGGAAGAGAAAGTTGGTAACTGAAATTTCGTAAATAGATCTCGCCGCGACGAAAAACGTCTTTGCTTAAATGACTTCCATCCCAACTCGCGTATCATATCTGCCACACTCTCACCCCTATTACGTGATAAAAAAAAAACGAGCTGCCCTTTTTTGCACCCTTTCGATGTCCTCCGTCAATCCCACCTGGTCCGCAGCTCGTGGTCGTGCGGTAGTGTTCTCGCTTCCCACGCCCGGGTTCCCGGGTTCGATTTCCGGCGGGGTCAGGGATTTTCTCTGCCTCGTGATGACTGGGTGTTGTGTGATGTCCTTAGGCTAGTTAGGTTTAAGTAGTTCTAAGTTCTAGGGGACTGATGACCATAGATGGTAAGTCCCATAGTGCTCAGAGCCATTTGAACCATTTGAACCAATCCCACCTGGTAAGGATCCCACACCGCGCAGAAATATTCTAACAGAGGACGAACGAGGTGTAAGCTGTCTCGTTAGTGGACTTGTTGCATCTTCTAAGTGTCCTGCCAATGAAACGCAACCTTTGGCTCGCCTTCCCCACAATATTATCTATGTGGTCTTTCCAACTGAAGTTACTCGCTGATTTAACACCCAGGTACTTAGTTGAATTGACAGCCTTAAGAATTGTACTATTTATCGTGTAATCGAATTCCAACGGATTTCTTTTGGAACTCATGTGGATCACCTCACACTTTTCGTTATTTAGCGTCAACTGCCACCTGCCACACCATACAGCAATCTTTTCTAAATCGCTTTGCAACTGATACTGGTCTTCGGATGACCTTACTAGACGGTAAATTACAGCATCATCTGCGAACAGCCTAAGAGAACTGCTCAGATTGTCACCCAGGTCATTTATATAGATCAGGAACAGTAGAGGTCCCAGGACGCTTCCTTGGGGATACCTGATATCACTTCGGTTTTACTCGATGATATGCCGTCTATTACTACGAACTGCGACCTTCCTGACAGGAAATCACGAATCCAGTCGCACAACTGAGACGATGCCCCATAGGCCCGCAGCTTCATTAGAAGTCGCTTGTGAGGAACGGTGTCAAAAGCTTTCCGTAAATCTAGAAATACGGAATCAACTTGAGATCCCTTGTCGATAGCGACCATTACTTCGTGCGAATAAAGAGCTAGCTGCGTTGCACAAGAACGATGTTTTCTGAAACCATGCTGATTACGTATCAATAGATCGTTCCCTTCGCGGTGATTCATAATGTTTGAATACAGTATATGCTCCAAAACCCTACTGCAAACCGACGTCAATGAAATAGGTCTGTAATTCGATGGATTACTCCTACTACCCTTCTTAAACACTGGTGCGACCTGCGCAATTTTCCAATCTGCAGGTACAGATCTATCGGTGAGCGAGCGGTTGCATATGATTGCTAAGTAGGGAACTATTGTGTCAGCGTAATCTGAAAGGAACCTAATCGGTATACATTCTGGACCTGAAGACTTGCCCGTGTCAAGCGATTTGAGTTGCTTCGCAACCCCTAAGGTATCTACTTCTAAGAAACTCATGCTAGCAGCTGTTCGTGTTTCAAATTCTGGAATATTCCATTCGTCTTCCCTGGTGAAGGAATTTCGGAAAACTGCGTTCAATAACTCCGCTTTAGCGGCACAGTCGTCGGTAACAGTACCATCGGCACTGCGCAGCGAAGATATTGACTGCGTCTTGCTGCTTGTGTACTTAACATACGACCAGAATTTCTTCGGATTTTCTACCAAATTTCGAGACAATGTTTCGTTATTAAAGGCATCTCGCATTGAAGTCCGTGCCAAATTTCGCGCGTCTGTAAATTTTAGCCAATCTTCAGGATTTCGCGTTCTTCTGAACTTCGCATGATTTTTCCGTTGCCTCTGCAACAGCGTTCGGACCTGATTTGTGTACCATGGGGGATCAGTTCTATCTCTTACTAATTTGTGAGGTATGTATCTCTCAATTGCTGTTGCTACTATATCTTTGAATTTGAGCCACATCTCGTCTACATTTGTATAGTCAGTTCGGAAGGAATGAAGATTGTCTTTTAGGAAGGCTTCTAGTGACACTTTATCCGCTTATTTAAATAAAATTATTTTGCGTTTGTTTCTGATGGATTTGGAAGAAACGGTATTGAGCCTAGCTACAACGACCTTGTGATCACTAATCCCTGTATCAGTCATGATGCTCTCTATCAGCTCTGGATTGTTTGTGGCTAAGAGGTCAAGTGTGTTTTCGCAACCATTTACAATTCGCGTGGGTTCGTGGACTAACTGCTCGAAATAATTTTCGGAGAAAGCATTTAGGACAATCTCGGAAGATGTTTTCTGCCTACAACCGGTTTTGAACAAGTATTTTTGCCAACATAGCGAGGGAAGGTTGAAGTCCCCACCAACTATAACCGTATGAGTGGGGTAATTATTTGTTACGAGACTCAAATTTTCTCTGAACTGTTCAGCAACTATAGCATCGGAGTCTGGGGGCCGGTAGAGGGAGCCAATTATTAACCTAGTTCGGCTGTTAAGTACAACCTCCACCCATACCAATTCGCACGGATTATCTACTTCGACTTCACTACAAGATAAACCACTACCGACAGACACCAACACTCCACCACCAATTGTGCCTCATCTATCTTTCCTGAACACCGTCTGAGACTTCGTAAAAATTTCTGCAGAAATTATTTCAGGCTTTAGCCAGCTTTCTGTACCTGTCACGATTTCAGTTTCTGTGCTTTCTATTAGCGCTTGAAGCTCAGGAACTTTCCCAGCACAACTACAACAATTTACAACTACAATTCCGACTGTTCCTTGATCCAAGCACGTCCTGTATTTTCCATGCACCCTTTGAGATTGCAGCCCACCCCGTACTTTCCCGAGGCCTTCTAACCTAAAAACCCACCCAGTCCACGCCACACAGCCTCCGCTACCCGTGTAGGCGCCAGCTGAGTGTAGTGAACTCCTGACCTATTCAGCGGAACCCGAAAACCCACCACCCTATGGCGCAAGTCAAGGAATCTGCAGCCAACACGGTCGCAAAAACGTCTGAGCTCTGATTCAGACCCTCCACCCGGCTCTGCACCAAAGGTCCGCAGTCGGTTCTGTGAACGATGCTGCAGATGGTGAGCTCTGCCTTCATCTCGTAAGCAAGACCAGCTGCCTTCACCAAATCAGATAGCCGATGAAATCCAGAGAGAATTTCCTCAGATCCAAAGCGACACACGTCATTAGTGCCGACATGTGCCACCACCTGCAGCTGGCTGCACCCTGTGCTCTTCATGGCATCCGGAAGGACCCTTTCCACATCAGAAATGACTCCACCCGGTATGCACACGGAGTGCACCCTGCATTTCTTCCCCTCCTTAGCTGCCACATCCCTAAGGGGCTCCATTACGCGTCTAACATTGGAGCTCCCAACTATCATTAAGCCCACCCTCTGTGATTGCCCGGACCTTGAAGGCTGAGAATCTTCCTCTGAAACAGGGCAGACAGCTGCATCTGGCTCAGCCAGAGACAGTGGCTGAAACCTCTTTGTCAGACGCACCGGGGAGGCTTTCTGATCAGCCTCCGGGGACGTCTTTTGCTGCCTGCTACGCTTTGGAACGACCTCGCAATCAATCACAGGAGAGGGCTCAGCCCCACTGCGGGCAGCAACCGGGGCAACCACAGCGGCAGACCGATCTGGGGACAGAGGGACGAGGTTGACATCCCAGTGATACCCAAGTCCGGCTCCCCACAGTGGTGCCCATTGGCAACAGCCTCAAGCTGCGTGACCGAATTCAGCGCCGCTTGCAGCTGTGAGCGAAGGGATGCCAACTCAGCCCTCATCCGAACACAGCAATCACAGTCCCTGTCCATTCTAATCGATGTTGAACAACAGTTACTGAAACACGAGTCCGTGCCTAGAAAACGCAAGGGAAACACGCAAAGAATGTATTAACTAACCTGTACAAATGCCTAACGACTGCACTACAATCTGCCTGAATTTACGATTACAGTAACTAAAACTCGAAATTACACCTCCTATACGAAACTCACACGCAATTTAATTAAGAATCTACGAAGTAAACACTAAAGCGCGATGCTACAACTCTCTAATACTATAATACGCCCTAAATTTATGAATTAAACAATGAAAGTACCAAAAAACACGCAAAGAAATTAAGAATTAAACTATGTAACAACTAAGTAAACTAGGGGTATACGACTTGCTGCTGGCAGCTGCTGATCCAACGGCGGCAGGGAGCACACTGGCTGTGACCAACCGACACTGGCCGTTCAAAACAAAAATAGAAGACAGACTATTACGCGAATTTACACTATTCAGGTACTAAAGCGCGATGCTACAACTCTCTAATACTATAATACGCCCAAAATTGATGAATTAAACAATGCAAGTACCAAAAAACACGCAAAGAAATTAAGAATTAAACTATGTAACAAATAAGTAAGCTAGGGGTATACGACTTGCTGCTGGTAGCTGCTGATACCACAGCGGCAGGGAGCAGACTTACTTAGTTACTAATTCGTATTGTTTCTTTTGCGCTAATGCTCAAGGTGATATCTTGTCTGCCACTGGGACGAAATTTCGTGCTAGGTTGCCAGAACAGTTCTGATGCTCTGATTTGTGATTTTTCACAGCGAACCCACGCCCGGGTTCCCGGGTTCGATTCCCGGCGGGGTCAGGGATTTTCTCTGCCTCGTGATGGCTGGGTGTTGTGTGCTGTCCTTAGGTTAGTTAGGTTTAAGTAGTTCTAAGTTGTAGGGGACTGATGACCATAGATGTTAAGTCCCATAGTGCTCAGAGCCATTTGAACCATTTTTTTTTCCACAGCGAAAGCATTATGTAGCAGTCTAGCATGTGTGAGACTGGTTCCGATCTATCTTCCTATCACAGTCATACAAGGACGCTCTGCGACTGTTTTTGGGAATTTGGTATTGAACCCACAGTCTGCAAGGTAGGAAAATACATCTCAACCATACACAGCTCAGAACAGATTAGCAGTAGGGACAGTGATGTAATCAGACAATGATCTCAGTGTCTGTTCCACTACACTCCATGCAAAGGAAACACTACGGCTAACAGAATTTAATGTACGGGTTCAGGAGTAAAAATATGATTTCAAATTTGAAAATCTTAAGTTTTCGTTATTAAGGTTTATTTTCACTCTAAGTATGAGTTCGTGACATGGCAGTGCTAGCAAAATTACATGTAGGATGGTAAAATATTGGTCCTGAGTGTTCACACCTGTGAAACGAAATTCCTAACTGTTACAAGGTTCTATAATGGTAATATGGTTTGATGATTATTTCTTGGGGTAAAAAAAAATACAAACAGACTGATAACAATTTCACTAAAATGCACAATGAAAATACCCAAAATTGAATGAGGGCCGGTAAAGAGTAATCAAAAAGAAGTACACAACGAAAACATCTTAATAATTTCAGATTATAAAGCACTCTATAATGACTGATCAATCCTTTTCATTAGATCACATATCTCGCATTTCTGCTTCAGTTGAGCCTGCCAATAGCGAATATGTTTCACTGTAGGTCATGATTGAATATACAAAAATTAGGAGAGTGTCAGTTGAATATGACTTGCCGGCGTAGCACAAGCACATGTATTTACCTTTGATCGGCGGCAGCAGTGGCTGCTATTGGTGCGAACTGTCAACCTGAGAATCTGTTCCAAATCTCTCTCAACTGTTAAACACCAGTCAGATACATTTCCTACATCTTTGATGGAGTTCAGACTCCTAACTGTACTTTATATAATGTATCAGTACCACAGATTAAGATAGGGAACTCAGATTTGGTGCAATATTTCTGAACGCACAAGTTACAGCCAGATGCGGGCTTGATTGCACTAAGTTAACACTGGCCAGCGGTTGCGAAGTGGAATGAAGGTCACAGGGGCCATCGAACCGCTGAAAAGAGTAAACGCAGCGGTTCGCATGTAGCAAGCTACAGACAGAAGGGCCCTCTGGCGCAACCGTGGTGTGGGGCGTACATGACTCGGAGCGATGCGTTAGCGACACAGAGGGATGCAGCCGAGTATAAATAGGTGTGGTTTTCTAACGAGATTCTTTGAAGTGCGACAGCTCTCCTGGAGGGCGGGGCGTGCCACACTACCGGCGACACGCAGCAACAGCGGGTCGTTGGTTCGACCCTCTGAGGCCGACGCGCCAGGTTGGGCCACTCTTACGGGTCGCTACCGTAGGCAGTCGTCTCCCGACACACGCTGGAGACTTACAAGGCGAGGGCCGCAGGTTCGGACGCCAGATACCGGGGGCGTTCGTTGCCGCCACGTTCCCAGCTACGCCAGCCGAGGAAGAAGCAGCAGTGAGCAGGCCTGCGGCTCCCGGCGGAGCAGGGCTGAGTCAACGAGGATGGTGGCGGCTGAGTCGGCTGCTGACGCAGCCATCCTAAACATAATCTGAACTCTACAGCTAGCGAACAAGGCTGGCACGACACAGCATTGCATTGCACAGGCCGCTGGGGGTACTTCCTGAGCAATGCGGGGCCTGTGAGGTGAACAAAGCTCTGTAAAGGAAGCGAATAAATCATTTGGAAAGTTCTCGAAGAGTTTTCATACGGCACCTTTTGGCACCCACTAGACAACATTTGGTGTCAGAATAGCTCACGTCGTCTGCCCAGTACGACGTTCGAGCCCACCACCTACAGTAAAGTCACAAGATGTGGTGAGTGCTTTCAATATTGTTCTTTTGAGTGTTGGACGTTTTTGTTCTTTCGAGAATGGCTCGTGGCAACCCACATTTTAGTTGTTTTGCGTATGTATGGCGTTTTTTGTTGTCAGAATAAGTGTTAGTGTATTTTTGACAGTACTATTTTGTTTTTCATCGCATTTGATTACTTTGCATTGGTTTATGATGTTACTGAGTATGATGATACAGAGTTATAGGAAGTCAGATTGTTTTTGTACATAAATGTTTTCTTCGGGACTACCTGGGAACGAAAGCAACACAATGGCAGAAAAAGGACGCAAGGTGCGTCGGAACTAGGAGCGGTGCGGATTTTGATGTAGAAGGTAACACAATTGATAGCGGACAATACGTAGTTGAGAAATGAATTAACATCTAGTAGTGAGCGGGAAACCGCATCTGATCAGTCATTGTTGCCTAGGGAACAGGGGATTGATCAACCGGCCGCAAGTTTGATAACTCCTTTTTCTGGCTAGGCATATGAGGATGAGCGTTCGTTTGTGGAAGACTTGGATATTTCAGCTGCGATGAATGGTGGGTCTGATGAGCAGTTGTTACTTGTAGCCAAGATTAGACTAACGGGTGAAGCGAAAAACATATGTAAGGTGTTCTGAGGCCTTAAGGAAGGCAGGACAGTTTAAGCAGTTAAGGGAAGGGCTTTTACAAAGGTACAAGAAACAGAATAGAACTCGGTACTTTAGTGAGAAGTTAAGTACAATGACAAAGAGACAGGGGGAGACGGCCGAGAAATTTGCGGACAGGATAAGGGAAATTAATGAGTATACTTACGAGGTGGGTCAGAGCGATAAAGCGAATAGTGTTATGTTGTAGGAGGCCAAGCAAAGGGCACTTGATGAATTTTTGAGAGGGTTATCGGCGCATATGTCACGGAAAGTGCGTGAAGGGACTCCGAAAGATTTGTATTCGACCATTCAGCTGGAAATTTAGTGTGAGGAAATAGACATGGCAACAGGAGTGCGCGAGAGGCAAACAGTATTTTCAGCGGGTGTAAAGTGTTATCAGTGTGGTCGTACGGGACGTGTGCAGAGGCAATGTACCCAGTCACCAAGGAATAGAGGAAGGGGTGGAAATCAGCAGCGTGGAGGATGAAGAAATTTAGATAGGAGAGGTGGACAAGTGTTAAACGACAGAGGGGGCCCAAGACCCACCTAATGGAGCTCCCATTTAATTTCAATGCTACTAGCACGTATGCAGAGATGGAACGTTTAGTGGGAGGATCCGTAGGAACTAAAAAGTTTAAGATTTTGTTAGACACAGGGGCGCAAGTGTCAGTGGCTACTAAGAATACAATAGGATGGAGGAAGTTAGACCCACTGCGTTATAGGTTGCGTGGAGTGGGGGATAAGCAGGTCACGCCTTTGAGGTCAGTGGCAGTTGACTTTCGCGTAGAGATAGTCCGATTTAATGCATGCATGGAGGTGGTACCATGGGTGAGCGAGGACTACGACATGATCCTATGAGTAGATATTTTGAATCAACATCATGCAAAAATGACCTTGACAACGAACTGTGAATCTTGGTGGAATGCTATTTCCGCTAGGGGAAACCTTTGTCAGTGCAGAGCTGTCGCGAGCGGCGTTCAATGAAATGAACAAACCAATTGAACCGCGTACATTGGCATTAAGGCTTAATTCGCATGAGTGTGTGTCTAGTGGCACTGGGAAGTCGCTTTGGGTAAGCGTGGAGTCGAATCTACCTGTGGGTACAGTATGTGTTATGGAACCATTGGAGGATAATGAAGATTTGGGTTTGTTGGGTTGTTCTCTGAAACGTAGTGTTGTACGCATACAGGAGGGGAACAACGGGCGAGTAGTTCCTATGATTGTGGATAATTTTAGCGCTGTAGACGCGAATTTGAGGAAAGTAGTTTTAGTAGCAAATTTGGATGCGTCAAATGATGAAGTCTGGTGTTCGAGAGGTAGGCCAAGCGATCAACCACTAACTGCCGAAAAACTGCATTGCGTGACGAAATTAAGCATTTGAAAGGAGAAGCAAGAGATCATATGAAAGGATTATTGTGGGAGTTTGAGGATTCATTTTTTCCACAAGGGCCGTTACCAACAACTCCATTAGATCAACATAGGATACCAACAGGGAATGAAGCACCGGTTTATCGTAAACCATACAGAATACCGAGGTATTTGCAGCGAATTGTGGAGGATTTCATTGATCAGCAGCTTGCGGACGGTATTATAGAGCATAGTAATAGTTGCTGGGAAGCAGGCATTGTCGTTGTGCCTAAAAAATCTGCGGATGGAACTAAGAAATACAGGTTCTTTTGTGACTACGGATACCTCCACAAGAAGACAGTAGTGGACGCATACCCCATTCCAAACGTGTCTGAGACTTTGGATTACTTAGGACAGTGCCAGTACTTTTCTACGATGGATTTGACAAGTGGCTATCATCAGTTAGAGGGGGCTCCAGAGGATCGTTCAAAAACTGCTTTCTCTACACCTGGAGGCCATTACCAGTACATTAGAAAGCCATTCGGTTTGAAAAACGCTCCGTCAACGTTTCAGTGGTTGCTAGACAGTGTCTTCAGGGATTTGAAACCACGGCATGGTCTTGTTTATTTGGATGACATTATAGTGTTTTCAAGTAGTATGGAGCAACATAGACAGCGGTTAAGGGAAGTATTTATGAGGTTAAGAGCAGAAGTGTCATTTCGCGTTAGAAGAAGTAAAATATTTTGGTCATATTATCAGTAAGGACGGAGTGCGAACAGATCCGAGGTTGGTACAGGCTGTAAGGATTGTCGGGAACCAAAAACAGTTAAGGAAGTGCAGTCAATCGTCAGACTTTGCAATTTCTGTAGCAAGTTCGTGAAGAGTTTTGCAGATTTAGCACAGCCTTTGTTACAGAAGGGTGTGAAATTTGAGTGTACAGAAGAGTGTCAGAAAGCGTTTGACAAACTGAAAGAAGTGTTAACAGCAAGTCCGGTTCTTGTGTTTCCAGATTTTGAAAAGGAGTTAATACTAGCATGCGACGCATCGAATCAAGCATTAGGGTGCGTTCTTAGTCAGGATATGTATGGGAAAGGACATCCTGTAGCCTATGCGTCAAGGCAGTTGAATGCAGCAGAGAGGAATTACTCAACAACAGAGAGGGAGATGCTTAACGTAATCTATGGAATCACACATTTTAAATGTTATTTATATGGGAGAAGATTTCGGGTAGTGACAGATCATGCTGCATTGAACTGGTTGTTGGGGTTGAAGGATCCGTCTACTAGACTCGCTCGATGGGCTGTGGGGCTTAGTGAGTTCGACTAAGAGGTGGTGCACAAGTCTGGGAAGAAGCACGGTACAGCAGATGCACTAAGTAGAAAGGTGGCAAAAGTAGAAGTCATAGTTTATGACCTAGCAGTATGGCAAAAATTACAGGACGCGCACAACGATTGTAAATTGTATCGGACACAGCCACAGATTAATATGTACGACGGTCTTTTGTGCAGAGAAACGAAGTTAGGGCCAAGGCTAGTAGTTCCAGCGAAGTTGATGGACGAGGTTTTAAAGGGAGCTCATGATCACGTGTTATCCGTTCATGGAAGGTGTAGAGCTACGAAGTGGAGAGTGGCGGAGAGGTATTGGTGGAGAGGTAGGAAAGTAGATGTGTATCAGTATCTCAAGAATAGCATACCAAGTGCGCAGAGAGCAGATTTGAGTCGGAAACAGATACAGCTACAACGATTCCCGGAAGCAACATGTCCATCCTCTTTCCTGGGGATTGATGTCTTAAGACCTTTTAGGCGAACACCATCTGGGAACAGATTCGTTCTGACAATAATAGACCATTTTTCAAGGTATGTGGAGATGGTGGCTATGCCAAATCAACAGGCAGCAATGGTCGCGCAAGCGTTAGTGAATAACTGGGTTTTGAAGTTTGGTGTACCAGAGACAATAATTACTGTCCAAGGGTCCCAACTTCATTTCGGATTTACTGAAGGAACTTGTAACACCACAGCTCTTATGCTGTATGGATTTATTTTGATTTATTTAATGTCACATTGTGGATCTTCTGTAAATGTGTTTAAATCGATAACATAAAATTGTGTACTCTTTTCTTTGTTAAAACCTTTGATGTCGTGATTTGATTCTATGCAAAGTAGTGTATCTGTAATTTAAAGTTCTTTGTCCCATTTGGAGGGAACAGAACTTATTGTATGTAATTGTAATTTTGTGTGAATAATTTTTTGTAGAAGTGTCAATATGTGAAAATGTTTTGTTTTATTTAATGTATTTGTTTGCTGTTATGTAAATTGCTGATCCTCACTTAGGGCTTTTAGTTATTTTGTATGTAAAAGGTGTAGTGGTTCCCCTCTGGAACGGAAGTGCGTATCGCGCGCAAATTGTGGTTGGCATAGGTGGAAAAGGTGGAACTGATAGTCAGTCGGAGACGAGCAGTCAGTCGGAGACGAGCCACCAGTCGGAAAGGAGCTACGAGTCTGTGCACTGTCATTGTAAAGGTGCATATCGTGCTGATTCAGAGAGAGGCTTTTCCTGCTTCTTTCCAATGCCTCGGATGGGTGGATAAATGGCTGGAACTATTCTGGAATTTGTATGAATCATCGCCATGAAGATACGATAAAGTCCGGCAATTCTACCTGCAATTCCACCTACCAACATGCAGTTGCCACCACATTGCGCAATCACTGTAACGTAATACTATATTGATGTACAGTGAAGGATCAGCCTAATGGATTTGTTAGTGTGCTGAAATATAAGGTAATTCATATCGGAATTTATTTACCTACCTTGATTTTACTCCTCATCATAACAACTCTCAGGGTCCTCTCCGTTTGAAGTAAAGTGATTACCGAGTGCCCTTACTGAAAGTACGTTGAAGCCTAGAGCTTTGTTAAATAATGCCTCTTGAACTTATTAAAAAGATAGTTAAAGCTAATGTGGTAACAGAGTGAGTTAAAGCAAATGTTATTTGTCCAATAATAATTTTCCTATTGAAACTGTTATTTAAAGTGCTGTTACCAACTTCAAACTTTAGGCTGAGTCTTATAAAGTAAATGATCACGTTGTTGTCTGTAGTAAATTCTAAAAAGGAGAGTCAGTTTCTTGCAATTTTGTCAACATTGTGTTTCGTTGTAGTAAAAGTGAGAAAGCTGCAGTTGTGAAACGTTACATTCTCATGTATGCCAAGTGTTTGTCTCTCTTGTGTGCATATTAACAGTATAAAGACCACTCAGTTTGTGTAAACCCTGAAAGTGATAGTGTTTTTCTGTACCTGTTATAATTTTGAAAATAGTTCCTGCTGCTCTAACTGTTAGCTTCAATCTTAAAACATATGTGTGTTAGAGTTCATTGCACTCGCGTGTTGCTAAGTCTAGGTTGTGTCTGTCGTGTTGTCCATTATAGTTACTTATACCTACTTTCATAAACGAGAATGTTAATCTTTCTCTTGCCTAATTAGGCTGGCGACCGTTTCCCTTATTCTATAAACAATATAGCTAGGCAAAATTTTGTTTGTCACTATTCCAATATTAACGTAATTCTGACTTTCATTTCCGATAAGCCACCTCCGTTAGGAACAACACGGTCAAACTAACAAAATTCCTCTCAGAGGGTAACACTGCTCTGTTGCTTTGTGCCATAGTTGCTTTTACAAAATTGTTTTATGTTACAACCTGCTTCTAGCGTTGAGGTTATGGTACAGAGTAGCAGAAGGGAGTGTTATACGTGGCTTTTCCGTGACAGGACTCTTTGTTCTGTTGGGGTATACTACGTAATTAACCAAATTTGGTATTAGATTACGTAAGCTACGTAAACGCTGTTGTAGTGTTATGTAAATTATTGAATTATGTAAATTATTGAACGTAAAGAAGTTGAGGACGAGCGCGTTGCATCGACAGGCCAACGGAAGGACAGAATGGGTACACAAAACAATCGAAAAGATGCTCAGTTTTTATGTGGATTCGCATCACCATCAGTGGGTCGAGTATTTGAAGCATATTGTATGCGCGTACCTCCATATGAGGTAGCGTACGGGCGAAAAATGTCGTCACTGTTTGATTTAGTGGAGCTACAGAAAGGAAGGACTGGTGAATCTGTGTGTCAATTCGCGATTACAATTCGGTATGTTTGGAAAAGAGTACAAAAGGCGAATGCAAGGGCTTTGGAAAGGCAGGAAGACGCAGTAAAACGGAAAGGAGGTGTACCCCAGTATGGGGTGGGGCAATGGGTAATGCTGTCCAGCCCCTATACACAAAAAAGGAAAACGAAGAGGTTCCTCACGAGGTATCAAAGGCCATGCCAAGTTGTTGAAACCACATCTCCCGTTAATGTTAAGCTTCAGCTGGCAACTAGAACGACGATAGTACACGTTGGGCGATTGCAGCCATTTAAGGGTTGCCCGGATGTGATTCCAGGCGTGTCGCAGGCAGGACATAGGAGAAAAGAGAGACTGTAGAGAGATGGCAAGCGCAGAGAAAATCATTAAGATAGAGTACAGCATGAAGTACCATATGCTGTGCGATCTAGAAAGTAGTAGAGTATTTGTACTTTTTTGTTTTTTTTGTTTTCGTGTCATGTAACATTGGGTTTGTTAAGATTTATTAGGCATTGTGAGCCTGCTAGGGGCAGCAGTCTTTTTGAAGAGGGAGGAAGGGTGATGGTGATCCCTGTCCTCAGGTCACTGAAAAGGGAAGTGTAGCGTCTGACGTATGTGGAGTGTTGTTGGAGGAGACATCAAACGCAGTTCGGGAGAAATAAATGCGTCAGAGTAAATTTTGCGGCCAAGCCGTAATAAATATGTGTTGAACGATGTCAGAGTCGTACGATTTATCATTTAAATTCTTAGTTATCGACAGTGCTGTTCCGGGAAAGTCTTGTTTATTGTACAAGTTCATATAATCTAAATTTCAGGATGAAAGTAGTCACATAATCATTGTTGAGTTTGGATAAAAAATAGTGAATGTTGGAGGAAAATCTGTGAAGCAACAAATATGGAATACGTGCAAGGTGCAGTTGTTTTTAACTAAGGGGAAAAGGAATAGACTGTTCAAGGGACATCGTGGAACCCAAATCGATGTTGCAACAGGTCGGGATGCATTGGATCTTCTCCGCCTTCGAGAATTTGGTAGTAGTAGCAAGTTTCTCTTTGAGCAAGGAGTGTTTACGGAAGCGAAACGTATAGAGCTCGAGGAGAGCGTAATTTTTATCAACGGAACTAAGTGTAACATACTAGGACGAACCTTCCATCTGCCAGCGTCAATTTCAAGATTCACACAATAGAATGTTACGCAGCCACAGCTGTACTGGCCAGAAACCACTTTAGAGTGGAGTCTGACCTTGTTACATCAAACTCTGGAGCCAGTTCAGTTGAGATCCGTAAACCAGTTCGTTATAGAGCAAGAGGGGAGCATATCAGCTGAACAGCTTATTCAACATGTCGCACAGTATAGGGAAAGGCAACGGCAAATAACGATCATTATGAGAACCTCTGTGCCAAGTGTCATCGCAGCCTTAACTTTGTTATGTGTTGATTTCTTTCTGATCAGGCAGAGATCCCATTCCCAGAGGGATACAGGATAGTCGAAGTCCCAGTGGATTGGACGGCGAGGGCGTGAGACGAGCAGGTAAGGGGTTGATCGGGCAATGGTTGTCCAATAAGGAATTTTTACGTTTTGTTTCATGCCATTGTTTCAAGGGGAACTAGCACATTTAAGTTTTTTAGTAGTAGGTAAGAATGTCATAAGTGCAAATCCTAACAAGAGTAAGAGTTAGATAAAGGACAACCTGAGGACCAGACTTTCCGAAGAGGGGAATAATGTAGCGGCACCACAGATTAAGATAGGTAAGTTAGATTTGGTGCAATATTTCTGAAATCACAAGTTTCAGCCAGGCGCGGGCTGTATTGCAGTAAGTTACACTGACCAGTGGTTGCGAAGTGGAATGGAGACTAGTGGGGCCATCGAACCGCTGAGAAGAATAAACGCAGAGGTTCGCATGTCGCAAGCTATCGGCAGAAGGGTCCACTGGCGCAACAGTGTTGTGAGGGGTATGTGACTTGGAGCGATGCGTTAGCGAAATAGAGGCACGCATCCGAGTATAAATAGGTGTAGTTTTCTAACGAGATTCATTGAAGTTTGACAGATCTCCTGGACGGCGGGGCGTGTCAGACTACCGGCGACACGTAGCAACAGACGGGGCGACAGCATCCCAGTCCAAGGTGGGTCGTTGGTTCGACCCTCTGAGGCTGCGTCCGCAGCCAGCCAGAACGGACCACTCTTCAGGTCGTTACCGTGGACAGTCGTCTCATCTCCCGACACACGCTGGAGACTTACAAGGTGAGGGCCGCAGGTTCGGACGCCGGATAGTGGGGGCGGTCGTTGCTGCCTCATTCCCAGCTACGCCAGCTGAGGAAGAAGCAGCAGTGGGGAGGCCTACGGCTCCCGGCGGAGCTGTGCGGAGTCAGTGGGGACAGTGGCCACTGAATCAGCTGCTGGCGCAGCCATCCTGATGCAATCGGAACTCTACAGCTGGCAGACAAGGCCGGCATGACACAATGTTGCACTGCACAGGCCGCTGGGGGTACTTCCTCAGCAGTGCGGGGCCTGTGACACGGACCGAGGTGAACAAAGCTCTTTGAAGGAAGCAAATAAATCATTTGCAAAGTTCTCGCCAAGTTTTAATACGGCACCTCCTGGCACCCATCCACTACACTTGGTATCAATACGCCGCGTTTGGCGTCTGATGTCACAACACTAAATTACCTGGCATGGTTCACGCTATTTGGCGGGAATATTGTATACGTTGTTGCCCTCAAATCATTCGCAAGCGTTAACTGTCAGTGCTGAGTGCGATTCTCTGTACCAGTAGGGTTTGCAGTTTACCTCTTTACGAGTTAAGACGAACCTGTGAACAAGTGTACACATAATGGCTCTCGCAATCATCTCAACGCCGCGTGAGTCGCTTCACTCAAAACTCTACGATTTTCTGCAAGAAAAGAGGTTAATTACTCTGGCTGCAATTTGCCTATATCAAAGCTGTTGCCCACACGTTTCCGTTCTAGCCAGCCTCAGCGTTCGTACTCGTTATAACTCCACCCACTACAGTTTTTTGTAGCGTATTGGAGGCATAGTTTCATTCGTGGGGGAGAGTTTTAACACCTGCTACGTAATGCTGAGATAAACAGCGTTTCGTTTCGTGAAAGGTTTATCAAAGGTGTCTACAGAGAGTCACCAGTGTTTCGTGTTACATATAGATTTAAATTGAACTGTTTCAGGAATTCAGTTTGAGGTGTGTTAGTTGTTTGACACCTTACAGTTGAGTACAGATGTTGTTGTGTAAACTACGAGTATATGATACAACCTTCTTCGGATTTCAGTGGATAGCTGTCATGGGGTATTCTGAAACAGCAGTGGTCATTGTTATGGGCATATACTGTTGTACAGTATTGCTTTATTGTACTGTTCTCAGAACCATTGTTATAAACAAAAAACCGAAATAACACCGACGAATTTTTTTTGTTTTTCGAACGCACTGGAACAACTCAGTGATTATAAAAAAAAATATACCAGTAATACAGAGAAATAGGGTATCTATATATCACTTAAAGAGTACAAATGGAAAAGGTTCTAAGTATCCTTCTTTTTTTGCAAAACCATATTGGTTTCTCAGTACTCTGCTGCTTGTCTGTAGACTTAAACCAGGTTTATAACCAATAGAAAGTCTTTCAGGCACATGTTAGTAGCTACAATTATATGTGTGGTGCCTGATGAAGTTTTTAACTTGGCTATAGAAATGAAAGTTGCATGATATTTGTTGTTGTAATGAAAAATAGTAAACAACAAAATAACATTGGCAATTCAATTAAATCATGTGTCTTTTCATCATGTTATCTTCAAATGCAATATGCACGAAAACTGCTAAATATGGATAAAATTAAATACAAATAGTGTTGAAAAAACAATAAAAAAGAAAATGAGGTCTCGATCCAGTGCTTCAGTTATCCATTGCTCACAACATCTCACGTGATTCCTGGAAGTGGTCGAAATTATGTTTGCACCCACAACACGAGAATATCATGAAATGCTGTCAGTGCTTAGATATTACAACTTGATATATGGTGTCTGTTCCTTCGGACATAGATTATGGAGTTAAGGCAAAGGCTCCTGTGGGATATCCAGATTCCAGTCCCGGTCCAGCACAAATTTTCACTTATCGCCATTGAATTATTTCAGTTCTCTAATGTGGCTGACGTCGGTATATATCTTTCATCATGTGTTAGTAGACTGTGCACAGTATTTGGCTGTGCTGTACTTACAACTTGACTTCCTAAATTTAAAAGAAATGAAAAGTGGTTCTTGTTGTCTACAGTTCTACTAGCGAAAACTTAATGATGAATCTCTGCAAATCTGTTATCACAATTAAAACGTAGAACCTCAGATTTAATGACTGTGCAGACAAAAGCGCCCTTTACGCTATTTTGTCGAAAACTTACATTTTTGAGTCCATGGCTGTATACAAAATGCAAGTGGTAAATACTTTTCCGTATTCGGTAATATGGCAGTAGGATATGGTTTAGACAAAAATTACTCGACATCAATAAATAATGTAAAGCCCATTCCGTATTATATTTTTTGTGTGGGTCCATAATATTTGTAAATTTCTTTCTCGCAGGAACGTTTCTGATTCGAATGTCTGCTTTAAGTCAATTTTGCACTGTCGAAGTTCTTTGATCGTAGGTATTTGTCAAAGATTTTGTCAAACCTCTTCGACTAAACTGCTTCTCTGAAACTTTTACACTATTGTCAAATTTTTCTTCATGGTTGTTCAGGGATGATGCTGAACAGTCACTTGTATTTGCAGCAGCATTTTTTATTATATTGGCAGCTATCAAACTGCTTAAAAAGAAAGAGAAACCTAAACGACTTTGGGTCAAATCATTGATAGTGAGAAGAGAAACCCAATGTGTTCATTAGAATTTGCTTCGGGAGCCGCAGTGCAAGGTCATAAGGAGCTATGAAAATTATTTGAGAAGGGATGAACAAACATTTTAATTTGAAATCATCCACAGTGCAGCTACTTCGAATTTAGCGGGTGGCTGTAAGTAGTTGTTTATGACTGTATAACCACGCTTTTCAATTTTTGTAATCATATTTGCAAACAAGATTCTTATTTTGGAAATGCGATTTCTACTAAAGATCGTCTCATATTCCCGATAAGACTAGCAACAGGTGGAAGCTATTCGAGCTTGCACTATAGTATTCTCACCCCAAAGTATACCATTTCATCTATTGTTCCAGAAACATATGAACCAGCATATAATACACGTAAGAACGAATTTGTGAAGGTTAGTTTACGTAATGTAGTGTAGCAAATAAATATATTCATTTCACTTACATACAGTTCATTTACAAAACTTTTATTTCCACATCACCATATAATTCAGAGTCCATTTAATTTCTTCCTACATCATCCATGGTTATGCTACTTCTCAAACGGCCGGTGAGTACAGGTATTTACATACAGCCATGACTCTGTGTAGCATGGACTTGGCTATTCCTTAGTAGCTTTCCAAAAGACACCGAACATCTACGTCAGGTCACGCCATTTTCATACATGATGGTTTGTGGACGAGGAGCTGTTTCTCGATAGAGTCCCAGATTAGTTCCACGAGGGACATAACGGACGAATTTGGTTGCCAAATCCATCAACATGAGTTCGCTATCGTATTTCTCAAATCACTGTAACACGATTTTGAGTTGTAGCACTGAGAATTATCTTGCTGGAACAGGCCGTCGCCATCGGTGAAGACCTCAGTCACGAATGGATGCAGGTGGTCTGTAATACTTTCCACGTAGCCTACAACAAGCACAGAGCCTTTGCTTGTTACCACAGGTCCCACGGGAGAATGAGTCAATGTCCGCTATTACACAAGATTGCCACCACCAGTCTTCGTCGGTGAATGTTTCGAGCAGCAGTACGCCTGTACGACTACGTATCCAGACACGACCAACTACCTGCTGTAAGAATAATCGTGATTCCTCTGAGCAGGCAACATGTTTTCATTCATCCATTATAGATCACAAAAACCCTGTGTCCACTACTATCGTAACTGATGATGTGTTTGGATCAATATGGAAACAGAAAACAGGAGGCCTATCGAGAGGACGACATTGCGAAATACCTCGGGGTGTTCCTCGATAGGAGGTTCACATAGGCCTTGCACATACGTGACATCAGAAGCAGTGCAGTGCAGCGTCTACGCGACTTGTATCCTCTACTTATGGACCGGTCGTCGTTGCCTAAACACCACGGCATTACGCTCTGCTTAACACTGGTCAGACCGGTGCCGGAGAACGCTGCTGGGAAAGACCACTGAATTCACATACTGCAGCGCTGCAGATGCTGCAGAATCAAGAACTGAAACTTGCTCTGTGCCTCCAGAGTTGGTATTAAACTCGTCGAGTGCACCTAGAAACGGGTATCCCGCTGTTGCGGGACAGAATCCTGCAGACTGTTAACGTGTTTTACGAAAAGTCGGGTCAGTCCGGCAATCGGCTCTTCCCGGAACTGGGCCACAAGCAACATCGCTGGCTAACAACACGTTGGCCGGGCCTGCTACGGAAATAATTTTCTCCACAGATGCCTTAGAACAACTCACCTCCACGTTTCTTTACAGGATCTTGAGGAAAAGAATTTCCATATCACCTGATACTAATCCAGCAAGTCAGGAAATCGTTAACACCACATCGACTGATTTAGCAGGAATACAACTGTAATGTTTAACCCGCGCACATGCCGAAGAAGTAAGTCTCACCTGATAAACGACCAGCGACTAACTTGGCAAGACGGACTGGTTTTCTAGTGAACAGCCCCGCGTTCGATAATATACGCTGAGCGGTGTGCTGCAAAACAGTTGTAGCTACGCTAGCATTGTATTCTGTCGTCGTATCTGCAACTAAACGTAGCCTTGACTATTTATACAGTGAAGGCACAGACCCGACATCCACCTCTTCCGATTGTACGTTTACTTCCAAAATTTTGTCACTCACTCATGGTTTCAAGGTCCTTCAATATGTCTCCATAGAAGCTAAGGGACAGCCGAACAGCTTCCCCGTTGTCAAGGCGCAATGCCATAACAATCTGCCCTTTGTCAATTTCACTTACGTCAATCGACTTCCCCATTTGCGGCCCATATTATAGCTAGAAGGAATTTCCATAAGTCGTTGTTCCTCTCATATACTTTCCCTACATCGTCACATGTTCACGACGCGTCAAGTACCGTCCAGTCTCGTCATGCGTAGAGGCAATAGCGTTTTGGGTCATCTGTGCATGTATGTCATAATAAGAACGCATTTTTAAAAGATTGGTTCTCAAAAGTTCTCAGCAGTTACTTTGCTGAATTTAGGCATATCATTTACATAAACTTTCGCACATCCTAACGAATAAGAATGCTTGTTGAACTTCAAAAGGTCATTTCTGCCGGGCAGTGTGTCCCCACTATTACATTATCTGTAGAGGACGGACTCTTGCTACATTTCGTCCTGCTTGGGGCCCACACCATAGTTTTGTAATTCCCGACAACGAGTCTCGTTTAGACTAAAGTTTACCGCTCTCGTCGTGGGCGCCTTCTCGCAAAGTCTCTCAAAGAGAGGGCGTTGTATAAAAAGGAAACTGGGCTACAGAAATTTGCATATAAAATTGGATAGAGTGAGCCTTAAGGTTAGCGTACCAGTTAAGGATTAATTCGCAGGGAGCGAAAACGCGAGAACACGCATGCGGCCGGCGCTCTGCCATTTGCAGTCGCGTCACGCGCCACTCCGCCGCCCACCACGCCTCATCAAAATCATCATCAAGCTACGTTGCGTTCTGCTAGCGATTTTGTCTGATGTGTTGTCAACGGACTGGTAGGACGGTGTCAGTTTGAACCACATACAACAAATGAATACGAAAGGGTGTGATGAGTAAAATTAGTAATGATGTAGAAAGAGAATAAGTTATTTATGGGATAAAAACAACAAGCATAATCCCATGGTGCTCAATTTAGGGTATTCTGCAGTTTTTGAATACGTAAATGAAATTCTGTTTAGCATTTGTTGCTTCGGTAATATCACACGCTTTGTAATTAACCTTGATAGGTAGAGTCAAGACTTTTAGAAATCGTTACAGTTTTTCTAAATACTGTTACATGGCTCTCTGCAGATGGACTATCTCATAATTTCGGGAAAAGTAAATTCCATTCAGTTTTGTCCAATAAACAGATTGACACCAGCGGTAGTCAGTGAACAGGAATGAACATTTTTGGATGTTTCCATCGATAATAATGTGAAATGAAATGGACATATTATCAAGCTTCTCAAATAGCTATTTTCACTAACATATCGCTTGGCATTACTGCTAGTTTAGAGAAGAAACAAATCAACGTATCTCCTCACATTAATTTTGTATGGTAAACTTTCCTGGAGTTCGTCATCTCTGGAAATGAAACTGTTGATAGCGTAAAAGTGAGCATTTATATTAATATGCAGTGTTTACCTACAGTAGTTTGTACTCCAGTTTATCAGCAGATAGCAGTTTGGTATTATAAGTGCATCTTCACTATAGGTACAGTTAGACTGCTTTGTGAAAAACATTTTCTAACGAATAACCCAAAACAGTGAGAGAAGTGTATTGTAATATCCACAGAAACAACACTGAAAGAAAATTGACTATCGCTTACACGAAATGGCTTCGCATTTTCCAAGACGTGATTGACGACAGCTGTTTGTCACACACAAAAATTTATACCTGACCTGGACTCGAAAGCGCATTGCCCGCTAATCGTAAGTTGTCACCATAACTACTTCGGCTATCCGATCACGCCTCCAGCACCGGTCGAAACTTTCATATGTCACGGGGTTCTCAAACGTTACGCTAATAAATTTCGTGATTCGCGAAGAAGCAGAGGCAATTATTCGCTGTAATTTTAGCCCTTAGAGGTATAAATATATATTTTTTTGTTACAATGTCCATATACTGTGTCTGTACCTTCACATTAGAATATCCCAACATTCTAAAGAGAAGATACGCTGTATAAGCAGATATTGTAACCGTCAATAACATGAGTGTCATTTCTCAAATAACAGAACATAAAACTTGCTTCGCTACATGTTATACTAGTACAACATGTAATTGTTTCCTCTGAACAGTTCCTTCGATTTATGGGTGAGTTTTCATTTCAGTACTAGTATAGTGTGTCATAAATAATATACAGCATAAAACAGGACGGGCACAGTGAAATGGAATGTGGGAAAATGTTAATATGGGTTTTACATTACACAGGAACGAACGAGACACTTGTGTGAACCTCAGTAAATGATGTGGCTTATGAATTTTTATGAGTCTGTAAACGGAAAATTGCCTAAAGCAGAGTTTTGGGAAAATTACTGTACTAACTTAATCAGTTTCTAGGAAAAGGACAATTAACAAACCTTATGTACTTGAACAACAAACCACGTCGATTTAGTTTCTTGACTTTTACGCTTTCATACGATTCATTCAGTCCACAAAATTAATAAATTGCTATTTCTCAAACCATGTACGGGTTTCCTACAAGAAATTACGAAGGTAAACCATTACGTTGTAGTTTCTCTTTTTCTTATTTCTTGGAATAAAGCAAAATCTTAATCGATCTTCCAGACACTTGCTTCGCAACAAGTGCCGCCCATTTCTGTTACGTTGTCACAGCCATCATAATTAGGTGCTCCTCTTCAGTCTATTGGCTGATACATTTATTTCTCTTATGTGCAGCTCGCTGAGCAATCTTCAGTTCAGAATGAGCTTCGTATGTCTCACTACCGTGTTGCTATAAACCGATTACTATAGTTACCCTATTTGAAAGATCTTGATCCTTCCCATAGGGTAGCAAAGAATAGGCTTCATTTAATTTTGTATGGGAGGATATGGTGTATTGCCTGATTCATCCTAGAACTAACGCTCTAGGAAATTTGGAAGGAATCCATACCCCACAGTAATGGTCTTGGTAGTTTCATCTCCAAATGAAGTTTGACGATTATTTCTGTGGTTATCTCACATTGATCTGAAAATGTATGAAGAATACCTCAGATCATTTACTTCCTTATGTTAAGCAAAGTCATAAGGTCCCTTGCAAAATCAAGCATAGCATAGTGTATGTGTGTATGTCCAGTACCTCCATCCAAACGCCTTGATCGATTTCAACCACATTTTTCACAGATCAGTAGGCCCCACAACTATCAGTGCTGTATGTATATGAAGTCCTACCTTCAATAGGAGTAATAGATACGGGCAAAACCGTGATTATTTCCAGGATATAGGCTGCCCTGCACGACAGACATGTTGCATAGGAACAGTATTATCCTGCAAAATGAACCTGCTTTGCACAGCAGCCTACATGTTCAAAAAAGAAACTGCTATCCGACCATTGACCAGTAAACTTACTTGCATCAAAAACATTTTGAATTAGAGTAGTATCAGTGTGCCTTATCGACCTGCTTTGCATGGTGGCCTGTACGTTAGGGGCAAATAAATGATTTTTCAAGCCCATGATGTATGGTCTGCCCTGTGTGCCTAATGTGTTGTGGAAATAGTACTGGGCAGCTTCATTGACTTTATTGCAGGGGCACCACCTGCTGATGAGCATGGCTGAGGGAAGGTTGAGATGGTTAAGTGGAGAAAATAGACAGAGAAATGGGGTGATGGAAATGGACATACAGAATGAAGGAGGGGGGATGCATGCAAGAGATAGAGGTTGTAGAGGGATATTGGGCAGATGGAAAAGGAATAAAGAGAGGTGGAGATGGAAAGAGAATGCAGGGAGGAAGATAAGGTGTCAGAGATGGGCTGGAGGAAATGGACAATGAGAGTGGGGGGAGAGGAGATGAAGATACAGAGAGAGTGGAGAGATGGAGGCAGACAGGTGAGAGGATAACTTGGACCGACAGAGGGAGTAAGAGGTGGACACAGAGAGAATAAGGAGGAGTGTGTTCAGTGTAAGTGTAGACCACACTTGTAAGTGAAGCCATGGTGAAGTGGCTAGTATGTATATAAATCATACTGTGTGTGTCTGTCCAGGACACCCTGGAATGATTTCAAACAAATGTGTCACAGAAACAGCAGGTGTCATGAGTATCAGTACTATGGG
The DNA here is from genome assembly GCF_023864275.1 of Schistocerca cancellata. Lineage (NCBI taxonomy): Eukaryota > Metazoa > Arthropoda > Insecta > Orthoptera > Acrididae > Schistocerca > Schistocerca cancellata. The sequence goes on from NC_064629.1 coordinate 904,088,201, forward strand.
CCTATAAAATCCTAGCTTCAGCTGGAGCATAGATACATACAAAGCATGTTTTTCCAGCCCCAGGCATATAGGCTGCCCTGCATAAAAGGTATGTTGCATGGGAACAGTATCACCCTAAAAATGAATCAACTTCACAGGGTAGCCTATATGTCAGGGAAAGAAACATTTTTCTGGTCCCCAACATATGGGCTGCCCTCCATGATATATATGTGTGTTGTGTTGGAGCAGTATTAGCCTACTTTGTAGACCTGCTTAGCATGGCGGCCTATATGTTAGGGGCAAATAAATCATTTTCAAGCCTCTGGTATGTAACCTGCCTTGTGTGATAGGTGTATAGTTAGAGTAGTATGGGCCACTTTTATTGAACGGTACTGCAGGTGCTACATGTGGAGATGAGCATGGCTGGGGACTGTATGAGATGAATAGAGGAGGGAATGGACAGAGCAAGGAAGAAGAGGATGAGAGATGAGAGATGGGGGAATGCATGAGGCAGGAAGAAGATGAAGGTGGGTTTCAGGCAGATGAAAAAGGGAGAGGGGGGCCAGAGATGGAAGGAGAGTGGGAGGGTGGGTGAGGCAGGTATGGCCTGTTGAAGGAGGTGGACGAAATGTACAAAGGGTGTGGATAGAGGAGATGAAGAGATGCAGACAGTGAGGAGGCGGCAGGGAGATACAGGTGGGAGACTAAAGTGAACAGACAAAAGGAACAAGAGGTGACCAGAGAGAGAGGGAGAGGAAGAGGTGTTTTTAATATAAGTGTCAAACAAATATGTGGGTGAAGCTTCGGGTAAAAGGCTATTTAATCCAATAAATCTGAAGCCGGTATCAGCCATCGTCATCTCTATATTAAAGTGGCCTTTCAACATGAAATGACATCACATGGATACTGCTTAGAAGCTCGAAATGAGTCACTCATTTCTTCATTGCATTAGATGTGGTGTAATCAATCTATATTCGTCTTTTCAACTACTTACACGCACTGAATTACATTCTGATATGTTAATGGTCAACTACATGACTTTTCTTCGAAGTTTAACTTCTTGCACGTCTTACTGCACCGTGCAACAACTGTCTAAGATATGTGTATTCTGTATTTACAACATTTTTGTCTGAAAACTACTTCTAGTGAATCATAAAGTATAGACTGGATAGTGACAGTTTTATCACTGTCCTCTAATCTACTGCCTATCCAAGTTTCACTTCAGGTGTTGGGAACGATATACTGATAACGAAATCTTTAGTCAACTCGCAAGACTAGTAAGCCTCTATGGTGAAGTCAAACAACATTTCATCCTTTCAATTATTCTCTTTCTAAAAGCGTATACACATACAGTATTTAGTATACGAAGTACAACGTATACGAAGTGTTAAATGGCATATGTGTACTCATAAATATTCCAGAATTTTTATTTCTTTACCTGTTCTACTTCTTAATAACCTTCAAGGGCTCTAAGACTTGAGGTTTACTAAGTATGATTCCTGATTTAAAATCCTGTTAAAACGGTACAGAAAGAGACTAACGTACCAGCTCGATGCCTGAAACATGTGGAATCCTTCAAGTGTTACGGCACCTTCTGACGGATGATAACCGCACTGCTAAGTCCCAGTTTGCTGCTAGACATTTTGAAATGGGAACAGACCTACCAGAATTCGTGCCAGTGAGCAATAGTTTCCCACCCGTTATTTTTAGAAATTAGGTTTTACGTGATTTTTCCTAAATCACATAAGACTAAAATCAGGATAGCCCCTTCCTGTACCATGTACGAGTATATCTATTCCGAGCTTGTTAAGAGAAGAGAATGAAGAAAAAGATTTGACGTGCCGTCCACAAATAGGTTGTCAGCGATGGAGTACAAAATCGGTTGGGGAATGGCCATGGAATATAAACGGACATGTCCGCTACGGATCAACTGTCCCAGAATTTGCCGCAAACGTTTAGAAAAGACACGGAGAAGACTACATCTCGATGACCGTACGAGGACTTGAACCTCCGTCCTCATAAAGGCAAGTTCCCTGTCTTACCATTGGGCCACCACTCTCAGCCACGTACGTCTTCTCCATCCTAAATAATCATGTTGTGCGCAGGACACAAAACCATTTATTCATTGCCGGTTTCCTTGAGGCTGTCCGAAGCTAATAAATTTATATATTTCCCTTCATAGTGGGACTTGGGTATTAAGTTCTTTTTTGCTATATTATAATATATAAACGGAAAGCAGTCAATGTTCGTTTTATTACAAGTCATTTCAGTAACACTTTTTAAAGTCCATTTGAAGTGTTCAACATTAGTTCGATTCACTCGTAAAAAAGGAAGAAAATTGGGAGAATTTTTTTCGTTAAGAGTACGTTTACAACAGGACTGATCTTAAAAAAAAATCCGTGGAATATAGAAATAATCTCTATTTCATGCTTTTTGGTTTCTTAAAGACATGTATGAGATTTGATGGGGATCAACAAATACAGATCTTAAGCTACAAGAAAATTTGAGTATATTAATAAACACTAAAAATATTCTGAACCGGCAACAGTTTATGACAATCACAAGAGTAGTAAGTATTCTTCATTTACTAAAGTCTCTGGTTGATACATAAGACTAAAAATAGCAATGAAACAGTGTGAATAATATTTATAACCAAAACATTTTTCAGATTATTCTCTAATGTGATGCTAAAACTTCTGTTTTCAAAATCCAGCAACAGTCCTCCTGCGTGGCTGGGTTCCATCGGCACGGAGCTAGGTTTCCTGGGAACTGATCTAGGTGTCAATGGAGGCGATGGCGTTTTAAAGACATTCGGCATCCCATGGCGTTATTTGTTCTCAGGAGGGTTGTACCAAGACATTTGTAATATATCTTCTTTATTCTGCCAAGAAGTTCTGTCACTGCCATCACAGATGCCTTACATGTGACTTCCTACCTTTTATTAAGCCAATTCTAAAATTCTGAGTCACTTTTCTGGTATCAGATCCATTGCAAATTAATTGTGAAAATTTCCTTAAATCTGCTTAGGAAAGAATCGTGTCAAATACTTGAAAACTACTTAATTACTTTCTAGGAAAGGGATAAAATTTGGAAATTTGTGGTAAGGACTATGGGACCAAACTGCTGAGTTCATCGGTCCCTAGGCTTACACACTAAGCAAACTAACTTAAACTAACCTGCGCTAAGGACAACACACACACCCATGCCCGAGAGAGGACTCGAATCTCCGACGGGGGGAGCCGCACGAACCGTGACAAGACGCCTCAGACTGCACGACTACCCGGCGTGGCAGGAAAAGGACCATTACCAAACATTAAGTACTTGAACAGCACGTTCATAAAGTCTTTAAAGTTCTACATGACGTTTAGGAGGAAGTACGTTTTTGGGATAAGCGCTAGCACCTAAACCGGTGGCGTAAAGTTCCTGATCACCAGTCTTTGCGCCAAAGTTCTGGTTTAAACATACAACGTCTCCGCAGTGTCTCATGAAATGAGGGCTGTGACACTGTTGATGATTATCCGTCCGACGGATAGGGACGTTAAGCTTGGCGGTCTCCTTACTGCTATTCGAGAGGAGTTGTGTGTAAGCCAGACCCGGGTTTCACCGTCTCCCTGCTCTCATCACCATTATCATCATCATCACATAACACAAACACTGCACTACACTACACAACAAACACACACACACAATAAATACATATAGTGTTACAAATATTGTAATGGAACATGTTGTAAAATAAATAAGCAAACAAAAAAGTATAAGAATTTGGACGTGCTTGAGATAAACTAAGAGCGCATAAGATAAATATTTTTCACAGGGCTGATAAGATACTCTTACGAACCTGTCTCGTTTAACGAAATGGTGTCCTGTAGTTCTGTTGTCCCATAAGTATTAAATGAACAATGCTCTGTGTTACCACTTATAACCTTCAAATCCTAACACATTTGCCACTTAATTTCATCATACTTTATTCTCCTTAGAACTGTCCCCATTTTATCACACGTCTCTTCTATTGGAACTGAGTGAGCAACTCGGCTGTATGGTTTCTGATTCCCACTTTAAAGTAAAACAGCTGTTGATTAATCAATGAAGAGTCAACATTCTGGCTGGTCATGGTTTGCTTGAAGTTCATTCTTTAAACTGTTATTACAAGACAGACACAGTATGTACTTTCTTGCTTATAGGATTGTGTAAAGCAATATTTCTTTTCCTAAAGATGATTGTATTAGTAGTTTCGTGTTTTTCATGCTTGTAATCTTGAACCAAGAAGTTGAAATTACTGCTTAGGCAAGTCTAAGTACTGAACAAATCATTAATTACTTGATTATATGTGGTTCCTTACAGTCACTTGGTTCGTAAGTCAGTTCAAATTTCTTACAAGGGAAATTGTCATTTGAATCACTGTCGTCACTACACCCTGGAATTTCAGTACGTTACCATTCCAATACAGACACCAGTTGAGGTCAACCTTCTCCAAGGGAAACTGACAAATTAAGGTAGAAAATTAACTTTTAGCTTTCGTCACTCAAGAATAACAGTCATAAAAATGTTTAGTTGGCTCATAGTCACGATCGGCTGAAAGTCGAAGGTTTAAAACTGTGTGGACAATGAGGAAAACCCAAGTTCACGGTTTTGCGACCTCTTTCTTATCACAACTGTTGAGAGAAAAAATATGGATTCGTTGATGTCCTAGGAAAACTGTTTGTGGAGCTCTAAGGATTTATTAAGTTTGGTAATTCGATTTCTATCACATACTGGGCACCTCCACTCGTGAAAGGTTTCAATAAGGGCAGGAATCAAATCTAAGTATTCAATTTTAAACAGAAGTATCTTGAACTTAGGGATTTAACTTTGTATTGAACCATGTGTCCTGCGAGTTAGAAAGCGCTCTTCAAAGACAACTATTCGCATACTGTACGATAATGAAGCAGATATGAGCTATATATGTAACCCAAATATAGCATTGGTGTGTATGCTATTACTGAGGTAAGTCAAAAATGTTCAAATGTCTGTGAAATCTTATGGGACTTAACTGCTAAGGTCATCAGTCCCTAAGCTTACACACTACTTAACCTAAATTATCCAAACGACAAACACACACACCCATGCCCGAGGGAGGACTCGAACCTCCACCGGGACCAGTCGCACAGTTGAGGTAAGTCAACGATTTTTTTTCTTTTTTGTGCCATGATTTTCTCACAGCATGTGGAGCTACCATTTGCTATTCACGGATCGCTCATAGTGTAATCTGGAATCGTACATGGAACCTTCATTAAAATTATAGATCAAGTTGTGACTGATTCTATTCCTCACGCTGATTAATTCTTGTTGCTGAGTAAGAGTGACAGGCTCAATAACGAAATATGTTTAGGAAGACATAACGAATCATTAGTGTGTGTAGAGCAATAACTTGTGCAGTGGGTATTTTGGTGACCTTTAACAGAATCTCTCTTAGCACTATACGCTATGCGCGCGCGCCCACACACACACACACACACACAAACACAGACACACACACACACACACACACACACACACACACACACACACACACACACACATACATACGCGCGCCAAATAATAATAATAATAATTCCACAAGGCTGTTGTTGGTGGAACAGGTTCAACAGCTCAGAGAGTCTTATCACGTTCCACCGTGTAACTTGTACTTGGCCTCGTTTCTACAGTCTGCAGACAGGTTAAATATACCACTACAGTTAAAGGTGAAGTAACAACTTAAGTATGTTATTGGTTAACGGTATACTAAACATTCTGCCTGCATGAAATAGCAAAATTAGAGATAGATAAACTGAAAAAAAATTCATCACTTCGTCTGCAAGGGCAGATTAGAGGGTAATTTGAAGGTAATCTACACCGCTGGGCTTGAAAGCCGCTACGCCATGAAGGTGGCGTGCATCAAACGTCAAATCGGCATGAAATTTGTTACCTGCTTGGATTTGCAAATCATTAGTATTTCAGTGCAACAGGTCCAAACGGATTTCATTAATGTCATATACCTTCCGTAGATTAGGAAAGAGTAGACACCAGGTTTATAATTCGAGATGAAGGATGTTTGGAAGAAGGAGAAATGTCCAATAGCATACTGTGGTTTATCGTTCCGTGGTGTTGCTGCTCGTGTTGCTCGATACCACGACAGTCTTGCGAAACTGCTAATGTCAGGATAAGGAGGAACGTTCTCAAAGCAATGCTGGGTCACAACAAAGGTCACATTCGACCAAGAGAAAGGACATTTCTTTCTCTGTGATGTGCAGAATCGTACAACCATCTCACTTACCATGTGTCAACCTCGTCCACTTGCTGACTGAAGTCGAGTATCTGAATGGTCAGGACGATTATGTCTGTTTGGAGCTCCACAGACCGTCAGCACGGCGGCCATTGTGGCGGCTTCGCTAGACGTATCAGTAGAAAGAGGAGGGCCGACAGTGATGTGCTCAGTGATAGCACTAGGTACAAGAGTGACACCACGTCGTACTTTCAGATGAGCCTAGTTTCTGTACGTTGCAGCAGTATAGAAGTATTTCTGTTGGAGGCTCTAGGAAAATAAATATTGCCAGATCGTATTCGTCATCGTCTAATAAGTCTAGCCCGTGGCATGTTAGTAATGAGCGCCCTTCGCTGCTCACCACCATCAATTCTCGTTGGTATAGTCGGTAATTTCGGTGTCAGCCGCCACATTTCTGACGTATTATGTTCGGCGGCAGTGCCTTGTATTCGAGGTCTCAGTGATGAAATCTTTCAATGAGGTAAAGCATGATCGCATGTTTTCCTTGCTGTCCTGACCTACCACGAGATAGAGGATGTTTGACTGCTGCAATGGCCTGCGAGCCTTTCTGATGTCACACCCGCCGAAAAATACTCACCATGGAATGCCAAGGGAATGGAACGCCAACTCTCGCCAGTCACTACTGTTCATAAATTTTGGCATACAGTTGAGACAGCATGGAATGACATGCCTCTGTCATTCAAACTCGGTTCGACTCGACACCCTGTCGGATTATAGCCAGATGAGCAACTAGAGTAACTGCTCTTTATAGTAAAATTTTCAACCTGTATTGTCCCATATCATCTAGAATTTTATTAATGTCTTCTTCAAACTACATGGCTACGCAGAATAAGTGAAATTTCCTTATCAATTTCGGTATTGATTACTAGGTAAAATGTTGTAGTTCTAACGACCAGTAGTGTAAAACACTACCTGTTGTACTGTGACCGATCGACATTCGTATGTCAAGTATGTTTCACACCGGTGGGTTCTTTCGTCAGAACAGGAATTCATGCGTCACCGCATTTTTTCCTTAACTGTAGACGAGTGGACAAGGACTTCAACTACATCTACATTTACATCTACATTTATACTCCGCAAGCCACCCAACGGTGTGTGGCGGAGGGCATTTTACGTGCCACTGACATTACCTTCCTTTTCTGTTCCAGTCGCGTATGGTTCGCGGGAAGAACGACTGCCGGAAAGCCTCCGCTCGCGCTCGAATCTCTCTAATTTTACATTTGTGATCTCCTCGGGAGGTATAAGCAGGAGTAAGCAATATATTCGACACCTCATCCAGAAACGCACCCGCTCGAAACCTGGACAGGAAGCTACACCGCCATGCAGAGCGCCTGTCTTGCAGAGTCTGCCACTTGAGTTTTCTAAACATCTCCGTAACGCTATCACACTTACCAAATAACCCTGTGACGAAACGCACCGCTCTTCTTTGGATCTTCTCTATCTCCTCTGTCAACCCGATCTGGTACGGATCCCACACTGATGAGCAATACTCAAGTATAGGTCGAACGAGTGTTTTTTGGGCCACCTCCTTTGTTGATGGACTACATTTTCTAAGGACTCTCCCAGTGAATCTCAACCTGGTACCCGCCTTACCAACGATTAATTTTATGTGATCATTCCACTTCAAATCGTTCCGCACGCATACTCCCAGATATTTTACACAAGTAACTGCTACCCGTGTTTGTTCCGCTATCATATAATCATACAATAAAGGATCCTTCTTTCTATGTATTCGCAATACATTACATTTGTCTATATTAAGGGTCAGTTGCCACTCCCTGCTCCAAGTGCCTATCCGCTGCAGATCTTCCTGCATTTCGCTACAATTTTCTAATGCTGCAACCTATCTGTGTACTACAGCATCATCTGCGAAAAGCCGCAAACTCTTTTCGGTGTTCCAAACCTTGTACACCAGAACCGAGTAACTGACGGTGCCAACGACATATTGCCCTCGACAATGCGTGTCACACTTTTCCTATCTACACATTGCACACCATCTCAAAATCAAGGTGACTGTATCCAAAAGTATGTCATGTTGAGTGATAAGATAAGCTTCCGTGAACGCTACATCTGCTAATCTGTTGACCTTCATTCCTAAGTTGGGCCACGTCTACGGCAAGGGCATACAATCACCAGCAGGATCATACCTAGTGAAGCGCAGTGGTCTTCAAACCAACCTCGTGTAGAGACCAGCTTCATCATTGGGCTATTAACAAGCGGAATGGTTCCTCCTTTCACCGATTTTGCATAGAGAGGAGGGAGACCTGAATGCTCTGGACTTCTTTATCTACGGATTACGTGTATTACATACAGTGAAATGCACTTAAGTAGTCGGAGCAGACGAGGAAACAGAGTCGATCTGTATCTTATCGGCTCAACTAACATTAAGAACAATGTTAGCTAGTGCACCAAACATTCATACGACCTAGTTACTCCCGACTTTTTCTGTGTCGTCGTAACTGCCGTCTGTGTCACGTCTGCTGTGCAGCGAGCTACGCTAATTTAAGTATTAACTGTATTTTTCTTACTTGTCAACTCTTATTGCTTTTAGGAAGCATTAATTGTGGAGTGCTAGTAATAGTGTTCCATAGATCTCGTGTTTGTTTTGAATACAGTCAGAGAGAGTCCCTTTAGTCAGCCATAGTGCCAGTAGTGCTAGTGTTTGTTTTGAATACAGTCCAGAGACAGGTAGTGCTATTTTCATTGTTTTCCACAAGAAGTGTCTAGTAACCACAGTCAACTAACAGCCGAGGTTAGTGAATTAGCAGTCTACTTAAAAGTTGATTTACCCTCTACAGTAAATTGTTTTCTTAGGATGGATAGGATGTGTGACGCAGGAGGAGCTGGCCACTGTTCGCGAACAGCTGAACGTGTTGATGGCGCGGGCAGCCGTCTTCAGGCTGCTGCCTCGGAGTGTAGCGGCAGTGGGGAGTCTGGTGTGTCGCATGGTACACCCCAGGTGTTACATGCGTCATCCACTGTCCCTGCTGTCGAGACATCTTCTCGGGTACCGGGCGCGGTCGGGCAACCCTCTCCCCAAGGGGAGTGGCGGGTTCAGCGGCGTTCGCGGCGCACGAGGTGGAGGGTCAATGTGGAGGCTGGCCGTGTGGCATCAGCCGCTCTGCCTGTGAGTGGACATGTGGCCGCTCCTTCAGCATGGTCCGAGCAGGCACACGGTTAGGGAAATAGCGGAAAGGTTGGGGAAGAAGGCTAGTGTTCACTCTGTCTGCTTGCTGGGGGGTCTCATCCGAGATGTGGAGGAGGCCCTGCCGGCGGGGATAGAGAGCACTGGGTGCACCCGACTGCAAATTTTTGCTCATGTTGGCACCAATGACTCCTGCCGTCTGGGTTCTGAGGTCGTCCTCAGTTCATAAAGGCGGTTGGCGGAGTTGGTGAAGGCGGAAAGCCTCGCTCGCGGGGTGAAATATGATCTAACTATTTGTAGTATCGTTCCCAGAACCGATCGCGGTCCTCTGGTTTGGAGCCGAGTGGAAGGCTTAAACCAGAGGATTCTGCAGATATCTGGGGTACAAATTTCTGGACCTCAGCCATCGGGTGGAGAAAAGTAGGGTCCCCCTGAATAGGTCAGGCGTGCACTACACGCAGGAAGCGGCTACAAGGGTAGCGGAGTACGTGTGCAGTGCACATGTGGGTTTTTTAGGTTAGAGAATTCCCTCCCTAGACCCGACAAGACACTTCCTGAGACGCGGCAAGGTAGGAGTAGGTAAAATGCAACAGGAAATAACAATATTAATGTGCTAATAGTAAACTGCAGGAGCATCTATAGCAGGGTCCCAGAACTGCTCTCATTATAAACGGTCATAATGCCCACATAGTACTAGGGACAGAAAGTTGGCTGAAACCAGATGTAAACAGTAATGAAATTCTAAACTCAGACTGGAATGTATACCACTGAGACAGGCTGGACAGTGAAGGGGGAGGCGAGTTTATAGCGAACATTTCCCCACCATGTTATAGTTCTGGGTGGAGATTTTAATTTGCTGGGTGTAGACTGGGAGACCCAAACGTTCATAACGGGTGGCAGGGACAAAGAAACCAGTGAAATTTTGTTAAGTACTCTATCCGAAAACTACCTTGAGCAGTTAAACAAAGAACCGACTCGTGGCGATAACATATTAGACCTTCTGGTGACCAACAGACCCGAACTATTTGAAACAGTTAACGCAGAACAGGGAATCAGTGATCATAAAGCGGTTTCTGCATCGATGATTTCGGCCGTAAATAGAAATATTAAAAAAGGTAGGAAGATTTTTCTGTTTAGCAAAAGCGACAAAAAGCAGATTCCAGAGTACTTGATGGCTCAACACAAAAGTTTTGTCTCAAATACAGATAGTGTTGAGGATCAGTGCACAAAGTTCAAAACCATCGTACAAAATGCGTTTGATGAGTATGTGCCAAGCAAGATCGTAAGAGATGGAAAAGAGCCACCGTGGTACAACAACCGAGTTAGAAAACTGCTGCGGAAGCAAAGGGAACTTCACAGCAAACATAAACATAGCCAAACCCTTGCAGACAAACAAAAATTACGCCAAGCGAAATGTAGTGTGAGGTGGGCTATGCGAGAGGCGTTCATTGAATTCGAGAGTAAAGTTCTATGTACTGACTTGGCAGAAAATCCTAAGAAATTTTGGTCTTACGTCAAAGCGGTAGGTGGATCAAAACAAAATGTCCAGACACTCTGTGACCAAAATGGTACTGAAACAGAAGATGACAGACTAAAGGCCGAAATACTAAATGTCTTTTTCCAAAGCTGTTTCACAGAGCAAGACTGCACTGTTGTTCCTTCTCTAGGTTATCGCATAGATGACAGAATGGTAGATATCGAAATAGACGACAGAGGGATAGAGAAACAATTAAAATCGCTCAAAAGAGGAAAGGCCGCTGGACCTGATGGGATACCAGTTCGATTTTACGCAGAGTACGTGAAGGAACTTGCCCCCCTTCTTGCAGGGGTGTACCGTAGGTCTCTAGAAGAGCGTAGCGTTCCAAAGGATTGGAAAAGGGCACAGGTCAACCCGTTTTCAAGAAGGGACGTCGAACAGATGTGCAGGACTATAGACCTATATCTCTAACGTCGATCAGATGTAGAATTTTGGAACACGTATTATGTTCGAGTGTAATGACTTTTCTGGAGACTAGAAATCTGTTCTGTAGGAATACTTCCCGCGGTCTAGGGGTAGCGTCTTTGATTCATAATCAAAACGTCTTCGGTCCCGGGTTCGATCCCCACCACTGCCTAAATTTTGATAAATAATCAGCATTGGCGGCCGAAGACTTCCGGCACAAGAAGTCAGCCTCATTCTGCCAACGGCCTTGTCAAAGAGGGCGGAGGAGCGGATAGAGGTTCAGGGCACTCTCTTGCCCTAGGGGTGGGAAATTGCCCCTAAAGGCGGAAAAATCAGCAATGATCAACGACATGAGGATGCAGAAGGCAATGGAAACCACTGCATTGAAGACACGTACGTGTATCCACAGGACATGTGGCCTGTAATTGAAGATGTGTCATGATGATCTCTCCATTGGCAAAATATTCCGGAATAGTCCCCCATTCGGATCTCCGGGAGGGGACTGCGAAGGGGAGGTTACCATGAGAAAAAGATTGAATAATCTACGAAAGGATAACGTTCTACGAGTCGGGGCGTGAAATGTCAGAAGCTTGAACGTGGTAGGGAAACTAGAATATCTGAAAAGGGAAATGCAAAGGCTCAATCTATAGATAGTAGGGATCAGTGAAGTGAAATGGAAGGAAGACAAGGATTTCTGGTCAGATGAGTATCGGGTGATATCAACATCAGCAGAAAATGGTATAACAGGTGTAGGATTCGTTATGAATAGGAAGGTAGGGCAGAGGTTGTATTACTGTGAACAGTTCAGTGACCGGGTTGTTCTAATCAGAATCGACAGGAGACCAACACCGCCAACGATAGTTCAGGTATACATGCCGACATCGCAAGCTGAAGATGAACAGATAGAGAAAGTGTATGAGGATACTGAAAGGGTAATGCAGTATGTAAAGGGGGACGAAAATCTAATAGTCATGGGCGACTGGAATGCAGTTGTAGGGGAAGGAGTAGAAGAAAAGGTTACAGGAGAATATGGGCTTGGGACAAGGAATGAAAGAGGAGAAACACTAATTGAGTTGTGTAACAAGTTTCAGCAAGTAATAGCGAATACCCTGTTCAAGAATCACAAGAGGAGGAGGTATACTTGGAAAAAGCCGGGAGATACGGGATGATTTCAATTAGATTACATCATGGTCAGACAGAGATTCCGAAATCAGATACTGGATTGTAAGGCGTACCCAGGAGCAGATATAGACTCAGACCACAATATAATAGTGATGAAGAGTAGGCTGAAGTTCAAGACATTAGTCAGGGAGAATCAATACGCAAAGAAGTGGGATACGGAAGTACTAAGGAATGACGAGATACGTTTGAAGTTCTACAGCGCTATAGATACAGCAATAAGGAATAGCGCAGTAGGCAGTACAGTTGAAGAGGAATGGACACCTCTAAAAAGGGCCATCACAAAAGTTGGGAAGGAAAACATAGGTACAAAGAAGGTAGCTGCGAAGAAACCATGGGTAACAGAAGAAATACTTCAGTTGATTGATGAAAGGAGGAAGTACAAACATGTTCCGGGAAAATCATAAATACAGAAATACAAGTCGCTGAGGAATGAAATAAATAGGAAGTGCAGGGAAGCTAAGACGAAATGGCTGCAGGAAAAATGTGAAGACATCGAAAAAGATATGATTGTCGGAAGGACAGACTCAGCATACAGGAAAGTCAAAATAACCTTTGGTGACATTAAAAGCAACGGTGGTAACATTAAGAGTGCAACGGGAATTCCACTGTTCAATGCAGAGGAGAGAGCAGATAGGTGCAAAGAATACATTGAAAGCCTCTATGAGGGTGAAGATTTGTCTGATGTGATAGAAAAAGAAACAGGAGTCGATTTAGAAGAGATAAGGGATCCAGTATTAGAATCGGAATTTCAAAGAGCTTTGGAGGACTTACGGTCAAATAAGGCAGAAGGGATAGATAACATTCCATCAGAATTTCTAAAATCATTTGGGGAAGTGGCAACAAAACGACTATTCACGTTTGTGCGTAGAACGTATGAGTCTGGCGATATACCATCTTACTTTCGGTAAAGCATCATCCACACAATTCCGAAGACGGCAAGAGCTGACAAGTGCGAGAATTATTGCACAATCAGCTTAACAGCTCATGCATAGACGCTGCTTAGGTTGGTTGGTTTGGGGAAGAAGACCAGACAGCGTGGTCATCGGCATCATCGGATTAGGGAAGGATTGGGAAGGAAGTCAGCCGTGCCCTTTCAGAGGAACCATCCCGGCATTTGCTTGAAGTGATTTAGGGAAATCACGGAAAACCTAAATCAGGATGGCCGGACGCGGAATTGAACCGTCATCCTCCCGAATGCGAGTCCAGTGTCTAACCACTGAAGCTGCTTACAAGAATAATATACAGAAGAATGGAAAAGAAAACTGAGAATGCGCTAGGTGACGATCAGTTTGGCTTTAGGAAAAGTAAAGGGACGAGAGAGGCAATTCTGACGTTACGGCTAATAATGGAAGCAAGGCTAAAGAGAAATCAAGACGCTTTCATAGGATTTGTCGATCTGGAAAAAGCGTTCGACAATATAAAATGGTGCAAGCTGTTCGAGATTCTGAAAAAAATAGGGGTAAGCTATAGGGAGAGACGGGTCATATACAATATGTGCAACAACCAAAAGGGAATAATAAGAGTGGACGATCAAGACCGAAGTGCTCGTATTAGGAAGGGTGTAAGACAAGGCTGTAGCCTTTCGCCCCTACTCTTCAATCTGTACATCGAGGGAGCAATGATGGAAATAAAAGAAAGGTTCAGGAGTGGAATTAAAATACAAGATGAAAGGATATCAATGATACGATTCGCTGATGACATTGCTATCCTGAGTCAAAGTGAAGAAGAAGTAAATGATCTGCTGAACGGAATGAACAGTCTAATGAGTACACAGTATGGTTTGAGAGTATATCGGAGAAAGACGAAGGTAATGAGAAGTAGTAGAAATGAGAACAGCGAGAAACTTAACATCAGGATTGATGGTCACGAAGTCAATGAGGTTAAGGAATTCTGCTACCTAGGCAGTAAAATAACCAATGACGGACGGAGCAAGGAGGACATCAAAAGCAGACTCGCTATGGCAAAAACGGCATTTCTGGCCAAGAGATGTCTACTAATATCAAATACAGACCTTAATTTGAGGAAGAAATTTCTGAGGATGTACGTCTGGAGTACATCATTGTATGGTAGTGAAACATGGACTGTGGGAAAACCGGAACAGAAGAGAATCGAAGCATTTGAGATGTGGTGCTATAGACGAATGTTGAAAATTAGGTGGACTGATAACGTAAGGAATGAGGAGGTTCTACGCAGAATCGGAGAGGAAAGGAATATGTGGAATACACTGATAAGGAGAAGGGACAGGATGATAGGACATCTGCTAAGACATGAGGGAATCACTTCCATGGTACTAGAGGGAGCTGTAGAGGGCAAAGCTGTAGAGGAAGACAGAGATTGGAATACGGCAAGCAAATAATTGAGGACGTAGGTTGCAAGTGCTACTCTGAGATGAAGAGGTTAGCACAGGAAAGGAATTCGTGGCGGGCCGCATCAAACCAGTCAGTAGACTGATGACCAAAAAAAAAAAAAAAAAAAAAAGGAATCCTACATCTACATCCATACTCCGCAAGCCACCTGACGGTGTGTGGCGGAGGGTACCTTCAGTACCTCTATCGGTTCTCCCTTCTATTCCAGTCTCGTATTGTTCGTGGAAAGAAGGATTGTCGGTATGCCTCTGTGTGGGCTCTAATCTCTCTGATTTTATCCTCATGGTCTCTTCGCGAGATATACGTAGGAGGGAGCAGTATACTGCTTGACTCTTCGGTGAAGGTATGTTCTCGAAACTTTGACAAAAGCCCTTACCGAGCTACTGAGCGTCTCTCCTGCAGAGTCTTCCACTGAAGTTTATCTATCATCTCCGTAACGCTTTCGCGATTACTGAATGATCCTGTAACGAAGCGCGCAGCTCTCCGTTGGATCTTCTCTATATCTTCTATCAACCCTATCTGGTACGGATCCCACACTGCTGAGCAGTATTCAAGCAGTGGGCGAACAAGCGTACTGTAACCTACTTCCTTTGTTTTCGGATTGCATTTCCTTAGGATTCTTCCAATGAATCTCAGTCTGGCATCTGCTTTACCGACAACAACATTATATGATCATTCCATTTTAGATCACTCCTAATGCGTACTCCCAGATAATTTATGGTATTAACTGCTTCCAGCTGCTGACCTACTATTTTGTAGCTAAATGATAAGGGATCTATCTTTCTGTGTATTCGCAGCACATTACACTTGTCTACATTGAGATTCAATTGCCATTCCCTGCACCATGCGTCAATTCGTTGCAAATCCTCCTGCATTTCAGTACAATTTTCCATTGTTACAACCTCTCGATATACTACAGCATCATCTGCAAAATGCCTCAGTGAACTTCCGATGTCATCCACCAGGTCATTTATGTATATTGTGAATAGCAACGGTCCTATGACACTCCCCTGCGGCACACCTGAAATCACTCTTACTTCGGAGGACTTCTCTCCATTGAGAATCAGCGTGGATTTCGAAATAGACGAACGTGTGAAACCCAGCTCGCGCTATTCGTCCACGAGACTCAGAGGGCCATAGACACGGGTTCCCAGGTAGATGCCGTGTTTCTTGACTTCCGCAAGGCGTTCCATACAGTTCCCCACAGTCGTTTAATGAACAAAGTAAGAGCATTTGGACTATCAGACCAATTGTGAGATTGGATTGAAGAGTTCCTAGATAACAGAACGCAGCAGGGTAGCGGAGTACGTGTGGAGTGCACATGGGGGTTTTTTAGGTTAGAGAATCCCCTCCCTAGGCCCGACAAGACGCCTCCTGAGACGCGGCAAGATAGGAGTAGACAGAATGCAACAGGGAATAACAATATTAATGTGCTAATAGTAAACTGCAGGAGCGTCTATAGAAAGGTCCCAGAACTGCTCTCATTAATAAACGATCACAACGCCCATATAGTACTTGGGACAGAAAGTTGGCTGAAACCAGACGTAAACAGTAACGAAATCCTAAACTCAGATTGGAATGTATACCGCAGAGACAGGCTGAACAGTGAAGGGGGAGGGGTGTTTATAGCGGTAAGAAGTGCAATAGTATCGAAGGAAATTGACGGAGATCCGAAATGTGAAATGATTTGGGTGAAGGTCGCGGTTAAAGCAGGCTCAGACATGGTAATTGGAAGTCTCTATAGGCCCCCTGGCTCAGCGGCTGTTGTGGCTGAGCACCTGAAGGATAATTTGGAAAATATTTCGAGTAGATTTCCCCACCCTGTTATAGTTCTGGGTGGAGATTTTAATTTGCCGGATATAGACTGGGAGACTCAGACGTTCATAACGGGTGGCAGGGACAAAGACTCCAGTGAAATTTTTTTAAGTGCTTTATCTGAAAACTACCTTGAGCAGTTAAACAGAGAACCGACTCGTGGCGATAACATATTAGACCTTCTGGTGACAAACAGACCCGAACTATTTGAAAAAGTTAACGCAGAACAGGGAATCAGTGATCATAAAGCGGTTACGGCATCGATGATTTCAGCCGTAAATAGGAATATTAAAAAGGGTAGGAAGATTTTTCTGTTCAGAAAAAGTGACAAAAAGCAGATTTCAGAGTACCTGTTGGCTCAACACAAAAGTTTTGTCTCAAGTACTGATAGTGTTGAGGATCAGTGGACAAAGTTCAAAACCATCGTACAATATGCGTTAGATGATTATGTGCCAAGCAAGATCGTAAGAGATGGAAAAGAGCCACCGTGGTTCAACAACCGAGTTAGAAAACTGCTGCGGAAGCAAAGGGAACTTCACAGCAAACATAAACATAGCCAAAGCCTTGCAGACAAACAAAAATTACGCCAAGCGAAATGTAGTGTGAGGAGAGCTATGCGAGAGGCGTTCAATGAATTCGAAAGTGAAGTTCTATGTACTGACTTGGCAGAAAATCCTAAGAAATTTTGGTCTTACGTCAAAGCGGTAGGTGGATCAAAACAAAATGTCCAGACACTCTGTGACCAAAATGGTACTGAAACAGAGGATGACAGACTAAAGGCCGAAATACTAAATGTCTTTTTCCAAAGTTGTTTCACAGAGGAAGATTGCACTGTAGTTCCTTCTCTAGATTGTCGCACAGATGACAAAATGGTAGATATCGAAATAGACGACAGAGGGATAGAGAAACAATTAAAATCGCTCAAAAGAGGAAAGGCCTCTGGACCTGATGGGATACCAGTTCAAATTTACACAGAGTACGCGAAGGAACTTGCCCCCCTTCTTGCAGCGGTGTACCGTAGGTCTCTAGAAGAGCGTAGCGTTCCAAAGGATTGGAAAAGGGCACAGGTCATCCCCGTTTTCAAGAAGGGACGTCGAACAGATGTGCAGAACTATAGACCTATATCTCTAACGTCGATCAGTTGTAGAATTTTGGAACACGTATTGTGTTCGAGTATAATGACTTTTCTGGAGACTAGAAATCTACTCTGTAAGAATCAGCATGGGTTTCGAAAAAGACGGTCATGTGAAACCCAGCTCGCGCTATTCGTCCACGAGACTCAGAGGGCCATAGACACGGGTTCACAGGTAGATGCCGTGTTTCTTGACTTCCGCAAGGCGTTCGATACAGTTCCCCACAGTCGTTTATTGAACAAAGTCAGAGCATATGGACTATCAGACCAATTGTGTGATTGGATTGAGGAGTTCCTAGATAACAGGACGCAGCATGTTATTCTCAATGGAGAGAAGTCTTCCGAAGTAAGAGTAATTTCAGGTGTGCCGCAGGGGAGTGTCATAGGACCGTTGCTATTCACCATATACATAAATGGCCTGGATGATGACATCGGAAGTTCACTGAGGCATTTTGCAGATGATGCTGTGGTGTATCGAGAGGTTGTAACAATGGAAAATTGTACTGAAATGCAGGAGGATCTGCAGCGAATTGACGCATGGTGCAGGGAATGGCAACTGAATCTCAATGTAGACAAGTGTAATGTGCTGCGAATACACAGAAAGACAGATCCTTTATCATTTAGCTACAAAATAGCAGGTCAGCAACTGTAAGCAGTTAATACCATAAATTATCTGGGAGTACGCATTAGGAGTGATTTAAAATGGAATGATCATATAATGTTGTTGTCGGTAAAGCAGATGCCAGACTGAGATTCATTGGAAGAATCCTAAGGAAATGCAATCCGAAAACAAAGGAAGTAGGTTACAGTACGCTTGTTCGCCCACTGCTTGAATACTGCTCAGCAGTGTGGGATCCGTACCAGATAGGGTTGATACAAGACATAGAGAAGATCCTACGGAGAGCAGCGCGCTTCGTTACAGGATCATTTAGTAATCGCGAAAGCGTTACGGAGATGATAGATAAACTCCAGTGGAAGACTCTGCAGGGGAGTCGCTCAGTAGCTCGGTACGGGCTTTTGTCAAAGTTTCGAGAACATACCTTCACCGAAGAGTCAAGCAGTATATTGCTTTCTCCTACGTATATCTCGCGAAGAGACCATGAGGATAAAATCAGAGAGATTAGAGCCCACACAGAGGCATACCGACAATCCTTCTTTCCACGAACAATACGAGACTGGAATAGAAGGGAGAACCGATAGAGGTACTGAAGGTACCCTCCGCCACACACCGTCAGGTGGCTTGCGGAGTATGGATGTAGATGTAGATGTAGATGTCATTCTCAATGGACAGAAGACTTCCGAAGTAAGAGTGTTTTTAGTTGTGGCACAGGGGAGTGTCGTAGGACCGTTGCTATTCACTATATACATAAATGACGTTGTGGATGACATTGTAAGTTCACTGAGGCTTTTTGCGGATTATGCTGTTGTGTATCGAGAGGTTGTAACAATGGAAAATTGTACTGCATTGCAGGAGGATCTGTAGCGAATTGACGCATGGTGCAGGGAATGGCAATTGAACCCCAATCTATACAAGTGTAATGTGCTGCGAATACATAGAAAGAAATATCCCTTATCATTTAGCTACAAAATAGCAGGTCAGCAACTGGAAGCAGTTAATTCCATAAATTATCTGGGAGTACGCATTAGGAGTGATTTGAAATGGAATGATCATATAAATTTGATTGTCGGTAAAACAGATGCCAGACTGAGATTCATTGGAAGAATCCTAAGCAAATGCAATCCGTAAACAAAGGAAGTAGGTTACAGTACGCTTGTTCGCCCACTGCTTGAATAGCTCAACAGTGTCGGATCCGTACCAGATAGGGTTGATAGAAGAGATAGAGAAGATCCAACGGAGAGCAGGGCGCTTCGTTACAGGATCATTTAGTAATCGCGAAAGCGTTACGGAGATGGCAGATAAACTCCAGTGGAAGACTCTGCAGGAGAGATGCTCAGTAGCTCGGTACGGTCTTTTGTTGAAGTTTCGAGAACATGCCTTCACCGAGAAGTCAAGCAGTGCATTGCTCCCTCCTACGTGTATCTCGCGAAGAGACCATGAGGATAAAATCAGAGAGATTAGAGCCTACACAGAGGCATACCGGCAATCCTTATTTCCACGAACAATACGTGACTGGAATGGAATGGAGAACCGATATAGGTACTCAAGGTACCCTTCGCCACACACCGTCAGGTGGATTGCGGGGTATGGATGTAGATGTAGATGTATGTTTTCACCGTACCGACATTTTCGTTGATTCCCATTCAACGCATTATCTTGTGAGATCGCTGTTGTTTCTTGATTATTTCTCATTTTTTCTATCATATTTCTATTTCACATTCATTACTGTACGTTCTCATTCTTTGGATTAAATTATTTATTTGCTGAGTCTACCCTCAGTCTCTTGATACGGGCATAAAACATGAATCTGCCTTTCCTAATGTCGCCGTGATTATATGGGATCATTATTACTTCGTAATCTGAGGTGATTGCCTGTGGAATTAAGTGAACAAGTCTTTGTTCTTTGTTTTCAGTGATATGGTTATTGTATCACTATCCAAAATTTATGATTACAATGCATGGAGAGCTTTTTCTTTAGTGACAAACGCCACGCGGAGTGGCCACGCGGTTAGAGGCACCATGTCACTGATTGGGCGGCCCCTCCCGCCGCAGGTTCGAGTCCTCCCTCGGGCATGGGTGTGTGTGTCGTTCTTAGCATAAGTTAGTTTAAGTAGTGTGTAAGTCTAGGGAACGCTGACGTAAGCAGTTTGGCTCCTTAGGAATTCACACACATTTGAACATTTACTGACAAACACGTTTAAAAAGTTTTGTTCTCAAAATTCTTCCGTCATCAAGTACCCTATTCCTGCTATTTCCATCCATCTTCATTACAATTCTTTTTAAATCCACTTTCTGGGGTGGCGATGTGCACATGTACAGATGACGGTAGTATCGGGAAAACAAGGTACAAAAGGACACAGCATTGCCGGATCTGCTATTTCTACTCCGGTGATTCATACGACAAGGTGGCCGACGTGATTACGACCGCACGACGGGAATTAACACACTTTGAACGCGGAATGGTAGTTATAGCTGGAAGCAAGGGATATATCTGACGAATTTTGCATGAGAACGAGACATGCACTGCCCCCCCTCCTTACCTACAACCTAGTTAATTATGCACACAACGGTAACGGAAGGAAATGATGGTGGACCCTGCTAGTTGGTAAAATGAGAAGTGCACACTCACAATAATTTAATAAAAATCATAATCTACTGAAAGAGAGAGAGAGAAAAAAAGAGATCTTTATCATAATAAACAACAGGAAATGGGATTCAGCATATTTCTACGAAATGATATGTGGCTTAAATATTACAATGAGATTTATTATATATCAGGACATAAAGGCACATGATTATCAACGTAAACAGTAGGTTAAAGTATAGGGTATTCTGAACTATTACGCGAATAAGAGTTGGCTCGAGAACAAGGGCTCCTACTCTCTGTGATAGTTTGACGATAATGGCTGGAGGTCCTAGTGAATCAAATATTACTCCCTCGACTATACTGCAGTATAGCGATTAGTAGTGAGAGCTCACATGGGATCACATGGAGAAACAAGCAAGGTGGACTTGTGGCAACGCGAGCGCGCGTGCTGCTGAAGACTTCAGTATAAAATTGATAGGTACTACAATGCTGGAGCCGCAAAATACTTTACCAATCCTGAAATTTATGGCAGGTCGTTCGTGGGCAGCTATCTGATGATGTGTGGGCCAACATCTGGTTTGCAGCAACTCAGTTTCAACCCCTCGCCTCGAAGGCTGTTGAAGAATTCTAAGTTCTACCGAAAAAAGTGCGACTGCGTCGCAAGACCGTCCGACTTCAATGAAGATCACATCCCGAATCCCTCCTGCCCTCACAACGCAGGACCAAAGCCAACATTACTCAACTCCCTACTCTCCTAGAAATCCGCGAATCAGCATTCATTGCTGATTTCCAAGTTCCCCCACACTGTCTCAGACCATCATTCGCGCCAATAGTGACCGTTCCCTGCAATTTCGAGCAGGGCATTATGACGTCAAGTAGCTTGAGTTTAAGTTGACTAATCATGCCTCTGCTGTTCAGCTGAGGGCACCGAACTTGCCGTTTGACCAGCTACGAAAACAACATGCCTAGACCACCGGCCATCCGGCGCCAGACAGTCGCACCCAGCAGGGCACGGTCCACAAGTATTCTCAGAATCAAGAGAACAACGCAGTCAGTCGGTGGGGCCGGCCGGAGTGGCCGAGCGGTTAAAGGCACTACAGTCCGGAACCGCACGACCGCTACGGTCACAGGTTCGAATCCTGCCTCGGGCATGGGTGTGTGATGTCCTTAGGTTAGTTAGGTTTAAGTAGTTCTAAGTTCTAGGGGACTTATGACCACAGCAGTTGAGTCCCATAGTGCTCAGAGCCATTTGAACCATTTAGTCAGTCGGTGCCAGGAGTCTTCGTACCGGAGGCGCCGGAATGGTAAACACATATACTGCGACGTTTTGACAAGAGTACGTGTCGTGTTCAGCCCGGCTCTTTGGCACCACTTACAGTGACACCACTTCCAGTGAAATAATAGTATCCGGACTGTGGACATGTGCGTTAAAGAGAATATTCCTTCCCACTTAACTGTCTGTGGTTACCGGATCCATGTTACGTATACAGGGCCAGAAGGAACCTGTTTTCTCTGTATGGAAATCCGCCATCTCAGATATGATAATTCTCGCCGTACTACTGTTTTGACGTCGTCGTATCAAAAACGTCTTGCTTTAACATTAGCAGACATAGTGCCTTCACAGTCTACTGACAGTCAGTCTCTAGTTTAAGCGATTTTGGAGCAACATTACCCTTTGCTCCTCGCTAATTTATACCGTTACTGGCGCGTCCCAGTGCGGCCTCTGTCCATGAGGGGACGACGGCTCCTGCAACGCAAGTCAAACTCCGGCAGACTGAGGACGGAACTGATTTCGAGAGCGTCCCTCTCCAGTCTCTTTGTTCTGATATGGCGTAGACAGAGGGTGCACCTTCTGGCAGTATTGAGTTGCCCACTGATGTTAATTGTGATTATTACCAGAAATGATGTAGCTGGTTCTGTTGATGTTGAAATGTGTGTTGTATCTGCGTCCCCCACTTCACCTGTAGACGTGACAGTTCCCGTGAGTTCAGATATTCCCGCAGAGACGTTGCCTGCTGGCCAGTCTTTACAGTGTTCCAGTGAAATACCACCCCTTCTCCACACTGAGACGGTGGGGCAACGGTATTCTACGGGTTCTCATCCTGATGATCAGGTGATGCAATCCAACACCGGCATTGCATTACCTGTGTCTTCTGTACTTGATGTTGCTGTTAAGTCGTTCTGAGTTGTGCTCCCCGATTTCCGATGAGTGCAGTGGAGACGGCTCCTATATCAAATCGGAGCTTGATGCGCCCCCAACCCTTCCAACTCAAGATTGTATATTTTCACGGAGTGGTGTGAAACGGCGGTTTCAGCCTTAACGTGCAGCCGCGCCTCGTAAAAAGAAAAACGAGGATTCCTCGGCTTCCGGTGGGGAGTGTTAGAATTATACCTTCTTTGCACCGCCTCCGGACGTTGAGGAGAGAAGGGCGTGATGATTGCATTTTCCTAAGTGTTGTTTCATTGACCTTACATGTGCTAATGGATGCAGGCATATACGTTTCTAACCCTAAATGTTAATCGGATATGTTCCCAATTACAGCTTGCTGCGTTACGCCAGTTCATTTACGATTCCCAAGCTGATATCGTGTGTTTACAAAAGGTGTTATTTGATATGTTTGGTCTCCCTGAATATTCTATGTTTTTCAATGTCACGCCTTAAAATTCTACCGATAGGGCTTTGCTTTATCGAGATGGAATCACGCTCACGGACTTCGAAACGCTAGTGAAGGTCGCGGTATAGTCTGTAGCTTTTAGACCTCACGTTAATTTTTCTTTAGGCTCCGTCTGGAAGAAGTTGTGTATTTACTACGACGGAAACCGCGCGATGTTTTGTTGGGGGGCGATTTTAACTGCATCTTACGTCGTGTGGATCGGACCCCCACGGTTATACATTTTGTCGTGACATTAATGATATGGTGACGTCTTTGCATCTCCAAGATGCTTGGGTTTGCAGATATCCTACATTGGTGCGGTTTACGTTTTCTAGAACTACTTCAAGTATCCGACTGGACCGCTTTTATTTATCTGCCCCCATCTGTAGTCAGCTTCTATCGATCGATGTAATTATTGCCAGTTACTCTGATCACTGTGATGTTTCAATGACTTTTAACCACGTCCCGCAGCGGGTCCATCTCACAGACGTGTTATTCCTCAGTTCTAGAATGGTGGGTTACCTTTGCTAAACCTCGGATTCGAAAGACACTCGAGCATTTTAGAGTTGAAAAAGCGGCTGAAATGAGGCGAACTAGGGAGTTTTATTATGCTGTCCTTCGCGATCTTTACGATAATGCTCGTAATGCCCACTTGAGGATCGTAGACATCCACAGTGTGAAGGCAAAACTTCTACAACTCAAACGTAGGCAAATGGAGGGTGTCCGCTTGCGTTCCCAGCCTCGTTCAATCGTACAGGATGAGTTGGCGTCTCTCTATCATCTTCTGCGGCTGCACAAACGATCTCAAAGGACGTGTCTTACTGCCATTCATTCTCTAGATGGGCGTGAGTGGTTTTCCCAATTTGATATCATGCGTGAACTTTAAAAGTACTTTCCCGAACTTTATACTGAAGTGGATTCAGACGTTTTACCGTCTGTTAATTTTACCTCCCTCCTTTATAACGATGTTACGCCAGCTCTCCAGGAAGAGTTTTTCTCTGTATTCCATCGCGGTGATATACTTGATATTGTTGCTCGTTCTCCCTCCCACAAATCGCCTGGCTTCGATGGCCTTCCAAAAGAATTTTATATTCGATTTTGGCCCGTGATAGGAGATACAATAACTTCTATGGTGAATGAAGTATTCCACGGAGGCCTTATCCCACCTAGCTTTAAGGTTGCTAAAATTGTCCTGATCCCAAAGAAGCAGGGACGTTTGCGTGCGGATCAGGACCGCCCGATAACCCTTTTCAACTATGATTATAAAATACTGGTGCGAGCGGTAAATAGCTGATTATCCGTGTTGTTGGCTACCATTATCGCGAGCCTTCAAAGTTGTCTCCCGAGTCGTACTCTTCTGCCTCCCGTTGCCGAATGTCGTGATCTAATTTCGATTGCTTCCACCATTCCTGTGCCATGCGCTTTGCTTCTCATTGATTGTCACCAAGCGTTCGACTGCGTTAATCATGAATTTATCATGCCAGCATTGACAACTGTTGATTTTAACGATGCTGCACGACGGTTGTTTAGCTCTGTAATAATTGGTATTCGGGCGTCCATTCACGTAAATGGCCGAAGCCGTGTCTGGAGACGCATAGGACGGCGGTGCGGTTGCATACCAACCTTACCAGCTCAGCTGTCGTCCGCCATACGGCACGACAGCCAACAGTGATGCTCTGGGGTGCCATATCTTTTCAAAATAGGACCCAGTAGCTTGTCATCTGCCCGGCCCTTACAGCACAGCGGTGCGTCGAAGACTTTCTACGCCCCGATTTGTTGCCGAACATAGCAAGACATCCTGGGCCTACGTTTCAACAAGATAATGCCCGCCCACGCACAGCGAGAGTTTCTAGCACTTGTCGTACAACTGCCAGCTTTATAGAGCTTAAAGAGGTTATATGTATCTTTCAACAGGAATACCTTTCATGGTAGACAAGTAACTGGACTGTAAGTAGCCTATTGAGACTAATTTTGCTGTATAATAGACGCGTTGCACTTAGAAATTTTAATTGTATCATTTAAAGTACAATACCAGAAAAGATTAGTTCAACTAGAAAGAGGATTTTGATGCAGATACGATAACGACGTGTGCCACCTGGGGTATAGTAGATGTTCTGGTTTCAACGTCTTCCGCCAACAGATAGCGTAGTGGCACACCGAATCTTTGCCTACTCTCTAACAAGGAATGCTCACAGCGGAGGCAACTATGCAACGGAGACGCACTGGTGCTGCCTACAGATAGATGATCGAGTTTGATAAATGGCCAGGTTGATCGAAGGGAAACTAGCCCCCAAATCTGATAATTTCTTTATTTATTTCGTTGCTCTGGTTAATCAGAGGTTGCTCTGTGCTGTTGCAGAAGTACACACTTGTAAACATTAAAAAAAGCAAACAATCAAACAAAAACAAAACTTTCTGTCAGCCCACACCTATTGAAAATTCGGATTGTCTATACTTTCTTTCTGAGTTTTTCTAGTTGCTCTGAACGTTGCTTCAGAACAACAACGTAACCAGATAAAGTTTTTACACGGGAAGATCATCATCATCATCATCATCATCATCATCATCATTTAAGACTGATTATGCCTTTCAGCGTTCAGTCTGGAGCATAGTCCCCCTTATACAGTTCCTCCATGATCCCCTATTCAGTGCTAACTTTGGTGCCTCTTCTGATGTTAAACCTATTACTTCAAAATCATTCTTAACCGAATCCAGGTACCTTCTCCTCGGTCTGCCCCGACTCCTCCTACCCTCTACTGCTGAATCCATGAGTCTCTTGGGTAATCTTGCTTCTCCCATGCGTGTTACATGACCCCACCATCTAAGCCTGTTCGCCCTGACTGCTACATCTATAGAGTTCATTCCCAGTTTTTCTTTGTTTTCTTCATTGTGGACACCCTCCTGCCATTGTTCCCATCTACTAGTACCTGCAATCATCCTAGCTACTTTCATATCCGTAACTTCAACCTTGTTGATAAGGTAGCCTGAATCCACCCAGCTTTCGCTCCCATACAACAAAGTTGGTCGAAAGATTGAACGGTGCACAGATAACTTAGTATTGGTACTGACTTCCTTCTTGCAGAAGAAAGTAGATCGTAGCTGAGCGCTCACTGCATTAGCTTTGCTACACCTTGCTTCCAGTTCTTTCACTATGTTGCCATCCTGTGAGAATTTGCATCCTAAGTACTTGAAACCGTCCACCTGTTCTAACTTTGTTCCTCCTATTTGGCACTCCATCCGTTTATATTTCTTTCCCACTGGCTTGACTTTCGTTTTGGAGATGCTAATCTTCATACCATAGTCCTTACATTTCTGATCTAGCTCTGAAATATTACTTTGTAAACTTTCAATCGAATCTGCCATCACAACCAAGTCATCCGCATATGCAAGACTGCTTATTTTGTGTTCACGTATCTTAATCTCACCCCGCCAGTCTATTGTTTTCAACATATGATCCATAAATAATATGAACAACAGTGGAGACAGGTTGCAGCCTTGTCTTACCCCTGAAACTACTCTGAACCATGAACTCAATTTACCGTCAACTCTAACTGCTGCCTGACTATCCATGTAAAGACCTTTAATTGCTTGCAAAAGTTTGCCTCCTATTCCATAATCTTGTAGAACAGACAATAACTTCCTCCTAGGAACCCGGTCATATGCCTTTTCTAGATCTATAAAGCATAGATACAGTTTCCTGTTCCACTCATAACACTTCTCCATTATTTGCCGTAAGCTAAAGATCTGGTCCTGACAACCTCTAAGAGGCCTAAACTCACACTGATTTTCATCCAATTGGTCCTCAACTAATACTCGCACTTTCCTTTCAACAATACCTGCGAAGATTTTACCCACAACGCTGATTAAAGAGATACCTCTGTAGTTGTTACAATCTTTTCTGTTTCCATGTTTAAAGATTGGTGTGATTACTGCTTTTGTCCAGTCTGATGGAACCTGTGCCGACTCCCAGGCCATTTCAATTATCCTGTGTAGCCATTTAAGACCTGACATTCCACTGTATTTGATGAGTTCCGACTTAATTTCATCCACCCCAGCCGCTTTATTGCACTGCAATCTATTGACCATTTTTTCCACTTCCTCAAATGTGATCCTATTTCCATCATCATTCCTGTCCCATTCTACCTCGAAATCTGAAACATTACTGATCGCATTTTCACCTACATTGAGCAACTCTTCAAAATATTCCCCCCATCTGCCCAAGGCATCCACAGGATTCACCAGCAGTTTTCCTGACCTGTCCAAAATACTTGTCATTTCCTTCTTACCTCCCTTTCGAAGACTGCTAATTACACTCCAGAATGGTTTTCCAGCAGCTTGACCCATAGTCTCCAACCTGTTTCCAAAGTCTTCCCACGATTTCTTCTTGTATGCTGCAATTATCTGTTTGGCTTTGTTTCTTTCTTCAACTTAACTTTCTCTGTCTACCTGGGTTCTGGTATGTAGCCATTTTTGATACGCCTTCTTTTTCCTTTTACAGGCTGCCTTGACTGTATCATTCCACCAAGCTGTTTGCTTCATCCTACTTTTACACACTACTGTTCCAAGACATTCTTTAGCCACTTCTAGTACTGTGTCCCTGTACCTTGTCCATTCCTTTTCCAATGACTGTAATTGACTGCATTCAACTAACTGGTACCTTTCTGAGATCGCTGTTATGTACTTGTGCCTGATTTCCTTATCCTGAAGTTTCTCCACTCTTATCCTCCTACATATGGACCTGACCTCCTGCACTTTCGGCCTCACAATCCCAATTTCACTGCAGATTAAATAATGATCAGTGTCATCAAAGAATCCCCTGAATACACGTGTGTCCCTCACAGCCTTTCTGAATTCCTGATCTGTTATTATATAGTCAATGACAGATCTAGTTCCCCTGCCTTCCCAAGTATACCGGTGAATGTTCTTATGTTAAAAAAAGGAGTTTGTGATTACTAAGCCCATACTGGCACAGAAATCCAAGAGTTGTTTCCCGTTCTTGTTGGCCTCCATATCCTCTCCAAATTTACCCATGACCTTTTCATACCCTTCTGTTCGATTTCCAATCCTGGCGTTAAAATCACCCATGAGCAGAACACTGTCCTTGTCCTTTACTCTAACAACTACATCACTGAGTGCCTCATAAAAACTATCCATCTTATCTTGATCTGTCCCTTCACAATGCGAATATACTGACACAATCCTAATTTTCTTGCTAGACACTGTCAAATCTATCCACATCAGTCGTTCGTTTACATATCTTATTGCACCTACGCTGGGTTCCATTTCTTTCCTGACGTAAAGCCCTACACCCCATCGTGCTATTCCTGCTTTGACTCCTGACAGGTAGACCTTTTATTCTCCCACATCCTCTTCTTTCTCACCCCTTACCCGAATGTCACTAACAGCTAAAACGTCCAGCCCCATCTTACTTGCAGCCTCTGCCAGCTCTACCTTCTTCCCAGAGTAGCCCCCTTTGATATTAATAGCTCCCCATCTCATTACCATTTGTTTGCCAAGTCGTATCTTAGGAGTCCCTGATTTGTCAGTTAGAGGTGGGACTCCGTCACCTCCAAAGGTCCGAGGCATTTTGCTCTGATTGTTGCCAGCATCATATTTAAAGTACTAGGGAAGCAGGTTGCTAGCCTTACTTGCCTCGAGTCCCATTGGGTTTTACCCCTAACGGCTGAGGGACTAACCGGTGGATTTGGTAGTCTTTGCCGTATGAGCACAAAGGTGACCACGACTCAGAATATGTCCGAGATGCCCAGCCTTATTCCGAAGTAACCGGTATCCCGACTGTCGGGACCACTTACTTGGCCACTCATACGTTGCCCGTGGTTCATGAACTAGGACATGACTACAGGAACCCACACAATGAACCACCATACGGGAAGAAAAAGTAGATTTTCCACGACCCATCACTTT
The DNA here is from genome assembly GCF_023864275.1 of Schistocerca cancellata. Lineage (NCBI taxonomy): Eukaryota > Metazoa > Arthropoda > Insecta > Orthoptera > Acrididae > Schistocerca > Schistocerca cancellata. The sequence continues at coordinate 904,117,851 of NC_064629.1, forward strand.
TGAAGAATCTGATTCTTTTTGCTTGCTCTAAGGTGCTCTGATTGCTGTGAACGTTGCTCCAGGACAACAGTGCCCTCAGATAAACAGTTTTCAACCTGGAAGCAAAAACAAATATTCCGCTAGCCCCCACTTTTTGAAACATCAGGTACCTTATATTTTCTCTTAAATTCTCCAGTTGCTCTGAACGTTGCTTAAGAACAACAATGCCCTCAGACAGTTTTCAAATGGGAAGCAAATACAAATTTTCCATCTGCTCTCGTTATTTGAAAGATCATATTTTTTATGAATGGTAGGCTCCATAAGGTTCCCTTTCTGTGCAGCGACCGAGGAAAATAAAATTATGAAGAATGTGGCAACCAGTCGAGGAAACATAATTTATTTATCTTGTTGTAAATCTGTTTCGACTGATATCAGTCATCATCGGTGCATTTTTCTAACCGATACATGCCATAAGTATAAGTACTGTCACGAAGATAGAAATCTGCCAAGGGCAGTACTTCTACTTATGGCATCTATCGGTTAGAAAAATGCACCGATGATGACTGTTATCAGTGGAAATTGATTTACAAAAAGATATATAATAATTTATGTTTCAGCGACTGGTTGCTCCATAATTTCATATTTTTTTATGCTTACTCTTATTTGCTGTAGTTTTCTGACCGATGCTCCAGAACAACAGTGTCCTCAGATTAATAATTTTCAACTGGGAAGCAAAAAACAAATAAATATTCCGCCAGCCCTCACTCTTCAAAAAATCGAATTTCTCATGTTAGCTCTGAGTTGCTGTAGTTGCTCTTTAGGTTGCTTCAGAACAACGACATTTCCGGACAAATATTGTTCCTGTGGGAACCAAAACTTAATTTTGCGCAAGCCGCAGTTTTTGAAAAAATTGCCTTATTTTACAAACTTTCGAAGTTGCTTCCATTTCTCTAAACGAAAATGTCGGCAAATAACTGATATTGACTTGTGAGGTAAGAAAAGTAAGGGATTGTAGTGTGGGAGTTAAATTGGAAATCTTCAATCCTGATTTCGATCTTTCCAAAATGGCAGTCTTATGAATCAAATCGTAACCGAAAATTCAGTGGGAAATATCCCGAAATTTCATTGAAATGATATTGGTTACTTTCTCATTGACGCGGGAAAATTATCAGCGTAAGGGTGCGCAAGAAAAAGCACGTACAGATTGTGAATTTTTTCCCTTATTTTAATTTTGAAAATTCTTATGTCATTATTTATATACACTACGGGGCATTAAAATAGCTACACCATGAAGATGACGTGCTACAGACGCCAAATTTAACCGGCAGGAAGAAGATGTTGTGATATGCAAATGATTAGCTTTTCAGAGCATTCACACAAGTTTGACGCCGGAGGCGACACCTACAAAGTGCTGACATGAGGAAAGTTTCCAACCGGTTTCTCATACAAAAACAGCAGGTGACCGGCGTTGCCTGGTGAAACGTTGTTGTGATGCCTCGTGTAAGGAGGAGAAATGCGTACCTTCACGTTACCGACTTTGATAAAGATCGGATTGTAGCCTATTGTGATTTTGGTTTAAGGTTATCTCGCGTTGGTCGAGATCCAATGACTGTTACCAGAATATGGAATCAGTGGGTTCAGGAGGGTAATACGGAACACCGTGCTGGATCCCAACGGCCTCGTATCACTAGCAGCCGAGATGACAGGCATCTTATCCGCATGGCTGTAACGGATCATGCAGCCACGTCTCGATCCCTGAGTCAACAGATGGGGACGTTTGGAAGACAACAACCATCTGCACGAACAGTTTGACGACGTTTGCAGCAACATAGACTACCAGCTTGGAGACCATGGCTGCCGTTGCCCTTGACGCTGCATCACAGACAGGAGCCAGTTGGTTGTTCTGGGTACTGAATTCTCAGGATCTATGCACCTAAATTGCGTGAAAATGTAACCACATGTCAGTTACAGTATAATATATTTTTCCAATGAATACCCGTTTATCATCTGCATTTCTTCTTGGTGTAGCAATTGTAATGGCCAGTACTGTACATACTTTTGAAATTTATATGACTGTTTTAGTTTTTGTTAGTGAAGATATGGTTTTCATGTTTTTGGCTGGTTTTAATCAATTTCATGTGTCTATGGCATTCACGAAATAATTATCCTCTGTATCACAGTACATTTTTGGCTCTTTTCCTTCTTTAAGTTTTTTTACAGTTTTTCACATGTTGACCATTTTCAGCTTTTTTATGTTTATAGCGATGTATATTTCGCTGAAATAGAATAATGATCATATATTTAATGTCAAGCGAGAAGTGAAGCGTTTCTCGTCTATGAATTTTCTTCTTTTGAAGTACTATTGAACTGAGTTCAAGGAAAATGTAATGTTTGACTTCATATTGCAAAATTATAACCTACAATTCATGTTACAATAATTGTTTACTTAGATCATCATTGCCTAGTTCCTTAATTCTTCTGTTATTGGTAATATTTTCTAATCGCCTTATCGCTTTCTTAATGTTTCAGGTAAACATAAATTACTGAATCATGTTGGTGTTATGCTGTATTTACATTCAGACGTAAAGACAGAAGACCAGACTAAACAAATAGTCTTCAGTTATGCGTTCCGGTTTCGGTTTCACATTCGTTGGCGGTAATTTCAAACCGTTCATCACCAGAATTAATAATCGCGGTATAATGCTCTATTGACCTTGCATTACAGCCTCCGTAATAATTAACGATACCCACCAGAGGTATGTAGATACCCTGAGAGTGATAATGTACGGGAAAGTTTTGATGCTCACTTTGTCGTTAGTATGTCCTATGCACTCAATCAATAAGTGCGTGCCGTACCTGACGATTACTTCAACTTGTTCATTACGAGTGCCACACATTTTTTGCCTCTCAGTAATACTGCTGACTTCGATAGCTTTTGCGAGTTTTTCATCTCCGTGTTTCCTAATCGTATCAAAGTCTAATGGGATTGATGGTCTGCCTTTAGTAATCTCTCTCTCTCTCTCTCTCTCTATTTCTCTTACATTTGACACATTTTTCTCTCAGACCCCCACTACACTCATTTTTAAAAACCAATTGGAACAAAATACAAATACCTCAGTTGACGTCAATGGTAGTTATCCTTGATAACTACCTTGAAATGAGAGCTAAGAGTCGTGCTCGTTCAGTGTTAACCTGTTCACATGATCCCATTTTGACAAAAGGGTTTACAAACGGGAAAGCATTTGACGATGTTATCTGAACTGTCTTCTGAAAGCTATTAAAAGTACATGCGGTGGTCAGTAACTTCACAATACTGACACATCCACAGCTATTAGTCTCTAATACACTCCAAAATATTACCATTCAATAGCACACTGATACCGCTCCTCCTGGTTTTACAAGATGCGGCCATTCCTAACACAGGACGTGGATGTGAGTAAGTACCCTCAATTTTTTGGGGCCGTTTTTTTGCGTCAATTGTGTTCAAGTGTTAACTCATGCGAGTCTCCTATTGACGAGTTTACTCCATTTTCCTGTAACATAGTTTGCTGGATGTTCTGTTATTACCTACCATTTCTTCATTTCAGTGTCCGGTAAGACGAACTCAATCATTTTTTTCCACGGATTGTGCAATATTAAACGTTTGACAGCTCTGTTCATTCGATAAAATATTGTCTAGAATTTCCACTTCATGGTCCTTATGGTAACTAGTAGCGGACTAGTCAGCCTTTGTTGAATGGTTTTTGACTCCTTTGGAAGGTCATGAAAAAGATTTCAAATGTTTAGTAACGAATATGTCCATTCGCACTGGATGCATCTCATTTCGTAACAAGTGATGTTTCAAATCATTAAATTCCCCCCTCTTCTGCGGATGACGTGGCACTTATCACTGTTTCCTCAGGGCTCCAAAAATATGGAAGTTGCAAGCAGAGAGATCTAAACTGTATGAAGGATGTGTAAGCACCTACCAAAAAACTTCTATCGTAGTTGAAATGACCTTGGCAAACAATACCAGTCGATATATTGCCAAGCTTGTTTAGTGTAAGCTGCAGAACTTTCGCTCCAAGCCCTTACTCATCCACGATACTATCCTGATGCTCCCCATGAGATTTCCATGTTTTTGGACGCCTGAAGGTAGTCATTCGTTGGCATTGATTTGCTTCGGACGAAGAGGAGCTCGCCCTGGTAAAATCATGGACTCATAGGCAACCGCAAATATTATTTCAAATGGCTCTGAGCACAATGGGACTTAACTGCTCACGTCATCAGTCCCCTAGAACTTAGAACTACTTAAACCTAACTAACCTAAGGACATCACACACATCCATGCCCGACGCAGGATTCGATCCTGCGACCGTAGCGGTCGCGCGGCTCCAGACTGTAGCGCCTAGAACCGCTCGGCCACTCCGGCCGGCAATATTATTTCATAATGGCATTGATAGTATTGTCTCACAGTAGGTTATACATATTAACAACTATAGTGACATAATAAACATTTTACTTACGTTTCTCCCAAGTGTTTCATTTTCACAGACTGCCCCGTATACAACCGCCTCAAAGTAATTGATACCATTTTGAGTATGAACACCCTCAGGCAGGTCTGCTCCATTTATGGCCATTACTTCCAGTATGTTTCCAGCACGAGTGGGCTACCGAACAATCAGATCTCGGTACTGTTTGAAAAAGGTGTATTTTAAGGGGGGTTGGACGTCAAACTGGCCGACTTGGAGCAGAAGAGGCATCACACGACGTTTTAATTTCCAGTGTCTATACTTTTACAAATAAGTTCATAAAACTTTGTCAACATCACCAGGAAGGAATCAGGATTCACACTAATTGCCATGGAAATTCGAAAACATAAGAAAATAATTTTTTTTTACGTGCGAAATTTCATCTTTTTCTTCACTTACAAATGGCTGCATTTGTTGCTACAGGTACACTTTTCTTCATAAGTTAGAGAGATTCTTCGATGAATTTTGCACAGCATACATACCATACTTACAGGTGTATGATACTCTAGAATTTACTTAATTTATGAAATAACGAATGAGCTGTTGTATTTTAAACTTCATGTTCAGAAAAAACACAAATTTTGTAGTTAATTACCTCAATTTTTACCACAGTTTTTAATAGATTTGGAAAATTCTAGAGTTTCATACACCTTTAAGTATGGTTTGTATGCTGTGCAAAATTCATCGAAGAATCTCTCTGACTTACGATGAAAAGTGTACCTATAGCAACAAATACTGACATTAGTAAGTGAAAACAAAAAAACCATGAAATTTCACGTGTAACGAAAATCATTTCCTTATGTTTTCGCCGGCCAGAGTGGCCAAGCGGTTCTAGGCTCTTGAGTCTGGAACTGTGCGACCGCTACGTTCGCAGGTTCGAATCCTGCCTCGGGCATGGATGTGTGTGATGTCCTTAGGTTAGTTAGGTTTAAGTAGTTCTAAGTTCTAGGGCACTGATGACCTAAGAAGTTAAGTCCCATAGTGCTCAGAGCCATTTGAACCTTATGTTTTCGAACTTCCACTGCTATGAGTGTGAATTCTGAATCCTTCCTGGTCATGCTGACAAAGTTTTATGAGTTTATTTGTAAAAGTATAGACAGTGGAAATTAAAATGTCCTGTGGTGCCTCTCCTGCTCCAAGTCAGCCCGTTTGACGTCCTACCCCCCTCAAGGCTCAGAAAGGTTTCTGACCATGACCAACATATGAAAAAGTGTAATTATCCCTATCAATGTCTGTAAGATTTAATATTCACCAATGATGTTAGTATTATACATGTTAGCAAGATGCGTTTTTCTTTCATGTTTTCGGTTACATCTGGGAGTGAGTCCAGTGATCAGTCGACAGATTCAGTTATAAGATTATGCCCACAAGTAATACTGAGTCTTTCGCAAAGCATTCTTCATGGAACATCAAATTATGTCTCAGTAGATCCGAGTTTGTTGAAAACTGTATCTCAGTATATCCTAGTTTGTTGAAAACTGTATCTCATTATATCCAAGTTTGTTGTCTCTTGCGATAATAACATTACTTATATTTCCTACATGCCTATACGTCCGATATACACTTTCATTTACAACAACACTTCTCACTGCCGTCAATTTCGATTTCACATAAATTTCTGTACCTCGTATTCTGTGAACTCCACAACATATTATGAGTGCTTCCAATCCTTGTACGCTGTAGTGAATACTACGGCAGCTGATCAGGGTGAATTACATGGAAAGTCGCATAAGATAAAACAGCCCTACTGCGTATCCTACACACCATCAGCTAGATGGATAGAGTCTCCGATTATAGTGCAGCACTGTCCCATTTACGGAGGCCCTTCAGTTCTCGAATCTAGCATTCCCAGAACTACCAGCCATCTCCAGCTTGTCACAGAATCTATGAAACCTCTGATTCACGCCGTCCACCCGTCCTACATGGTAGGTGATCGTCAATAACTGTCGTTGGCTAAACCTTGGTAGAATACTATATCGCAAACTTACTGTGTGAAGTAAGAGGACTTCATTTCAGCTTGCACTTAGTTCATACTCCACAGTAATGGAATATTATCGGAGAAGGGGGAAAATGTATTTCAGAAGAAAAGTAAATAGTTACAAAATATAGTAATAGATGGCACTGTAAGCATCATGATTTAATAGTGGTCGACAACAAATGACAAATGAATCATACAACAATGCCAAAGGTGTACCTCTGACGTTAGACAAACTGTATTACTCAGTGTGCACGGGTGTACAGGAGTGACACTGCTAGTTACGTAAGTCCATCCACCACATCAAGGTCATACCACATCGGATGGGAAAAATCGGTTTTTAATTGTCCTAAGGGTTAAAATCGCATAAAAAGCATCACTCACATCGGTTTTTAATTGTCATGACGCCAAAAACCGAATGAAAAGCATCAATCAAAATCAAATCGGACTATTCATTTCCGTATGACTGGCGTAAAACATGTTCAATATGCTGTCCACCGTTTCCCGCAACAATTTGAAACTGAACGTGTTGCGCAATGCGTGCCTTCAATACAGCTGCTAAGTTTGCAAGCGGAACACTGACCACAACATCTTTCAGATAGCCCCACAGCCAGAAGTCACACGGATTAACCCGTAACTACAGTCGTGCGCTACTTTTCACACTCGTGTTTCTAGGAACGCTATTGACCTTGAAGAGCAGGGCGGCCCAGTAGCTTCCTTATTCTCAGTCTGCTGCTTGTTGCCACGGCAGTCGTTGTTGCAATTGCTGTGTTTACTTTTGTTTCGTTGAAACGACGTCCACGGGACCGCACGACTGTGTTAGTGTAAGTCAGTGACTGACTGAACATTTTTCCTTTTCGTTGTGGTTGTTTTGTTCTTTGCATCTGTCGGTGACAATGACTTTGGAACTATGTCAGGTAACCCTGGTCCTTCGTTTGTGAAATTTTGAAGAAAAATTTTGAAGAAAAACTTTCAAGAATTAGTGATTGTGTGTCGAGAGTGAAAGTGACGAGGAAAGGTCTGAAGGAGAATCAGATAGCGATGAAGATGAGGAACGTCCTAGGAAACACTTCTATGGCAGAAATAGCTTCAAATGGTTCAAATGGCTCTGAGAACTATGCGACTTAACTTCTGAGGTCATCAGTTCCCTATAACGTAGAACTAATTAAACCTAACTAACCTAAGGACATCACACACATCCATGCCCGAGGCAGGATTCGAACCTGCGAACGTAGCGGTCGCTCGGTTCCAGACTATAGCGCCTAGAACCGCACGGGCACTCCGGCTGGCAGAAATAGCTTCAAGTTGTCGGCAGTAGAATCACACAGGTATGTCAGAATTCTAGCTCATAATATATTGAAGAAACCAGTACTTCGAGGCAGCCGCGGTGGCTGAGCGGTTCTAGGCGCTTCAGTCCGGAACCGCGCTATTGATACGGTCGCAGGTTCGAATACTGCCTCGGGCATGGACGTGTGTGATGTCCTTAGGTTAGTTAGGTTTAAGTAGTTCTAAGTCCTAGGGGACTGATGGCCTCAGATGTTAAGTCCCATAGTGCTCAGAGCCATTTTTGAATCAGCACTTCGTCACGAACTCAGAGAACAATCACAGATCGACCCACTGACTGCTTGGAGCTATATTTTCAGTGATGATATTCTGAACGAAATAATCACATGGACAAATGAGAAACTTGAAAAATTTCGTGGAAAATACACGAATACGGAGAGAACAGAAGTTAGTCCTTGTACAATGTCTGAAATGCAGAGTTTCAACGACCTTCTTATATACACTGCAGTATTCAAATCGAATAACGAAGACATACGTTCTCTCTTTTGTACTGATGGGACTGGCCGTGATGTTTTCCGAATCACTATGTCATCAGCAACATTTGCTGTAATTCTCAACTACCTGTGATTTAACAACCCTGATGACAGGGAGTTACGTAAGGTTTCTGATCCAGCAGCTACTATAACAAACATTCTACATAAATTCAACGAAAATTCGCAGCTATCCTATATTCTTGGGGCTAATGCTACAGTTGATGAAATGCTAATCGGTTTCAGAGGACGCTGTAAATTCTAAATCTATATTCCATCTAAACCGGCGAAGTACGGCCTGAAGCTTCAATGCCTCGCCGACTCCAGGACTAATTACATCTTCAACATCTATCTCTACTATGGAAAAGATACTCATGGAGCAGGACTTTCCCCAGACGAGAAGAAATACGCCGTTCCCGCTCAGGCTGTCCTCAGATTGTGCAAGCCGATAGTACATACTAACCGAAACATTACTGCTAGTAACTGGTATGTGTCAATCGAGCTTGCAGACGTGCTACGGAGAAATGGTTCGACCACAGTGGGAACAATGCGGAAGAACCGAAAGGAAATTCCGGCATCTTTCTTGCCTTCTCATAGAGGTGAAGTTGGAACAACGTTGTATGGATTTACCAAACACATCACACTCATTTCCTAAGAAAGGAAGAGCACTAATTCTTATATCAACACTACATCACTCCATAGAAGATGGCGTGGAAAGTAAAAAATATGTAATAATGTCCCACTGTAATAACACAAAGGTTTGTATTGATACTGTAGACGAAAAGTGTGCCAAATATTGGCCAAGTCGCCGCACACAACGCTGGACCATGGCCGTATTTTTCCGTATTCTTGACGTGAGTGTTGTCAATGCATATATTGTTAATCAGTCATTCAAGGAAAGAACTGTGCTTACCAGGATGATCCTCATGAAAGCCCTAGCGAAAGAACTGATCGAACATTCAATGCGCGAAAGGATTATGAATAAACGCCTCCCACGATAATTGAGATTTCCTGTCGGTCGAGTTCTAGGAACTGAAGTACATCTCCATGAAGAGCTGGAAAAGGAGGACGAACTACCTAGTGATAGAAGGAAGACATGTCGCATTTGTCCACAAAAAAAGAAGAGAGAGACAAGTTGTTTGTGTCGCAATTGCAAGGTCCCAATTTGTTTGGAATGCTCTTGTAAGGTGTGTCCGCAGTGCGTGTAAGGTGGTGCGAAAAGTGGTCACTTTCAGTAGTGCATATTTTTTCTGTTTAATTCGCTGTCAAGAATACTCCTTTAATTTAACACTGATGGTACTTGATCAACATTAACCTGCAACAACCAAGTTACAAGTAACGAACTACACTTAGATATTTCGATATTTGTCCATCACTGTAAATTTCAAAGAGAATTTAGAGTGCAAAGTGAATAGGACTTTTTCACAGCACCGAAAGAATATTTTGTGCATATGTTACCATTTATGTATAATTGAAGAATAAATATGTAGCACTAAATTCTAAAAGTAGCGCTAGATTGGTGATTTCTACGCATTTTTCTCGCCTTCTGAACGCGGTCCACGGGACCGCACGACTGTAGTTGCGTGAGAAGTACTCACGACTGTGATTAAGGGCTAAGATCAAATGATCGGGACGGCCAGGCTGTGGGGAAATGGTGGCTGGTAATTCCAGCATTTCCGAAATGGTGCTCCAGCAGCTGCTTAACCGGATTTGCAATGTGCGGTGGTGCGCCATCTTGCATAAAAATGATCCCATCCACACTTCCACGCTGTTGGAGAGCTGGAATGATGTGGTTGCGCAAAAGACACTCATAGCGCTTACTAGTGGCGGTACAGGTAACGGGACTGGAAGCACCAATCTCTTCGAAATAATATGGCCCTATGATAAATTATGCCTTAAACCCGCACCACGTAGTGATCTTTTAAGGATGAAGTGATACTGGATGATTTCCGTGTGGATTTTCCGTTTCCCATAATCGACAATTCTGTGTACAGACATATCCTGTCAAATGGAAGTGTGCTTCGTCTGTCACAAAGTCCTCCACGGTCAATCATTTTCCACTTCCATGCAAGCAAGAAATTCTAAAGCAAAGATTTCTCTAGGTGGCAGGTCAGCAGGAAACCACTCGTGCACATAAGTAATTTTGAATGGATAGCAGAGAAGGATGTTTTTTAGGATCTTACGCCCCCTGCTCACGGGTATGTCCAATGTTAGTGCAGTTCTCTGTGCACTACACGTTTGCACACCTCCACTCTTATCCTCTATCACTGCTGTGGGCACTCTTTCCACTGAAGTCGAATCAATTCGTTTCATCCCTCTACCAAGTTGCACATCGAAACAACCCGTCTTTTCGAATTTCCATCATTTTCTCCAGGCCCACGGCAGTCATCGAATCAACGCCTTTTTCTATCCCTTCAGTTCCCGGAACTTCTGCAAGGTGACATGTGCACAGTCATCATTCTCCTATAACAGCTTGACAAGCAGAGCCCAATCCTGCACTGAGACAGTCATGGCGAACGTCGTAGACGTGAATTGCAATTTGACATCATTCCGACCAGTGGTGTTATTTCCACAGCGTTTTGAAAGTTTAACTTTAATTATAGTCACCCTGTATATGAAAACAGCAACATGTTCAGAGGACTAAAAGCAAAGAAAAGCCGATAAGATATGAGCCACTGAATTTAGACCGTTCTCGACACAGCAAAAGATGTGCATATGTACAATCCTGGAAATTGAAATAAGAACACCGTGAATTCATTGTCCCAGGAAGGGGAAACTTTACTGACACATTCCTGGGGTCAGATACATCACATGATCACACTGACAGAACCACAGGCACATAGACACAGGCAACAGAGCATGCACAATGTCGGCACTAGTACAGTGTATATCCACCTTTCACAGCAATGCAGGCTGCTATTCTTCCATGGAGACGATCGTAGAGATGCTGGATGTAGTCCTGTGGAACGGCTTGCCATGCCATTTCCACCTGGCGCCTCAGTTGGACCAGCGTTCGTGCTGGACGTAAAGACCGCGTGAGACGACGCTACATCCAGTCCCAAACATGCTCAATGGGGGACAGATCCGGAGATCTTGCTGGCCAGGGTAGTTGACTTACACCTTCTAGAGCACGTTGGGTGGCACGGGATACATGCGGACGTGCATTGTCCTGTTGGAACAGCAAGTTCCCTAGCCGGTCTAGGAATGGTAGAACGATGGGTTCGATGACGCTTTGGATGTACCGTGCACTATTCAGTGTCCCCTCGACGATCACCAGTGGTGTACGGCCAGTGTACGAGATCGCTCACCACACCATGATGCTGGGTGTTGGCCCTGTGTGCCTCGGTCGTATGCAGTCCTGATTGTGGCGCTCACCTGCACGGCGCCAAACACGCATACGACCATCATTGGCACCAAGGCAGAAGCGACTCTCATCGCTGAAGACGACACGTCTCCATTCGTCCCTCCATTCACGCCTGTCGCGACACCACTGGAGGCGGGCTGCACGATGTTGGGGCGTGAGCGGAAGACGGCCTAACGGTGTGCTCGACCGTAGCCCAGCTTCATGGAGACGGTTGCGAATGGTCCTCGCCGATACCCCAGGAGCAACTGTGTCCCTAATTTGCTGGGAAGTGGCGGTGCGGTCCCCTACGGCACTGCGTAGGATCCTACGGTCTTGGCGTGCATCCGTGCGTCGCTGCGGTCCGGTCCCAGGTCGAAGGGCACGTGCACCTTCCGCCGACCACTGGCGACAACATCGATGTACTGTGGAGACCTCACGCCCCACGTGTTGAGCAATTAGGCGGTACGTCCACCCGGCCTCCCGCAAGCCCACTATACGCCCTCGCTCAAAGTCCGTCAACTGCACATACGGTTCACGTCCACGCTGTCGCGGCATGCTACCAGTGTTAAAGACTGCGATGGAGCTCCGTATGCCACGGCAAACTGGCTGACACTGACGGCGGCGGTGCACAAATGCTGCGCAGCTAGCGCCATTCGACGGCCAACACCGCGGTTCCTGGTGTGTCCGCTGTGCCGTGCGTGTGATCATTGCTTGTACAGCCCTCTCGCAGTGTCCGGAGCAAGTATGGTGGGTCTGACACACCGGTGTCAATATGTTCTTTTTTCCATTTCCAGGAGTGTATAAACAGAAATAATTTAGTATGCCTGTCGGTCTAAGCAATAATCATAAAATTATTAATATTGGTACTACTGACCCACTCTTTAATATCACTGGAGAGATGTCACTGTCGATGAACACTCACGAATTTCTTCACCAAACCTGCTACTGTTTCGTCAAATTAATTCGTTACTATACAAATGCTTTTGCCTAACGACAATGTGGCTAGCCTCGTTTCTGCCCTTCACTATGACAGATGTCCTAACTCCTCACACACACACACACACACACACACACACACACACACACACACACAATCATCATCAACATCATCATCATCACCATCATCATCATCACCACCATCATCATCATCACCATCATCATTATCACATAAAGCATTCGGAGATACAGAATCGTAAAAATAACTACGTAGATATTTAGTCAGACAAATAATTTCTCTGTTTCGACTACAGAATTGTTTTGTCTCAGTACAGTTTCCGGGACTTTTCTTATGTGGAGAGCTAAAAATTATAAATTAACACTAATTACTGAAACTTATTGAGCAATCTGACTTAAAATGACAGTCGGTATGAAACTTGCGACATGGAATACTTGTCGAAAGATTTTGGCGGCAGAGTATGGAAACATGTTAGTTAAACCTCGTTTTGATAAAACAATTTGATGCGAAATGACTAAATAAACAAACTATTCAAACCAAAGTTAAATTTAAAAGTTACCTACGTAAGCTACACGAAATAATTAAGGTTCATTTTATACTTTTCTCTCGAGTAAGCGTGATTCCACAGCTTAATTTAAAAATTATACTGCGAAAAAATTATGCATTTCAGTGAAAATTGAAAACATTTGAGCTTATTGGTATTGTTCTCAAATAATTTATTCAGTTTCATTATTCTTCATTGACATTTATCTCTACAAGAAGTCTGCTAAATAATGTTGGGCTTTAATATATAAAGCCGCTTATGTGGCGAAAATAATAGCTGCCAGTAGGGAAATGTAATTGCTCCCTCATGTGAGTTGTACACTATGTGGTCAAAATATCCGGACACCTACTTCCAAATTACTTACAAAAAAATGGTTCAAATGGCTCTGAGCACTATGAGACTCAACATCTTAGGTCATAAGTCCGCTAGAACTTAGAACTACTTAAACCTAACTAACCTAAGGACAGCACACACGCATGCCCGAGGCAGGATTCGAACCTGCGACCGTAGCTGTCCCGTGAATTACTTACAAGTTCGTGTCGCCCATCATCGGTAACGCTGGAATTCAATATGGTGTTGGCCCACCCTCAGCCTTGATGACAGATTCCACTCTCGTAGGCATACGTTCAATAAGGTGCTGGAAGGTTTCTTGGGGAATGGCAGCCCTTTTTCAAGGAGTGCTACACAGAGGAGAGGTATAGATGTTGGTCGGTGAGGCTGGACACGAAGTCCAAAGGTGATCTAAAGGGTTCAGATCAGGACTATATGCTGGCCGGTCCATTGTACCTATGTTATTGTAGTGTAACCACTCCGCCACAGGCCGTGCATTATGAACAGGCGTTCGATCGTGTTGAAAGATGCAGTCCCCATTCCAGAATTGCTCTTCAACAGTGGGAAGCAAGAAGGTGCTTAAAACATCAATCTAGGTCTGTGCTGTAATAGTGCCACACAAAACGAGAAGGGGTACAAGCACCCTCCATGAATAGCACGACCACACCATAACACCACCACATCCGAATTTCACTGTTGCCACTAAACACGCTGGGAGATTACGTTCTACGGGAATTCGCCATACCCACAACTTGAAATTGGATCGCCACATTGTGTACCGTGTTTCGGCACTCCACACAACGTTTTCCAACAGTTCAGTCGTCCAATGTTTACGCTCCTTACACCAAGCGAGCCGTCTTTTAGCATTTACCGGCGTGATGTGTGGCTTATGAGCAGCCGCTCGACCATGAAAGCCCAGTTTTCTCACCTCACGCCTTCCTGTCATCGTACTCGCAATGGATCCTTATGCAGTCTGGAATTCTTCTGTGATGGTCTGGATAGATGTCAATTACACCTTACGACCCTCTTCGACTGTCGGCGATCTCTGTCAGTCAACAGAAGAGGGCGGCCTGTACGTTTTTGTGCTGTACGTGTCCCTTTACTTTTCTACTTCACTATCACATCGGAGCAGTTGACCTATTGATTTTTAGGAGTGTGGAAATCTCGCATACAGACGTATGACACAAGTGACACGCAATCACCTGATCACGTTCGACGTCCGTCAGCTCCGCGGAGTGCCGCATTCTGCTCTTTGACGGTGTCTCAAGACTACTGAGGTCGCTGATATGGAGTACCTGGCAGTAGGTGGTAGCACAATGCACCTAATATGAAAAACCTTTTTTGTGGGGGTGTCCGGATTCTTCTGATCACATAATGTATCTTCTGCAGCAACTTAAAACCGCATGAGCCACAGTAAGCCAAATGTCAACAGAAAGACGATAAGTCTACGATGGGTCGCATCGAAAATGAATAAATTAATTCAGAAACATGCTATCAATTCTCACTCTTGCTTCTGTGAATCGTCTTGCTCAGTAAACTTCGCTGATAACATAATAATATAATGTGTGTGAAATCATACGGGACTTAACTGCTAAGGTCATCAGTCCCTAAGCTTACACACTACTTAACCTAAAGTATCCTAAGGACAAACACACATACCCATTCCCGAGGGAGGTCTCGCTGATAACAACTGTGCTTAAGTCATCCACTTGTGTTCTTAGTTAAAATACCATGGTTTTCTGTTTCGTACGTTGTGCAGCATGTACTCACGTTGTGTGATTGCGATTGGTCATTTCTCACACTTTCTATGTCTGAACTCTTCGCCCCAGGAAACAGAAGATTACCGAGACGATGTTCTGCTGCGTGTTCAGTTCTTGAATCTTGTGTCTTACGTCTGTTGTCTCCCTTGTCTTCTCGTGTCTGTTGTTAATTTCGAAAAAATCGTGTCTCCCCTTAGAATTTGCTGTTTCACTGGAACGGTGCTGCTATGAAAATTAGCTGGAAACTTCTGCGTTTCACCCTCCTCTGTGCACCCAGAGTGCTTCCTTTGACTCCGTACTGTAAGTCTCTTCTCCATGGTACGCATTCGAACTATTACTACAGAGAATACTGCCTCTTTTCCGCAAACGTGTCACTTTCTTCACTGATACACCGATACGCCCCTTCTGTCCGTCTATAAACTGACACAAGCTTCCACTATCTTTTTCATTTATCATTTGCCTAGTAATAAAAGTCGCACAAATATGCCTAAGCAATCACGTTTGCCCCCAGTCCAGTATCTCTTCGGCCGAAGCAAATCGACGGCCACCTATATCTTTCTGCAGGGCTCCATAATTATGGAAATCGCAAGAGGTTCAAATGGTTCAAATGGCTCTAAGCATTATTGGACCTAACACCTGAGGTGATCAGTCCCCTAAACTTAGAACTACTTAAACCTAATGAACCTAAGGACATCACACGCATCCATGCACGAGGCAGGATTCGAACCTACGACCGTGGCAGCAGCGCTGTTCCGGACTGAAGCGCCTAGAACCACTCGGCCACGGCGGCCGGCGAAATCGCAAGGGGAGAGTTCTGAATTGTATTTAATATGTGTAAGGCCTTAGCAAGAAACTTCTACCGTAGTAGAAATAACCTTCGGATAAAATGCTAGTCCACACACTAACAAAACTGTTTTGTGTACGCTGCAGAAGTTTCGCTGGGAGCCCTTACATCTTCTCCACATTATTCTGATCTCTCACCATGTGATTTCCATATTTTTGGCGGTCTGAATAAAGACGTTCGAGGCCATAGATTTGCTTCCGACGAAGAAGAGAACGCCTTAGTACAGTCACGGTGTCACAGGCAGCCGCAAACGTTTTTCCATAAAGGCATTGACAGTCTTCTCTCACAGCAGGATAAATGCTTTAACAACTATAGCAATTACTCTTGAAATAATGAACATTTTACTTACGTTGTCCCCAAGAATCACGATAGAAGGTTGTATACATGGAAGAACCCTGGAGATACTAAAAGGTATCAGATAGATTATATAATGGTAAGACAGACATTTAGGAACCAGGTTTTAAATTGTAAGACATTTCCAGGGGCAGATGTGGACTCTGACCACAATCTATTGGTTATGACCTGTAGATTAAAACTGAAGAAACTGCAAAAAGGTGGGAATTTAAGGAGATGGGACCTGGATAAACTGAAAGAACCAGAGGTTGTACAGAGTTTCAGGGAGAGCATAAGGGAACAATTGACAGGCATGGGGGAAAGAAATACAGTAGAAGAAGAATGGGTAGCTTTGAGGGATGAAGTAGTGAAGACAGCAGAGGATCAAGTAGGTAAAAAGACGAGGGCTAGTAGAAATCCTTGGGTAACAGAAGAAATATTGAACTTAATTGATGAAAGGAGAAAATATAAAAATGCAGTAAATGAAGCAGGTAAAAAGGAATACAAACGTCTCAAAAATGAGATCGACAGGAAGTGCAAAATGGCTAAGCAGGGATGGCTAGAGGACAAATGCAAGGATGTAGAGGCTTATCTCAATAGGGGTAAGATAGATACTGCCTACAGGAAAGTTAAAGAAACCTTTGGAGATAAGAGAACCACTTGTATGAACATCAAGAGCTCAGATGGAAACCCAGTTCTAAGCAAAGAAGGGAAGGCAGAAAGGTGGAAGGAGTATATAGAGGGTCTATACAAGGGCGATGTACTTGAGGACAATATTATGGAAATGGAAGAGGATGTAGATGAAGATGAAATGGGAGATACGATACTGCGTGAAGAGTTTGACAGAGCACTGAAAGACCTGAGTCGAAACAAGGCCCCTGGAGTAGACAACATTCCATTGGAACTACTGACGGCCTTGGGAGAGCCAGTCCTGACAAAACTCTACCATCTGGTGAGCAAGATGTATGAGACAGGCGCAATACCCCCAGACTTCAAAAGAATATAATAATTCCAATCCCAAAGAAAGCAGGTGTTGATAGATGTGAAAATTACCGAACAATCAGTTTAATAAGCCACAGCTGCAAAATACTAACACGAATTCTTTACAGACGAATGGAAAAACTAGTAGAAGCCGACCTCGGGGAAGATCAGTTTGGATTCCGTAGAAATACTGGAACACGTGAGGCAATACTGACCTTAAGACTTATCTTAGAAGAAAGATTAAGGAAAGGCAAATCTACGTTTCTAGCATTTGTAGACTTGGAGAAAGCTTTTGACAATGTTGACTGGAATACTCTCTTTCAAATTCTAAAGGTGGCAGGGGTAAAATACAGGGAGCGAAAGGTTATTTACAATTTGTACAGAAACCAGATGGTAGTTATAAGAGTCGAGGGACATGAAAGGGAAGCAGTGGTTGGGAAGGGAGTAAGACAGGTTTGTAGCCTCTCCCGATGTTATTCAATCTGTATATTGAGCAAGCAGTAAAGGAAACAAAAGAAAAATTCGGAGTAGGTATTAAAATCCATGGAGAAGAAATAAAATCTTTGAGGTTCGCCGATGACATTGTAATTCTGTCAGAGACAGCAAAGGACTTGGAAGAGCAGTTGAACGGAATGGACAGTGTCTTGAAAGGAGGATATAAGATGAACACCAACAAAACCAAAACGAGGATAATGGAATGTAGTCGAATTAAGTCGGGTGATGTTGAGGGTATTAGATTAGGAATTGAGACACTTAAAGTAGTAAAGGAGTTTTGCTATTTGGGGAGCAAAATAACTGATGATGGTCGAAGTAGAGAGGATATAAAATGTAGACTGGCAATGGCAAGGAAAGCGTTTCTGAAGAAGAGAAATTTGTTAACATCGAGTATAGATTTAAGTGTCAGGAAGTCATTTCTGAAAGTATTTGTATGGAGTGTAGCCATGTATGGAAGCGAAACATGGACGATAAATAGTTTGGACAAGAAGAGAATAGAAGCTTTCGAAATGTGGTGCTACAGAAGAATGCTGAAGATTAGATGGGTAGATCACGTAACTAATGAGGAAGTATTGAATAGGATTGGGGAGAAGAGAAGTTTGTGGAACAACTTGACCAGAAGAAGGGATCGGTTGGTAGGACATGTTCTGAGGCATCAAGGGATCACCAATTTAGTATTGGAGGGTAGCGTGGAGGGTAAAAATCGTAGGGGGAGACCAAGAGATGAATACACTAAGCAGATTCAGAAGGATGTAGGATGCAGTAGGTACTGGGAGATGAAGAAGCTTGCACAGGATAGAGTAGCATGGAGAGCTGCATCAAACCAGTCTCAGGACTGAAGACCACAACAACAACAACGTCCCCAACTGTCTCATTTCACGGGCTGTCTCTTGTACAACTGGTTCAAATCACTGATACCAATTTGAGTATGAACGTCCTCAGATAGGTCTGGTCTATTTATTGCCATTACGTCCAACATAGTTCCATAGCGAGTAGCTTTCCGAGCTATTTGATCTTGGTATTTTATTTTAAAAAAGGCATATCGTTAGGTTCATAAAGGTGTCTTACCATGCCTAACACTTATAAAAGTGTAATTATTATTATCGATATGTGTAAGATTAAAAACTTCTCCAGTGATCACAGTATTATTGGGGAAAATACATTTCAGCAAGGTGAGCTTTCCTTTAAGGGTTTCTGTTACATCTGGGTGTGAGCCCGGTGGTTACAAGATATATTCAGTTACAAGATACTGAGTCTCGCCCAGATATTTTGGAATGTAGCTGCAGTTTGTGTCTCAGTGAATACGAGTGTTTTGTCTCTTACGGTAAGTGCACCACATCCATTTCCCATACGCCTGTACATTCCATATACTATTTCATTTACTACAAAAAGTCTCACCGCTGTCAATTTCGATTTTTACATAAATTTCTGTACCTCGTATTGTGTGAACTCAACAACCTCTTACCAGTGTTTGTACGTTGAAGCGAATACATTGACAGCTGATATGGGTGAAGTACATGGAATGTCTCATAAGCAAAAAAAATAAAAAATAAAAAATAAAAAAAACTGGTGCGTATCCCATACACAATCACTTAGATGGATATGATCTCAGATTATAGTGCGCCACTGACGCATTTACGGAGACCCTACAGTTCTCGAATGTACAGAGCAAATCTAAGAACTCCCAGCCCTCTCCAGTTTGTCCAGAATCTCCGACGTCTCTGGTGTGCGCCTATCTCTCGTCATAGAACAAAGGGTCCGCGATCAGTTCTGAGGAGAATACTGCTTACTGTAAGCTTCATTGAAATGAGTGAGCAAGGTCGTGGCTTATGATTTCTGCAACTCCTATTCATCAAATATTTTTTTCAGCATTGTATTCTACGCAGTACGACACTCACTGTTCCACAAACAACATGTGGATTCTGCGAGATCCGCAGCTAACTTTCGTCTTTGTGGTTTATGAGTCCATCAGTCCCTGCAGGTCGCTGGATGTACCTGCTGAACGATTTATTTCAGATGGAATGCTGGATTAAAATGTCGATAACTGCCGTTAAATAAACCGTAGTAAACTAATATGTCATCAGTTTTCTGTGTGAAGTAATACTTCATTTCCCTGTACACTCGGTTGACACTTCAAAGCATTCACTAATCCTATTGTCATTCTAGCAGAGACTCAATACGATAACACACCGAATGGCTTACGTAGAAACAGCTGTAACTGCTATGTATGAACACAGCAACATGTTCCGAGGACTAAACGCAGAGATAATCCCATAAGACGTCAGCAATAAACGTGAACAGCCCTGAATATAGACCGTTCTCGACACAACAAAAGTCGTGCATATCTTAAAACAGTAATAATTTAATACAACTGTCAAACTAAATAACACTGACAAAATTATTAATTTTGGAATACTCGCTGTACTGCTACTGAAGCATTTTTTAATATCGCTAGATAGAGGTCACTGTTAATAAACACTCATGAAAGGCTGCCACCGGACTTTTTACTTTTTCTTCAAAATAATTCAGTACCACACAATACTTTCGCCTAACCTACTAACTCACATGTGGCTTTGCTAAGACGGATGACTTGATTCCACACACGCACGTATACACTTGACCGCATTAAGCAGAGACATGTTTAGGGTCGTAATAATACAGGGTTATTACAAATGACTGAGGCGATTTCACACCTCTACAATAACTTTACTATTTGAGATATTTTCACAATGCTTTGCACACACATACAAAAACTCAAAAAGTATTTTTAGGCATTCACAAATGTTCGATATGTGGCCATTTAGTGATTGGGCAGACATCAAGCCGATAATCAAGTTCCTCCCACACTCGGTGCAGCATGTCGCCATCAATGAGTTCGAAAGCATCATTGATGCGAGCTCGCAGTTCTGGCACATTTCTTGGTAGAGGAGGTTTAAACACTGAATCTTTCATATAACCCCACAGAAAGAAATCGCATGGGGTTAAGTCGGGAGGGCGTGGAGGCCATGACATGAATTGCTGATCATGATCTCCACCACGACCGATCCATCGGTTTTCCAATCTCCTGTTTAAGAAATGCTGAACATCATGATGGAAGTGCGGTGGAGCACCATCCCGTTGAAGGTGAAGTCGGCGCAGTCGGTCTCCAGTTGTGGCATGAGCCAATTTTCCAGCATGTCCAGACACACGTGTCCTGTAACGTTTTCTTCGCAGAAGAAAAAGGGGCCGTAAACTTTAAACCGTGAGATTTCACAAAACACGTTAACTGTTGGTGAATTGCGAATTTGCTGCACGAATGCGTGAGGATTCTCTACCGCCCAGATTCGCACATTGTGTCTGTTCACTTCACCATTAAGAAAAAATGTTGCTTCATCACTGAAAACAAGTTTCGCACTGAACGCATCCTCTACCATGAACTGTTGCAACCGCGCCGAAAATTCAAAGCGTTTGACTTTGTCATCGGGTGTCAGGGCTTGCAGCAATTCTAAACGGCAAGGCTTCTGCTTTAACCTTTCCCGTAAGATTTTCCAAACCGTCGGCTGTGGTACGTTTAGCTCCCTGCTTGCTTTATTCGTCGACTTCCGCAGGCTACGCATGAAACTTGCCCGCACGCATTCAACCGTTTCTTCGCTCACTGCAGGCCGACCCATTGATTTCCCCTTACAGAGGCATCCAGAAGCTTTAAACTGCGCATACCATCGACGAATGTAGTTAGCAGTTGGGGGATCTTTATTGAACTTCGTCCTGAAGTGTCGTTGCACTGTTATGACTGACTGATGTGAGTGCATTTCAAGCACGACATACGCTTTCACGGCGCCTGTCGCCATTTTCTCTCACTGCGCTCTCGAGCGCTCTGGCGGCAGAAACCTGAAGTGCGGCTTCAGCTGAAATAAACTTTATAAGTTTTTCTACGTATCTGTAGTGTGTCGTGACCATATGTCAATGAATGTAGCTACAGCGAATTTATGAAATCGCTTCAATCATTTGTAATAGCCCTGTATTTATGTAGCTATTTAGACAGATATTTAATTTCCATGTTTCAACAACAGAAATTCTTTGTATCATAACAGTTTGAGTCTTTTTCATTTAGAGATGCAGGAATATATAATTAATATTAATTTTCAAAATTATTGAGCTATCTGACTTTAAATGAGAATCTGCTTGAAACTTGCGGCATGAATTGTTTTTCAAAAGATCATTGCGGTAGAGTGTGGAAACATGTTAGTTAAATATTGTTTTGATAGTATAATTTGATGTGAACTGATAAAAGAAACAAACTTATATTTTAAATCTGCTTAAAGCAGCTGAAAATAACATTAATTCTTCATTTTACACCTTGCTCTCGGGTAAGCATAATTTCACTGCTTCATGTAAATAGTGAGATAAAGCAAATTACTGCGAAAAAATTACGCTTATTAGGTGAAAATCGAATATATCTAAGTCTATAGCTTTTGTGCAGAAATAACTTATTCAGTTTCATTATCTTTCATTGTTATTTATCTCTACGAGAAGTTTGCTGCATTATGTTAGAGTACAATATAAATAGCCACCGTTGTGTTCAAAACAATGGCTGCCAATAGGGAAATGTAGATGCTCCCTCACCTGTGCCTTCTGCAGCAGCTGAATATCGCAGAAGCCATAGGAAGACTACAAGTTCACTATGTCTAGTATTGATAGTGAATAAATTAATTCAGAAAAATGCTATTAATCCTCACAGTGGCGTTTGTGTATCGTCTAGCTTTGTAGATTTCGCTTATGAGAATTGTATTTCATATATTTCTACATCTACATCCATACTCCGCAAGCTACCTGACGGTGTGTGGCGGAGGGTACCTTAAGTACCTATGTCGGTTCCCCCTTTTTTCCATTTCGTATTGTTCGTGGAAAGAAGGATTGTCGGTATGCCTCTGTGTGGGCTCTAATCTCTCTAATTTAATCCTCATGGTCTCTTCGCGAGATATACGTAGGAGGGAGCAATATACTGCTTGACTCCACGGTGAAGGAATGTTCTCGAAACTTAAACAAAAGCCCGTACCGAACTACTGAGCGTCTCTCCTGCAGAGTTTATCTATCATCTCCGTAACGCTTTCGCGATTACTAAATGATCCTGTAAAGAAGAGCGCTGCTCTCCGTTGGATCTTCTCTATCTCTTCTATCAACCCTATCTGGTACGAATCCCACACTGCTGAGCAGTATTCAAGCAGTGGGCGAACAAGCGTACTGTAACCTACTTCCTTTGTTTTCGGATTGCATTTCCTTAGGATTTTTCCAATGAATCTCAGTCTGGCATCTGCTTTACCGACGATCAACTTTGTGTGATCATTCCATTATAAACCACTCCTAATGCGTACTCCCAGATAATTTATGGAATTAACTGCTTCCAGTTGCTGACCAGCTATATTGTAGCTAAATGATGTGGGATCTTTCTTTCTATGTATTCGCAGCACATTATACTTTTCTACATTGAGATTCAATTGCCATTTCCTGCACCATGCGTCAATTCGCTGCAGATCCTCCTGCATTTCAGTACAATTTTCCATTGTTACAACCTCTCGATATACCACACCATCATCCGCAAAAAGCCTCAGTGAACTTACGATATCATCCACAAGGTCAGTTATGTACAGGGCTATTACAAATTATTGAAGCGATTTCATAAATTCACTGTAGCTCCATTCATTGACATATGGTCACGACACACTACAGATACGTAGAAAAACTCATAAAGTTTTGTTTGGCTGAAGCCGCACTTCAGGTTTCTGCCGCCAGAACGCTCGAGAGCGCAGTGAGAGAAAATGGCGACAGGAGCCGAGAAAGCGTATGTCGTGCTTGAAATGCACTCACATCAGTCAGTCATGACAGTGCAACGACATTTCAGGACGAAGTTCAACAAAGATCCACCAACTGCTAACTACATTCGTCGATGGTATGCGCAGTTTAAAGCTTCTGGATGCCTCTGTAAGGGGAAATCAACGGGTCGGCCTGCAGTGAGCGAAGAAACGGTTGAACGCGTGCGGGCAAGTTTCACGCGTAGCCCGCGGAAGTGACGAATAAAACAAACAGGGAGCTAAACGTACCACAGCCGACGGTTTGGAAAATCTTATGGAAAAAGCTAAAGCAGAAGCCTTACCGTTTACAATTGCTACAAGCCCTGACACCCGATGACAAAGTCAAACGCTTTGAATTTTCGGCGCGGTTGCAACAGCTCATGGTAGAGGATGCGTTCAGTGCGAAACTTGTTTTCAGTGATGAAGCAACATTTTTTCTTAATGGTGTAGTGAACAGACACAATGTGCGAATCTGGGCGGTAGAGAATCCTCACGCATTCGTGCAGCAAATTCGCAATTCACCAAAAGTTAACGTGTTTTGTGCAATCTCACGGTTTAAAGTTTACGGCCCCTTTTTCTTCTGCAAAAAAAACGTTACAGGACACGTGTGTCTGGACATGCTGGAAAATTGGCTCATGCCACAACTGGAGACCGACAGCGCCGACTTCATCTTTCAACAGGATGGTGCTCCACCGCACTTCCATCATGATGTTCAGCATTTCTTAAACAGGAGATTGGAAAACCGATGGATCGGTCATGGTGGAGATCATGATCAGCAATTCATGTCATGGCCTCCACGCTCTCCGGACTTAACCCCATGCGATTTCTTTCTGTGGGGTTATGTGAAAGACTCAGTGTTTAAACCTCCTCTACCAAGAAACATGCCAGAACTGCGAGCTCGCATCAACGATGCTTTCGAACTCATTGTGGGGACATGCTGCGCCGAGTGTGGGAGGAACTTGATTATCGGCTTGATGTCTGCCGAATCACTAAATGGCCACATATCGAACATTTGTGAATGCCTAAAAAAACTTTTTGAGTTTTTGTATGTGTGTGCAAAGCATTGTGAAAATATCTCAAATAATAAAGGTATTGTAAAGCTGTGAAATCGCTTCCATCATTTGTAATAACCCTGTATATTGTGTATAGCAACGGTCCTACGACACTCCCATGTGGCACACCTGAAATCACTCTTACTTCGGAAGACTTCTCTCCATTGAGAAGACATGCTGCGTTCTGTTATCTAGGAACTCTTCAATCCAATCACATAATTGGTCTGATAGTCCATATGCTCGACTTTGTTCATTAAACGACTGTGGGGAACTGTATCGAACGCCTTGCGGAAGTCAAGAAACACGGCATCTACCTGGGAACCCGTGTCTATGGCCCCTCTGAGTCTTGTGGACGAATAGCGCGAGCTGGGTTTCACACGATCGTCTTTTTCGAAACCCATGCTGATTCCTACAGAGTAGATTTCTAGTTTCTAGAAAAGTCATTATTCTCGAACATAATACGTGATCCTAAATTCCACAACTGATCGACGTTAGAGATATAGGTCTAAAGTTCTGCACATCTGTTCGACGTCCCTTCTTGAAAACGGGGATGACCTGTGACCTTTTCCAAATCTTTGGAACGCTACGCTCTTCTAGAGACCTACGGTACACCGCTGCAATAAGGGGGCAAAGTTCCTTCACGTACTCTGGGTAAAACCGAACTGGTATCGCATCATGTCCAGCGACCCTTCCTCTTCTGAGCGATTTTAATTGTTTCTCCATCCCTCTGTCGTCTATTTCGATATCTACTATTGTGTCATCTGTGCGACAATCTAGAGAAGGAACTACAGTACAGTCTTATTCTGTCAAACAGCCTAGGAATAACACATTTAGTATTTCGGCCTTTAGTCTGTCATCATCTGTTTCAGTACCATTTTGGTCACAGAGTGTCTGGACATTTTGCTTTGATCCATCTACCGCTTTGACATAAGACCAAAATTTCTCAGGTGTGTGGTGTCAGTTCTTCCTTTTTCCGGAATAACAGATCCCACACATTCATATAATTTGATAGTCCTAGCTGGGCAGTGAATTCACTTTCTCCACTGCGAATGCACAAAATATACGTCCGACCTCATGTGGGGATTTCGTAAGACAGTATATGGAGGAAACGGACAGGGGCTGCGGATAGGTGGCGCTCATGAGAGTCGAGCCGATATAGTCTGTGTAGGGGAGAGACAGTTTTATCCCGAATTGTGCAGTGGTTACCGCACCTGCATAGTAAGCAGGAGATCCCTGGTTCGAATCCCGGTCAGGTGCACATTTTCACTCGTCGACCCGGATTCTTCGTAATGTCACAGTGCCGCAGACAGTAGTGATCCCTCCCCTTTCCTTTCCTTTTTTCCCCTCCTCACCCTTAATTTACATATAATTTCAGTTTAGTCAACCTCCCGAGTCCTTGGTTTCATTAACGTATGTATATGTGTCGTACACACTCCCTGTCGGTGTAACTTAAACTCTGGTTTTGTGGTGACGATTGGCCGTTTCTCACACTTTCCACGTCCTTTATCTTCGACGAAGGAGACAGAAGATTATATAGGTGATGTCCTGCTGAAAGTTCAGTTGTTGAACCTTGTGTCTTACGTCTGCTATCTCTTTAGTCTTCTCTTCTCTGTTGTTTATTTCGGAAAAATCATGTCTCCACTTAAAATTTGATATTTAACTGCAACGGTGCTGCTATGATAATTAGATGGAGACTTCTGGTTTCACCCGCCTCTGAACGCTCAAACTGCTCCCATTGTCTCCGTATTTTAATTCTCTTCTGCAGGTTACACATACCAAGTATTACTACGAGGATACTGACTCTCTTCATCAAAATCATCACTTTCGTCACTAATAAACCGACATGCCCAGTCTGTCGGTCTGTAAACTGCAAATTCTCAGTTTCAGCTGTCTTTTTAAAATATCATTTGCTTCGTAATTAAAAACTGCACAGATTTACCTAAAGAATAATGTTTATACCCTGTCCTGTATCTCTTCGTCAGGAGCAAATCGACGGCATCCTGGATGTTCCTTCAGAGCTCCATACTTAAGGAAATCGCAAGACCAGAGGTCGGAACTGTATGGAGGATGTGTAAGGGCTGATCAAGAAACTTCTCCTAATTAGGCGGAAAAGACTTAGCAACAAAATTCCCATCCACATATGGCCAATCTTGTTTTGAGTACGCTGCTGAAGTGTCACTGGAAGCACTTATACGTCCATCGTGCGATCCAGATCTCTCCCCACGTGATTTCCAAGGTTTTGGAACAATGACGAAAGATATTCGCGGCCACCCATTTGCTTCGGACGAAGAGGAGCACGCGTTGGTAGAATGATTTTACCACAGGCAACTGCAAACATTTAGGCATAATGGCATTGCCTGTCTTGACTGGCAGTAGGATAAATGTTTCAACAGTTATGGATGGCGATTACTCTTCAAACAATTAACAGATTACTTACCTTTCTTTCCATATGCATCGTTTTCATGGGGTGCCTACCGCCTCGAAGTCACTCATACCATTTTGAGTATGAACATCATCTGCGAGGTCTGGTCCACATATTGCCATTTGATCCATTTAGTAATGCTTACGAAGGTTCTTACTATTACCAACACTTACAAATGAGTAATCGTTCCTGTCGTTATGTGTACGAGTAAAATCTACGTCAGTGATGATGGTATGATTGGAGAAGATATATTTTAATGAGATGATTTTTTCTTTAAAAGTTTCTGTTATATGTGGGCGTGAATCAGGTGATCAAGACATGGATCCAGTTGTAAGATTACGCCCACACTTGATTCCGTGTCGTGGCCTAATAGTACGGCACGCAGCTTCAGTATGTTGCGTTGGGTTGTTTGGGGGTAGAGACCAAACTGCGAGGTCATCCGTCTCATCGGATTAGGGAAGGATGGGGTAGGAAGTCGGCCATGCCCTTTCAAAGGAACCATCCCGGCATTTGCCTGGAGCGATTTAGGGAAATCACGGAAAACCTAAATCAGGATGCCGGCTCGCGGGATTGAGCCGTCGTACTCCCGAATGAAAGTCCAGTGTGCTAATCCCTGCGTCGCCTCGCTCGGTGCTTCAGTTTGTATCTCAGTGGATCCGAATTTATTGTCAAAAAATGTTCAAATGTGTGTGAAATCTTATGGGACTTAACTGCTAAGGTCATCAGTCCCTAAGATTACACACTACTTAACCTAAATTATCCTAAGGGCAAACACACACACCCATGCCCGAGGGAGGACTCGAACCTCCGCTGGGATCAGCCACACAATCCATGACTGCAGCGCCTAGACCGCTCGGCTAATCCCACGCGGCTGAGTTTATTGTCTCTTGCGATAAATACACTACTTCAATTTCGCATACTCCTATGTTCTCACCACTGTAAATTCATATTTTTAGAAAAATTTGTGCAACTTACGTTGTGTGAAGTCCACAGCTTTTTGCGAGTGATTGCAATCCTTGTACGTTGTAGCTAATGTCTCTGCAGCTGACCAGGCGGACGTGGATGTGAAGTCACCTAGGCTGAAAAACAATGCTGAGTGCCTCAGGAAATTTATTCCCGAGTTGGAAATTTTTTGAACTTCTTTTGTTGCTTTGGGTTGCTCTGAGGTTGCTCTACGTAGCTCTACTAGCACACGCATTTAAATATAAAAGCAAACAAACAACTAAATAACATTACTACAGAACAACAGTGTCCTCAGACAAACAGTTTTCAAGTGGAAAGCAAAAATAGATTTCCTCACAGGCTTCACTTTTAGAAAAATCAGATTTTTTATGCTGGCTCTAGGTTGCTACAGGTGCTCGGAACAGTGCTTCAGATTAACAATATTTCCAGACAAATAGTGTTTAAATGGGAACGAAAACCATATTTTACGATAGCACTAAGTTTTTGAAAAATAATAGCCTACACAAGTTCAGAGTTGCATCAATTGCTCTGAACAACCATGTTGGCAAATAGGTGATAGCGAATTGTGAATTAACGAATCTAAAGGCTTTTAGAGTTGGAGATGAAAGGAGAAAACGCTTTAGAAAGATACAGTGCATGTCCATGACAAGTGGAACATATTTTTTCCCTTTCTGTAGTATTGCTGGGACCGATAGCCTTTGTTTGTTTTTCATATCCGTGTTTGCTAATCGTATTGAAGTATAATGGGACTAATGGTTTGCGTTTGTTGCTTACTCTCTCTCCCTCCCTCTCTCTCTCTCTCTCTCTCTCTCTCTCTCTCTCTCTTTCTAAAATCTGACACATTTTTCTCTAGGCGCTCAGTCCGGAGTCGCGCGACTGCTACGGTCGCAGGTTCGAATGCTGCCTCGTGCATGGATGTGTGTGATGTTCTTAGGTTAGTTAGGTTTCAGTAGTTCTAAGTTCAAGGGGACTGATGACCATAGATGTTAAGTCCCATAGTGCTCAGAGCCATTTGAACCATATGACACATTTTTCCCTCAGTTCTACACTCCACTCATGTTTATAAAACAGTTCGAACAAATTATAGATATCTCAGTTGACCTCAATGGTAGTTATTCTCGATGTATGTCCTTGCTTAACTAGGCTTGGAATGCTAGCTAAGAGTCGTGTTCGTTCAGTGTACAACTGTTAACAGGATCCCATTTTCACAAAAAGCTTTACAAACAGAAAAGCATGTGACGATGTGGTTTGAACAGTCTTCTGAAAGCTATTATAAGTACATGCAGTGGCCAGTAATTGTAGAATATTGTAGAAGCCACAAGTATTAGTCACAACAATTCTTCAGCCTTTGTCCATAATACATTCCCGAATATTACCATTCAGGAGCACATTGATATCGAGCTTTCCAGTTTTACACGATGTGGCCATCCCTAACATAGGACGTGGATGTAAGTAAGTATGCTTAACTTTTTAGGGCCGTTCATATTGCGCGAATTGTGTTCAAGTGTTAACTCATGCGAGCCTCCTATCGACGAGTGTACTTCATCTTTTGTAACATAGATTCCTTGGTGTTCTGTTATCACCTCCTATTCGGTCATTGCAATGTCCGGT
This sequence comes from Schistocerca cancellata, assembly GCF_023864275.1. Classification (NCBI taxonomy): domain Eukaryota; kingdom Metazoa; phylum Arthropoda; class Insecta; order Orthoptera; family Acrididae; genus Schistocerca; species Schistocerca cancellata. Next base: position 904,147,591 of record NC_064629.1, read on the forward strand.
AAGGCGAATTCGTTTATTTTTTGTCGGAATCTGCAACCTTAAACATCTGACAGTTCTGTACATTCGACAATATACTGTCTGACCTTTCCACTTCGTGCTGTTTATGGTAACCAGTAGCGTACTGGTCAGCGTTTACTGAATCATTTTTTTTTCCTTTGGCCCAAACTAGCTTGGAAGGTCCAGAAAAAGATTTCAGTTAATTAGTTACGAATATGCCCACTCGCGCTGGACGAATCTCATTTCGCAACAACTGACGTTTCAAATCATTAAATTCTCCCTCTACTGCGGATGAGGTGGCACGTGAAGTCACAAATCCAAATATGTCTATCATAACACATGAATGGAGGGGAAAATAAAGCAAGATTGTGACGACGCATTAATGTATATGTGCAGATGTTTGATTCTGCACAAACGAAAAATGATTTTCAGCAGAATAATACATATTTTACTGTAACCTGTGACGCTACGATAGATCAAGACCATAGTATTAACCGACAAAATGCGGCTAATACAGGTCATAGAAAAAAGAAGGAAGTACGCAGAAGTACACCTGATCAAAAGTTCGACACGCTACAGGATCTACTGAAATCCTTCCACAAAACTTTGGAAGAAAAGCAGAAAGAGTCAGAGGCATTGTTGATTGCGGGAACCAAACAAAATCGGGAAGAACAAGTTGATAATGGGGAGGAAACTGACAGGGAAAATATCCCGTCGGGATCGGAGAACGAACGAGATTATAAAGTATGAGAACAGTCTGATAAATCATATTCAACTGTATACAGTTTTGGCACATACGAGGACATAGTACGGCAGCATTACCGAGACTATGTAATCATCACACCAGGTACAGAAAAAAGGGTCGTAAGAAGTGATGACACAGTTGAAAATTTGAATCTGCAACTCTCAGTGGCAGATAACAAATATGATAACGAGTTGAACCGGGGTGCGAGTACACATACACTTAACGTATAGTCTGACGACTCTCCAGAATCTAAGTGTAAAGTACTGTCACACTTTGAGAATATTTGCCTGGCTCTAAAATCCAGATTAAACTCGATTACACAGATTTGTGACGAGGAGACAAACTTAAAGGAAGTAGCAAGGCATGAAAATGAGGAACTAAATTCTATATTGGTTACTTTAGAAGCTGATCTGGAAGCAACGAGACTAAAGTTGGACAATTATAAAAGGGAAGTACTTCTCCCCAAACTCTAGGTCAAGACGATCAAATGTTAAGGAAAATGACGCAACTTTGGATGTCCATAAACATCCAGTTTTGACAGAACAAACACACATACATCGGTTAAATTACCAAGTAATTGAGGACATATTAATGAAGAAAGTCGACGACGAGAGCACTTCAGACATAAGTCCGAGGCCGCGCTGGGTAGCGGTGTGGTCTAGGGCTTCTTGCCATTGTTCGTGCGGCTCACCCCGTCGGAGGTTCAAGTCCTCCCTCGGGCATGGGTGTGTGTGTGTTGTTCTTAGCATGAGTTAGTTTAAGTTAGTTTAAGTAGTGTGTAAGACTTGGGACCGATGACCTTAGCAGTTTGGTCCCTGAGGAATTCACACACATTTGAACATTTGGTAACTCCGATACTCCGTGTAACAGTCAAGGGTATTGACGTTAACGCAATAGTTGATAGTGGGAGTGAGTTAACGGCGATATCAGAGCCGTTATTGAATCGTTGCAATGGTGACAAAGACTTATTAGTTTTAAACACACGAAAGGTGAAAGTACACTTACCAATTTCGGGACGTTCGTCGAACGTCACAAGGTAGACAAGACTTGCTTTTGACTGCCAGGGTCATGTAATAGAAACGAATTATGTCGTAGTACCAAAGATATCAGTCGATATGATTATCGGACCTGACTTCCTCAATCAACATAAAGCTGTGTGGGATATGGGCAGAGGAAGTGTCACTTTAGGAGAAAACACCTTAAAATTCGAGGAAAACTTGAGACATGAATAAATGTGTGGAAATTATACACAGTTACAAATGCAAGTAGATGAAGATATGGCTTGTCAGAATAATCCGCGATGTCTAAGGACGAACGAACAGTGGCTATGGATTTGGGAATACTTGAGGTCATTTACACAGGATCGAAAAAAATAAGAAGTCTAGAGGGGTTAAAAGATAAGCAAAGGTTAGAATTAGATGGAATAGTAACGAATCATGCGATTGTACTATTTGGACCGAAACCTGGAACAGTTAAAGATCTAGAATACAGATTCGAGGTTAAGGACCATAAGGCTTTTAGAGTAGCTCCATGTAACATCCCACTGACTTACCGACGTGCTGTTTTTATGCAGTTAAATAAGGTGGAACGAGATGTTGTTATTGAACAGGTGCCATGAACTTATAACAGCCCGTTACGTATTGTCGATAAAAAGGATGGAATGATACGTTTGGTGTTAGATTCCAGACACGTTAACACAATCATAGTTCCAGGAACAGATCATCCCGAGAGACTAGAAGACTTGCTCCAAAAATTTCATAATGTAAAAGAATTCTCACCACTAGATTTACGATATAGCTTTCGACAAATTGAATTAGCTCTTGAATGCAGGAAATTTACGGCATTTAGTGCTTTTGGAAGGTGTTATAGGTTTAAAAGTCTCCCCTTCGCATTGAACATCTTATCTGCAGCTTTTATTCGTGGTCTAGGAAGTATTCTACGTAAGGATTTACTGGAGCGATTGACATATTATGTGGAAGACATCCTCATAGCAGAATCATCGTAGGAGGAGTATAATGAAATTCTGAATACCTTACTGAAAACACTTAAACTACATGGGGTAACGGTAAAACTGGGAAAATCTAAATTAGGAACACAACACATAGACTTCCTAGGTCATGTTATATCTGCACAGGGAATAAAACTGAACCCAGAAAAACTAGAAGCAATAAGAAATTTTGTAACGCCATGTAATAGTAAGACGCTCAGAGGCTTTCTGGGAATATTTTTTGAGAGGTTCATCTGTATAGACACTCCAGCTACATCGTGATTATGCAATTTAACTGGGAAAAACACGCCATCGATTTGGGATCATACTGCAGAACAAGAATATCAGAAGTTGAAAAAAGCGTTAGCGGAAGCACCGATACTATCACACCCAGATCTTACCCAAGATTTTTTTTATTGCAACAGACGGAGCCAAGACTGGGTTAGGCGTAGTATTATTTCAACGCCAAGGACAAAATGTACAGATAACGCATATGACCACTGCATTTAAGAGTTGTGTGTTATTAAAAAGTGAGAGCAAAGTGAGAGGAATTATTCCATTACTGAGCTGGAAGCTTTAGCGATAGTCAGGGATTTACGAAAGTTTAGATATTTTATATTCGCAAGGAAAACTGTTGTATACACAGATAATAAAGCTCTTGAGATTTTACTCACAGCGAAGTTGACACATGGTAAGCTAACATGGTGGATTTTAATTTTGCAAGAGTATGATTTCTGTGTAAAACATATCCCACGACCGGTAAACATCTTAGCAGATTTTCTTTCCCGGTGTCCACATGGAGCAACCCCAAGTACCACGAAATTCCGTGCAGGTTAAGACCAAATTGGTTTATATTACATAAAAGGAGTTCCTTTTGAAAACTGCATAACATCAGCTTACCCGAACATTTCAAACGAAAGAAGAAGTACCCAGAGGCGTTAAAGATCAACCATAAGAGGAAAGACAAGAACTCGGCTGACATTCGTCAGCATTATTTGCTGATGAATTACGTGTTGTTCTACAGACGAGACCCAAGTACAATTTTATGGACATTATGTGCTCCTGATGAACTTATGAACAAGTATATGGCACACTCACTTAAGTAATGGGCACTATGGGGCGAAGAAATGTTTTAGGGAACTTAAAGAGACCGCATATTTCCCCAACATGGAAAGACGTATTCGGCAAGTACTCAAAAAATGTAAGGATTTCCAACATGTCAAACATGTTGCTTTTCAGACTAGACCACCATTGCCACCCTTAATACCAAAAGAGCTGAAACAGCTAGCAGCAACAGATTTGATGGGACGATTACCAAGGACAAGGTATGGGAACACGTTTATCTTTGTAGTTTTAAAGTTAACATCAAAGTATGTCACTTTGACCCCTTTGAAACATGCAACTGGTGTTACGACCAGTAAGGCACTACAATGTGATTTCCTCAAGCAGGCTGGACATGTAGAAAGGTCAATTTCAGGTAATAGGCCCCAATATAGATATAAACCTTGGTTGGAGACTTTAAAAAGACATAAAATTAAACCCATCTTCATTTCCAGGTACAAACCAAGAGCCAATTTTGCAAAACGATCGATGAAGGATATAGGAACAGGGTGTCTATTGTACTGTAGTTCACGACTTACCACATGGGATGCCAATTTACATCATTTACAGACTATTATTAACGGAAAGCCGCACAGTACTACACGAATATCACTAGTCACAGCGCTCAAAAATTAAAGACCAGTGTATAGGGTAAGAGAAGTTGTATAGCTCCTTCATCCAGAAGACCATCGTACCAGCAGATAACAAAATTAGCACTCTAAAACATTGAACGAGCAGCTGCAAAAAGGAAGCTTAGAGCTGACAAGGGTGCGTCCACTGTGGGACAGTTGGTTCTTGTTAGAACTTCCTTATTATCCAATAAAGGAAAATAGTTTTGCTATAAATTTTATCCAGTTTATAAGTGACCTAAGTTAATTAGTAAAGCGTTTCATGCAAATGTGGTGGATTTGGTGAACCCAATTATGGGACAGAGTATAGGTCTACATCATGTCAGCCACCTTAAAGCTTATACTGAATGATAATTCTTGGAGTGGTCATCCAGAAATTAGCCATGAAAACTAAAATATAAATTGATCACAGATGATACAGCAAAAGAATGTAGATATCTTTCAGATAGCAGCAGATCTTAAGAGGCGGACAGGACGAGCTACTAACATGTAAATATTCAAATATAGGTACAATAGTTCTAGTCATTTAAATCATCAAAGTAGGTTAGAGAAAAACTAATATAAAACTAATTGCATGGTGTACTAATTAACTAACCTACACATCATCAATCCATGCTCATTCAAAAGTAAAAGAACTGTTATAAAATAAAGTTACTTAATGTGACAGAGACATATTTTAATTTTTCATGTAAAGTACAGAAAAAATACTTAAACGTTCATTTTGTACAATTCATGTAAATTTTCAAATTTAAAGCTCCTAGTAAATTTAGATAAAGAGAATTGTAACTAGTAACGTTCAGCAAAAGTCACTGTAAAACAAATGAACCAAAGAAGGCACACAACACAGCATCGCTACAATCGTCTGGGGAAGGGACAGAAGCTGATGACAGAAGCAGAAAGTCGACAGGTAGATACAGACTGAGGGTGAGAGTTTGTACAAATGCACAATATAGTATCGGCGACAAACTGAAGACAGAAGTAAGGAATTTACTGTCTCACGCTTCACAATAGTGTGTTGACCAAGCCAGGTGTATTTTGGAGAATATTGTCCCATGACTCACCCCAGTAGTGGGCGGACGGTAAAACCCACAATACACAATATCAAACTGTCTGCAACAGCTCATTAGTACAACCATCCGGACAAATAAACTCAGAATATTTCGCTCAATATACGAGGTGCATTCAAGATCTAAGGCCTCCGATTTGTTTTCTCCGGACTGGAAAGAGATAGAAACATGTGCATTGTTTTAAAATGAGGCCGCGTTCATTGTCAATACATCCCAGAGATGGCAGCACCGTACGGCAGATGGAATTTTACCACCAGCGGCGAGAATGAGAACTGTTTTAAATACTTAAAATGGCGACGTTTTCCTTACTTGAACAGCGTGCAATCATTCGTTTTCTGAATTTGCGTGGTGTGGAAACAATTGAAATTCATCGACAGTTGAAGGAGATATGTGGTGATGGAGCTATGGATGTGTCGAAAGTGCGTTCGTGGATGCGACAGTTTAATGAAGGCAGACCATCGTGTGACAACAAACCGAAACAACCTCGGTCTCGCACAAGCCGGTCTGACGACACGATCGAGAAAGTGGAGAGAATTATTTTGGGGGATCGCCGAATGACTGTAGAACAGATCGCCTCCAGAGTTGGCATTTCTGTGGGTTCTGTGCACACAATCCTGCATGACGACCTGAAAATGCGAAAAGTATCATCCAGGTGGGTACCACGAATGGGACTTTCTTTTCGTTGGTTGTGACAATGGATGAGACGTGGATGCAATTTTTCAATCCAGAAACAAAGCGCCAGTAAGCTCAATGGAAGCACACAGATTCACCGCCACCAAAAAAATTTTGGGTAACCGCCAGTGCTGAAAAAATGATGGTGTCCATGTTCTGGGACAGCGAGTGCGCAATCCTTACCCATTGCGTTCCAAAGGGCACTACGGTATCAGGTGCATCCTACGAAAATGTTTTGCAGAACAAATTCCTTCCTGCACTGCAACAAAAACGTGCGGGAAGGGCTGCGCGTGTGCTGTTTCACCAAGACAACGCACCCACACATCGAGCTAACATTACGCAACAGTTTCTTCGTGATAACAACTTTGAAGTGATTCCTCATGCTCCCTACTCACCTGACCTGGCTCCTAGTGACTTTTGGATTTTTCCAACAATGAAAGACACTCTCCATATCCGCACATTCAGCAGCCGTGCTGCTATTGCCTCAGTGATTTTCCAGTGGTCAAAACAGACTCCTAAAGAAGCCTTCGCCGCTGCCATGGAATCATGGCGTCAAAAAAAATCGGAGGGCTTAGAACTTGAATGCACCTCGTACCAGATGGAGAAGCTGGTAACTAAAAACAGATATATAACTTCTAAAATGATCTATTCAGACTTGACCACTTATCATAACAATATTACTGGTAGTCCTTCCGAATTACTTTCGCTGAATAAATATCCTATCTCTATGCCAGAGAAGTTGAGAGTTCCAAAAAATAAGACATTCGACAGGATCAAAAGAAAGCAATATTCAACAAAAGCATGGCAGTTATTTCATTCTAACTATCAAACCTACCAAAAGCAGTCAAACTATCAAACAGAGTATGCATAATGGGGACATCAAAATTCAATGAGAGCCTACAAGGATAAACCTAATTGGCAACTACAACAATTAAGGGCTGTGCCACTTACGTGTCACATAATGGCATCGCTTTGGACGAGAAGTCTGTCGTCAAAACAATGAAACATGGAATCGAACTTGTAATGACATTTGTTCTCGAACACTCAGAACTGTAAATGTCGATAATCATCATCAACATCGCGCAGTCTACAACGGACTAGCAGCATCAACCACCAGTGCTCCACAGCAGCGTCAGGAACCTAACATCACCTAACCCAAATTTTAGAGCGTAAAGTGCGTTAAGAAAGTAAGTGATGCACGTGACAAATTCATTGTAATATTTTAAAGGGTGCACAAGATAATCACCTCAGCTAGGAGTCGAGATGCCGGAAAATATTCAGTCACACCTGTACCACAAAGAATTTGTACTTTATATGCTTCATTTGTATTCTAAAATTCGATTTGAAAATTGTTAAAGTATATCATAAATGTACCATATTTTATATTTTGTATTTAATGTGTAATTTTTTTGAATTGCCATTCAATATAAATATATGTTAATAAAAATCTTGTATTGTAGATATTGTGGAAACGTATGTTTTTAGTGATAAATAATGCCAATGCAATAAAATGTTGTGTTAATGTGAATGGAAATATGCAAAAACATTAACTTTTTGAAATTTATAATGTCCACTTAAGTAAATAAAGGTCTGTTTATGATGAAAATTTTCAATAGTGGGGTAGCATTTAGGTGTTGAGATAAGATATAAGGGAAACGAACACTTCCTTAACTTCACTCATCTTTCACAATCATAAACGTCATGAATGTTTCAGAATTGTGGAATGCCTGAACTTATTGTGAAGAGAGAATCTAAAGGGTGGATGAACCATATTAATAGAAGTTAACCAAAAGAACTATAGAAGAATGTTGTAAGCTCAGTTAAATAACTATCTATAAAGGACTGTAAAGCCATGTAATAATCATCTAAATAGAAAAGTCTTGTAAACCATTACATTTCAGATCAAAGTATAATGTTAAAACAACACCATCTAGCATAAGATAGACAAGTAGCTGGCCAATGATTAAATTATTGGAATTTATAATCTTGCACTGCAGTGAGCAGTGCCTCAACCATTAATCACAGCAGCATAATATTAAGTCGGAAATGACGGCATGTATAAGGCATTCTCCCTCTTGACACAACTGAAGTCACAATTGGCTGTGGTTTGGGTACAATGGAATGCAGGCTATACGGCGTCTGTCTCGGAGTTGTCCTTGAAATAACCGATTTGTAACAGTTTGTTGTGTGACAGTGGTGCCTACAGCTGCTAAAATTGCTGCTGCAGGTGCAGTACGGTGCAACAGAGGCATACGCCGGCACAACAGTCCTCCCTCCCTGTGGTGCCAGACCTTTCCGCAATATTGGCGAAGGAACGTCCATTATATTACACGACATCATTAAAACTCAAATCTGTGTTGATAATGGTGTCTTTGTTGCCTTAAAGGCAATATTTTCTAACATCAACTCATCACGTCCAATTTCAGAGGTTACTAAAGCTCATGACCGTTACAGCGTGTATTTAACGCAAACCTGGTGTGCAACCTCATAGTGGCCCTACTAGTGCCTGTCCTATGCGACTGGCGTCAAATATGAGTGGACATTATCTTTTAGAGGCAGAACACGCTTACCATCTTTGAGTTACATAGCACAATCCTTCCTGGTGTTACAAATTTTTTCAAGTCTGTGTATTTGATCGTTATTATGTTAAAACATTTTATATTGTTTGTCAGCATCGTTTGCTAGTTCAAAGTTTGACGATAACTTCGAAGAAATTGCTGTTCAGATCGAAGTATTCCCTGTATAGCGTTCCCCCTAATTTTGAGGCGTACCTGTGTTATTCGGTTGTTTTAAGAACTATAATAACAAAAACACTTCCAAATCTTCTATTAATTCGTAATTTTTACGATATAAAATCAAAATGTACCCTCCCCATTATCAGAATTTCACTCAGATTTTAGATTGTAAGTCCGCAAGCTACGGATATGCCTGCACAAAAATGGGGAAACTCAGTCTTAGTGGACAATCATTCCTCACACGTCTTGCCATGCATTGAATTCCATTTTGTACCCAGTTGCACCTGTGAACTCAAGATCGGTGTTACATTTCTGTATTGTTTTGTACATCCAGTCAGGCTGCAATCCAGTCCATGAGAGCCAAATCTCAGGAACACATAGCCGTGCAGGGTAGCCGCGTTGTCAGGGGCGCCTTGTCACGGCACGCGCGGTTCCCGCCATCGGAGGTTCGCGTCCTGCCTCAGGCATGGGTGTGTGTGTCGTCCTTAGCTAAGTTAGTTTAAATTAGATTAAGTAGTGTGTAAGCTTAGGGAACCATGACCTCCATAGTTTGGTCCCATAGAGCTTACCACAAACTTCCAAATTTTCAGGAATACAAATTGACCTTATCTTGTCGTAATCAAAGCTTGTAATTTTTTTAGAAATTCTTGTCTTATTCGAGATAGTTAAAATTAATGAATGTAAAAAGAAAAATGATTTTAGTGTCATGTTGTTTAGGGCAGGACGATGACACCCATGAAATCTGTCCCCTCAATCACACAACCCTCTCCCCTTTGTAACCGTGCGGTCGAAAGTAAAAAAGAACTAACCGTTAATATGAATACACTTTATTATAATTAAAGAAAAAAAACGCCTTCTTGGAATACACTAAGTTTTAAACAACACGAAAATCGTCAACTCTTGTGGTGACAAACCAAATAAGGAAACAAGAAAATGGAAGAAAAATAGTGACCAAAATCTACTCTACACAATACAAAATACAACATACTACTACAATACTACGGCGCGTGAACACAATGCTAGAGCCGGCATAAGTACTGACCGGAGCTGTTCCTAGCAATTGGTAAACATTGCAGGCCTGGCAGTCTAGGAGTGCTTATAAAGCCACGCTGGAGGAGTGCTACATCAGTCATATGAGTTCCGAATGGTGGAACAGTGTCACATGTTGCCTGGCGAAGTAATTCCATGTTGTTTTTTTTTGAAAGTCTGTTATTACTTCTGTCCCCTGGTGATGTTTATCTCCTCCGTGCTGAAAGGGGGTTACCTTTCTCTGCCTCGTGATGACTGGGTGTTGTGTGATGTCCTCAGGTTAGTTAGGTTTAAGTAGTTCTGAGTTCTAGGGGACTGATGACCATAGATGTTAAGTCCCATAGTGCTCAGAGCCATTTGAACCATTTTGAACCAAAGGGGGTTACCAACCCACCTTGCATGTCGGTTCTGCCAGCGCTCTAACAATTAGGGGACGCTACGACACATCTATCCCTGGGAAAAGAGATGCATAGCACCACAAACGTCCATAGGAGTAGGGGCGTCCTGGTCGACGTCCATGGGTTCGTCGCCGGCAGGGGCCAGAGGCGGGAACACAGCACAGGCAGCTGGCGGCGAAGACAGAGGCTGAGGGGGAGGTTCTGCATGGGGTGGTAAGCGATAGGCACTGGCAGCTCCTCTGGGACATCATGGTCCACCAGACAGTGGTGGAGCTGGTTGAAGTGCCGGCGGGCAGCCGAACAGTCAGTCCACCAGAGAGACGCCATCGCTGGCTGCAGGGCTCAGTGATGAGGGATGGCGCCCAGCATGCCCATGGATGAGAGAACGTCAGAGCCCAGACCTCCTGCCCGACACAAAAGGAGTGTGTTGGCTTGTGGGCCTGAGGGTGAGAAGCCTCAGGAACCAGGTCTGATAAGGGGGCAGGGAACGATCGACAGTGAAGTATCACTATTCGCCCTTAAGAGGCTCCGGAAAGGCTCAAAATCATGAAAAGTTCAATTTTTACTTTTTTGCGTTTTCTGAATCTGCAGACTATTACCTTTTAATACATATATAATTTATTCAATTCCGAAGACTACAACTATTTTTAAAGTTTTTTTGAAATGTGTTCTACATGGGCGTGACCCACTGTGGCGCTGTTAAACTGCTGTCAAATGGTGTTATTATTAACGTCCGTGTTCATCAGGTACATTTTAGTGATTGGAGATAAAGTATGTGTTGTGGCTAACCTGTGATTGTTCAATATATATCGCTGGTGTGATTGTCGATTGTTTCATGTTTATTTACTCTGTCGTTATCTCGAAAATATTCATAATTAATTCTGTTTCTTGAGTCTGTGTTTTGTTGAAGTATAGTAATGAGTAAAAGTAAAGTTATTAGAAATCCTCTGAAGGCTTTTAAGAAAAAGAGAAATGTTGGAAAGCCGAAGGTATGTGTTATTACTGTAAACTTTGGTTCTAACATGGTATGAGCGATGCTTCCTTTAGACAAGGAACGCCTTCGTGCTGCAGACAGGGCTGTAAAGAGTCTAGAAATACAAGCAAGAGTAAACGGGAGGAGGAACAAGAGGAAGCTGGAGGAGGAGTATGCAGAGGATGAAGATAATCCATCCTATGGACCTGGAATGCACTAAAAAGTTAATCCAATCTTTGTCGCTCGATTCCCAAAACTTTTATTTTCTCATACTAATTACATGTTTTCTAAGGATCTTCCAAACATATTTGTTTCAAACTTTCAGTAAATGTTACACAGTACCTTCTGCATAATTTAACACAGCCTTTTTCTAAAAAACTGTATTTTTTGAATATATAAATAAAATCTGCAAAAAAATGTTGTGAATTTTCATTACAATTGAAAAAAAATCATCTTTAATAACTGAACTAAAATTTTGTAAAATCCCTGTGTTAAGTTGTAGCCCGTATTCCAATAAATAATCTGTAAAAAGTTCAACTTCCTACCTCAAATACTTTGTGAGGAAAGATGTAATTTATAAGCGTTATTTTAACATTGCAAGTATAGGGCGTTCTGGAGCCCCTTAACTGGCATTGTGGGGGGGAGGGGGCGCAGTACGGGGCCAAAAAAGAAGTATGGCCTCCTCCAGCAGGTGATGTCTCAGCAGCCTATCGAGTTGGATCTTATGTCTGCACAAAACGTCCTGCCCGGCCCATTGATGCATGGTGAAATGAAGTGGTATGGACCAGGGAAATTACATTAGTAGCACAGATTTGCTTAAACTCAATCGAAGTAAGCTGTGGACCATTATCTTTAACAATCGTTTTGGGGAGTCCCACGACAGGAAAGAGGCAGCTGAGAATTGTGATTGCCTCAGCAGAAGTGGTGTTCATCACGCAAGATACACAAGGGTATCCCGACCCAGAGTCTTTCAGTATGAGCCACTAGTAACCATGAAATGGCCCTGCGAAATACAAATGGAGACATTCCCATGGAGGAGCTGCAACCGGCCACAAAAAATACTACTACGGAGGTTCTGCTGGACATGTGTGGCATGTGGTGCTGGCTAACATGAGGGAGGCAATGTCTTTATCCATACCGCGCCAATAAAGGTGTCAACATGCCAGCTGATTTGTGAGGATGATGCGCCAGTGGCCAGTGTGGTGGAGGTTGAGAACATGGCCGTGCACCGTATGTGGTATGACCTCCCAGGGAACATCCAGATCACGATGCAAACAGATGACGCCACTGCGAAAAAGGAGACTGTGCAGATGATGCAGAAAATGCTGGGCCTCTGCGTTGTGGACGCTACGACGACTTGTTCTCCAACCCACAGCGATTTGGCGGCAGGGAGCTTGCAGTGTCTGATTCTGAATGGTGGCTCAATGAAACGCATCGGCATCCAATCGAAGCGCGCCCAGATGTGCCCATGTCTGGTTCCACATGGAAACAAACCAAGGGGGAAGCGTCAAACTCACAGTCCACCATGGCAGGAGCCGAGAGAGAAAATCGGCGTTCAGACGTGCGGTAGTCAGTATCAGAGTCTAACGTCACCAGGAAGAGCACCCAACTCTGGAGGCAGCGTGCCGTCTGGGTGGGCACTGCAGCAACTGGGTGAAACAAAGAAACCGTAGGTTCATGATCGGTCTGCAGCGTGAAATGACGACCATACACAAAAGAGAGCGAAAGTCAGTGCCAAAGCTTCCTTTTCAAGTTTACTATGTTTGGTTAGAGCGTCGATCAATTTTTGGGATGCGAAAACCACTGGACAACGCCGCCGACCACTTGCGAGAGGACCGCACCCAGGCCATAGTCTGATGCATCATCGGCGACAATGAGGGGCAGGGAAAGGCCCTAACTGGCCGGACAAGGAGGGCAGGAGAGAGCTGACTTGAGACATGTGAAAGCCTGCTCTCACACCGTGTCTCAAACCCAACGGTCACTCTTGCACAGTAACCTGGTCAAGAGCGCCGAAATCTCGGCGGTGTGAGGTATAAAACGCCGATAATAGTTGATTTAAACGAAGATGGTGGGTGGTAGCAGGTTTTGAATCACCTCGACATACTCCTTAGAGGCATGTGGCATGTAGGCTGGGAGCGTGAATTATGAACCCAAGATAGCTACCCTTCGCGCAAAAAAAGTCAAACTTTTCTTTTAGGAAATGCAAGTTAGTCTCAGAAAATACCAGAAATAGCTGATCCTACTTGTCTGCAAAGTCCATCAGGGAGAGCCACCGATGATGACATTGTTCAGATAACTGACCAACTCAGGCACCTGACTTGTGAGGCATTCCACATAACGTTGGAAAATGGCGGGGACACTGGTGATGCCAAAAGGAAGGCGGTTGTACCGGAAAAGGCCACATGGGGTATTAATGACTAGGATCTGCTGCGATACCGCGTCCAATGGCAGATGCAAATAAGCATTGCAGTATTCAATTTGGTCGAAAACTTTCGAGCCCGCAAGACGTGTGTGTATGTCATCCACCGATTGGACAGGATAGGCATCGATGACGGACTGAGAATTGACCGTGACCTTAAAACGGCCACAGATGCGAAAAGCGCCGTTTGGCTTCTCGACTATCAAGATAGGCGCCGCCCACCAACCGTCCACGACAGGAGAAATGATGCCTTCATCTTGAAAGTGGCGAAGTTGCAAACAGAGCCTGTCTCAGAGAGCAAATGGGACCAGATTTGCCTTATAAAAAGGAGAAACAGCAGAGGGAAGAAGTTGAACATGCGCAGTGAAACCCTTCATCCGTGGTGTAGAGGATGAGAACAACGTTTCGTATTTGCTGAGCAACGGGCGATGAGGGAATCGATACCACCTGTACCACGTCCTTCACTGATAAACCCAGACGACGAAAAATGTCCACACCCGGAAGTCTAGTAGCGCCAGGAGATCCGACCACCCAAAACTGAGCGCCGAAGGAACTACCGTTGTAAGAGAATTATGTGGAAAAAATGCCATCGACTGATACAGAGTGATTACTGAATCTGCGCATTGTACGGGTGTACGGGGATGAAGACAGTGAGCCCAAGTGTTGGTATGTGGCACCATCTACAATAGAAACGGATGATGCCATGTCAATTTGGAAGAGCACCGGAATGTGCGCAACCTCCAAATTAAGGAGATAACGGGTACCCGACAGGCGAATGATGGAGAATACTTGGTTGTCAATGGAACACGAGCCGTCCAGGTCCTGAGGTGACGATTCGCGACGAGCGTGTGCATCCGCAGGAAGCATGGCATCTACGTAATGTTTTTTTGCGATGGCTGACACACCACAGCAATATGGCCCGCTCATGTGCAAATCGTGCATCTTGCTCGCTGGTGGGGGCACTCTGATTATTAGTGCGTCTGGAAAAAGTCTGGACATGAGGCAAGCCGGGTGAAAGACTTTCTGTAATGGGATGGACCAAAGGATCGTCAGGTCTAAATTCTGAAGCAAATTTTGATATCGTTTCCATATTATTATTATTATTATTATTATTATTATTATTATTGTTGTTGTTGTTGTCGAAATAGCCATTCTTGAGCAGTGTTGAGAACTAGAAGAAGTCAGGACAAATTTAAGAACTATATTTCTTCACAAAAGGGAGGCTGATAAGAAAACAGTTATAGTTTCCACTTGAGTACTATTTACTAGTTTGCACCGTTGATCTGAAGATATTATGCTTAGAAAAACTAGAGAGACACAGAGCTCTGTATTTCTATTTCAATACTATTTGACAGTCATCATAGTTGTTCTCGAGCTATATTCGAAATACGTACAACAACCAAAAGCACACTTTTAAAAAACCAGCTTTTCAACAAGATAGGTCTAGCGCAATTTAATAAATACTTCAGGTACTATCTTAACGACTTTAAATGATGAGTATGATAGCAGAAGTACTTCTGAAATTGTGGTATATTTCTTCAAACACTTATTGGTGTCGATGGTCCAACAATTAAATAAAATATAAGTTGAATAACAGGGAAACAACAGATTCCTACTGAACGTAATTAGTTATGAACAACAACATAGCTCCTGAGATATTCATTTCTAAATGCAAGTCGGCACTCTGAAGTATCTCTATCTGCTGTGACCATGAGCAAACCGCTCCATAATCTCCAAGTCCCTGCTGCGACTGTGCATTCGCCACGCCGCCACGTTCAGCCGTCCAGCACTCCCCGTGTCCTGTCCTGTACTGCCCGTTCACTAGCACTGTGATTGGCTAGAGCGCTACCGCCATGTCTTCAAGCCAACGCACATTCACAAACATAATGAAACATGACATCTTGGGTTGTCGGGTGTTCTGCCGGATATCAGCGTCGTACGACGTGCAAGTACGACGCTGATATCCGGCAGAACACCCGACAACCCGAGAAGTCATTAGATCGCCGGGAAAGCCTGAAGAGTTACATAATGAAACATGCGAAATACTGGATTTACATTTAAATAGCTTGAAATAAAATAAATATTCCTGCCACTGGACCATGAACACACTGTAACATACATTATTTAATACTGGTAATTAAACAAATTAAATAAATATATATCAAAGGAATAGCAAGCCAAAGTATGTCAAGTAGCCTAATGTCTCGGTGCTTTGTAAAACACAGTGAATATTTGACAAATTTCTTCATGAAGAGTATATATCCGATATAAACAAAGACATAGATGAATAAGTATGTTTATAAGTATGCTGCTGCCGTTTTTTCGTGTAACTGTGGAGTACTTATGGCCTGATGCAATCGATAGTAATCGACCACTTTGACCTCCAATAACTCATGCACTATTCAAGTTACATGGCTGTAATTTATACCAATTTACGTTTACACTAATAGCTTTCTAAAGACACGTCGATCGACGAAATCGGATGAACCGTTGAAATTTTGTAAATTCGTTCCTGGGTGTTGCTTGTATAATTTACAGTCAGATACTAAACTTTAAACTAGTAAAGATGTTGAAAATCTGAATACACCATCAGAATCGTCGTGCAAATAATGGTAATGTACATGTTTCTTTTTGAGGAATCATGATTCATCTGGCTACTATTAATTTCTGTATGAACTGTAAAATGTCTGCTATTAAGGTTACACAAAGTCCGCCATCTTTGGCACTCTCGGCATGCAAGTCTCTTTCACTGACAAAGCGTCACCATGGAATTCCCAGCCACGCGCTCGGACTGGACCCCTCTTGCTTCGGCCAACTTCCGGCACCGCGTGGTCGGCCTGCCTAGCGGCCTGCGCCCGTCGTGTGGCCCGTGCGGCCACGCCAACTCCGAACTTTGAATATTTTCGGGGCGCCACAATTCGCCCGTTACCTCACAATCAAATGGTGACAGGTGACGATGGTGAAGAATCAGACAGTGTGTTCACAATAATGAAGCAACTAACTGTGGTTGTAAAGCTGACAAATGCAGGGTTAGCAGACTGAAAAACATAAACAGCAGGTTTAATAATAGAAACAATTGCAGGAGTAACAAATTTAAAAGCTGCAACAGATGCGGGGTTAGCGAATTTAAAAACGGAAACAAATGCAAAGTTAGAAGATTTAAAAACCGAAACGACGAAGTTGAAAACAGCAACAAATGCTGCCTTAAGTAGTCTCGAATTTCAAACTTATGCTGGGTTCGGAAAAGTCCACAAAGATCAGCAAAAATTACGAACGGAGGTTAATCAAAAGTTTGCTGAAATACGGAGAGAGGCGAGAGACTCGCGGGAGCTTATACAATCGTTAATCGCTGATCAGGAGAAGGAGCTTTCTGACGTTGACCAGGTGCAGGATGCAGTGTCTAACGTTAATCAAAGAGTGGATAAGTTAGCACGTAGGACGTCTAGTAAGGCGCAACAAATCGTGGAAGAGCTCAATGTCAGAAAACGTGTCACGCGAACCGCATTAAAGCGATTCGACGCACGCATAGTGTCGAAAAATCAGAAACAGTGTGAAGACGTTCTTACAGAATTGAAGCTGTGTATCGAGAATCGTACAGAAAACAGTAGCGAAGCAACGGAAACGGTAGTGTCATCCGACCCAGTGATGGACAGAAATCCGAAAATAAAGAAGTCAGTTACGCAATCTTCCGTAGCAGTAGCGGAAGCACAAAAACCACATGAAATTCCAGTCGTATCTCACAAGAGGATGCGTCAGTAACTACAGAAACGAAAGAGAAACACATACGGAAAGAACAGTTCATACAGCTGATCGAAGCAGGTGATGTGCGGTCACAGCAGACAAGGGAGCGACAAACGGTAAAGGCGCATATTCCAGTAGAGCTGCAGCCGACCCTCCGAACGTACGCGAGTGATGCGAGAGCAGAACAAGTTACAGCGACACATGTACCAATTGCGCAATTTCCAATTTACGGTATAACAGGAAGTAGAACCCAAGACAATATGAATATAATAGGATGGCACAACACAGAACTAGTAACAGGAAATGTAAACGTATCTGTCAGTCCGATACACGAGGAACGGCACGGTGTAGATAACTGCACACCACTGTGTAGATAGGATGTTAGGTGGGACATTAATACGTCATATCAAGACCCAACTGGGGTAGAACGACTACAAGAAAACATGACACAGTCGAAGGGAACGAGTAATGTTGTGAAAACACAAACGGCGTATGGTGAATGAGAAAATTTGACAATGATCACTTTTTGGCAGTCAGCATATTCCAACATTACAAAGAAAGCGGGACCGGCTTACATCCACGCACATTTATAAATCAATTTCAGGTCGGTATGCCAGAGTACTGGCCACTTAGCCGTAAACTTGAATTCATTTGTGGGCATATGGACTGCGCAATAGCGGAAACCATGAAAACACTAGCTTTAAGCTGTGAGTCGTAGGAGCAATTTAAATCCTCATTCTTGGAACATACTGGTCCACAGTAACACAAAATAGAATAAATTATGTGATGTTACAGGAAGATTTGTTCGAAACTTCAGGAGAAAACAAACCCGTTAGATATTTCGAGGAAATGACAAGAAAGAATCAGCGTTTAGATAATCTGCACAGTGATGGGGAACTGTTACGGATGTGCACAATGAAGTTACCGTTACGTTATCAGCAGTCATTGGTTGGTAGGGCAGGAGATAATATACAAGCATTTCAAGGAATGTTAAGAGAGCTTGAGCTTGAATTCATATTCAGTGAAGATGATGCAAAGAAGCAAGGTACAATCAGAGAAAACTATAATAGGGGCCATAACAGTAACCGATCAGGTTTTAATAATAATGATTCCAATAGCAATAATAACGTAGGAAAAGGTAATGGTTTTGGAAGGAGTGGTAATCGCCCATGGGATAACAATATTAATTATGGTTTAGCAAACCCACTGAGGGCAAATAACAATTATGGTTTTAGTGTGCCGCCGAATTACAATGGTGGATTTGGTCCTAGAAACTACGACGGTAACTATGATCCGAGATATAATCACCATGCAAAAGAAGCCGGAAGGTTTAGAGGTTTTCAGCAACAAAATCCAAGTTATTCAGGTGGAAATGGAATGGCCAGGACACAGAAGGGTTGGGAGAATCAAGCGTCAGCGGGACAAAACACGCGAAATGAAACGGTGGAGAAGGTCGAATTGAGACCACCAAACCCAGGTAAAAGACAGAATTGACGAGATGAACGGTACGAAGACCAGTCACAATTGATTCTATCGAATAATGAAGTTAATTGTATAATCAAATATGTAAATACACTTAGTTTTGATAAGCAAGATTTTGAAGTAGGTTTAGCAGGAGATTGAATACAGACACCAGCATGCTGGGATTCAATTGGCAACACCAATAACGATGCCTAAGTCAGATGAAAGATATAGGACAGGAACATATGAAGAAGTAATAGAGGTGTTTAACAAAGATTATGGGCAAATAACGTCACCCCAAAACATTAAGGTGAAGGGTGGTAAAAGTATTGAGGAGAATAAAGTAATGGCAACAAACCGGTGGGAAAACCAAACCAGACAGATTGACAGGTTAACCTATGATTCGATCGAGGAGGCATTAACGCACGAAAATGAAATCAAAGGTCCTCATGAGGTGCAACGTATCGTTTGGACTGAGGTACGTAGCATACTTGTAGACGCCATTCTTGACACAGGAAGCGAAATGACGGGGATTTCGGAAGAACTTTTTAAGAAATGTAACGCTGAACAGGCACTACAAAACGTGTTTGAGTCAAAGGACCGACCATGGGCGCGTAAGCGGTGATTTGTAGGCAAACGGGGGTAACTTTTCCATGTCAGAGGCATGAAAAAGAAGCGAATATGGTAATTGTGCAGAAAGTTTCAGTACCCATAATGATTGGAGCCGATTTCATGGGTAAAAATAGTGTTAAACTTAATATGGATGAAGGGTAAATAATGCTCGGAAAGATGCGTCTTAATTTTGAAGAGAAATCAGGCATGAAGACTTGCCAGGGGCTTTCCAACAATTAACTGTGCAACTGGATATGTATCAATCGGAGGAGGGAGATACACAATATAGGGGGACGAAAGAAACAATGCCTGTAGATGACGAAGTAATGGCGGAAATTCATCAGGAGATAGATTATAAGTTGCGACAAGTAAGGGAGATTTCAGAAACATACAAAGCCGAATTAGAAAGAATATTACGAGAAAATGCCGAGGTGTTTCTACCAAAATCCGGTGCCATAAAGCACTTTCAATATGAGTTCCAGGTTAAAGAACACAAGCCATTTAGAGTACCACCTTACACTATTCAATTGTGTTATATAAAACAGGTATTGGCAGAACTACATAAAATGATAGAAGACGATATTATTGAAACTTCAACCTCAACATACAACAGTCTCTTGTAAATTGAAGATAAGAAGGATGGGAGTATTAGGATAGTCGTTGATGCAAGACAAATAAATTCCATTATCATTCCTGAAAACGATCGCCCAGAAAAATTGGAAGAGCCGTTACAAAAGTTCTTTCGTATTAAGATTTTGTCCTCCCTTGATTTGCGAGCTAGTTTTAGGCAGATTAAACTAACACCTGAATGCAGAAAGTATACGGCTTTATGGTATTTGGACGCAGTTAGCAATTCAAAAGACTCCCTTTCGGACTGAACATATCCTCTGCTGCTTTTATAAAAATGTTTAAGAACTGTGTTGGACAAAGAACTCCAACAGTGTCTCATCTGTTAAAAAAATGGGTTCAAATGGCTCTAAGCACTATGGGACTTAACTGCCGTGGTCATCAGTCCCCTAGAACTTAGAACTACTTAAACCTAACTAACCTAAGAACATCACACACATCCATGCCCGCGGCAGGATTCGAACCTGCGACCGTAGCGGTCACGCGGTTCCAGACTGTAGCGCCTAGAACCGCTCGGCCACACCGGCCGGCCTCACTTGTTATGTTGATGACATTTTAGTAGCTTAGCCATCATGGAAACTCTATTATGAGGTACTTGATAAACTGCTAAGGACAGTAAAAGAATATGGAGTAACCGTAAACATAAAGAAATCCAGTTCTGGAAATAAAAAGTTGAGATTTTAGGCCATGTTATCTCTGAACAAAGGATTGAACCTAGCCCTAACAAACAACATGCTATACAGGACATAGGTACTCCTTATAACAGAAAGACGTTGCGTGGTTCATTGGGACTCTTTATTTTTTTATAAAAGACTCATTTGGATAGAGTCTCCTGCTACCCAACGTTTATGTGCGTTGACCAGTAAAAAGATGCTCTGGGTGTGGGATGCCCAAGCAGAACAGGAATTCCAACTACTGAAAGACACAACTTTTAGCGCATCCCGATTTTACAAAGGTATTCTGTATGGAAACTGACCGAGTGGAAACAGGTTTGGGTGTGGTAGTCTTTCAACAATATGAGGAAGACGGACAGCGGGTGAGGAAAACCATACCTTTCGCTAGTCGAGTCCTCAGAAAATGTGAAAAAAATTATTCAATCACGGAAATGGAAGCGTTGGCAGTGTATGGGAGTTTCTTAATTAAGATACTTTTCGTTTGGGCGAAAAACCAATGTGTTTGCAGACCATAATGCACTAGAATTCGTGTTATGTGCAAAACTATTGCCAGGGAGACGAGGTCGGTAGGTGTTAATGCTGCACGAATAAGATTTTCAAATCACTTACATGTCTGCACCGTCAAATATCATAGCTCATATCATCTCCCAATTGCCAGAAGGAGTTAACAAAAACAGAGTGAGCAATACGGAAGAAGAGCAAGTACTTGTGTGTTACCTAAAAAATGTGCCCTTTGAGAACTACGTCACCAATTCCTTGAAACAGTTAGGCGGGGAACAGGACAAACACCCAGACCTAGCAAAAATTAAAATTAAGTGGAAAAACAGGGAACCACACGACATTAGACAATTTTGTCTCATAAGGGACAATGTCTTATTCTACAGACGTAACACAAATACGAGTTTATGGGTTGCATGTATCCCGCAGGAACTGATGAACAAGTACATTTGGTACACTCATTTCAGTAACAGCCATTTTGGAACTAAGAAATGTTTTTTAAAATTAAAAATTTCTCGTCACTTCTTAAATATGGAGCGAAAAATGAGACAGCTTCTAGATAAATGTAAGAAATGCCAGAGAGCTAAACATGTAACCTTTCAAACGAGACCACCGATGTTCCCTATCATTCTGGACAAATTGTCACACATAACAGTAACAGATCTCATGGGTGCACTACCCACTACACAGAGAAGTCATGTATTCATTTTCGTGGTCCTAGAATTAACTTCAAAATACGTGACATTTACACCCTTGTAGAAAGCAACAGGGAGGAGCATAAGTAAAGCTCTGACACGAGATTTCCTTCGACAAGTTGGTTGAGTCGATAAAATACTATCGGACAATGGACCGCAATATCGTTCAGCACTCTGGGGCTACATAAAATTAAATCAATTTATATTTCAAGATACAAAGCAAACGCCAACCTGGCTGACTAATGATGAAAGATTTGGGAACCTTCTGTCGTTTGTATTGTAGCAAGCAGCATAATACGTGGGACAGACATTTGTCTGATTTCCAAAACGTTATAAACGAAATCCATCATAGCAGTACGTTATTACCTGCACTCACTGTTCTGAAAAGTAAACCTGCATCAGATAAAATCCGAGAAATAATTAATTCCCAGCAGTTCCCCAAGTACAACATCAGGAGTTAATGAAATTAGCACTGAGCAATTTGAAAGCTTCTGCGTTAAAAAGAAAGAACCGAGTGGACGGAATGGCAAACTCACGAGTATTTTCACTGGGACAAAAGGTATTAGTAAAAACCCACCATCTCTCTAGCAAGAAAAAACAGCAGAACCATAAATTCTTTTCTATATAAAAAGGCCCCGTGGAAGTAAATAAAGCAGGCTATAATAATGCAGTCGAATAGATGAATCGCCGGCCGCTGGTGGCCGAGTGGTTCTAGGCGCTTCAGTCTGGAACCGCGCGACCGCTACGGTCGCAGTTTTGAATCCTGCATGGATGTGTGTGATGTCCTTAGGTTAGTTAGGTTTGTGTAGTTCTACGTTCTAGGGGACTGATGACCTCAGATGTTAAGTCCCATAGTGCTCAGAGCCATTTGAACCATTTTGAACTGATGAAGCCAAAAACAGGAAAATCATTGGGTTTGCACTGAATGAGGTTAGAAAAATGAAAAAAGAGCAACTCCACACGAGAATTTTGTTGCATTAAATGTCCAGAAATGAAAGAGTATGAAAGATAGCAAAATGCACCCAGAGAAAACTTTGAACTTGTACTTACCTCAGCTAACTATATAAATAAAATAAATTTCGTAGGAAGATAGAAGAATAATAATGATGAAAAGACAGGAAAGTAAGAACTGCAGTAACTCTTCTACAGACGAAATGTGTTCTGGGAAAGAGTTGGATGTAAGGAGAAAACTAGACATAAGCATGTGGATAGTTTGACTAAATAGTAGTAGATTTTCTCTTAAAGACGTAATGTGAAGGAGAAGGAAGTTAATTTTTGTAGACGAAAGTAAGTGAAGAAGTAGGAAGGAAATAGATAATTAGGTGAGAAGGAGATAGGAATTTTTAATTTTTTAATTTGTTTCGTCGAGGATGACGAACAAATAATTCAGGAGATATTTTGGGGAAATATGTAAAGCACATATGATTTGTGGAAAGTGCCACAATCTGATACTGGACGAGAGATATGAGAGAACTAGATATAACAAGTAGTTAGGAGGTAATAATTAGGAAGGAGAATTGAAGTTTTCAGTTAAGCAAGAAACATGTTATTTCGTGGAAGGAGGTAAACAGTGGGAAGAAAAACTAACCCAGAAAAGATTTCAATAAGGAAGAGTATGATGAGGGAAGAAAGGAATATAATAGTTTACTATCGAGAGGAAAGGAGAATGGGATAAGTACAACTGAGAAAAAGAAATTTTAAGTTTTAAAAACAACGCAGTAGAACAACAGAGAAAAATTTTGAAGTGGAGAATATCAATAAAGCAGAAATAAATTGTATTTTGAAGTTCTGTTGCAGCTAAGGACAAAAATAATAGATTGCAGAGAAAAAGACGCTGGGGTTGGAGTCAAGGTGCGAATTTTTCAAAATAACATAATATACATGTAATTAGAAGACTAAAATCGAAGTAAAATTTGAATTCACTTACTTACTAACCGTCATCACCATCAATTTCACTCTTACTAAAGATCGTGATGAAGATGAGGAAACCATGACCTATGTATTAAGGAAAGAAAATGGTAAAGAATGTAAACAGATATATGGGGCTAAGAAAAAGTGTTTTGGGTAGAGTAACAATACTTCTTCTAAAGTCATCAAAATAAATTTAATGTTCATAAAGTCTTAGCGTAATTTAAGAGAGAAACATTGTATTAGATATGAAGTCAGCAGAAAAGGTGTGGCATCATTGCGGCCAGATCGATGACAACACTGAGGAGAGCGGTTAGGCGTGAGAGGAAGTGACACTGAGTGTGAGTGTCTGGTACGTCAGCTACGAGATGACGAAAGAAGAGGCTTTCGTGGAAGCAAGGTTCCTAGAGGATAACTCCTTTGTGGGAAAAGTTTGGAGAGCTACAACGCATCCTGGATAAAATCAACATGTACCATGACGTGAGCTTTATTCACATGAAAGCCACACACAAGCGTTATAACAATGGTTTTGCGAAAGTGTTCGATACGTGGAACTTTCATCGCGAACTATTCAAAGCAGCTTATGAAGAGATAATGGATGTCCACGGTACGGAGCAGACATATTACGGCGAGGACGAGCGGTGGCTTAGATTCACCACAGGAAGAGGAAGAAACAGATATATGTTACTCAATCTGCAGAATAGCAGAAACTGTTATCAGACCATACGAAATTGGAAAATTGCGAAACAATCCCTGAACACTCATAGGACGGAACAAGAAAGCGATGGAAGGCTGTTCAACTTATCTAGATGAACAACTGATCACAATGAAGAATACACAACAATTGCAAAGAAGACGCCATAAGAACGGATTAAATGAGAACGAGGTTAAACAGGTCTTCAATCCTAATTCCCAGTCCAGAGAAGAGCGAAGATACAAGTGAGAAGTTAGGAAGATGCACCAAGAACAGAAGACGCAACGCAGAAGATTTGGAAGAAGGAAGAGCCTGGACCAAAAGAGATCAAGGAAGCTTTTCAAATCCCTTCCTATAGAAGGCCATAATTTCATTTAACTACCAAGAAGAATCCTATTTAACTGTTCTAGCGATATAAACACCCA
This sequence comes from Schistocerca cancellata, assembly GCF_023864275.1. Lineage (NCBI taxonomy): Eukaryota > Metazoa > Arthropoda > Insecta > Orthoptera > Acrididae > Schistocerca > Schistocerca cancellata. The sequence goes on from NC_064629.1 coordinate 904,172,678, forward strand.
ATATTCTTTATGGCCAATTGGAACACCTTCAGATGCCATACCGAAAAATTAGAGGGAACAACTCATTTGGAAACCTAGAGACGAAGTGACCAACAATGAACAGGAACAAAGTCTCGACGAAAGATCAAGATAAGTTTATGATGATAAAAATGGATCTCGAATACAACGTCCCAATGGGTGTATACAACATGAAACAATGGCAACCACACGACACGCTCAGACCTTCAGCGACCTTTGTCTCTGCCGATCGTCATTCCATACTGAACGGAAACGCGGCGAGACGCCTACCAAGCGTCGTTCCATACTCAACAGAGACACGGCGAGGCACACGCCGGACCGTCATTCCATGTTCGAGGGAGACACGTCGAAACACTCGAAGAAAAAAAAAAGACAAATTCTAATAAAGCATGTTACAGATGTAGGGGAAAGAACTGTCTGTGACAGACCACTATACGACAAATGGAATTTTTTTGTGTGTAAAAATATGTGAATCTGAAGATTTTTAGGTGTTAGCAATAGATCTTTTTTAACGATTTTTTTATCTTGACATGTCAATAATATTTTATTATATTGCATATATTTTTCGACATATTTAAGTTAAGAAAACCTAATACTTACATTTTGGAGGGTTAAGATTCTAGTGTAATGTGTTCATTAAAATATAGGATAGATATACATGAAGGGGTTTAACTATTCCATGACGTAAATTTAAAATTTTGTAAAGAAATTAGTAGGATTAGAAATTTTATATGTTTGTAAAAGTCAAATTTGAAATTTTTTGTGAAGTCATAATGCATAGAGTTAAGACTTTTGGGAATATAACCATGTTAATTTATATGATTATGTCAGTAAGGTCATGGATATGGTTGAGATATAGTTCATAAAGCTTAATGTAAGAAATGAACCAGTCTTCAATTAGGATTAATATGAAAGTTACAGTACAGTAACATTTATTAAAAAAAACGGAGGATAATGTTAAATGAAGGTTTCCTGAACTTCAATGCATATCTATCATCATTTAACATAAATCAGGTAAACAAAAAGAAACCGATCAGTCTCCAAAAAAGGAAATTTTTGAGTTGGTACAAATATGTACTAAAATTATTTTAATTAAAATAAAAATTAAAAATATAGTCAACTATTTTGAAAGAAAAAGTTCCTTAGATTAGTTAAATAGAATTGTATAAAAAATCAGAAAATTAAAGTCAATGTAAAATTCTAAAAGAAAAAAAAAGAAAATTACTTAAGAGGTTTAATCCATAGACATGAAATAAAGTACAATGTAAAATAGTGAGACTGAATCTAACCACTGTTTAAGCTGTACAGAATATTAAGATAGGAATTTGGTCAGTAAATATGTCAATTGATATAGCCAGCAGTTACAACCAATTTTGCACTGATTTCAATTAATTTCTCAAGCATTGAGTGATCCACCACAAAATTGAAGGCAGAAGGAGGAGGATTTGTAAGGTGGCAGAATAATTGAAGCTGAGATTCCCACCTTACGTCAGAGCTTTATACATCACACAGCGAAGGTGAATATGACACCTAGCTTAATTCAGCAGTAATGAGCAAATTCGGCTATCAATATGTAATGCAATAAAGGATGACCCTCAATGAACCATAATTAACACACCATTCCTATAATGGATGTTTGTGTAGAAGGTGAAACAAGCAGCGAGAGGCGTTTTAGTTTGGAATTCAGAGGGACGAGGCCAGAGGCAAGGCCAAGGTACAGGGGTTACCACGGAAACCACTTAAAGGGGTGTCACAGGCGGAAAGTCAGCAACCGACCAGGTGATTCAGATGGGGGGAGCGAGTATAACTGTGGTGTCACCGCCAGATAGCGCACTTGCTAGGTGGTAGCCATTAAATCGGCCGCGGTCCGTTAGTATACGTCGGACCCGCGTGTCGCCACTATCAGTGATTGCAGACCGAGCGCCGCCACACGGCAGGTCTAGAGACACTTCCTAGCATTCGCCCCAGTTGTACAGCCGCCTTTGCTAGCGATGGTTCACAAATTACGCTCTCATTTGCCGAGACGATAGTTAGCATAGCCTTCAGCTACGTCATTTGCTACGACCTAGCAAGGCGCTATTATCATTTGCTATTTATCTTGTGATGCCTGTACCGTCAGACCGATGTTCACTAATTATGGATTAAAGTTAAGTATTCCAGAAGCTACGTACCTTTTTTTTTGCTAGTATAATTACTTTATCTGTTCCAGACCTCACGCCAGCCTGCATGAGCTTAAACGCGTGCCTTTCGGCTTCCTCATAGTGGCTTGGCTGTCTTGCCGAGTCACAACAATAACGGCCCATCTTAGGGAGGGCAGGAATGAAGGCTTTAAGGAAACTGCATTTTGGAATTGCAAATGGATACAAAACAAGACCAGTGACACATTTTCTATCATGTGTCCAGCAAGTGGTACACACATGACAGAGTCAATGTACACATTTAGGCATCTGGAATGGGCACAAAACGTCCGATTGGCGGAAACACGCTAGGAAGGAGAAAAGAGCCAAAGTTTCGACGCACTGTGATGGTAGGGACCTTGCAATTGGTAAAGAAAGTTTCCACAAAATAAGAGGAATGCTTCTACTGGTCGAAAAAAGCCGTGATGTTAAGAAAGAAAGAACCCAGGTTGGGAGACCGTTCAGCTATGAGTACGACAAGACGGATATTTTTGGGGACTCTTCTCTGAACTGGCGTCAAGTGCAGAATGAAGCGCATAACGTTCTTTATGATGAAGAGGGGTAATTTGTGTGAACACAGCGTTCACAGCCGCTGATATCCAGCTTGAAATTAGCTGTAGCAACGTTTAGCTCCAACTGTGGAGAAAGGAACCAGCCTATTAATTAATTGTTCTTATAAGAACTGAGAGGTCATTATAATATACACGCTGATCCAACCATGCGCGTATATATCGCCACATTCTAAGATTGGGGATGAGTCCACGTTCTCTCACATAACGAGAAACGTAGGGAAAGTTTCTGCTGGAAAATTCGGCAAAGGTTTAATAAGTTTTATAGGAATTTCAGCGGAAGAGAGCGGCCTAGCAGACGACAGCTCGTCGCAGCTTAAGGCAAATACTGCCTGCAGCGGCTTAAACTTTTTCACCAGCTTGCATCCACTGTATACTCGAGCGACCTTGGGTAATCCTTTCCTCAGTTTTTCACATAACTAACCATCCACTGTAGACTTGAATGTCATCCAAAAACAGTACCGAACTTTGAACTAGAATCGGACGATTTTTGTAGTAGTGACCAACATCATAACTTAAGTGTAGGGAGAAATTTGTAAAGAAACTTCTAGATAAACTTTAATACTGTCGTGTTTAGGATAATTTAACCTTTTGAGAGTTAATATTTAACACTGTTAGGTTTAGTATTATTTCACTTTTTGATGCTGACGAGATGCTTTATCCTAGCAGTTGTTTCCTGGTTGGCACATTGAAAATTGTGGAAAAGCGTGTTTTTGTGGTAACAGTGCGAATTTAATGATGTCACTTACACTTACACAGTTGTATTCAATCCTAGACTAAATAAACCAAAAAATATTGCACCTTACAGTAGTTCTCAAGTAACATTCAAAGCTGCTAGAGCAACTGAAATTCGGTTTTCAAAAAGTGGGTTTGGTGATAAATTGCTTTTTGATTCCCATTTGAAAACTGTTTGCGTGATTGCATTTTTTTTCTCAAGCAACGTCCACAGCAACTTGAGCAACATAGAGTAAGCATAATAAATACGATTTTTCAATATGTTATTGCTAGTGGAAAGTTTTTTTTGCCTCCCATTTGAAAACTGTTTGTCTGAGGTGTTTGAGGACTATACCGTCCTGGAGCAACGCTCAGAGCAACTAGAGCAACACACAGCAGGCATAAGCAATCCGGTTTTTCAAAAAGTAGGGCTCCTGGAAAATCTATTTTTGTTCCCATTTGAATACTGTATGTTTGAGGACATTGTTTTTGTGAAGCAGCGTTCAGAACAACTCAGAGGAAACATAACAAAGTTAGATTTTCAAAAAGTTGGGACTGATGGAAAACTCTATTTTTGTTTAATTGTTTGCTCAGAGCAACCCAGAGCGAGGAAAAGACTCAAAATATTCCCAAAATTGGGGATAACTTCCTTGAGGCTCAAATTGTGATGTTTCGTCTGGCGGGATAGTCCTTTCGGGGAATTATCACCTAAGTTGCACGTGTTGCGACTGTTGTGCAATGATACTGTTACCGGTCGTCTCATCAACTTAAACACACCCCTAGATGAGGCTCTGGACGTCCACCCAGCACAGACGCCCGCCGTGATCGTCGTACTTTAATGGCACACGAGACACCATAGCAGAAACAAGAGGCCTTCTAAGTCAAGACGTGTCAACACCAACTGTTGCGTGCCGGTTATTAGAAATGAAACTACGGGAAAGCATACCTCTACCCCGTTATTCACTCAAGCAACAGCATTGGCTCGCACGGCTTAACTGGTCCATCAGAGGATCACCTGGAAGATGTAATGATGTGCAGTCGTTTTCTGCCATGAAAGTAGGTTCTCCCTGCTCGCAAGTGACAGTGGGTTGTGCGTACGACGTAGACCTGGTGAGCGCCGCCTAATAAGAGTGCCTTCGTCCTACACTCACTGGCCCTACCCCCGGCCTTAGGGTGTGGGGTTGTTTGATGTTTCTAGAGGGAACGCTAACCACCGCTCGGAAGGTGCAGAACGTGGTTAAACCCTTCTTTCTGCCGTTCTTGCAAAAGGAAGGTCATGTGTTGTTCCAATAATTTAATGGTTACCCGCGAAATTCGACGTGCCCTGCAAGACGTGCAGCAACTTCCCTGGCGAGTACGATCCACGGACTTGTCTCCAATGGAGCACGTGTGATGTATGACAAGACTAGAAGTGACTCGTACGACTCGTCAGCCAACAGCTCTTATAGAACTAAATGAATAGTTCGAGCAGGCGAGGTGACACGTAGCCCACGACGGATCTCAGAGTCAGAGCCTGCATTGTCGCCCATGGAGGCGACACCACATGCTAATATGGATGTTCCAGTAGGAAACGATACCTGTAATCTCAGAACTGTTTGTGGTACTGATCTGTAAATGTGATCATTTCGTGTACTCCATATTCCCTGTTTGCAACAATAAACCCTGAATCAATTGGAACCCTCTAAAAGGGTGCAAATTTTTTTTTTTTTGGCAGTGTGCCTGTGGTTCAACTAACATGGTTATGAAAGAAGTGGCACGCAGCAATAGACAAGAGGGAAAATAATACTTATATTAGATTTACAAATGATACGCTGTAAGTGAGAAAACTAGGAAATATTGACCTCTAACAACTCCAGTGTAGCAAAGTTGCGTCGTGCTGTTCTATTACGGTTTATTAATTGCATTAAATAGGAAACACTTCCTGTTATTGTGCAAAATTGTATTTATTTCGTCTCTAATAATCTTTAGACATCTTAGAACTTCTCCTGGTGGCAGTCTGAAGATAGGCTAAGAAACTGAAAGCCGGTTCGTAACCAAATAAATACAATTTTGCGGAATATTAGGAAGTGTTTCCTATTTAACATTACAATCATGTTATCCCAAGCACCGACAGTAAGCTCTCTTATGTATAATAATAATAATAATAATAATAATAATAATAAAATCTTAGTAGAAAAAGGAAGTTTTGTTTGATCATGATACTTTTCATTACTGATCTATCAGTATTTTCCTTAACTAATTCCTATATCAATTACATAGATCAATATGGTAGAGAACGTAAGGGCAATAATTAAATATCTGATTACTAAGACAAAACTTGGATGATCTATTGGCAGTTTACGCCTCCACGTCTCGATGAGCTCATAGGAATTCAAAGCTATCAAAGTGTGTTTCTCCAATTAACGATGTTTAATGTTAAGATTATGAGAAAAGTAACTGAAAATGAGAGCGATCAGCATAATTAAAAGAGAAATCTGTTATTACACGTTAGTCCAATACGCCATCTTCCATGCCTTTCTTTATAAAAACCGACATGGTTTCCTACTACCACATCCGTAGTGACAGAGTTTCTGATACTCTCGTACAGAAAGTGCTAGCTCGGTTGTTGATGCAAATTCAGTTATGGCAGCGACACAGTAAAACAGTCAGCAGCGCCGGTGTCGGTAACGGAAAGTGTTGGCAACATACTATTTCTGGTGACGCATGGTAACGCTGAAGGCATGGAAACTTGAAGATCGAGTTCTCAGGTGTCCTGGGATTAATTAAGAACAAATCGAATAAATCATGCTGCCAGCAGTGCAGCCTCGAACCATCCGGGCACGTAGCATCTCATTTAACGAACGTCGCAGCGGAACTTGCTGCACTCACGACCACACCCCACGAAGCTTTTTATATACGGATTATCGTATTTCAGAATGTAACGCACACTTTTGTGCTAAACATTTGACGCGTTATGGCAGTGTATATTACGTCGAAGTAAAAGTTTTTATTACGATGGTATCAACTTTCGACTGGGACTCTAACAAGTAATTTCATCTATCATTACTGCTGCCACAAGATCACCAAACTGTAAAACCGTTTCTAAAAAAATCTCATATGTAACTGAAAGAAACAGACTGATATCATTCGCGTCGACATCGACGTCTGTAATAGAATGAAATAAACATGCTTTTTATTCTGAGTCTGCGCTGAACTTCCTGTGTGCAACTTGTCGAACAAAAATATATTGAGTTACCTTATCAATCCTGGACGTAGCTGCACACCAGAGCTATAGTGTAATTAGAGGACGGTTGTATCAGAGGATTCTGTCAGTTACGATTTATTGAAAGACATTATTTATTGTCACACAAATCAACTTTAAAATTAATGGAATTTCATTTACAAATATAGATATTTATGGATATTAGCTCATGAATGACTTGCAGATCCTTGTGAAAACTGACTTAATTGTGTAGAATCTTTTAAAATACATGTCGCCAATTATTACTAATGGATCGTAGGAGCTGTTAGGTTGTACTAATTTATGTGAACGTTGTGACATTATGAACGGTAGTCAAGTATGGAATTATATTAAAAGAACAGAACGTCTGACTGGGTGGCATGTGACTGACAAGTTGTCCTGTGATAGCAGCCCTAGGTAAGTGAGCGAGAACTGAGCAGCATTGCGAGTCATTGTAGCGAGGAAGGAGGTCGTTTGATTGGCCACAGTGCGCTCCATTCTCGGAAATGCGTGCCTATTGAGATAAACTGTATCTGATACGGAGCCACCTCGTGCTGATGGACGTAAAGCAGATTGAACTGTTTCTAGCTGTGAGAAAATTGAAGCTTCAAATTTTCAAAAAAGGAAACCTTATAGCAACTTCTAAACGTACCACACAATACGTAACGTCAGCTTTGAAATCGCAGTGAACAGACGAACTAAACAAAATTAATACTGTATATTTAAATACATTTTAACAAACTTTTATAGTGAAAACTGTTTATGAAATTAATAACAGGTGACAGAGACACACAACCACTGCTAAAGACCTACAGTTGGATCAGGCCTGACTTCAGCTAAAGAATGGTCGTGCTTTTAGTATTGTTGAACAAATACGTAGATTGTTACAAACAGTTTACTGGTTGCATCCTGAAATACGGACACAACGAAGATTGAAGGTGGCCATTAGCACGAGTGATTCGACACCTTATCCCAATTCGTTTACGTTTATTTAATGAGAATTGAGTAAGATAATGTTCGTAAAATGAGCATATGAGTAACGTAGTTCTGGACAAGCAACATATGAACTTGACTACTTTTTCTCCGTTCCTTTCATGGTGAGTACATTTTAAATATAATTTGATTATTCAGTGATGTTTAGCATTTAATGGGTTAATATTAGAGTGAAAATGAACCAAAAGTGTGTCTAACGTGTGTCTGAAATGTGTAGAAGTTGTAATATCTATAATCGTAAATGTAGTGGTCTAGTTCTAAGTTGCTCCACTGAAACTAGTAGCGGGTCACACGACCAAATTTTTAAGTAGGTACGCAGAGCACGGTGGTGTTCTTTTGCTGTTCGTGTCTTTCTTGTAAGGTTTGCGTGGATAGTGAACTGTTTGGCCCTAAGTGCTTGTTGATACTTAAAACGATTTCGATGGGTAGAAGTTTGGGACTCAGAAATATTTGGAACTCAAATTTCTACTGTAGTTTCCAGTGAATGAACTGTTTCCTGGCTCAATTTGTTAGTGAATAAAGTCTTGAGTGAAATACTGAACTTTAGGAATTCGGTTTAATGTGGGTGACTTGGTGCGAGACTCAATACCTTTGATTTACATGCCAATTCTGCCTTCGGTCACTCTGGTGCCTCCGGTAAGTGAGTCATTTGATTTGTTGTTTCTCAACTGTCTTGAAATAGAAAACTGTGTGAGGGCACTATTCGAAGTAACTTTGTGTCTGATTTCAAAATACTGATAGTGAACATTAATTCTGTGATTGTAGGCTACGTCATTTTTCTAATTATTCTTCAGTATCCCCTTCATTTTATTAGTATATTAATGAAGTAGCATTGTTAAAAAATTCACTGAATTTCCTTTGCTAAATATATGTGGTTCATGGTAGATAGACGTTTCTGTAGGAATTTAAAACTATAGTTCATGACCCAATCCCTATTGTGCATGTGAGCCATATATACAATTTTAATCGTGTACTCGGCCTCTGATGGTGACTTAATAACAAATATTTCCCAAGGGCCGATTCTTAATCATTTAATTTATCGTGGTGCCAGTAGTGTTGCTCTAATCAGAAAAGAAGGCACTATTAGGTTACCTAAGCACAAGATTTACTCACACTGTACGTTGGGATTTAGTTTTAGAAGTTCTGAAGTACGATACACAAAATGTATAGCGATCTCTTGTATGTCTTGCTTCGTTGTGGAGACAAAATTTATTTTGGAATAGTAATATTTCTACAATGTAACGCAATGTATGCTATCCCAGAAACATCTTTAATGTGATTTACTCAGGAATTTACATTTACTGTACAGACATTAAGCAGTCTCTTGCTTGGTTATATTCCTCATAGTTTATATAACATAAAACTCAGCCATCTGCTCAGATATACTTCAAACACTATCATCAGTTCCAATAGGCGAGTGCTGTGCCTTCCATCTGCCTTACGAAGTAACAGCGTCTTTAAAAATCTTCTCCCGCGCAGTAGTCTTCAATTCCATTTATGCCGCAGACGTACTTAGTAATATATCAATTCAACGTCGTTGATTTTAAGACGGGGTTCCGTCTCTTTGGCCCATTGTACTTCATGGAAAACTTAATTTATGTGAGGTGCTCGTCGAAAAAGTTTCAGCAAGACCTTGGTGTTTGTTGAATTCTCACATAATGTTCTCGTTGCTCCTATGTTAGAGTCTGTCAGTGATGGGATTCAACTACTCTTCACTAAGGAAAAGGGATATGGTGATAGTATGTCACCCTAGCTCTTCAAATCTCGCAAGATGTCAGCTAAGGGCTGTATTGTACTGCAGTATAATATTTCATGCTTTTATAATTGCTGTGCAGATACTACTAAACTTGTTCGTAGACGTGCAGTAGGAAATTTAATTATAAAAATGAGTGCAAACAAGATTTAAGTCGACCATGAATGGAATACAGTTTGTCTATAATTAAAGTACCAGTAGCAAAACGATTTATAAATAGAACCGCTGCTCAGAATGACATCAAATGTGAACAGAATATTACTGATGTATGGGTAAACGTCATGGAACTAAGGAAATGTAAGAAAATACTATCAATAGATGGCGCTGTAAACGTTTCAACGCAAGTGGGGTCGGCTGTAAAAGGGGTCGGCTACAGACGACAGAGGAATAGCAATATGACAGCTATGGTGGAAGATGCACATTACACCATCCGTAATACTCAATGTTCATGACTGCACAGGTTCGGATTTCTACAGTTGTGGTACCGTTACTTAGGAAAGGACATCCCGCACTGCTATGTCATATCACATCGGACAGAAAAATCAGTTTATGACTATTGTGAGACAAAAACCACTAAAAAGCAAAATTACGTCGGTTGTTAATTGTCCATGGGACAAAAGCCGCATAAAAATCGAAATTACATTGGTTTATAACTGTACTGCGACTGGCGCAAGACATATTCAATATGCAGTTGTCAATGTCAATTACATTCACCAACAGTTGTGTAACTGAAGATGTTACTTTATTTTATTTTGAAGGCTAACAGTTTCGGCCTTTCTGTATGTTACATTCAGGTCTTGTATGCCTCTCAACAAATAAGAGAAAATGTCCTATCCAGCAATAAATCACTGGATTCGTGAAATCAATCGTCACACTAGCGTTTCGAAGACTTGGCATCAAATCTGCATATGAAGCATTACTCGATATCTGATATAGATGTCGAAGTCGTGGCAGCTGGCCGGTGTGGTCGTGCGGTTCTAGGCGCTTCAGTCCGGAACCGCGTGACCGCTACGGACGCAGGTTCGAATCCTACCTCGGGCATGGATGTGTGTGATGTCCTTAGGTTAGTTAGGTTTAAGTAGTTATAAGTTCTCGGGGACTGTTGACCACAGATGTTAAGTCCCATAGTGTTCAGCGCCATTTTTGACGTCGAGGCGCTATGGTCGCAGGTTCGAATCCTGCCTCGGGCATAGATGTGTGTGATGTCCTTAGGTTAGTTAAGTTTAAGTAGTTATAAGTTCTAGGGGACTGTTGACCACAGATGTTAAGTCCCATAGTGTTCAGCGCCGTTTTTGACGTCGAGGCGCTATGGTCGCAGGTTCGAATCCTGCCTCGGGCATAGATGTGTGTGATGTCCTTAAGTTAGTTAGGTTTAAGTAGTTCTAAGTTCTAGGGGACTGATGACCTCAGAAGTTAAGTCCCATAGTGCGCAGACCCATTTGAACCATTTTGAAGTCGTGGCGGAAAAATAAAATTTGTGGCAGTATATAAAGCGTGTTACATCAGAAAAACGGTGTATCGAAACAGGGACCCACTCCTGCGACTGATAAACGTGTGGGAGATGGTTCTCAAACAGTTGAATCGATGAAACTTTACACCGGTTTCTGCAAGCGACGCCGATCACTGGCCACCGGCTCCAATGGATATATACCTGTACATTTAACAGGATCGTCGTATATATGCTCGATGCCGACATGTAGACGATATTCGTTTTCGATAAATCGGAAGAGAGAGATGTGGTAAAAACTATTTTATGAAGTTAGCAGTGGTTTTATAATTCACAATTTTTCTCTGTTGGATGGTAGAGAATAACGATGATAGAATGTTTGGGTTATAGACGTGAATGGACCCTGAGGGACGCGGATTTCTTCGGACTACAGTACCTATATGATGTTGAGTCTTCCTAATTTTCCCGATAAGAAACACCGGCGTAACTGTTGGTACTGTCTTTTCTACTACGTTTTGTTGCAGGAGCAGGCTTAATTCGCGGCTGACCTTACACACCGTACATGGGTGGCGAATCTACGACAACGTGTTCCCATTTCCGCCGAGTAGTCAAAACACGGTCCTATAGCAGTAAATCAGCACAGTCTGTTTCTACACGAGTTGCAGAATGTGGTAGATAAAGCTCTCTCCGACGTCTGGATAAAATTCATCTCCTTATCAATAGCGGTGAGTATTATAGTAAATCGTTCCATATCAATGGTGTCTTTTCCATCCCGACCGTCCAATAAGTATGCTGATGATTATTGCGTAATGACTGACAACCAGTCGGCTGAGATAGAGGTAGCCTTGGCGGAACACCGGATATCTGCTACTAGTTGTTGTGGAGCATAGGATTAAATGTAGAGGTCATCACCTCCTTACAGTTGTTTGGTAGAATTCCTCAATGGTCCTATTTCCATATGCTGCGATTCCGTCCACATGTTTTTTTCATCAATATGGTGACAGTACCTCTTTTTTATTTGTACTTCCCTACGCGTGTTGTGAACAGCACCTTCCGGCGATAGTCAACACCAGAACAGTAATCATGTACATGTTGGAAAAATAAAGGAACAATGCTTTTTGAAATGGGACACTGAGACATATGCTATCCCGTCAATGGGAAAGATCAGATTAACTGTACCGTCGAGTAGCTGTTGGAAGCACACTAGAATACCGAAAATATTCCAGTTTCCATACGCTGCGATCTCTTCCACATTATTATGAGAAGCATCGCCTCTGTGATTTATTTTAACCAGCCTGTGTTGTGGTATCTGTACCGTTTATGTCATTCGATGTTCAGCTTTTAGTGAGGCCAGAGGATTGAAACGTTTTAATGTCAGCTCAGTAGCAGGTGACACGAATCTCTAAGACATCATCATCATCATCATCATCATCATCATCATCATTTAAGACTGATTATGCCTTTCAGCGTTCAGTCTGGAGCATAGTCCCCCTTATACGGTTCCTCCATTATCCCCTATTCAGTGCTAACATTGGTGCCTCTTCTGATGTTAAACCTATTACTTCTAAATCATTCTTAACCGAATCCAGGTACCTTCTCCTCGGACTGCCCCGACTCCTCCTACCCTCTACTGCTGAATCCACGAGTCTCTTGGGTAACCTTGCTTCTCCCATGCGTGTAACATGACCCCACCATCTAAGCCTGTTCGCCCTGACTGCTACATCTATAGAGTTCATTCCCAGTTTTTCTTTGATTTCCTCATTTTGGACACCCTCCTGCCATTGTTCCCATCTACTAGTACCTGCAATCATCCTAGCTACTTTCATATTCGTAACCTCAACCTTGTTGATAAGGTAACCTGAATCCACCCAGCTCTCGCTCCCATACAACAAAGTTGGTCGAAAGATTGAACGGTGCACAGATAACTTAGTCTTGGTACTGACTTCCTTCTTGCAGAAGAGAGTAGATCGCAGCTGAGCGCTCACTGCATTAGCTTTGCTACACCTCACTTCCAGTTCTTTCACTATGTTGCCATCCTGTGAGATTATGCATCCTAAGTACTTGAAACCGTCCACCTGTTCTAACTTTGTTCCTCCTATTTGGCACTCAATCCGTTTATATTTCTTTCCCACTGACATTACTTTCATTTTGGAGATGCTAATCTTCATACCATAGTCCTTACATTTCTGATCTAGCTCTGAAATATTACTTTGTAAACTTTCAATCGAATCTGCCATCACAACTAAGTCATCTGCATATGCAAGACTGCTTATTTTGTGTTCACATATCTTAATCTCACCCAGCCAGTCTATTGTTGGTTCATGGTGTGGGTTCCTGTAGTCATGTCCTAGTTCATGAACCACGGGCAACGTATGAGTGGCCAAGTAAGTGGTCCCGACAGTCGGGATACCAGTTACTTTGGAATAAGCCTGGGCATCTCGGACATATTCTGAGTCGTGGTCACCTTTGTCCTCATACGGCAAAGACTACCAAATCCACCGGTTAGTCCCTCAGCCGTTAGGGGTAAAACCCAATGGGACTCGGGGCAAGTAAGATTAGCAACCTGCTTCCCTAGTACTTTAAATATTATGCTCGCAACAATCAGAGCAAAATGCCTCGGACCTTTGGAGGTGACGGAGTCCCACCTCTAACTGACAAACCAGGGACTCCTAAGATACAACTTGGAATCTCTAAGACATGGTAGAAAAAACAAAGTGTATGACGGTGTATTCTGATTTGGTGTGTTACAACCGGAAAAACAATGTATTAAACTGCTTATGAAAGAACAACGCAGAAATCCTCTCGTGTGATTGATAATCTGTTGGATATGGTCATCGTAGAGTAGATGTGATGAAACTTTACACCTGTCTGTGGAAGTGACTTCAGTAAGGACCAAGACGCAGAGGGGCTGTCTACAAAATAGCGCAAGAGTTTTTACTTAGGAGATAGGTTCGATGAAGATGACTCATTTCGAGAAGTAAGATTGGAACGATATAATCGTTAAGCAACGTCTCTACAGGAACCAATGCAACTATGTGGTAGAATGGATAAACTTGATTCCGAATGGCAGACAACATTTATACCCGAAAGCGTAGCACTATCAGTTACTTGTTTTTGGGCCTGTAGACTTAAGTCCTTTTTTTATGCGGGGTGACAGCAACATAGTCGCTACACTCCTGTTTTTAATAGGGCAGTTCTTACCCGACATGAATGGTGTGGGCTGTAGAATCCCTCTGTGGTTACCATCGAATATCGGTCCTCACTACTGCTTCTCAAAAAGAACATTGTCTTCCCTCCACGGACACCCATTTGACCTACCTAGTGAGTGTAATCCGACTACTGAAAAAAAATACTCGCCATGAAAACTGACTTTCTTAATCATTTTATTTACTTAGCCTATCAAACTGATATCAATTAGGTGACACCTGGTGGGTGGAGGAGATGGCTAAGACCCCGCAGAATCATTCCTGGCAGGCATTTCTTTTGTCTTCGTTGGGGTGATACCTTTAAACGAAATTTCAATTTCCCACCTACACAATAGGAGACAGGATCTCACGATTAGTTTCGTAAACTCTAGTATGATACAGCATTGCATTGGTAAAAGTGGGGCGTGCCACAGTGTACAAAACAAATACCTTATCTTGAATTATAGCTTGATGTTGTCTAATGTAAAATGAATATGTTTTTTTTTCCAACATGTGAGCCAATGGCGTGAAAGATTGTTTGAAATACACACGTGGATGACGATTTATTTACAAACACTTAACGTGAGATACACGCTCTGGTAGTGTAATTTTTTAAACAAGCTGAAAGATGTTGCTTAATGCAGGTTGTTTCTCTTTGGGGATTTCTAGTCTCTTTCTTTCTTTACTCTGATGACTGTTTCGAGATAACGAGGACATTCTGCGGTGATCGACAATTTTCAAAGCAAAATAGTCGATTTTTTTTCCTGATTTTACAAATGGTGGACATGTCTCTGCTGATCATTTGTGATCTGTGGCAGAGCACTTCGTTTGATGTCACAAAAATAATGAGATGCGAAATGTATGCTGCAGTCTAACTTAAAAACTATACCGATTTTGCTCATAGAACTGAAAGAAAATTGACTTGGCGTATTTTCGTGGAAACAGTGCATTCATTACGGTCGCAAACAAATAAAAATGTTTTCCATCACAGAAATTAGGGGCCTATTCGAGGCGTTGGGTAGCCTGCCTAGTCTGTGTCAGGTCGCCGCCGCAGCTGTGCTCCCTAACCATTAGGGGCGACAGTGTCGCTATACTTTGGACGAACAAATCGCAATTGAGGCGGTCATCCTTGTATCTCCTTGTTTACTTGATTATACACACTACTGTGTTGGCATAGGTGCAGTATCTTAAGGCGGCTGCTGGATGGTGGAAAGCTGAGTGCGGGGGAACATCTGGACCGTCCTCCGTATGAGCGGGGCTATGCTACTAACTTTCCCTGTTGTGTTGTCTAGGACCAGGGCCTCAAGACGTGTCACGTATTATCATTGACTGCAGAGACCCTGGTGAGGCCTGCGGCCTTAGAGGGGTGGCAGCAAAGGGCAGACATTGGCCTTCCCGTGCCGCGAGGCTGTCAGCGGAGCAGCTGGCCGTTTGAAAAAGCCTGTGTACCCCACGTAGGTGGTTAGAAGAAGGGAGAGAGGGGAGAGTGTCTCGATTTTCGGCAGTTTGTGGACGCTTCTCAAGGAGAACACATGTTCAGCTACCACACCCTCTGCAATCTTTTAGGACGATGATTTTCCGAAGTACATGCGCTGCATTTTGACCTGTTCATTGCAAGTGCTGGTTTTTTCATGACACTTTCGAAGTGTAAGTAGAACTGTGCCGCATTTTTTTCCGTCAGTTGTGGTAACGCATATTGGCTTCGATTACTTGGGCTGCAGGATGCTTTTCCAGCAGGCATCTGTAGCGAATTATGACGTCAAACAGCGATAGATACTGCATGTTTTCAGGTAATACAATTTTTAAACTCCTCTCTGTCATACACCACCACCTTGTCAGTTCAACGTATTTCCCGCCAAAAAGAATAAAGATAGTACCTTACACTCGTACCTTTTTCCCGGAAGCTTGTAGATGAAGGGTAGAGTTTGAGTGTATGACACTAGTTTCGAGTGAGATTCCTAGAAGGATAACACCAGTTGAATTTTCTTGTCAATTTTTGAGTTGTGTTGCGCTTTTATGCTATCCTTGTGTAGCGCTATGCAAATAGTTATGTAATTAGGCCAAATCTTTGTGATTAATTACGTAATTAGGATCTAGGACCAGGGTTCTAGTCTCGGATATGGTACCGCCAATTTTAATTTCCTGCCAGTTCCAGAGTGGGCGTTGACTGGGATGTCACTACAGCCCTGGGACAAAGATACTCCCACTAAAATCTGACATTCTTACCGAAATTCGAAATTTCTGCCATTAGGGTAGGTTGAGGAAGGGGAGGGGTGGTGGGGTGGACAGGGGAGTGGGCTGGGGCACACATGCCGGCTCGAAAAACACGTGACTGCATCCAGGGGTGAGGGTGGGCATGGTTGGTGGCAGAGGTTGTCAGCGGATGTTTGGGTAGGGTTGATTAATTGATCAATATAATTAATTTGCATATCCAAAATGTCCTCATAACCCCACTAGACTACTGTTCCTATGCAAAGGAAATTGCCCGAACGTTGGACAAGCCTGCAAGCACAGTGCATCATATCCTACAAAACATCCTGCATTCTATCCTTACAAAATCCTCTAAGTTCAAGTGTTGCATACTGCTGATCTGCCAGCAAGATAAACGTTCACTCTGGAATTTAGTGCTCGCATAGAAGTAGATAATAATTGGCCATGGAACATTCTGAGCATGGACAAAGGCCCATGTCAATACGGAGAACTGCAGAAGATGGACAACGGAAAATCCACATGCACGGCAACTGCTACCATCGCTTTCTGAAAAGGAGGCAGCATGGCGTGAGTTGACAGCCTCGTTTATCAAAGGACCTTTTTTCTTTTTTTTTTTCAAGGAGATGAGTTCTGCATGACCTCTTATCTATACCGCCACTGGTAAACACTGTGGGAGTCTTGAGCACCAACGTCATTCCAGTCCTTCAACAGAGTTGATGTTTGGGTAGAATCATTTTAATTCAAGATGTCACTCCTCCGTACATTGCACAGCCTGTGAAGTGGCTGCTGCAGAGGCATTTCGGAAATGTCAGAATTACAAGCCGTCATTTCTGTACAGCCTGGCTGTACCGATCAGCTGACCTTAATCCGTGTGACTTCTGGATATGCAGTTATCTGAAAGATGTGTACAGTGCTCCAGTTAGGACGTAGCTGAATTGAAGGCACACGTTGCACAACGTATTCTGAACATGACCCGTGAGACTCTCTGAGCCGGCCGTGGTGGCCGAGCGATTCTAGGCATTTCGGTCCGGAACCACGCGGCTGCTACGGTCGCAGGTTCGAATCCTGCCTCGGGTATGGATGTATGTTGTCCTTAGGTTAGTTAGATTTAGGTAGTTCTAAGTCTAGGGGACTGATGACCTCAGATGTTAAGTCCCATAGTGCTTAGAGCCATTTGAACCATTTTGATACTCTCTGATCTGTTGTGGATTATGCTGTTTCTCGATTTGAGCTTCTGGCAGAAAACCGTTGTCAGCATACTGAACAATCTCTGTTCGTCCATTATGGACAGAGGACATCGGCTGGTTAAGTACATGTCATTGTCAATGAAATTCAGCAACAGCCTTGTACAAGAAGATGTTACTTTATTTTATCTTGAAAGCTGCCACTTTCAGCCTATTATTATGCAATTTTCAGGCCCCATATGCATTTCACCAAATAAGCGAAAATACTGTAGGCGGTGACTGAATCCATTCACGTACCGTGCTATACTATGCCACCTGACCAAAAAAATAGTGCATTTGCGCTAGGTGTTGGTAGCTATACTACATTTACAAGCAATTTTAGAACACGGAACGAGAAGTGATGTGATTACATGGATAGAAGTCACATAAAATCGATAAAATGACGGAAAATACGTGTAAATTGAAGCAAAATGCTCTGAAATTCGGGGAAACTGAAGAATGAAGAAGTACTTACATGTCTTCTGATTCGTGCAGAAGAATTATTGTTCATGGGAACGAGTATTCGACACGAAGAGGATAACGTTGAGACGCTAGCACCGGGAAATGGGGAAACAATCAGTCATTTTTCGTCGAGGCTATATTCTACAGTATGTCTATTGAGGTAATAGTGACACGTGTGAAATGACTGCTGTCGTTTATGCTTTCCTGGAAAATAGAGAACCATCTGCCTCTCAACTTACTTGCATATGCGTTAAAGGATGAAGCTGTTGACATGGAGGTGTTACGAGGTGGGGGTTAATGGTAGTCCGATTATGCATTCTAGATAGAGAGGGATATGTCACTGTAGGGCGTTTGATCATTTTTTTCCGTTGTTCTGTCGCGATGCATTAGTTGTGTGACAAAAACTGCGTTCGATTCGCATACAACTGTGTGTTCTGTATGCGATTTAGAGCACTGATCAAAAATATGTTAAAATGTGTGAAATCTTATGGAACTTAACTGCTAAGGTCATCAGTTCCTAAGCCTACACACTACTTAACATAAATTACCCTAAGGACAAACACACCAACCCATGCCCGAGGGAGGACTCGAACCTCCGCCGGAACCAGCCGCACAGTCCTTGAGTGTAGCGCCTGAGACCGGTAGAGCACTGTCTACTTGCGACAATTAACAGCAAACACCTCGGTCATCAGAGGACTTTCATCCTGCTTCGACACATTCCTCTAGACGAAAGAAGATTTATGTGACGTAGTCAATCCCCTGCCGGATCTTGGGCATAAAACCGAGTCTTCAGTTTCATAACTGCGGTGATTCTAAGTCAGCGACAGGTGTTTGTGAGGTATTACAGTCCCCGTGTATACATCTGCTTAACAGATATACTGTTTAGTGGCAGCGTGACGTGTAATTTCACATGTGAAACAGCGCTACTATGCTTTCTTTGTAAGAGGTGTTCTCCTTTCCTAACGATCATTTTATACAGGACTGATGCAAGCATAGTATAAATTCTGAACCATGATCGGATGTGAATAGTGTGGAGTCTACGTTTTAAGGACGTAATTCCTCATTCTACAGACTATCAACATGGTATATAGTAGAGAAACCTGCAAGGAGAATGTATGCCATACTCTGGAATTATATTTCTTATTGTGAATTGGCAGGAGCCAATTCACGGAGTTTGGAGGAAGCCGAAAGGCACGCATTTAAGCTCACGCAAACTGGCGTGAGGTCTGGAACAGGACAATGTAATTGACATAGCCAATAATGTACGTTGCTGCTGGAATACTTAACTTTAATCCATAATTGGTGTACATCGCTCTTGACGGTACATGTTTTACAATCTCAATATTAACTGGTAATGGCGCGTTGCTAGGTCGTAGCAAATGACGTAGCTGAAGGCTATGCTAACTATCGTCTCGGCAAATGAGAGCGTAGTTGTCAGTGTAGCATCACTAGCAAAGTCGTCTGTACAACTGGGGCGAGTGCTAGGACGTCTCTCTAGACCTGCCGTGTGGTGGCGCTCGGTCTGCAATCACTGACAGTGGCGACACGCTGGTCCGTCGTATACTAGCGGACCGCGGCCGATTTAAAGGCTACCACCTAGCAAGTGTGGTGTCTGGCGGTGACACCACATTTCTTACATTGGGATAGTAACACCGTCGCATTCCATACGACTAATAGGTCGGAAACTGCAGCGATCTAACAATATAGCGTGTTTTAAGTGGAGAATCTCGTACCCTTAGGAGTGCATGTGTTTATATTCTCTCTTACCAATAACTTCCTGGTAATGACCACAGACACTAGAACAATACTTTAGAAGTGATAGCGCAGTTGATTTACGGAAAATGCAAGAAAATCCATCCGTCGGGAGCTCTATCATGCATAAAAACCACCAGTTTCTTGTTCTTAACCAACTGTTACATCATCGTAAGAGATTTGCACATCTGGAGCAATCTTGTGCTCTTGGAAGGGTGCAGGACAGCAGTTACAGCCTCGGTTAGCACTGTTCCTACACAAAACCTGGAGTGTAGCGGTCTACTTCTGGTCAGCTGCAGATTAAATAGGTGCCAGTGCTGCAGGGAGCAGTGGGCAAAGACAATGCGAAGAGATCTTTCGGTCTCTAACTTTATACTCAGAATGTAACAAGGCCCAGTGACTGCCGTACACCTAGAAAGAGATCGCAAATTATGCGCTACGATTGAAGTGCTAGAGATATGTAGGTTTCTGTATGGTATACTTTAATGTGTATGTTCGAGAATTAACAATGAATGAATAAACCACAAAGTCATATATTTATATTCACGATGGAACTAGCAAAGTAGTAGAGGGACTGTTTGGGCATGATACAGAAATTGGTAAGCATGATGCCGCATCATTAGTCGATGTTGAAATTATGATAAACTTGCTAAAATTGATCGCACTATCAACTATGATGCTTATTATTACAGTACATCGACGGTTTCTCTTCCATTGCAACAGCCCACTGGTACGCTCTTGATTACCAGATAATGACTGACTGACATCGCTTGATTGAGATGGAGTAACAGTCTTGGTGGAGGAGGCAATACCTTTCAGGAATGGGTAACAACGAAACAGCGACCCCGTGCATGGCCGAACTATGAGGAATCAATCTAATGGAACACAGCGCCATCATCTACCCTGTTACTGTGAATCTTGAGTTTAAATGTAGAGGTCGTCAATCAACTTCAGACAGCATTTTGGAAACGCTCCACAACACCTCGAAACTCTTCCCGTTTTCTTATGTTGTTACGGTATTTTACTTCAAATAGCCAGTGTGTGGGTGTGTTGTGGGATCTGCAGCACCAGCTTCATTTACACCGTGCAATGTCTAGTTTTCTGGGGTACTTAATGTACCAAGACCTGTTAGTGTCAATTTAGGATCCGACCCAGATGTCGAAGTCGTAGGAAAAACAATGCATTGCAGTGTATAAAGTGTGTTCAAGCAGAAAAAGCGGTGTATCAAACAACGAAACAGGGACTCTAGCCTGGTAGCCTATGACTGATAACTGGTATAGTACAGGCGATGTAACTTTACAACAGTCAGTGCAAGCGACGTTGATCACTTGCCACCTAATACAGTGGATAAATACCTGTATATTTAATAGGATCCCCGTATATGCTCGATTTTGGCATGGAGACGGTATTCGTTTTCGATATAACATGTATCAGAACTGAAATGATGGTAGGCTGCCAGTAATTTGGAGCCTGTGCGTCGGAAACGGGCGCGCTGGCGTGAGACTGCCAGGCAGCGCATCCTGATGCCATCTATTGGCGAAACCGGGAATTTGCGCTACCTGTCAGACAATGCATTAAGCTCTTGGACTCAAATGTATCCTTTTTCTTGTTAATCATAAGTTATTGCTGTATAATTTAATGTTGTTAAACGCTAGTAGTAAATCATTATGACTGGTATGAACTCCAGGGTAATAAATATAAAATTTCTTAAACACTAAATGATTTCGGTAAAAATGTCGTCGGGGAAGGCCCCCGCTCTTGGTTCAAATGGCTCTGAGCACTATGGGACTTAACATCTGTGGTCATCTGTCCCCTAGAACTTAGAACTACTTAAACCTAACTAACCTAAGGACATCATACACATCCATGCCCGAGGCAGGATTCTAACCTGCGACCGTAGCAGTCGCGCGGTTCCGGACTGAACGCCTAGAACCGCGAGACCACCACGGTCGGTCCCCCGCTTTTGGTGATACGAGCTTCGCTCGTGGTAGCTGGAGATTCAGGAAGAGAACAATAGAAGGCCCTGGGGAGTGTTGACGTGATCGGACGTGTGTAACTGTGCTCACGCAAAAGTGATTGTGCAACGCTGACGGGGCGAAAATCGTCACCGTTTGTGGAGTAACACGCGACGAATGGTTATCGAAGCCGCCTCTATGCCACTGGGGCTGATTGTAGGAGTTCCTGCGCCCACATTTTATCGTGAACGTGCAGTAGCTTATACGAGTGCTACGGCTCGTAGTTCCAGCCGCCATTAAGAGCATGAGGCGTGAAGAGTTGCGTTATCCACATACATCCCACCACTAGCACCGGCATGTCTACTCAAGGCAAGACTGCTTGTAATTGTTAATTCTAACTTATATAAATGTAAAAGGAGACTAACAGTTTTTCTTTTTATGCAACTACAGAGGACAGAATACAGTTATGAGTAAAATTGCGACCCATGTTGTTCATTGTAAAGTGTAGTAACCTCAAACATATTATAGTAAAATCAGACTGAGGCCACCATCGCCTCTTTCATTTTC
Organism: Schistocerca cancellata; assembly: GCF_023864275.1. Lineage (NCBI taxonomy): Eukaryota > Metazoa > Arthropoda > Insecta > Orthoptera > Acrididae > Schistocerca > Schistocerca cancellata. The sequence goes on from NC_064629.1 coordinate 904,194,924, forward strand.
AATTTTTTTTGTTGTAGAATACTTTAGCGTATAAGAATGTTGAAAAGAGCAATGGTCACACCAGAATGAGTCGCCATTTTATATTTACCTTCAATTTTTCTGAGTAACTTTTTAAGTAACGTCTCTTAAGGAATTCTATATCAATTGTTCAATGAGTAATATCCAAAATCATTACATAAAGTTGAAGGATAGAATTTTGTTAACACAAGTTGCATAAATAGTCTTGGTAGTAATTACTAAGTCAACACACAGAAATTGAAAGAGTATTTGCTTTGTTTAATCACCTTGAATGATCTGTAATAGTAATATTAAAAATTAAGTTTAAATTCAACTCAAGCCATTTCACTTTGAAACGAGCCAAAAAATTATTTATTCTTTTGCTCCTTCAGAGCTGGCGACCGTAGTTATAAGTATTTTCAGTAGGATTCGACGGTAAGTCTGCTGCTCACGTCGTGCTGATAGGATTATCCACTGCTGCTAGCAGTGATGATTGGATACATATACTCACTACCAAGTTAAGTGGGTCAGGTAGGCAGTGTTACCGTGTGAACTGTAGGGCACTGCAGGCCGTGGATCGAACCCGTTCAATCTTGGCAGCTCTTGGGGAAATAGTCCACTTAGGAGTGTGCTTTAATTATTAGGTAAATACTGGCGAGTAACGGTCAAAATGTACACGCAATTGGATTTAATAGCTTAGCAAGGTCCAAGTACCACATAGTTAATGTTGTGCAATGGTGAAGGTAGGACTGGAGTAAAAGTGAACTGAGCGTGTGGCAGCTGTGCTGTATTGAAATATTAACAACTTGAACTCACTAGTACCTCTTACCAATAGGACTCAGCTATTTACTCTTAGCATTAGGGCTGAAATAACAAATGTTCAGGCAAAAGTCACAGGAATAGAGAAAAGATTTGATACTGAAATTCAGAGGATAGAGAAATCAGTGGAACCTTTGGTTAGTGAAAAATTAGATCCGATAATTGAAAGTAAATTACAGGTAATAGCAGCAGTGGTAAAGACAGAGATTGTTAAGGAAACGGCAGCTGATATGGGAACACTGCACAATACCATGTCGAGTTTTGATGCATGTGTCTAGGAGCAGGAAACTACGCTGCGTAATGAGATAAAATTGTTAAGTCAGCAAGTTCAGAATCAGAGGTTTATTAACTGTAGTGGTATCCCATTGGTAATGCAATAATCAGAAATACTGAGTAGGGAGGAAAAATATGATCCTCAAAAGAAACAAGGTGGATGGCATCCAACGGATTTTATAAAAAATTGCGAACGTGTGTTACCAACAGACATGTCGGATAAAGAAAAAATTAATTTAGCAATAGAAACTTTAGCAGGTCATGCTAAACGTTGGGGACTGAATTTGGGTATCGACAATTTGAAGTTTACAGACTTCAAAGAAAAGTTCCTAGAGTAATTCTGGGGCACACACCAGAGAGATAGGTTGTGGAGAGAATTCGTTGTCGCCAGAATGTCAGAACATGGGCGTGGGCTCTTGAAGGAATACTATGAAGGATGGTTCAAGCGTTTGGAGTATCTTAAAAGATCGTAGATCAGAATCGGAGATAGTGTGGGAGTTGTGGAAAAAGCTACCTGTCGATTCAAAGCGTTATGTAGGAGGCACTCATCGGACATTGGATGAATTTTTAGAAAAAATCGAGAATGAAGATAGGTGGCGTGAAACTAGAGAGTTTCGAGGTTTTAGATATCAGAATGGAATAGTAAAAGGAGGTAGGAATGAACCGAAAATTAACATGATGAGAGGAAGAGGTCAAGGAGGTAACTCTCAGCGAGGGAGAGGAAACTATCAGGGAAACAGGGTGCAATATCAAAATCAGGAAAACTAAATGCCGCGCAGGTCAAGGGACTAACGTGCGTGGAAAGAAAGAAATGGCCCAAATATAGGGAAGATCGGAGTAATCAGTACTATAGTAGGATAGTGCGTCGTTCGCCTGAAGAGCAGTTTCATAAACGAAACGTTGCGAAGTATAATGCAGGGATACAAACAGAGGAGAGAGAGCAAGGAGGAATTATTAAGGGAAATGATGTAGTAAAAGAATATCGGTCGAATGTGAAGGCTCAGGTGAATGGAGTAAGTACAATTCGAGGTCAGAGTGACGAATTAATGAGGGAAGAGTCAGAGAAGGAGTTGTTTGTCGGTGGGGATAGCAACTGTGCAGAGAGGCAGGGGCTAGGGAGGAGTGATGTTACTTATGGCAAAAGGTTCGTACAAATAGTCGACGAATCCCATCGAGAAGTAATTAAAGAGGAAAGGGTGGATAAGAAAAAGGGTCATAGTGCAGAGATGCATGCCGATTCAGAAATTACCTCATATGCAGAATATGTACATCAGCTCAAAAGCCAGCCTGCACAATTAAGAAGATCTTCCGCTCAAGTGATTAATCCAGACCCGAACATGACAGTGTTAGAGAGCCATACCGATTATAATGTGTACCTGGTGACAGCAAGAGTACACGGCTGTGATGAAGATTCTTTTAAAGAAATTAGCGAAAGTATATCTAACCAAAAGAAAGAGTGTTGTGATCACTGCAGCACTGAAGCAAATGAGTTGAGTGAGATTGGAATTCCATTAGTAGGGGAAAATAATGAAAGTAAGAGTTGCGGAGGTACTATCCAACAAAGGGGAAGTAGAGAAATGGATTATAATTTGCGAGAATTATTTGAATCCGAAGAAGGTCATATTTCTAAGGAAGAGGAATTATCATCAGAGTCATCAGAAAGCATCCAGGGAGAAAAAGAAGTAGAGGAAGTTTCCAATTCCGCAACCGAGAGTTCAGGCATGACCGATTCGAATGACAAAAGAGACGGCATTAAAGAGCCTAGACGAAGGACTATTGTAAAAAGTGGTGAAAGAATTTAGGATGAAAAGGAGAAAGAAACCTCCTGATGGATTGGTCAATATAAAAACTGGAAAAATAATAAGACTTGGCAGTGGAAAAGGATTTATTATGGGAAGATAAAGAAAGTATGAAAGAGGACAATAGGATGCAAACAACCATACCCATTAATGTATGCGGGTATGATTTATATGTATTGTTGGATACGGGTGCTCAAATAAGTGATATTTCGCACGCATTTTTTGAGATGATCAAAGAGCAACGAGGAGTAGTCATGATGCCAGTAACCGGTGTTAAAGTGACAGGGGCGACAGGGAAGTGTAGTAAGCCCATTAAGCATCAAGTGATGATGGAATTTAAGATAAAAAACAAGCTATTTTCGAATGAATTTTTAGTGGTTCCAGAGCTCAGTGCCGAAATCATTTTAGGCATTGACTGGTTAATAAAACAGAAAGTAATTATAGATTGTGACTAAGGAATAATAATTTGTCAAGTTGATAGTGCAGTATTAGAAATACCTTTTGAATCATCTAGAGTAATGGAAGAGAACCAGCTGAGATGGACAGAATTTAGAGATGATCATGATTCGGGAATACGTAAAAAATTTAATTTCTAGGGAAGCAGCCTACTCACGCCATATAAAATTCACATCAGTCTTTAAATTGTGTGCCAGCCAGTCCGTTGTAACTAGCTCTGACGTCATAAATGTTGTACAATACTTTAAAAATCAAGTAAATAACCTGAAACGTTTCTAGCATGTCGGGAGTAATACTAAATCAATATGTGTTGATTATCAGTTCAATAACCTTAACCACTTACGAAATTAGGACGTTATTCTGTAAAAATTATTGGTGCAACAGAAAAGAGCTAGAAACTTAAAGATTTATATTTAGATTATTTTTGCATAATAATTTAGTAGAAACAGTATTGTGGATCTCACAAATAAAATTTTAGTTGAAATTCATGATTTTCTGGTTTTTGTCTTAGAAGTTAAGAAAGCAAGATTGATGAAGTAGGCGAAGAAATAAGGCTAGGATGTTTAAATTTAAGTAGAAGGGAGATCCGCTGTAATCATAAAGATGTGAGAAGTTTCAACTGAATAATTATAAAACTGTAGCAATAGCGTATCTCCTAAGGGCAAGTTCAGAGCTCGTCTACTGCGTGTAGTGTAATGAAATTAATTCTCTCGCCCAAATTATTTGACTTAGCCACGTAAGAATTTTATTACGATTACTTGTTTGCTGATTGTACATTTAAATTGAGAGCTTCATCGGCCATCAGCAAAGGAAGCAATGATTTATTCAATAACTTAAAGTGGTGCATTACTAGCCCAGCGGCTCGTCGGGACAGCGGATTTGATCAGGCGCTCCTTTAGCCGTCCGCACCGCGGCTTTATATATAAGAACGCTGCGCGGGAAAAAAAGGCCCCAGTTCTCTCCAGACGATGATTAGTGCACCACCTGTGCCGGGAGTCGCGTCGCGTTGGTATCATTGCTACAAACAGCCTCGGATGCCGTAATAAGTTACTCGGAATACGCGTAACCATGAAATCGTTTTCGAGTGGAGTGTTAATTGTGGGATGACTTTAACGACCTATGTTCAGTTTGCGTATGTCGTATTTTCACGTGCCGTCGCGGGACAGACATTCTACCATTATTTAGCATGGCGTTTGATGAACATTATCATCAAATTATGGCGAGCATCCACTTAAACATTTAATTTGGACAGTTATAGTTGCATCAGCACATTAGACTCTGAACTGCTCTGGTAGTTGGATTGTGTGGATACTTTTTGGTCTTTGACTTTCAGAATATCGTGAAGATTATAGAGAGAATCGTTTTTGATTATGAATCCCAGGCAATCTCCTAATTCCTCAGAGCTATAAATGTATTTCTCAGATGAAGTGGGCACTAGGAATTCTAATTACAGGCTCCACCTTTTGCTAATCACTTTCTGGTTGCCAATATTGTAGTTAGAGAGCCAGTGTTGAGAGAAGCAAACAACAGCATTAAATAAATAAATAAGAGGCACATTTAATGCCAAATATTTCCACCTGCCGCCCCACGTATAGTACATTGGCTGGGAAAGAAACTGAGTAAAAGTGAAAGTGATTTTTTAATATTCGGATTCGGGAGTGAAATGCGTCACGCAACTGAGTAATAGAACAGTGATAGTGTTACGTGTGTATGTGGACGACGCAATTGGATTAACAACGCAGCTGGATTGACGGAGCTGCCACTGTGTCTAGCGGCGCTGCCGGCATCGCGAGAAGCCAGTTTCGCCTCACCTCAGAGAGCCAGAGCAACCGGAGCCGCGCCTGCAGTTGCGGGCCACGCAAACACACAGCAGCCGTCGAAGTGCCGTCTGCAGTTCAATGCGCCGCGTCACATCTATAATCCTGGTACGCCGCGCCGGCAACGCCATACGTCGTGCAGAAGGAACTAAGTTAAGTGAAAAGCTGTTAAAATTTTTACTAACCTGCACTAAAAGACTGTCGGCGATGGAACCGCCAGAAGAAACTGAGGTTAAACTTAAATCAGAACCTACGTCTGTTGAGGGAACTGTAAATCCAGACAACGTTTCAAGTGTAAATCTGCATGAAAATAGTAATGTTAAAGGGAAATATGAAGTATTGTCTCCTGACAGTAGAGTGAAAAGGGGCAATGATTCAATAATAGAGACCCCTGTAGTAAAGCAGAAATCAGAAATTGTTAATTTGTTGTATGATAAGTTCTCTAATGAATTAAAAATGAAACGGTCATCAGACATTGTAGAGGCTAAGAACGAGAAGTTAGATATGACTGATCAATCAGAAGTTTCATTAAGTTTTGATGATTCTGGTGTTGGAGTTACACTCCTGGAAATTGAAATAAGAACACCGTGAATTCATTGTCCCAGGAAGGGGAAACTTTATTGACACATTCCTGGGGTCGGATACATCACATGAGCACACTGACAGAACCACAGGCACATAGACACAGGTCACAGAGCATGCACAATGTCGGCACTAGTACAGTGTATATCCACCTTTCGCAGCAATGCAGGCTGCTATTCTCCCATGGAGACGATCGTAGAGATGCTGGATGTAGTCCTGTGGAACGGCTTGCCATGCCATTTCCACCTGGCGCCTCAGTTGGACCAGCGTTCGTGCTGGACGTGCAGACCGCGTGAGACGACGCTTCATCCAGTCCCAAACATGCTCAATGGGGGACAGATCCGGAGATCTTGCTGGCCAGGGTAGTTGACTTACACCTTCTAGAGCACGTTGGGTGGCACGGGATACATGCGGACGTGCATTGTCCTGTTGGAACAGCAAGTTCCCTGGCCGGTCTAGGAATGGTAGAACGATGGGTTCGATGACGGTTTGGATGTACCGTGCACTATTCAGTGTCCCCTCGACGATCACCAGTGGTGTACGGCCAGTGTAGGAGATCGCTCCCCACACCATGAAGCCGGGTGTTGGCCCTGTGTGTCTCGGTCGTATGCAGTCCTGATTGTGGCGCTCACCTGCACGGCGCCAAACACGCATACGACCATCATTGGCACCAAGGCAGAAGCGACTCTCATCGCTGAAGACGACACGTCTCCATTCGTCCCTCCATTCACGCCTGTCGGGACACCACTGGAGGCGGGCTGCACGATGTTGGGGCGTGAGCGGAAGACGGCCTAACGGTGTGCGGGACCGTAGCCCAGCTTCATGGAGACGGTTGCGAATGGTCCTCGCCGATACCCCAGGAGCAACAGTGTCCCCAATTTGCTGGGAAGTGGCGGTGCGGTCCCCTACGGCACTGCGTAGGATCCTACGGTCTTGGCGTGCATCCGTGCGTCGCTGCGGTCCGGTCCCAGGTCGACGGGCACGTGCACCTTCCGCCGACCACTGGCGACAACATCGATGTACTGTGGAGACCTCACGCCCCACGTGTTGAGCAATTCGGCGGTACATCCACCCGGCCTCCCGCATGCCCACTATACGCCCTCGCTCAAAGTCCGTCAACTGCACATACGGTTCACGTCCACGCTGTCGCGGCATGCTACCAGTGTTAAAGACTGCGATGGAGCTCCGTATGCCACGGCAAACTGGCTGACACTGACGGCGGCGGTGCACAAATGCTGCGCAGCTAGCGCCATTCGACGGCCAACACCGTGGTTCCTGGTGTGTCCGCTGTGCCGTGCGTGTGATCATTGCTTGTACAGCCCTCTCGCAGTGTCCGGAGCAAGTATGGTGGGTCTGACACACCGGTGTCAATGTGTTCTTTTTTCCATTTCCAGGAGTGTATTTTGGACAAAATAGAAGGTATATTGCAGGAAATCGATAAAATTTCAGCTAATAAGAAGGAAGAACTGAGACAGGTTTTAAAAAGGCATCATAAGGTATTTTCAAATCGACCTGGCTTGGTCAAAGGTTATGAATGTCAATTAAAGGTGAAACCTGGCCAAGTATTTTTCAGGAAGCCATACCAAATACATGTACCTAGGAAGGATGCGGTTCGAAAGGAGATACAGACAATGCTTGAGTGGGGTGTGATTGAAAGAGCGGTCTGTGAGTACAATAATCTTCTTGTTGTTGTACCAAAAAGAGACGCGAGTGTCAGATTGGTCTTGGACTCTCGTTGGCTGAATGAAATAGTGGTTAGGGAAAGTGATAGACCGCAGAACATGGACGAGTTATTGCAAAAGTCCTGGGGAGTAAAATTCTTAACTTCTATGGACATCACGTGTGGATATTGTAATTTGCCACTGGCGGAAAGTTCAAGTAAGTACACAGCTTTCTTGTACGAAGGAGTTTGTTACCAATACCGTGTGGTATCTTTCTGACTTAATATCTCTGTTTGTGCTTTCATACGTGTGATGTGCCATGTTTTAGGACCAGCCTTAATTAATAAAATCACAGTCTACGTAGATGATCTGTTAATAGGAACTCCTACCTGGGAAGAACTCATAGTTTTATTAGAGGAAGTGTTAGAGGCTATTGAGAGAGGTGGCATGAAATTAAAGATTGAAAAGACAGAATGCGTTAAAGAGGAAATAGGTTTCTTGGGATATATGATAAGTGGAAAAGGTATTCTGCCTGACCCAGGCAAGCTAGCAGTCATTGAAAAATTTGAGGCTCCCAGAAACAAGAAGCAGTTGAGATCGATGTTCGGTCTTTTCGGATTCTATAGGCGTTTTGTTAGTGATCAGGCTCTTAATGCGCCCTGTCTTCACCTCCTGCTGAAAAAGAATACCCCTTGGGTTTGGACAGCTGTATGTCAACAGGCGTTCGAGATGCTTAAACAATCTTTAATTAATAGTCCTATTTTACATCATTCTGATTGTGAAAAACCATTCTGTATGTCTGTTGATGCTAGTGGCTATGGTATAGCCGTGGAGATATTTCAAGTAGAAATAGAGAACGAACAAGAAGTGCACAAGACTATAGCTATCGCAAGTCGATCTTTACAGGCAGCAGAGAGAAATTATGGCATCTCAGAACTGGAAGCATTGGCAATTGTATTTGGGGTACAGAAACTTGAGCAGTATCTATTAGGTCACAAGATAATTGTTTACAGTGACCATAAGGCGTTGATCTTTTTAAAGACATGTAAGTTGAGGAATGCTCGTTTGGTAAGATGGTCGTTGTATCTCCAGCAGTTTGACCTTGTGGTTAGATATATTCAAGGGAAAGATAATTTGGTAGCTGATGGGGTATCTAGAAGTGCGGAACTCTATGACGACGCGGGAATTACGGCAACAGACCTAAGTGAAGTACGAATGTTTGCGTTGCACGAAGTAAAGGAAGAAAGTGCATTAAAGAGGGTGATTACGAACTTGAGACGTGAGCAGAATGCAGATGACCAGCTGAAATTAGTAAAGAGCTATTTGGGAGATGGGAACTATCATAAGGTTTCGCAATACTACTGTCTGCATAAAGGTATTCTGTTTAGAAGGAAAAAGGTAGGTGTTTCTGAGAGGAAGCTGTGCTTTCCCTCACAACATGTAGACTTACTAATCGACAATGTACACCTGAGGTATGGGCACTATGGTGCAAAGAAGTGCATTGCAGAATTAAAAGAGAAAGTTGGGTTTGGCAACATGTACCGTCGTATTGCCAAGCGTCTAGCACCTTGTGTAGTGTGCCAGAAAGTCCGTGCTGCTAACACAAGAATACAAGGGGATATGCATTCAGTAGAGCCAACTGAAACCCTAGAATTACTGGCTTGTGATTTGTTTGGCCCTCTTCCTGCTTCGAAAGGTGGGTGCACCCATGTTTTTGGTGTCGTGGATGGATTTAGTAAATATGTTAAGCTATACCCAATTAAAAGAGCAAATGCAAAAACGTTGGTGGAAAAGTTGGAAAAAGATTTCTTCGTGAACGTTGGCGTTCCGAAGAATTTGCTGTCCGACAATGGGCCTCAATTTACTTCGGTTAGATTTAAAGAATGTCTGGATAAGGCCGGAGTGAAACATCTGAAAATATCGTATTTCCCCTAAGGAAATATGAGTGAAGGTATTATGAGAGGCTTTGCAGGACTTATTGTGCTCGGAAACACTCAAGTTGAGCAGAGCACGTGAAGTATTTTGAGAATGTAATTAACAACTTAAGGCATGATGCAACTGGTTTTGCGCCTTGCGAATTGATGTTTGGCCAAGAACCGCACAAAGTGATTGCAGATATGGTAGAATTCCCTATTCTAACTCAAATATCCACAGACGAGAAGAAGTTAAGGGCTAGGGCAAATATAAGAAAAAGAGCATTGGAAAGGAAGAAGCGTCATGACGCAAAAGCTGTACCCACCAGTTTTGAAACAGGTCAGTTAGTCCTTGTCAAAACCAAGGAAACATCAAAGAAAATAAATGGAGAAACAAAGAAATTCATGTTCATATACCAAGGACCTTTCAGGATCATAGGAAAACCACATGCCAATGCATATAGGCTAGAGTACCCTAAGAGTAAAAAGCTATTAGGTCTCAGGAACGTGATCGACCTAAAGAAGTTCATAGGTAGTGAATAAATGCTGTAGGGAGGTGGTTGTTCTGTAACCTCTACACAGTGTGGCAGCTGTGCAGTCCCAGCTGTGTGAGATCTTCTTTCCCATTTTAGACTTGACTCTCTCTTCATCTTTTCTATCCACCTAAAATTTCGACATCTTCTTTCCAACATATTAAATTTTCCGTTATGGTTATCAAGCCAATTATAAACTAATGAATTCTATAGGGAGGAGGTTGTTCTGTAACCTCCACACAGTGTGGCAGCTGTACAGTCCCAGCTGTGTGAGATCTACTTTCCTTTTCAGGTCTCACTCGTTCTTCATCTTTCCTATCCAACAAAGTTTCGACTCCTTATTTGCAATACTAAAATTTTCTGTCATGGCTATCAAGCCATGAGTTCTGTAACCATTCTATCCACCGATTATTGAAATAAATACCTAATGTGACAAACCTAACAGTGACTTAAACAACAGAGAAGTATGATGTAATTAAGATACAAAGGTATTTGAGTAACAAGTATGTATAGAACCCTGGTAATATTATAAGTACAAAGTTGTTGTTTTATTGGAAATGGTCCACCAACAGTAATTTAAAAAGGTATACAAATTCGTGTACAAACAGGATCTGAAGTGGCAGTGAAACCCATTGTAAGCTGTAGAGCTAACAAATTAATAGTAAAAGACATTGCTTAGTGTTATGAAAAATATGCAGATAAGTTGTAAGAATGAATCACCTTGTGTAGCAAGGAATGGCAGTGTAATAGAATTTAACAGTGTTTGTGGTTGAGGCGTGAAGGACACGTCCTTGAAATATTTATAAGGTTGGAGCTGGCCGTTATTTGGTGTAGTGTGTGACAGAACACACCTGCACGTATTGAGGTAATGAGTTGGAGGCGTGAATGCGACCATAGGTACCCTTATGTTAGATGAGACAGAGTAGTTCACGGTGTCCTATAGGTTTAAGGAATTTAGCATTACGCTCGTCCATAATTACTTAATGCACTTTAGTGGTAGGTCGAGAGAGACTACCTGTGGTTTCAGCGTCCGATCAAGTGGAAATGGATTGCCACGTGAGCAAACTGATTAGCTGCAATACACTACAGATATGAAATAAATGTGCTATCCTATGCTTTAAATGTTAATAGAGCTAGTGTTAAATAAGTACATACACTAGCAACATAGCTGAGTAACATAATGGCAGACATGAAACATTATTTATAGCTCAGCATAAATACACTTCGATGAAGTAAGTACATAATTGCAGATGTGGAACTGACACAGCAGCAGAGGACCAATAAATGGATTTAGTAGTCAACTAAACATAGTGTGTTTTGAACACTGAGAACTGTACTATTACCACAAGTTACATGTACAAAGAGGCTGAGAAGACAACTGCTAATCAAATATACTCATACTATCTCTAAGAATAAGGGAATCGAAGATGAGTCGGTTAAGTAAATAAAATACAGATTTGTCATGAATGTACCGAGCATTGGTTCAAGTGTTCCGGCCTAGAAATAATAAATTGAGATTAAATAGGATTTATGATTGTATGCCCTGAGCATAAATTTTCTCTAGTACGAGACTAACGGCGTTTTGAGCCATTTGTTTACCGATTTCATGGACAGTTAAGTAACCGCGAGAGTAAAATTGAAAATGTTCTGTTAACTTTGTTCCAGTAACATACTGAAAGATAAAATGTATATATCCCCATTGCATAGTGACCCTCCCTTGGATATTAAGTGAACAGAGTCTGAGGCACTCTTTTTGTTTGTTCTACAGGACAAACCAGATAATGGCAGCCTGGTAGCTGCGTGAAAGTGTGGAGTGACTTGGACACAACTCACAGTGCCCCTCCCCTTTCCCCGTGTAATTTAGAGTGAACGTGAAGGACGCACACCATAGCAACTTCCCCTCCTCTATCCTTGTAAATGTAAGTGTAGAGCGCCAGCCAAAGCGGCTACAACCACGTGTGTAAAAGTGAAATTGTCATGGTTTGTGAAATTTTCTTTCAGGTTTAGAAAAGACTGCTAAGATATAATTATCTGGTTATGTATCATGAATAACTGTGTTATTTTCTTTGAATTTGTGTATGTAAAATGTATTTAATGAATTTAAGATTTTCATAATTTTACATACTTTTATGTGTTTGTTTGTCGAAGGCAATATGTATGCCAAAGTGTTTCATTGGTTTTGCTTAAATTTTGAGTGATAATGTTGCTTAAGAGGCAGTGAACATGCCAGCAATTTAAATAATTGAAGTAGGTAATCAGTTTTCTTTTAATATTTCTATATGTTTACACTTAGATTTTAATTTTTCATAGGGAGTTAGGCTGTACTCTCGCTTCACTTTTTTGCAATTAATTTTTTCCCATTTACATTTTAAAAAAATTAAGTAGAGGGTGATGTAGGGAAGCAGCCTACTCACGCCGTATAAAATTCACATGTCTTTCCATTGTGTGCCAGCCAGTCCGCTGTAACTAGCTCTGACATCATAAATGTTGCACAATACTTTAAAAATCAAGTAAATAACCTGAAAGGTTTCCAGCATTTCAAGAGTAATACTAAATCAATATGTGTCGAATATCAGTTCAATAACTTTAACCATATTCGAAATGTGGACGTTTCTCTGTAAAAATCATTGGCGCGACAGAAAAGAGCTAGAAACTTAAAGATTTATATTTAGATTCCTTTTGCATAATAATTTAGTAGAAACAGTATTCTGGATCTCACAAATTAAAAATTTATTTGAAATTCATGATTTTTCTGGTTTTTGTCTTAGAAATTAAGGACGCAAGATGGATTAAGTAGGCGAATAAATAAGGTTAGGATGTTCAAATTTAAGTAGAAGGGAGATCCGCTATAATTAAAAAGATGTCAGAAGTTTCAACTGAATAACTATAAAACTATAGCGATAGCGTATCTCCAAAGGGCAAGTTCAGAGCTCGTCTACTGCGTGTAGTGTAATTAAATTAATTCTCTCACCCAAAATATTTCACTTAGCCCTGTCAGAATTTTATTATGATTACTTACTTGTGTGCCGATTGCACATTTAAATTGAGAGCTTCATCGGCCATCAGCAAAGGAAGCAATGATTTATTCAATAACTTAAAGTGGTGCAATACTAGCCCAGTGGCTAGTCGGGAGAGTGGATTTGATCAGGTGTTCCCTTAGCCGTCCGCACCGCGGCTTTATATATAAGAATGCTGCGCGAGAAAATAAGGCCCCTGTTCTCTCCAGACGATGATTAGCACACCATCTGTGCCGGGAGTCACGTCGCGTCAGTATCATCGCTATAAACAGCCTCGGATGCCGTAATAAGTTACTCGGGATACGCGTAACCATGAAATCGTTTTCGAGTGAAGTGTTAATTCTGGGATGACTTTGATGACCTATCTTCAGTTTGCGTATGTCGTATTTTCAGGTGCCGCCGCAGGACAGACATTCTACCATTATTTAGCGTGGCGTTTGATGAACATTATCATCAAATTATGGCGAGCATTCACTTAAACATTTAATTTGGACAGTTATAGTTGCATCAGTGCATTAGACTCTGAACTGCTCAGTTAGTTGGATTGTGTGGATTCTTTTTGGTCTGTGACTTTCAGAATATAGTGAACATTATAGAGAGAATCGATTTGATTATGAATCCCAGACAATCTCCTAATTCCTCAGAGCTATAAGCTGTAGCTATAAATGTATTTCTCAGATGAAGTGGGCACTAGGAATTCTAATTACAGGCTTCACGTTTTGCTAATCACTTTCTGGTTGCCAATATTGTAGTTAGAGAGCCGGTGTTGAGAACGGCAAACAACAGCATTAAATAAATAAATAATAGGCACATTTAATACCAAATATTTCCACCCACCGCCCCACAAATTGGTTTCTGGTGCGGCAGATAGTTGAAGATGGAGATAAGGAGACAATCCTTCGAAAGGTAGTGGATAAAATGGAAGGACTATGTGATGCCCAAAGGGAGGATCTTTGGCAATTTCTGAAAGAAAATCATGAGGTATTTTCGGAAAACCCGGGTCGAGTGATAAATTGTGAGTACTGCATGGTGGTAGAGGAACATGAACCTTTCTTTAAACCACCATATAATGAACCCTTGTCTATGAAAGAAGCAGTTCAATAAGAAATAGATAAAATGGTTTCATGTGGGGTCATTGGACAGAGTTCTAGCCCATATAATAACCCATTGGTGATAATAGGAAGGAAGGATGGAAGTGTGCAAATAGTGATAGATGCTCGTACACTGAATAAAGTAGTGAAGAGGGAGTTGGATCGTCCTGAGAACATAGATAATTTATTGCAGAAGTTTAATGGTGTAAAGTACATGACTAGTTTAGACCTAACAACAGGATACTGGCAAATCCCATTAAGTGAGGAGTCTAGGAAGTACATGGCATTTTTGTTCAATGGCAAATGCAACTACGTATTACACAGTGGTACCATTTGGCCTAAATTCTTTCGTTTCATTGTTCATTCGGGCTTTAGAAAAAAATTTTAGGGAGTGAACTTAGTTCGTTAATCACAGTTTACGTAGATGACTTGTTAATAGCTACAAAGACGTGGGAAGAGCACATGGAGTTATGTGACAGGGTGTTCAAAGCTTTCAGTAAAGGAGGAATGACCCTGAACCTGGAAAAATGCGAGTTTGTGAAGAAACAAATAAAGTTTTTAGGTCACATAGTAACACCAGAGGGAATTGTAAAGGATCCTGATAAAGTCAAAGCAATAAGAAATTGTCCAGCTCCCAAGAATAAAAAACAACTAAAGTCGTTTATAGGACTTTGTTCCTTTTATCGTAAGTATGTGGATGATCAGGTGTTCTATAGCCCACATCTGAACAACCTACTTAAGAAGAACAGTGTGTATATATGGACTGAGGAATGTGAAACAGCCTTCAACCGGCTTAAAGACAATTTGGCTAAAAACATAAAGTTATGGAACCCTGACCTGAGTGAACCATTCCACATGGCAACAGATAGTTCAGATTATGGATTGGGAGTATCCATATTTCCGGAGGTAATGGTAGATGGGGAAAAAACTCATAGACAGATAGCATTTGCGAGTGGAACCATGTCTAAGTATGAAAGAAATGATACAGTTTCAGAGAAGGAGGCTTTAGCTATAGTATGGGGTTTTAGGAAGTTTCAACTATTCTTATGGGGACAAAAGACTGTGGTCCATACAGAACCCAAGGCTTTAATATTTTTGAAGGACTGCAGATTGTTAAATAACAGGTTTACCAGATGGGCGCTGTTTTTACAACAATTTGATATAGAGATCAAGTATGTTAAAGGGAAAGAACATGCAGTACGGGATGCTTTGTCGAGATTACCGGAAGGATGTGCGACACTAGAAAGTGTAAAGAACAGGGATGATGTTTTTGAGGTGAATTACTTCAAAAAAGTGGAAGGAAGAGAAAAAATTAGGGAAATATGTCGGAATATGCTAAGGTATCAAAGTGATGATGACGCACTCAAGTTGGTAAAGGTCAAGTTTGACAATCCGGACGCAACTAACATAAGGGCTTCATATAAAATACATAAAGGTGTACTGTATCTTCAAAGATGAAGTAATCCAGGGAAGTGGAGAGTATGTTGGCCAGAACAACACACTGAAGTGCTGATAGATTATGTTCACTTGGCATATGGACATTGTGATGCACGGAAGTGTACCGATAAGTTATTTGAATGCATTACCTTTACCAACATGGCACAAAGGGTAGCACAGAGGATAAGATCTTGCGATCTATGCCAAAAGGCGAAAGTAACAAATGGCACTAATCATGGGCCCATGCAATCAATAAGACCTGATGAAGTATTAGAAATAGTAGCAGACCATTACAAAAACAATGGGGGGTTTTGTGTACATATTTGTAGCAGTTTAACTTTTCTCAAAGTATATAAAGCTGTATCCCTTGAGAAAAGCTACTGCCAAAGCTGTGTAAGATAAATAGGTGTGTGATTATTTTGTGAAAGTTCGGGAGCCAAAGAGAATACTATCAGATTATGGTGTTCAGTTTTGCTCAAAAATGTGGAATGATGGGATGACTTAGAAACAGGTAGAAGTGGTACATACCTCAGCTTATCACCCATAAAGCAATCCGGCAGAAAGATATATGCGCAAGATAGGTCGGTTATTTAGGACGTACTGCCATAGAAACCATAAGAAGTGTGGCATGCACTTGACTGAATTCGAAGAAATCATGAAGTCATTAAGAAACGAGAGCACTGTATTTACTCCAGAAGAAATCCTGAAAAAGACCAGAAGTAAAAGTCTAGTAGAAAACCTACTAGAATTTCCATATAGAGTTGAATTACATTGTGATAGTAAAAAGAACTTAGTAAAAGACAAGATGAGAAAACAAGCAGATGCGAGAATTCGTCGTCACAACGAAAAAGTAAGGAATCCTAAATTCAAAATAAGTGATCTCGTTCTTGTGAAAACACATGAAAAGTCAAGTGAAATTAATAACGAGATCAGCAAATTTAAGTATATATATAATGGACCATTTAAAATAGTGTCCATACCCAATGTGAATGTTTATTATTTAGAGTACCCATTAACAGGCAAACGCCTGGGAGTAAGAGACTTAGTGGATCTCAAAAGGTATGAACCGCGGATTCTACGAGATTGCAAATAAATAAATATATAAATAAATATTAAAGTAAAGCAATATCTAAATAGTTTTGTTTCTTCTGTTCTATGTGAAAGATAAATGTTCACTAACATATGTTGCAGTATTCTAATGAAACTTCTAGTTTAAGTAGAGAATAAACAGATAGGCAAAGACTGAGCTTCTAAGAAAGCCTTAATAGACGTGTAAATAAGTGTTGTGGAAGAGGTAGAAAAGTGAGGAGGTAGAGTGAAAAGAACGGGCCATAGAGTAATAGGCACATAACGTGTGTTTTACTTGCCTGAGATAAAAGAAGGGTATTTAAAGTTTTTGTAAAAAATTGTTTAAAGAGTACTGTGTTTAGAAGTAAGAAAATTGGAAAGGGTATATGTAAATCATTTATATAATGTTTAGCTGTAAAGAGAGAAAGAATTGTTCTTTAATTTTAAATATGTAATACAAGTGTGGAGGTGTAGCAGTAAGAAAGGGGAAAAACCTTTGTAAAAAGCTTAACGAAAATTTTCAGATTCGTTATAGGAGAGACTTCTTATTGAATTATCACTGTTAGATAATTCAATAAGAAGTGGGGCATGTGTGATGGAACTGAAATGATGGTAGGCTGCCAGTAATTTGGAGCCCACGCGTCGGAAACGGTCGCGCTGGCGTGACACTGCCAGGGAGGGCATCCTGATGCCATCTATTGGCGAAACCGGGAATTTGCGCTACCTGTCAGACAATGCACTAAGCTCTTGGACTCAAATGTATTCTTTTTCTTGTTAATTATAAGATATTACTGTATATTTTAATGTTGTTATGCGCTAGTAGTAAATCATTATGACTGGTATGAACTCCAAGGTAAAAAATATAAAATTTCTTAAACTCCAAATGATTTCGGTAAAAATGTGGTATGGGAAGGCCCCCACTATTGGTGATACGAGCTTCGCTTGTGGTAGCTGGGGACTCAGGGAGAGAACAATAGAAGGGCCTGGGGAGTGTTGACGTGATCGGACGTGTGTAACTGTGCTCACGTAAAAGTGATTGTGCAACGCCGAAGAGGCGAATATCGTCGCCGCTTGTGGAGTACAACACGACGAATTGTTATCGAAGCCGCCTCTATGCCACTGGGGCTGATTGTAGGAGTTCCTCCGCCCACATTTTATGGCGAACGTCCAGTAGCTTATACGAGTGCTACAGCTCGTAGTTACAGCCACCATTAAGGGCATGAGGCGTGAAGAGTTGCGTTATCCACATACATCCCACCACTAGCACCGGCATGTCTACCCAAGGCAAGACTGCTTGTAATTGTTAATTCGAACTGTATAGAAATGAAGAATACTTTAGCGTATAAGAATGTGGAAAAGAGCAATGGTCACACCAGAATGAGTCGCCATTTTATAGTTACCTTCAATTTTTCTGAGTAACTTTTTAAGTAACATCACTTTAGTAATTCTATATCAATTGTTCAATGAGTAATATCCAAAACCATTACATAATGTTGAAGGATAGAATTTTGTTAACCCAAGTAGCATAAACAGTCTTGGTAGTAATTACTAAGTCAACACACAGAAATTGAAAGAGCATTTGCTTTGTAGAATCACCTTGAATGATCAGTAATAGTAATATTAAAAATTAAGTTTAAATTCGACTCAAGTCGTTTCACTTTGAAAAGAGCCAAAAAATGATTTATTCTTTTGCTCCTTCAGAGCTGGTGACCGTAGTTATAAGTATTTTCAGGAGGATTCGACGGTACGTCTGCTGCTCATGTCTTGCTGATAGGATTATCCACTGCTGCTAGCAGTGATGATTGGACACATAAGCTCACTACCAAGTTAAGTGGGTCAGGTAGGCAGTGTTACTGTGTGAACTGTAGGGCACTGCAGGCCGTGGATCGAACCCGTTCAATCATCACAGCTCTTGGGGAAATAGTCCGGTTAGGAGTGTGCTTTAATCATTAGGTAAATACTGGCGAGTAACGGTCAAAATGTACACACCAGTGGATTTAATAGCATAGCAAGGTCCAAGTAGAACATAGTTAGTGTTGTGCAGTGGTCAGGGTGGGGCTGGATTAATAGTGAGCTGAGTGTGTGGCAGCTGTGCTGTATTCAAATATTAACAACTTGAATTCACTAGTACCTCTTACCATTAGGACTGGGCTATTTACTATTAAAATATGAAGCAGTAAGCGCAAAGGCGTGACAGCTACAAGTCCGTATCGGTGATATACTTACGGAATTAGGAAGCGGGTCATTCCGTCAGGGAAGGGGTTAAAACAACCGAGTCAGTTGAGAACATACCCCATTTATTGATGGAAGGATTCGGCGGTTCGGTCGCAAACAGAAGAGAGAGATTTGGTAAAAATCTGTTGATGGAGTTAGCGGTAGTTTGTAATTTTTCTCTCTTGGATGGTAGAGAATAGCAATGGCAAAATATTTGAGTGATAGACGTGAATGGACCCTGAGGGCCGCAGATCTGCTTTGGACTACAGTACCTATATCATGTTGTTTCTTCCTAGTTATCAAGATAAGAAACACCTCCATAACTGTTCGTATTGTCTTTTACACTCAGTCGTGTTGCAGGAAGTGGCTTTGTTTGGTACTGACCTTACTCATCGTACATAGGTGGCGGAGCTATGACATGTTCCCATTTCCAACGAGTGATCAAAACACGGTCGTATAGCATTAACTCCACTCACTCAGGTTCTACACAGGTTGCAGATTGTTGTGGATATAGCTCTCTTCGACGTCTGGGTAAAACTGACACTTAATCAACTGCGGTTTGTGTTAGAGTACATCGTTCCATAGCAAAGTTGTCTTTTCCAACCCAACTGTCCAGTGGGTATGCTGATGATTCATAATGATTGACTGACAACAGTCAGCTGAGATTGAGGGAGCCTTGGCGGAGCACCAGATATCAGATACTTGCTACTGTTGGGCTTGGGATTAAATGTAGAGGTCATCACCTCCATACATTTGTCTTATAGCATTCCTCAACGCTACAGACTGGTCCCATTCCCATATGCTGCGATGCCCTCCTTACGTTTTTTTTCTCATCAATAAGGTGACAGTAGTTCTTTTTTATTTGTACTCCCCCAAGCGTGCTGTGGACAGTACCTTCTGGCGATGGTCAACACGAAAACAGTAAACATTTACATGACTGCAAAATGAAGGAACAATGCTTTTCGGAATGTAACACTGTGAGATCGGCAACACCGTCGATATGGAAGATCAGATTAACTGTACAGGTCATCATCATCGAATAGCTGTTTGAAGCGCTCTACAATACCACAAGATCTTCCAGTTTCCATTGTAAATGAGAAACGTCGCCTGTGTGTTTTATTTCTACCAGCCTGTGTTTTGTTAGCTGTGAAACGTCCCCTTAAGAAAATTATGAATTATGTAACGTAGCCTTCGAAAAATTATAAATGACTGTGCTGATAAACCTCTTACGTTATTTGATTTTCAAACAGCTGAGCAAAACTGAACGTACTCAGACATTTCTCTCTTTATATATTCTGATCATCAATAAACTGGGGGCTATGTAAGTAGACTGTTCAGGTTTTCATGTTGGTAACGACACGTAGCGCTCTGTATGAAACTGACTGACTGTGCTTTGTGCAGTCTGAGGCTGGTTGGCATTGTTGGAATATTCAGGATAGTAGTGTTGGGCAGTTGGATGGGAACAGCGTGTAGCGTTGTGCAGTTGGAGGTGAGCCGCCAGCAGTGGTGGATGTGAGGAGAGATGGCAGAGTTTTGAGAGCGGACGATCTGGACGTGTGTCCGTCAGAAAAAGGAAATTTGTAAGACTGGATGTCCTGAACTGATATATACATAATGAGTTTTGAACACTATTAAGATAAATACATTGTTTGCTGTCTATCAAAATCTTTCATTTGCTAACTATGCCTATCAGTAGTTGGTGCCTTCAGTAGTTAGAAGCTTTCATTTGGCTGGCAGTATTGGCGCTGACTGTATTGCAGTAGTTCGAGTAACGAAGATTTTTGTGAGATAAGTGATTCATCAAAGATATAGGTTATTGTTAATCAGGGCCATTCTTTTGAGGTGATTGTTGAAAGTCAGATTGCGTTGCGCTAAAAGAAATATTGTGTGTCAGTTTAGTGACGATCAGAATACGTAAAGAGAGAAACGTCTGAGTACGTTCAGTTTAGCTTAGCTGTTTGAAAATCATATAGCGTAAGAGATTTATCAGCACAGTCATTTCTAATTTTTTTAAGGGGACGTTACAGCTGTATAGTATATGGCATGCGATGTTCAGATTTCCGTGAGAGCCAGAGGATTGAAAAGTGTTAACGTCGGTTTAGCAGCAGGTGACACAAATATGTAAGTCATGGCAGCAAAAACAAAGTGTAAAGCGCTGTACACTGGTTTCGGGTGTTACAAATGGAAAAAGAACAATCTATTAAAGTGCTTATGAAGGAACAATGCAAGAACCCTTTCGCGTGATTGATAGTCTGTTGGATATAGACATCCTACACTACAGGTGACGAAACTTTACAGCAGTCTGTGGAAGTGACTCTGGTCACGATCAAGATGCAGAGGGTCTTTCTAACAAATAGCGCAGGAGTTTTCCCTAAATAGGATCCAAAACAGATGGGTTCGAAAAATGTGACTCGTTTAGAGAAATTAGAGTGGCACGAATATGGTTCACCAGTGGCTGTAATGAGTAAATGACGTCTCTACAGGATCCAAGACACGTGCGTAGTAGAATCGACAGATTTGATTCGAAATCTACCCAAAAGAGTAGCACTATCAGCTATTCGTGTGTGTGCTGTAGACTCAAGGCCTCTTTTTATGCAGGTTGACAGCAACATAGTCTCTACGAGCCTGTTTTTAATAGGGCGTTTCTTCTTAAGTGTTGTGCGGGCTGTAGAATCCCTCTGGGGTTTGCTTCGGAGGTTGGTCCTCAATAGTGCTCCTCACAAACAACATCGTCTTCCCTCAACAGACACTCATTAAACTTAATTGGTGAGTGTAATCCGACTACTGAAAAAATACCATTACTCGCCATGCAAAATGACTCTCATAATCATTTTGATTACTTAGCCTATCAAACTGATATCAACTACGTGCCACTTGGTGGGTGGAGGAGATGGCTAAGGCACCGCGGAATGATTCTTGACAGGCGTTTCTTTTTTCTTCGTTGCAGCGATGTCTTTTAACTACATTTCAATTTCCCACCTACACAATAGGAGACAGGATTTCACGATTAGTTTCGTAAACGCTAGTATGATACAGCATTGCATTGTTAAAAAAGGGCGTGCCACAGTGTAGAAAACAGCTACGCTCTCTTGAATTATAGCTTGATGTTGTCGAACAATAAACGAACGTCTTTTTTCTCTCAACATGTGCACAATGGCGTGAAAGCTTGTCTGAAATGTTTTTAATACACATATGATTGACGATTTATTCACAAACACTGAACTCGAGAGACACGCTCATGTCATCTAATTTGTTGAAGAAGCTGAAAAAAATTGCTTAATATGGATTGTTTTTCTTTGGGGTTTGCATTCTCTCTTATCCTTTACTCGGATGACTGTTTCGAGACAACGAGGACATTCTGCGGTGATCGACAATTTTCACAGCAAAGTAGTCGAATATTTTTCCTGATTTTACAAATAGTGGACATGTCTCTGCTGATGATTTGTGAACTGTGGCGGTGCACTTCGTTGGACTTCACAAAATAATGAGATGCGGATTGTATCCTGCAGTGTAACGTAGAAACCATACAGATTTTGCTCATTAGTCTAAAAGAAAATTGACTTGGCCTGTTTTCGTGGAATGAGAACATTTTTATTGTCACAAATGTGTTTTCCTTTTTTCAGCACATTCTTGACTATAGATGTGCTGAGATCAAATAAAAGTATTTTCGATCGCAAAATGAGAGGCCTATTGGATGCGTCGGGGAGCCTGCCTAGTCTGTGTCAGGTAGCCACTGTAAGTGCGCTCCATAACCATTAGGGGCTGCTGTGTCACTACATTTTAGATGAACAAGTTGCAATTGAGGCGGCCGTCCTTTTGTCTCCTGTTGTTAAGTTGACTGTAATGGCTACTATGTCGGCGTGGGAGCATCGCCTTAAGGCGGCGGCCGAATGGTGTAAAGCCGAGTGGTGGAGACCATGTCGACCATTCTCCGTCAATTTCCCTTATGTGTTGTTTAAATGTTCAAATGTGTGTGAGTTCCTAAGGGACCAAACTGCTTAGGTCACCGGTCTCTAGACTTACACACTTCTTAAACTAACTTACGGTAAGAACAACACACATCCACGCCCGAGGGAGGATTCGAACCTCCGGCGGGAGAGGCCGCGCAGTCAGTGACCAGACACCTCAAACCGCACGGCCACTCGGCGCTGCCCTTATGTGTTGTCTAGGATCGTAGCCTCAAGGAATGCCACATATCACGAGTGACTGCGGAGAGCCTGGTGAGGCTTGCGGCCTTAGAGGGGTGGCAGCAAAGGGCAGACAGTGGTCGGCGGACCCGCCTGTCGTTTGAAAAAGCCTGTGTCCGCCACATAGGTGGATAGAGAGAGGAAGGCAGTGAGGAGATATAGTCTCGATTTTCACCAGTTTGTAGACGTTTCTCAAGGAGAGCGCCAACTCTGCAGTCTTTTAGGACGACGATTTTCCCCAGTACATGTGCTGCATTATGACCTTGTTCATTAAGAGTGCTGGTTTTGTAGCGACAATTTCGAAATGTAATTAGAACTGTGCCGCAGTTTTTTCCATCAATTGTGGTACCGCGTATTGGCTTCGATTACTTGGGCTGCAGAATGGTTTTTTAGCAGGCATCTGTAGCGAAATCTGACTTCAAACTGCGACAGTTACTGCATGCTTACAGGTAATACACTTTTTAAACTCCCCTCTGTCCAACACCAGCGCCGCGTCCATTATACGTGTTTCCCGCCAAAAGGAATAAAACAGTACCTTACATTCCTGCCCTCTTCCCGCCAGCTTGTAGGTGAAGGGTAGATTTGAGTGTGTTTGTCACTAGTGATATTGCAAAATTTTTCCCAGCAGGATAATACCAGTTGAATTTTATTGCCAATTATTGAGTTGTATTGCGCTTTGATGCCGTCCTTGTGTAGCGCTATACATATACAGGGTTATTACAAATGATTGAAGCGATTTCACAGCTCTACAATAACTTTATTATTTGAGATATTTTCAAAATGCTTTGCACACTCATACAAAAACTCAAAAAGTTTTTTTAGGCATTCACAAATGTTCGATATGTGCCCCTTTAGCGATTCGGCAGACATCAAGCCGATAATCAAGTTCCTCCCACACTCGGCGCAGAATGTCCCCGTCAATGAGTTCGAAAGCATCGTTGATGCGAGCTCGCAGTTCTGACACGTTTCTTGGTAGAGGAGGTTTAAACACTGAATCTTTCACATAACCCCACAGAAAAAAATCGCATGGGGTTAAGTCGGGAGAGCGTGGAGGCCACGACATGAATTGCTGATCATGATATCCACCACGACCGATCCATCGGTTTTCCAATCTCCTGTTTAAGAAATGCCGAACATCATGATGGAAGTGCGGCGGAGCACCATCCTGTTGAAAGATGAAGTCGGTGCTGTCGGTCTCCAGTTGTGGCATGAGCCAATTTTCCGCAGGCTACGCGTGAAACTTGCCCGCACGCGTTCAACCGTTTCTTCGCTCACTGCAGGCCGACCCGTTGATTTCCCCTTACAGAAGCATCCAGAAGCTTTAAACTGCGCATACCATCGCCGAATGGAGTTAGCAGTTGGTGGATCTTTGTTGAACTTGGTCCTGAAGTGTCGTTGCACTGTGACTGATGTGAGTGCATTTCAATCACGACATACGCTTTCTCGGCTCCTGTCGCCATTTTGTCTCACTGCGCTCTCGAGCGCTCTGACGGCAGAAGCCTGAAGTGCGGCTTCAGCCGAACAAAACTTTATGAGTTTTTCTACGTATCTGTAGTGTGTCGTGACCATATGTCAATGAATGGAGCTACAGTGAATTTATGAAATCGCTTCAATCATTTGTAATAGCCCTGTAGGTGTGTAATCAGGCCCAAACTTTGTGGTTGTTTATGTAATTAATATCGATGTTTGCGTCAGTTTCCCGACCAAAACAAATAAAGTACACTAACCTTTCCCGCATTTGGACAGCTTCCATGAGTTGGGAGGGTGCACTTGGGCTTTCCATCCAGTAGAATCAAGGTTCGAGTCCGAGAAAGGACACCACCAATTTTAATTTCAAGTCAGTGTCAGTCACCTGTGGTGGTTATAATTGTGTTAGGTGGGTGCTGTTGTGATTTGCATCCCGGAGGACAAGGGTACCACCGACTTTAATTTCCCGTCAGTTCCTCTGTGAGGTGTGGGGTGGGATGTCAGCAGAGCCCTGGGACAAAGAAATTCCAACCAAATTTCGAAATTCCTACCGAAATTGGAATTTCCCAATTGGGTAGTTTGTGGGAGGAGGATGGTGGGGGATAGGGTTCAGGGATTTGGCCGACATGCAGGCTAAGAAAAACACATGATGTCATCTGTGGGTGGAGGTGGGGGTGGCTGGAGGCAGGGGTGTGTGGGGGAAGCAGGGCAGGGATGATTAGTTGATCAATAAAATTAAATTGCATATCAGTTTGATATTCGCAAGTGTACTTGCAACCCCACCAGCCTTCTACCCACTGGATGTTTACATACTATCGCATGACAATCCCCAAATGCTGTGGTCACATCTTCGACAGACGTCACATCAACTACACTCCTCCCTCTGACAGAATTCACTCAAAAGAACTTGTCTTTTCGAATCTTGTAATCATTTTCTTCAGACCCCTATCAGACATCGGACCAATGCCCCTTTGCATGGCCTTTTGTGTCAGGAACTTCTGCAAGGCTTCTTGTGCACAGTCACTGTTCTTGGAGGAAAGCTTTACAAGCCGCGGGAAATCTTTCACAAAGACATTCATGTTGGGCGTCTCAGATGCAAAATGAACAACAGTTGTGTGCCGCACTTTTGTCAATGTGCATATTCTGACGCTTACAGAACCATATATTGGTAAAATTTTCGTTATTTTTGTCTCTTTAATAACGTTTCTCCCTACGTCAGTAATATGGTGTTAAAATTTGACCTCATTCTGAACAGTGGTTCTCTTTCTACAGCTTTTTCAAACTGGAGGTGTAATTATGGATACACAGTACATTACCCGTCCAAAACTATCCACTCACGCAATAATGGACATTAATTTTGGGTACGCCCCCCATTCGCCTCTATGATGGCTTGAAGGCTGCATGGGACGCTTTCAGTTAGGTGTCTGAATGTCTGAGGAAGAATAACAGCCGAAACCATAGTAGACAGTGATTTTCGATGCTGGGGTGTAGGGTGATAGGGTTATGCCAACGTTCTAACTCATCACAAAGGTGTTCCATTGGTTTCACATCGGGACTCTGGGCTGGTCAGTAAATATCAGGAATGTTACTGTCCTCAAGCAATTGCCTCACAGATGCTGATTTAGGACAGGGTGCATTTTTATGCTGATACAGTGATAATCTTTGAACTGTTCCCATTACTGTATGCTCGTAGTTCCCAGTGGTATAAAATTTGTTCATATCCATTCACTTTTAGCGCTTTCTTAAGCGTAATTATGGACTACAACCGAACCGCAAAAAACACAGAATTACTGTCATACCATATCTTCCGTACTTCGCTGTTGGCACTACTCAAGACAGCAGTTGATGTTTTGCAGGCATTCGCCAAACACAAACCTTTCCATCGGAAATGTCACAGGGTATTGCGAGCTTTATCACTCTAAATGACTCGTTTCCAATGTGGTATCACTCTTTACACCCCCTCAATCGTGGCTTAGCACTGACTACAGAAACGTGTGACTAATAACGAGCAGCTCGACCACTGTACACGGTTCTTTATACCTCCCTAGCAGAGTTATAGCTGAACTGCTCGTAGCACTCACTGTTCTTTTCGCTGATACAATGTGTCTGTCTCACAACTACGTTGGGTAATGTTCAACGGTCTCACCCCAACAATACATGATATGAATGATCTTGGTTTGGTTGTGGTTGTATCTTTGTGTTTGCTCTACTGACTACCCAATGCTCACCCCCTTCCTTCTTTAATAGGGTGGCTCTGTAACAGCAAGATCAATTATAAATAATTTATACTGTGTAATTTTATGTATGTAACTATGGAATGTTTGGTCTTTACTGATTAATGTCTTTGAACTGACAGAGGGAAGAGGAAGTTTGTGATGGATTTTCGAAAAAACTTAACAGTGTGTTTAAATAATGAAACATTATAAATTATGCGTGTTTATTAAAGAGAATTTGTAATATAAATACTGGTTCGTGCTTCGTGAAATTGTATTGTGTAACTTGAAACACGTAGGAAACCCCCTCCGCTACGGAAGGGGCTTGGCGCATGGGAAAAGGTGGATCTGGCGGTCAACCTAGGCGGTAGGAGAGAGAGTGCACATTACGCAGTCTGTGGCCAACAGTTGTACAGTCAACACTGCGGGTGCCACGTGAGGCATTCAGGAACCGATTTATGATGAAATGACTTCGAATGTGGTTTCGGCTGTGAAATTGTGGTGTCGCATTTTGGAATGGCTCTAAAATGATTAATACGTCACGGAGAAGATTTGAATAGGGCGTGAAACCGTCAGAGGTGAGACCAGATAACCGCCACTTGCTTGACACCACTAATGCGCCACTGATCCACCAACTTTGGAAATCAGATACGTTACCAGTATGGACCAGTATGCTTGTGTGTGACTGTTTTCCAATAATAATTTTAATGATGAAAATTCGTGTTCCAACACTGAAACTGTCGTGTTCATGAAACCAAGCAGGGTCCTATCCTAAACGTGCTAAATACAGGGTATCCTGTTTATGAAGAACCACTAATTTATTTCTATTTGGATGTGCCTAAGTTTCGGCGTTATAGCATATAAATTTTGCTAGTTAAATTACTTATTTCACAGGTCAAGAGAAAGACACATCATTTGGAACTTATATAAAACTTTATTTGGCTTTGAATTG
The DNA here is from genome assembly GCF_023864275.1 of Schistocerca cancellata. NCBI lineage: Eukaryota > Metazoa > Arthropoda > Insecta > Orthoptera > Acrididae > Schistocerca > Schistocerca cancellata. Next base: position 904,222,420 of record NC_064629.1, read on the forward strand.
TTTCTACTTTGAATGAGCTAAAGTTTTAGTGCTAAAGAGCATAAATGTTTTTAATTAAAATCACTTACTTCACTAGTAATCAGACATGCACACAATATTGAACCTAATTGAAACTTAACTTTACCTTGAACTTATTTCCGAAGTTAATTAAGAATATTGTTAGTGTAAATTGCTATAAAGGCTTGAAAGATAAGTAATCTCACACGGTGTTAGAAATCAGTATCACTGTGATGCAAATTGTTTATGGAATGTGTGCATAGTTTGTTTATAAAGGAAGGGAGTGGTTATAGGTCTCCACTTTAATCTTTTCTAGTATGAGAAAGTTAATCTAAGTAGTAGTTTTGCTAATGAAATATGAAACATTTTACAGTAGAGAGTATATAAAGTGTCTGTACAGTGTCATTTAATTGCATTTGTGATGTTTGGGTGTTAGCTAAATCAGGACTCTGTTCATGCTCAAATTTGGTCATGTGATGCGTTTGATAACATTTGGTACTGAATCGGTTAATGGTTGAGATGATAATTATTACTAATAGGGCCAATTGTCATTCTGTGATTGTCAGTTATTCGAATGATAACTACTGCTGTCTACTGTTCAGTTCGCCTGGTAGTTGCGTGTGTTCATTGCACTTCACAAAGAAAGAAGTAACGAAAGTTTTCTTTCGTAAAATTATAGTTAAATTCTTTGAACTTAATATTCTAAATTATTAGGCCTTATTAGTCTCGCGACCGTATATTCATTCTTTTACGTGAATTTAATTACTTTCTTAAATTCCAAAAATGAAGTCTTTGTTTTTGTAGTAATTGCAATCTGAACGAAATCATAGTTCGATACCCTCTGTCCTCTACGTCAACACGGTCAAACTATGAAAAATTACTCCCAGAGGGTAACACTAGTTGCAATGAGGTGTACTTAAGGTTATACACGACTTGTATTTGGTGAGTTTGTGTTATAGGTCAGCCACTCGTGACATTTAGTGTTCATTTCCACATTACCACACTGGTGTCCGGATACTTTTCATCAGGAAGTATACTTCGTGTTTTGAAAACTTGATTCAGTGCATACATTGTACTTTACAAGTGAGGAAATTCCGTAGTAGAAAGAACACGAAATTTGTCTCGTCAACGCAAAAAATCCATCCGAATTATCGTCATTTTTGTTTGGATGCCAGGAATGTGAGACAGCAATTACATACAATCTGAAATACTACTACAGGTAGCAAGTACCAGTCATGTATGAAATGCTACTTAATTTTTCTACCACCTATCAAGTCTATATAACCACGAAACACAGCATTTGAGTACACTCAGTAACACAAGGCTGAGAAAACATAATCGTGTAACAGACAATTGTATTGAAATCTATCAACGTTGTGTGGAATTGTTTGAGGTTGGTGATTGTATTATCAACTTACGAAAGAAGTTTTACTGCTTCCGTCCCTTGGCACAATTGTTAGTAAAATGTGACCTAACAGTAAAAATTGTTTTATGAGCATACACTTATGACTAGCAGATCAAATGAGTCATATTTGATGCTCTATTAAGAAAGAAAGTAACCATTTGTTAGAAACCATATGCATTAACACCTTCAGTATCCGTAGTCATATTTGCCCCATTACAAGCTGATGTGTCGTACGCTCTACGTTTTCCCTTAATCAAAATGCAAACGTCCTGTTTCAGTGACGTGATTAAAACACAACCGAATGGAACAGCTGTTGGCAGAGATTTAAGTAATACGATAATAGTGACTCTTGAAATTGGGCCGCTGCAGTGCGAAGCGATTAAAAAATTACCAGAATTGAACTGTTCGTGGCAAAGATCTGGATATTATCATCATTGTGGCTTATTTCACTGGACTACAAATGTGTAGATATTTTCTGAAAGGTATGTAGAACGTCATATGTGGCTCTTGTCAACTGCGCATACCGTCCAGTCCCCTGCGTAGTTACATTCCATGCATTATACAGTCACGATGCACTAAATCACTGGTAATAGATAAAAATAGTTACATATAAAACGTGATAGGAGTAGCGGGCTGCTAGGACTTTTCGCTCGGCACACAGTTTTAACCTATGATAAACGTTCATGGGATAAATTTCTACAAGGAAAACTTTTTTCCAGCATGACAATCTATAAACGTTGTAATAAAATTTATTACAGTAAAGCAGTTCCTAACAAACTTCCTGGCAGGTTAAATATGGGTGCCGGACCGAGACTCGAACTCGGGACCTTTGCCGTTCGCGGGCAAGTGCTCAGACGGTAGAGCACTTGCCCGCGAAAGGTAAAGGGCCCGAATTCGAAACTCGGGTCTGCCAGGAAGTTTCATATCAGCGCACACTCCGCTGCAGAGTGAAATCTCATTCTGGAAACATACCCCAGGCTGTGGCTAAGCCATGTCTCCGCAATATCCTTTCTTCCAGGAGTGTTAGTTCTGCAAGGTACGCAGGTAAAACTTGTAAGGTAGGAGACAAGGTCATTGGCGAAAGGCAATGGTCCCGAGTTCGAGTCTCGGTCCCGCATACAATTTTAATCTGCCAAGAAGTTTCAAATCAGCGCACACTCCACCGTAGCAAGCAAAACCATTTAAAAATCGGCGGTTATTCGGCGAGAAACGGAGATATGCTTACTGGGTATTCTTGGAAACGACAGGAAATCAAATAAAGTAGAGAACCGAGGGAAATGAAAGACATAATTAAAACTAAAATGAAAATGAAATGAAAGAGGATGGATTATTTCAACAAGCAATTGTTTGTATCTCATATATCTTTGGCTGAGGATTTTATGCTATGTAAATAGTCAGCCGGCCATGGTGGCCGAGCGGTTCTAGGCGCTTCAGTCTCACACAGCGCGACCGCTACGGTCGCAGGTTCGAATCCTGCGTCGGGCATGGATATGTGTGATGTCGTTAGGTTGGTTAGGTTTAAGTAGTTCTAAGTTCTAGGGGACTGATGACCTGAGATGTGAAGTCCCCTAGTGCTCAGAGCCATTTTAACCATATTTGAAAATAGTGATAGTGCTCAGTTAGCTGCAAATGAAACGCAAGGTAGATGCAAACACTGCATTCTTCTTTTGCATTTAAAGAAAGGTGGTGTATACTTCACTATACGTAAAATTGTACGTCTCTGACTGAACAATTGAGGAAACACTGCTAACGTTAAACGTGCTTTGTAATTACCAGACAGTGTCAGTGTGTACTCATATGGCATTGAACCTGCATTAGTTTTCCATTAAATAAATGGAACATCTGCGTCGTTCACAGTGCTATGCTCGAATAAAATCTTCACGGTTTACAAGACAGTCATTTCGGATAAAAACGCCGAATTTTTGATATTTTGCTGTACCATCTTCTTGAGGAGTAAAAAACTGGTCTGTTCCCAGCATGGCACGACGTGCGAGGTGGTAACCCCAGCTTCGGGTCTGTCGCCAGACCCTTGCACCAACTGACGGCACCGGGTTCCGCCACAAACCGGAGCTGGCCTCTGGATATACACTCCGCAAGCCACCGTACGGTGTTTGCCGTAGGTTACCATGTAATACTATTTGATATTACATATCCTGTTCCACTCGCTAATAGATCGAGTGAAAAACTAGTGTCTATACGCCTCCGTGCGAACCTAATTTCTCTTATCTTGTGTTTGTGTCTCTTACACAAAATGTATGCTGGCGGCAGTAGAATTTTTCTGCAGTCAGCCTCAAATTCCGATTCTCTAAAGTTTTCAGTACTGTCCTGCGTCCGCAGCTCGTGGTGGTGCGGTAGCGTTCTCACTTCCAGCGCCCGGGTTCGCGGGTTCGATTCCCGGCGGGGTCACGGATTTTCTCTGTCTCGTGATGACTGGGTGTTGTGTGATGTCCTTAGGTTAGTTAGGTTTAAGTAGTTCTAAGTTCTAGGTAACTGATGACAATGGATGTTAAGTCCCATAGTGCTCAGAGCCATTTGAACCTAGTACTCTCCTGCGAAAAGAATATTCTGAAAAATAGTTTACTTTTAACTCTAACTGTATATGGCTCCCCACAGGGAGATGTTGAACTGTATATGAGGGGTATGAAATTCTTAGTATGATATCTGACAGGCAGCAACAAGCAGTTAATATGACATTTCAACATTTTGTTGATTTCGTACCAGCAACTTCTTTATTTCATGAAGAGTTGATTACAAATCCGTCACAGTTGCAGTACATATATTTTGGCTACTAGTTTCGAAACCGCTGGCATATTCTGAAGCCTGACATACTGCGGCTGCACTGAAAGTGTCTTACCGTAATGACAACCATCTAAATTTAGCAGTAAATAGATCACACATTGGCGGTAGATACATGTCACAATATACATATGCTCGCTATGCATGCAGAGTTTGATTCTGACTTATATAGTGCGCACATCTGTAGCGTAATATTTCTCTACCGTCACTGTGAGATGCATATACCGCCTATTTTAGAGTGTTGTCATTCAGATCATTATTTTCCAGTTCATCGTGACAGATTTGGATAAAACATTCAAGCAATTAATAGTCGGCGGTGATTTCAATGTAGCTCTTGTAAAATATTCTGATAGGAAAAATGATCTGGAAAAATTATTAGGATTCTACAATTTGGCGTTAGTACATACATTTCCAACACGGATAATAAAGACAGCAGGCCTCTGATTGATAAATGTTTCCTTTGATGAAGCTCAGAGCTAGAAACCTACTGTATTTTCTGTAGCAAATCCTCTCTCTCACCGTAATGCATAGTTATTTAGGATAAATAAGATACTGCCTTATAGTATAGATTAGTCTTCAATGGAAATCAGTTGGAGTAATTAAGGACCTTGGGCAGACGTCTTTGTAAATAGTTTAACAGATATGACCTGTAATAAAAACTCGTATGGAACCAAACAATGACACAGAACTTCATCTACTCCTTGAGAAATTCGTATCATTACATGAAAATATCTTTCACATCATGAGAAAGGACAGCCATGCAAAGAATCATGTATCACTAAGAGGATTAAAGTATCTTCGGAAAGGATTAGTGAAATGTGTCCGTTCACAAGAGAAAATAAGTTTGCTGCAGTACTTGCACACTACGAAAACTATCCAAAATCAATAAGGAAAGTTATTAAAAATCAAGGAACATACCCTTTACGTCAGAAGACAGTAATTTCAACAGACATCTTCATGTACATACATACTCAGAAAGCAACTGTATGGTGCGCGGACGAGGGTACTTTGTGCCACTGCTAGTCATTTTCCTCTCCTTTTCCACTAACAAACTGAGCGACAGCAAAAGAACTATGTGTGACTGTACGAGCCCAAATTATGAAATATACGTCGGTGGCTGTAGAATCGTTCTGCAGCAGCATTAAATAAAAGTTCTCTAACTTTCTCACTCGTGTTCTTTGCAAAGAGTGTCGCCATCCCTCCAGGAATACCGTTTTCAGATACCGAAACATGTCCACAATACTTGCGTGCTGAACTAGCTCGCTAGTAATAATTTTAGCATTCTGTCTCTTAATTACTTCGATTTCTTCCTTTAATCCGAGCTAGCGAATATCCAAAATACTCGAGGAGTACTCAAGAATGGGCCGCAATATTTTTCTGCATGCGAGCTCCTCTATAGATGGACCACACTTTCCTAAAACACTGCCAATAAACCAAAGTCGACCATTCGGCTTCCCTACTGCAAGACTTACATGCTTCTTCCATTTGATATCGATTTGCAACGTGAACCAAGATATTTAACAGACGTTACTGTGACAATCAGCACACTGATAGTAGGGAAAAAAAAAAGAAAAAGAAACAGCTTCAACAACGACAACACCACACAGGCTAACATGTAATGATGGCACCGTCTGCTTGGGATACACCATCCAAATGTGTGTGTGTGTGTGTGTGTGTGTGTATGTGTGTGTGTGTGTGGGTGTTTGTGTTTGTGTATGTCTGTCTGTTTGTGCATCTCTATTGGTGTGTATGATGTCTTACTCAACTGTGACTCGTTAAAACCAATGCATGATATCATAACATTAAAAGTAACGGGAAAGAGGAGCAACATCGCTTGATGTAGAGTAACGAAACCTGTCTGGGTAACATACACTCCTGGAAATGGAAAAAAGAACACATTGACACCGGTGTGTCAGACCCACCATACTTGCTCCGGACACTGCGAGAGGGCTGTACAAGCAATGATCACACGCACGGCACAGCGGACACACCAGGAACCGCGGTGTTGGCCGTCGAATGGCGCTAGCTGCGCAGCATTTGTGCACCGCCGCCGTCAGTGTCAGCCAGTTTGCCGTGGCATACGGAGCTCCATCGTAGTCTTTAACACTGGTAGCATGCCGCGACAGCGTGGACGTGAACCGTATGTGCAATTGACGGACTTTGAGCGAGGGCGTATAGTGGGCATGCGGGAGGCCGGGTGGACGTACCGCCGAATTGCTCAACACGTGGGGCGTGAGGTCTCCACAGTACATCGATGTTGTCGCCAGTGGTCGGCGGAAGGTGCACGTGCCCGTCGACCTGGGACCGGACCGCAGCGACGCACGGATGCACGCCAAGACCGTAGGATCCTACGCAGTGCCGTAGGGGACCGCACCGCCACTTCCCAGCAAATTAGGGACACTGTTGCTCCTGGGGTATCGGCGAGGACCATTCGCAACCGTCTCCATGAAGCTGGGCTACGGTCCCGCACACCGTTAGGCCGTCTTCCGCTTACGCCCCAACATCGTGCAGCCCGCCTCCAGTGGTGTCGCGACAGGCGTGAATGGAGGGACGAAGGGAGACGTGTCGTCTTCAGCGATGAGAGTCGCTTCTGCCTTGGTGCCAATGATGGTCGTATGCGTGTTTGGCGCCGTGCAGGTGAGCGCCACAATCAGGACTGCATACGACCGAGGCACACAGGGCCAACACCCGGCATCATGGTGTGGGGAGCGATCTCCTACACTGGCCGTACACCACTGGTGATCGTCGAGGGGACACTGAATAGTGCACGGTACATCCAAACCGTCATCGAACCCATCGTTCTACCATTCCTAGACCGGCAAGGGAACTTGCTGTTCCAACAGGACAATGCACGTCCGCATGTATCCCGTGCCACCCAACGTGCTCTAGAAGGTGTAAGTCAACTACCCTGGCCAGCAAGATCTCCGGATCTGTCCCCCATTGAGCATGTTTGGGACTGGATGAAGCGTCGTCGCACGCGGTCTGCACGTCCAGTACGAACGCTGGTCCAACTGAGGCGCCAGGTGGAAATGGCATGGCAAGCCGTTCCACAGGACTACATCCAGCATCTCTACGATCGTCTCCATGGGAGAATAGCAGCCTGCATTGCTGCGAAAGGTGGATATACACTGTACTAGTGCCGACATTGTGCATGCTCTGTTGCCTGTGTCTATGTGCCTGTGGTTCTGTCAGTGTGATCATGTGATGTATCTGACCCCAGGAATGTGTCAATAAAGTTTCCCCTTCCTGGGACAATGAATTCACGGTGTTCTAATTTCAATTTCCAGGAGTGTATTTAAGGGGTCAAAGTTGCATGCTCACAGGATAATTTTAGTGTGAGATAAGCCATTGCAAATATGAAATGATAATACACTAATAACCGGTGTAAACAGCAGAATGTGCATGCACTGTGATGTGCAAGTACTGGTTGTCAGCATGTTGGATGTAATTCCATACCAGATGTACTTGATTGGTCGGTATATGAACGATTAATGCGGTTTGTGGAAGACACTGGAATTGTCGTTCGATGACATCCCATATGTGCTCGACGTGAGACAGGTCTGATGTTCAAACAGGCCAAGGTGACATGTAGGAAAGCTGTGTGACATGTTAGGTCGCAACAGTGGCATGTTGGCGAGCGTTATCCTGTTGGAAATCACCCCCTAAAATGATGTTCATGAGTGGCAGCACAACGGAATGAATCACCAGCTTCACTTTGTGAGGCATCTGTATTTTATGGACCTTACATGAGCTTCATCCATAATGATAGAACGATACAGAATGAGAGCCTCAGAAGATAATAATTATATTATATCAACAAATGCAATTGTAGTTAATCTCATGTACCGAAAACTAACAAAACTATCTCTACCAATATGAACAATGGCATGAAACAAACAAGTTAAAGCGAAACGCATTTTGGAGATGAACCGAGCAGTTGGTTAATGGTATCGTAAAACTCCCATTTAGAAAGAGAGCAGTGAGCTCCCGTGCAGAAAGGGATAAGGCCAGAACAATAAATTATTGCTTTTAACTTAAATAAGGCCAGGACCGAGGGTAAGTGGCTAGTCGTCATTAACACTGCTAGGCTGCCACCCAGATAAAGAAAAAAAAATTCATTCACCTCTAGCGAGACGGTGATTGGCTCAAGCTATACTTGGTGACGCAGACGCATGGTGGGGAGATCCTCATTGCATAAAAGCATTTTGAGACCTTAAGGCTCCATCTCTCCCTCTCTCTCTCGCATTTTGCAGCAGACCACACAAGAGTGTGGAATTAAGCGAGGGTGTTGAGAGCTTTGCTTTCTACAAAGTCTGGATGATATGCTTGACGTATCATGCCGACAGATAGAAAAAGCAGTAGTTAATTATTCCTGTCAAAATTTTTGTGGGAAAGAAATTTTGTACGTCACTCCAACCCATAGCGAGTGTGCAATAGCCATTATTTCGCCTAGGGAAAGTTTAACGTTCTATGGAATGCAGGAAAGTTGCAACTGAGTGAATTCAGTCAAGGCCAGAGTAGGGAATTAGCGTTTCAGATCCAGCATGGAGACAACACCATTGCAGATGCCTTTTGGTAAAGTAACATTGTGCATTAGGCCTCAGTAAACGTTTAGTCTAGATTTTGCTCACCTCAAATTGCGTATGCTTTGACCATTGAATATCAAAAGCTAGGATACTAACCTACCCTTACATTGAGTGCATGAGAGTTTTTTCATTGGTTCAAAAAGGAAATTTATTCTCCACGACCGTTACAGCGTGTATTTAAAGGAAACGTGATTTGCAACCTCATAGTGGCATTACTAGTGCCAGTCTTATGCGACTGGCATGAAATACGAATAGACATCATCTTTCAGATGTAGAACACGCTTACCAACTTTGGGTTACATCGCACAACTCCTTCCTGGTATTGGGATTTCTTTCAAGTCAGTGTATTTGATCGTTATTATGTTAAAGCATTTTATACTGTTTGTCAACATCGTTTCCTAGTTCAAAGTTCGACCTTAACTCCGAAGAAATTGCAGTTCAGATAAATGTACCCCTTGTATAGCGTTCCCCCAAATTTTGAGACGTACATGTGCCATTCGGTTGTTTTAAGAACCATAATAGCAAAAACGCTTCCACAACTTCGACTAATTCGTAATTTGTACGATATGAAATCAAAGTGTACCCTCACCATTATCAGAATTGCACTCAGGTTTTAGATTGTAAGTCTGCAGACTACAGATACGTGTGCTCGAAAATGGGGAAACTCATTCTTTCTACTAGTTTTTCTCAGTGGAGAATCATTCCTCACATGACTTGCCATGCATTAAATTCCATTTTCTAGTCAGTTCCACCTGTGATCTCTGGATAGGTATTAGATTCATGTAATGTTTTCTACACCCAGTTAGGGTGCAAACCAGTCCATGACAGCCAAATCTCAGAATGACACAACCGTGCAGGGTAGCCACGAGGTCTTGAACGATCTGTTACGGCTCGCGCAGCTCCCCCCATTAGAAGTTCGAGTCCTCCCTCGGGCATGGGCATGTGTGTGTTGTCCTTAGCGTAAATTAGTTAAGTTGGATTGAGTAGTGTGTAAGCTTAGGGACCGATGACCTCCTTAGTTTGGTCCCATAGAACTTAACACAAATTTCCAAATTTTCCGGAACACAAATTGAACTTATCCTGTCGTAATCGAAGCTTGTAATTTATCTAAACAATCTTTTCTTATTGTAGACAGTTATTAATAATTTATGTAAAAGGAAAGATGAATTCGTGGCATAATGTTTAGGGAAGGATGACGACATTCGTGACATCTGCCCCCCCCCCCCCCCCCCTTGCCCCTCCACTCCCACCCCAGCACCCGTCCTGTTGTGTCCTGTAGTCGGGAGGAAAAAGAACGAACAGTCAACTTGAACACAATTTATTATAATTAAAGAAAGGAAACTCCCTCTTGGCGTACACTAAGTTTTAAACGCAAGAACATCAGGAAAATCTACAACTCTTGTGGTGACAAACCAAATAAGGAAACAAGGCCGTGGAAGAAAAACACTGACCAGAATCTACTCTAGACAATGCTGACGATATTTTCTCCGTGCTGCTGAAAGGGGGTTAGGAACCCATCTTACATGTCGGTTCTGCTGGCCCTCTAACAATTAGGGGCCGCTACGATATTTCTCCCCCTCGGAATAAAAAATGCACAACACCACAAAAGTCCATACGAATAGGGACGTCCTGGTCGACGTCCATGGGTCCGTGCCCGGCAGGGGCGGGAGGTAGAAACGCAGAACGGGCAGCTGGCGGCGGAGACAGAGGCTGAGAGGGAGGTTCCGACATGGAACGATCGGCGATAGGCGCTGGCAGCTCCCCCGGGGCATCATGTTCCACCAAATGATGGCGGAAATGGTTGACGTGCCATCGTCAGAGGAACCGTCGGCCCACCGGAGAGACGCCAACACCCGGCCGCAGGGCTCAGTGATGAGGGCAGGCGCCCTGCATGCGCGTGATTGAGAGAAGGTCCGAGTCCAGGCCGCCAGCCTGACGCGACAGTAGTGTTTCTGCGTGTAGGCTGGAGGGTCAGAAGCCTCGGGAATCAGGACAGATAAGGGGGAGCGGAATGGTCGACAGTGAAATATCTCCATTGGACCTTGACCTGCATGGGGGGCGGTGCAGTACGTAGCCAAGAAAAGAAGCATGGCCTCCAGCGGGTAATGTCTCAGCAGCTTCTCAAGCTCGGTCTTATGTCCATACAAAACGTCCTGCCCAGCTGTTTGATGCTGGGTGAAATGGGGCGATATGGGCCAGGGAAATTACATTGGTACTACAGAATTGCTTAAACTCAGTCGAAATAAGCTGTGGACCATTATATGTAACAACCGTTCTGGGGAGTCCCTCAGCAGGTAAAAGTTGGCTGAGAATTTTGATTGCCTCAGCATAAGTGGTGTTCTCCACATGGGAGACATACGGGTATCCTGACACAGAGTCTATCAGTATGGGCCGCTGAGAACCTTGAAATTGTATAAGAAATCCAAATGGAGACGTTCCCATGGAGCAGCTGCAACCTGCCACGAAAAATATTGGTGCGGGGGTGCCGCCTGACGTGTTTGGCCAATGTCTTTATCCAAGCAGCGCCAATAAAGGTGTGGGCGAGCCAGCTGTTTGGTCCAAATCAGTATGCAAAAGGATGATGCCACTGTGGAAAAGGAGACTGTGCCGAAGATCCAAAATATGCTTGACCTCTACATTGGAGACGCTACGACGACGGGTTGGCCAACCCGCAGAGATCTGCCGGTGGAGAGCTTGTAATGTCTGATCCCGAATGGTGCCCCAGTGGACCGCATCGGCATCCAGTGGAAGTGCGTCCAGAGCTGCGTCAATGTAAACAAACCAATGGGGAAGCGTCAAACTCACAGTCTGCTGTACAGTCGGGGTAGATACTGAATGGATTTATTAGTATAAAGTTTAGTTTTATTTTTTTTATTTGATGTTCGTCAGTGCCTTCTGCCTGACGGTAGGTTGCAGCGTCTTAGTCACGTTCCCCAGAACCGGAGAGAACCACACTGAAACTCACGAGTTGAACCATCAGTAGCTAAACTCACGCGTTGCTGATGAGGTAACGCTACCGAACTATGCGTCTTACGATCTGACCGACAAATAGAGAGGCTTGGATGTGGTCAAATGGGAGTGGAACCTCGGCCAGCTGCCGCGAGTGGAGACGCCGTTCGCTCTCTTCTGCTGGCAGCTTCCAAACCGATCAGACGCCCATCTCAACTGCACTCTTGGGCTGCTGCCCATTCAGCCTCGGCGGCTTCTCCAGGATTGCCTTTCTTTACACCCTTAAAAATTCATATAGTTTAAACTACGTTTTATTTCTTCAACTCAATGGGTGCATACTGCTTTCCCCTCCTGGCCAATCCTGACGCATTAACACAGCCCTGGGAAGGAGCCGGCAGAGAAAATCGGCGTTTGCGTGCCGTTCAGAGTTGCGGTAGACATTATCAAAGTCTAACGTCGCCATTAAGAGCACCCAATGCTGGAGGCGGCGTGCCGTCCGGGTGTGCACTGCAGCATCCGGGTGAAAGAAAGAAACCAAAGGTTGGTGATCGGACGACCATACATGAAATCGTAGAATTTCTTCAGGGTGAAAACAGCACCAAAACTACCTTTTCAATTTGACTATATTTGGTTTGAGCGTCGGTCAATTACTTGGGTGCGAAAACCACCGGCCAAGCAACGCCGCCGACCACTTGCGAGAGGACCACATCCGAGGCATCGGCAGCGTCAATGAGGGTCAGGGAAAGATCCTAGGTGGCCTGGCAAGGAGGGCAGAACAGAGCTGATTTGATACATGTGAAAGCCTGCTCAGTCACCGTGTCCCAAACCCAATGCGCACCCTTGTGCGTAGGGTATAAAACGCCGATAATAGTTGATGTATCCGAGGACAGATTGCAGTGGCTTCACGTTGGTGGGAGAAGGCAGATTTTCAATCGCCTCGGCATATGCCTTACAGGCGTGTAGGCTGCGGGCGTGAATCGTGAACCCGAAATAGCTGACATCTCGCGCAAAAAAGTCACACTTTTCTTTCCGGCAACGCAGGCTAGCCTCAGGAAACACCTGAAACGGCTGATCTAGCTTGTCTGGGGAGAACCACCGACGATGACATTGTCCAGATAATTGACCGCCCCGGACCCAAGGCTTGTGAGGCGTTCCCATTTACGTTGAAAAATGACGCGGGCCCTGGAGATGTCAAAAGCGAGGCAGTTGTACCGGAATCGGCGTCATGGCGTTTTGATGACTAGGATCTGCTGCGATAACTCATCCAATGGCAGATGCAAATAAGCTTTGCGCAAATCATATTTGGTGCAAACGGTCGAGCCCGCAAGACGTGAGTATGTCATCCACCGATGGGACAGGACAGGTACCGATGACGGACTGAGAATTGCCCGTGACCTTAAAATTCTCCACAGATGCGTTAAGCGCCGTTCGGCTTCTCGACTATCACGATAGGTGTCGCCCAGCGACTGTGCGCGACGAGAGAAATGATTCCTTCGTCTTGCAAGCGGCGAAGTTCCTCCTGGAGCCAGTCTCGGAAAGCCAAGGTGACCATATGGGCCTTATAAAAACGAGGAACAGCAGAGGGAAGAAGCTGAACATGCGCGGTGAAACCCTTCACCCCTGGTGTAGAGGATGACAACAACGTTTCGTATTTGCTGAGCAACGTGGCCAGGGTGGTATCCAATGAGGGAATCGATACCGCCTGTGCCGCGTCCTGCACTGATAAACCCAGACGACCCAAAATGTTCACACCCAGAAGGCTAGTAGCGCCAGGAGATCGGACCACTAAAAACTGAGCGGTGCAGGAACGGCCGTAGTAAGAGCTCTGTGTGGAAAAAACGCCGTCGACAGATTTAGAGTGATTACCGAAACTGTGCAAGGCGCGAGTGTACGGGGATAAAGCCAGCGAGCCCAAGCGTTCGTATGTGCCACCATGTGGAATAGAAGCAGATGATGCCGTGTCAATTTGGAAGACTACCGGAGTATGCGCGACCTCCAAACTAAGGAGAAAACGGGTACCCGACTGGGGAGTCATGGCGAATACTTGGCCATCAAAGGAACGCGAGGCGTCCAGGTCCTGAGGTGACGATTCGTGATAAGCCTGTGCATTCGCAGGAAGCGTGCCATCTACGTGATGTTGTTTGGCGAAACCTGACACGCCACGGCGATATGGCCCGCTCGGCTGCAAGCCGTGCTTCTTGCTCGCCAGTGGGGCCACTCCGACGGTTGGTGGGTCTGGAAAAAGATTGGACAGGAGGGAAGCCGGGTGAAAGATTTCCGGGCACGGGATGGAACAATGGAGGTGTCGAGGGACGGGTCATGTAAGATCAGAATATCAGCCCAAAGACCCTAGACTGGTGCGTGAAACACCACCATATCGCGGATCAACGAAGAGGCATAAGAATGCTTGCAGGCAACTTCAGCGCACGGGAATTTACAATCGCGGGAGAGACCCTGGAGCGTCGTAATCCACTCGCGATAAGTCTGACCTGGTGACATGCGACAAGAGAAGAAAGTCTGATTGGCGGAGTTGACGTGTATTTGTGCGTCAAGGTACACAAAAAGGCGACTCTTAATATGGGTAAATGAGAGATCGGGAGGAGACTGCTCACGGTTCAATTGTTGAAATAAAAGATACACATGTGGACCGACTGGGGCTGAAAAGAAAGCCCGATTTCGATTTTCGCCGTCCATCCCATGTGTCAGTAAATGTTGTTCCAACCATTCTACATAATTTGACGAGAGTTCGACAAATCTGTAGAAAACCGGAAACGTCGGTGGAGGAACGTGCAAAGTGTTCAATTTACCTGCGATGGAATCTACTTTATTAAATACCTCTTGCAGTGTTGGGGAGTGACAGCGATGCTCTGACCTTGTGAACGCTGCCTGAATCTGCTGTAGAGTTTCCACCAAGGACTGAAGAAGTTCCTCTGAGGAGGCCATTCCGTTGGAAAATGAAAGTTTTATCCTCGTCGCCAATAACTGTTGTGTCCTGCGGAAGGCAGGAAAAAGAACTAACAGTCAATTTGAACACACTTCATTATAAATTTAAAAAACGCCTTCTTGGCGTACACTACGTTTTAAACGCAAGATCAACAAGAAAATCCACAACTCTTGTAGTGGCAAACCAAATAAGGACTATGGAAGAAAAATACTGACCAAAATCTACTCTATACAATAGAAAATACAGTGTGCTACTATAATGCTACGGCGAGTGAATACAAAGCTAGGGCCGGCTGAAGTACTGTCCGGAGCTGTTCCTAGCGGTTGGTAAACACTGCCGGTCCTACGGTCTAGGCGTGCTTATAAAGCCAGGTCGGCGCAGTGCTACGTCATTCATATGAGGTCCGATTCGTGGAACACTGTCACATGTTGTCTGGCGATGTATTTCCGTGTTTATTTGGAAAGTCTGCTATTGTTTCTGTCCGCTGCCGATGTTTCTCTCCAAGCTGCTGAATGGGGGTTAGCAAACCATCTTGCGTGTCGGTCTGCGGGCTCTCTTAACAATAAGCGGCCGCTACGACCCCTCCCATCTCCCTTGGCTCCGCACTAGAGTTTCTTCCGACCATCTAGTACACTGGTGTGCCAAATTTAAGGATCAAAACAACTTTCGCATGAAGTGTCACAGCCAAGTAACACAGCTCGATGAATCTTGGACCATACATTAGAAGAATTGCTACGTTATAATGCAGAAGGTAACTGAAAGTAATATGCAATGGGACGAAAAGGAATGACATTTTTATTTAAAGGCAATAAGCACATTTGAGCCACCGAAATTTATGATGGCTCCTGGACACTGAAAAAGGCGGGACATGGTTCTTATTTGGTGTGTAATCACCAGGACAACAATACATGCTCTGCAATGTGTTCACATTCTGGCCACAAGATTGATAAGGAGTGTCTGAGGTAGGGCGTTCCACTCCTCCAACAGTGTAGTTGGAAACTAGATAGTCACTGGAATACGTGGACGTGTTGGAATGCGTCTCCCCACCGCTTCAAACACTTGTTCCATGACATTTAAGTCGGGATACGGGTCAGACCAGTCCATTCAACGAATATCTTCTAGTTCTAAGATCTGCTCCATCTCCGCTGTTCGATGTAGTCGTGCATTATCATCCTTAAAAATAAACTTAGGGCTTAACGCACCGCTGAAGAGATGCACATGGGGAAGGAATACAGCGTCACCATAGAGAGTTCAGAGATTTTGAGATCAGTATAGCCATTCAACATTTGGCGCCACACAACTAAAAACCTGCACACCAAAACGATCGTGTTCGTCAAAGTTCCTGCGTGCATTACCTTTTATCACTTGTCTCCATAAGAAGAGATGTACTAAATCACTATTCAGACTGAATCTGCTATCACCCGAGAATAGCTCCTAAGGCGCTCCGCACTGGTCGAGTCCCTACACTCTTGGCATAATTGCAAACGGTGCCGCCGATCTGCGAGTGTCAACGGAACGCTACATACTGGTCATCAGGCAAAGTGAGCACCTCCATGCAGTAGCCGTACCACTATAGAGTTAGAGATTGCGTGCCTTTCACCCCTGTCAAATGTGGCTGCAATTGCACGCACTGTTTGATGTGGATCCCGTCTTGCTGTTGTTCAGTGCAGCGGTAATCAGTGGCTGTAGTTGACCGTTCTTTACCACTTCTTCTCCTTAGGGCAGCAGGGCTGTGGTTAGGAACGCTCCCCATGACTGTGAAACAATGCTGTGACCAACAAGAATCTCATGAGCTACACATGTCACACGTCGTCCTTATTCCAGTTTACCGATGAATGTTTGTTGTGTGATGTCATGAAAATATCTTCGCGCCATGTTGTATGGCAGGAAACCATAATAGCGCACAGTAACTGCTGGCATGACATCTGAATTTCTGTGCGTGAATTGAACACCTCTGGCAACATGCTCCCACTCTTTAATTAATTTCCACCACGTAGTTAATATGGTACCCTACTTTATTTATCTCGTCGTAAATCACCTATCCTCGGAGTCAGCTTTTTGTCTGAAATATAAGAACAGTTTATTTCATATGTACATACAGCGCGGATACACATAAGAAGCAATTGGAAGCCAGATATCATTTCACGGCCAATTTCTAGACGGCAGTAAGACAGACTAATACCGTAGGTGTCCACGCAATTACTATGCTCAAAAGGAATCGTCAATTTGGCGAAGGGTAAGCCTTAGTCAATAAAACGCACACACACACACACACACACACACACACAAACACACACACACACACCAGCATGCAAGCACAATCGTTTATTTCAACTCGGTACACCTTAGTTACAAGCGAAATGCAGGGCGGAAAGGTTGTCCAGTTTAAGGATGGCTCCTACCACGCCAGTATGTGCTGTAACCTAAAGCGTTAATAATTTGTGCTAGGTTTACGGTATTTACTGGTCATCAAACAACAATAAAACACATATATTGTCTTCAAGTCATATTGTACCTGCAAAAAATTAAAGTCCACAAGAAAGTAAACAAAGCGGAAAAAACATATACCCGAAGCACCAGAATTCACTAGAAGTCATCAGTAACCAGAAGGAACTGCAAAAAGGTAGGACTTTACGGAGATGGGAACCGAATAAACTGAAAGAGCCAGATATTGTAGAGTGTTTCAAAGAGAGTATTAGGGAACGATTGACAAGAACAGGGGAAAGAAATATAGTAGAAGAAGAATAGGTAGCTTCGAGAGATGAAATAGTGAAGGAAGCACAGGATATCAAGTATGTAAAAAGACGAGGGCTTCCAGAAATCCATGGATAACAGAAGAGCTACTGAATGTAACTGATGAAAGGAGAAAATACAATAATGCAGCAAATGAAGTAGGTGGAAAGGAATACAAACGTCTCAGAAAAGAGATCGACAGGAAGTGCAAAATGGCTAAGCAGTGGCTAGAGGACAAATGAAAGGATGTTTGAAGCATATATCACGAGGTGTAAGATAGGTACTGCCTACATAAAAATTAAAGAGACCTTTGGTGAAGAGAGAACCACCTAAATGAATAACAAGAACTCAGATGGAAAACCAATCCTACGCAAAGAAAGGACGTCAGAAAGGTGGAAGGAGTATATAGAGGCTCTTAACAAAGACGATGTAATTGAGAACAATGTTACGGAAATGGGAGAGGACGTATGTGAAGATGAAATGGGAGATATGATATTGCGTGAAGAATGTGATAGAAAACTGAAAGACCTAAGTCGAAAAAAGGCTCTGGGAGTAGACAACAATCCGTTAGAACTACTGATGGTCTTTGGATAGGGAGCCACGGCAAAACTCCTCCATCTGGTGAGCAAGACGTATGACACAGACGAAATACGCTCAGACTTCAAGAAGAATATAATAATTACAATTACAAAGAAAGCAGGTTTAGAGAGGTTCTGAAAATTACCGAACTATCAGTTTAAGAATTCATGGCTACAAAATGCTAACACGAATTCTGTACAGGCGTATGGAAAAACTGGTAGAAGCCGATCTCGAGGAAGATCAGTTTGGATTCGGTAGAAATGTTGTAACACGCGAGGCAATACTGGCCCAGGGTTGTGGCCTATCTTCGATGTTATTCAGTCTGTATATTGAGCAAGCAGTAAAGGAAAGAAAAGAAAAAGTAGGAGTAGGAATTAAAATCAATGGAGAAGAGACAAAAAAATTTGAGGTTTGCCTATGACATTGTAATTCTGTCTGAGACAGCGAAGGGCCTGGAAGATCAACTGAACGGAATGGACAGTGTCTTGAAATATAAGATGAACATCAATAAAAACAAAAGGAGGATAATTGAATGTAGTCGAATTAAAGCAGGTGAAGCTGATGGAATTACATTCGGAAATGAGACACTTAAAGTCGTAGATGAGTTTGGTATTTGGGCAGCAAAAT
Source organism: Schistocerca cancellata (assembly GCF_023864275.1). NCBI lineage: Eukaryota > Metazoa > Arthropoda > Insecta > Orthoptera > Acrididae > Schistocerca > Schistocerca cancellata. The sequence goes on from NC_064629.1 coordinate 904,241,036, forward strand.
AACTGATGATGGTCGAAGTAGTAAAATGTATAGTGGCAATGGCAAGGGAAGCGTTTCTGAAGACGAGAAATTTGTTAACATCGAGAACTGATTTAAGTGTCAGTAAGTCCGTTCTCAAAGTATGTATATGGAAGTGAAACAAGGACGATAAATAGTTTAGACAAGATGAGAACAGAAGCCTTGGAAATGCGGCGCTACAGAAGAATGCTGTAGATTAGGGCGGTAGATCACGTAACTAATGAGGAGGTGCTAAAGGGAAATGGGGAGAAAAGGGATCTGTGGCACAGCTTGACTAGAAGACGGATCGGTTGGCAGGACACGTTCTTAGGCACCAAGGGTGACCAGTTTAGTGTTGGAGGGAAGCGTGAAGGCCAAAAATGGTCGAGGAAGATCAAGAGATGAATACACTAAGCAGATTCAGAATGATGTAGGTTGCAGTAGTTAGAGATGAAGAGGCTTGCAGACGATAAAGTAGGGCGGAGAGCTGAATCAAACCAGTCCCTGGACTGTAAACCACAACAACAGTGACAATAACAACTTGAGCATGCATGATTAGTGTTACACATCATATAAGCCACTGCTGCAAAGACCTCCAGAGCAATTTTTCCGAAACTTACTCTGTGAACAGTGTGTGTTCATATGTGATTAGTTCCTGCCAAAGTCGGCAGTCAGCAGAGCTAGACGTCGGATTTACGAGGCTGAAATGGAGTGGTGCGATGGCGTTCTCAACCCAGCGGTAGTAGCAGTGACGAACGAAATTACAGTGAAATCCAGACCTTAAGCTGCTTACAGGCGTTGATAAATATCAATGTGACCAAATGAAAATGTGTGACCCGACCGGGACTCGCACGCGGGGTCTCCTACTTACATAGCAAACGCTCTGTCCGACTTTTTTATGCGTGCGGTAGACTTACTATTTCTTTTTATTTGTCCCTTCTCATGAGCGGTTGGCTTAACCGCATTTTTATATTTCTTAATGATCTGACCATTTTTGTTTTTTATTTTTATTTTCAGTTATTTTTTATTTTATTTTATTTTTTATTGAAAAAGGAGAGGTTTTGTCCATTTTATGGTAAAAACGATTACTGCATTTCTTCTAACTCTTGTGTACGGAAACGGAACAATAATTTAAAAACAAATGCATCGCCCGAAATCTAACCCGGCCTGCCGACCAAGTTCAATAACTTTTTTTTTCTTTTTTTTTTTTTTTTTTTTGTAAGCAGCTCAGTCAGAGGCAGGCTGGAGGATGCAAGGCGGGTAGCGGTCGAATTCCGAGGCCTAACCACGATGTGTCTCCCGTCCTACCACTAAAGTGCACCAGCAATCCTTTTTTTGTGATGTAAGAAGCAACAAAGACAAGGGAGCCACACGCCAAAAATTATGCCAGTAATGTGAACGAAAACGGGCTATCTTGCCCGCTGGGATCACCTTATCGAAGCGGGCGGCCAGTAAGAGGCGGTCGCCATTGCAATGGACATCACCAGTCATCAACCGCTGGAGCGTCCTTGGCCGCTGTACACAGTGAGAGACTGTTACTGTTACCGTAGGGGAATCGTGGAAACATCACTCTGCAAGTAAATTTCTTCTCACACCCGGCATACCCCAGCTGGGCTCTGGGTCTATGAATGATGATCTCAAATAGTTAGCGAAAGGTCCCGGTATTCTGTTTTGTTCGTTAAGGCCAGGAACTCGTTGATCATGTAGTACCACAAATCGAGGACTTCCTTTTCGCCGTCGCAGTACATGTAGTGTATCACTATTCCTTGTACCCAATTGACTGCATTCAACCGGGTCATCAGAAAATAGCATCAGGATGAAAGAGGTCCAGAAGCACAATCGAAACATTGGGGCGGCGTTTGCAGGAAAGCCAGTATCTGGCGGATCAGACTCCAGCACTCGGTTGAGAGGCCACAGTTCACTCTGTGTTCATCCTTGTCTACCATCGCGCAACGTTGGGCCACAGAGTTGTCAGCTAGGTGAATGTCATGTAGCCTTCGTCGGTTCAGAAATTTCTCGTTAGTGACCACATACCACGTCGACTGCATTAAAGTTGACAGGAAGGGCCCGTGGATGGCTCGCCAAACCCACGTCCAGTCGACCATGGGGTGACGTCGTACAATGTTGTTAGTAGGATTCACTTATCGACATTAATGACAATGAAAAATGAAACCGCGTGTACCTAATGGGAATTTTGGAAAAGCAATCGTCACCGAAGTTAATCTGTCGGTAAAGAGGGAGGAAAGGGTTACATCTAAATGAAAGGAAAAATGCTAATAAAACAGGTGGAAATTAATTTTGAAAAGGGGTAAAGTTAATAAAGAAAGTAAATGTGCGACCGTTACGTTAACAATTAACTAGCGGTAATTAGATATTTGAGATTTGGGGGAAATTACGGTCGCCAGTCCTAAGGACAATTACTATAGTAACTGAAAAAGGAAGGTTATTACACATATAATTAGCACTAGAAGTGTGGCAACTGAAGGTTGACACATGTAGTGTGAAAACTGAAAGTTTGTCAGAAGTAATAAATTTCGCTACACTCTGACTTAATTTAGCAAAATAATTAATAAAACAGGAAAATCGAAAGTTAATTTAGTGACTGAAGTTAATACCTAGCTTTCTTCCTGAAGCACATCGAAATTCAGTAAAATACGGTTAGTCTTGGACTACCTCAACAATCATTTCAAAAGCTACTTGAATCTACGCAATTTAGAAATAAGAGATTTAACTTTGAACTTGAATTAAATGATTCTGAACAATTAACAATAGTAAAATTTAGTACGTACCAAGCTGAGCTGCAGTCACAGGTAAGCTAAAATACGGTAACAAAACTCGCACTCTTAATTTGTGCTTGTGTAATCTGAATATTGTAGCCAGCTCTGAGTACTTTAACTGAACTTTGAAATTAAAGCAGTGAAATAGAATATTACTTTAATGCTGGCGTTAGATTTTCAATGACACTCGGGTTCATTCCGGAAAAGGAAGGGACCCTGCTTGGTAATGAAATTGGGACAATGAGCAACAAACGTTCATGCTAAGTTGCTGTAATTATAGTGACGAAAATGGAACAGTTTGAAAAGCTGAGGTCTGCCATACAGTTCTAAAACTTTACGTGCTTCCAGTCTTCCTTGTTGGTTGATTGAAGGTTTGAAGCCGTCGATCGAGGAGGCGGCGGCAGTCACTCATTGTCGGCCGTCGCTGTTGCAGAAGCTGGATGTTGGCGCGCCTTCTTCTCGACACGGTCACCAGGCGAAACGGGCTCTTGATGTGCGCCAGCTAATGCTTCCCGTCCGCGACACCATGTCAGAAACTATCATCGCAAGTCGAGCGCAATTACATGCTGCCAAACCCAGAAAGCGCGGCAACACGCGGGAGCTTCATACAACGCACCTGCTCCACTCGCTACTCCAGCCAGACTCCTCTGCACAGCCCGCGCTCCAAGCGGCAGAGTTAACACTACCAAAGATGCTACACACTTTGATTCTTCACACGACCTATCGATGTAATCGTTCGATAGCGTAGTTTTCCCTAGGCAAGACACACCGTAAAAATACAAATAATATTCACGAAACAAACCAATTATACATCGACATAAATGTATAAATATATATATACCAACAGTAAAACAATTACAATATACAAAGAGACAGAAATGTCATATCTTGAGGTAACAAAGCAAGGAAAAAAATAATAGTACAATAGATGGAAATAGGAGGATATGCATTTCCGGCGTTACAAGTCGGATTCCAGAGTTTGAGAACACTATAATAAGTCATTGCTGTCGGATTCCGAGTCTCCGGTATAACATCCAACATACAGCTGCGCTCCATGAAAAACGTCCTAATATGTGATAGCGAGGGCGATAAATGTCAAACAGGTACCGGTGGGCGCAGTGTGTGTGGGGACATCTCTGCTATGTGGATGCCAGGAAGACTGTCTGTTGATGAAAACCAGAGTCGCCCATTGAGCGAAGGTACAGCGCCAACGCTCTGTGCTTGGCATGAGTGAGTCCAACGCCTCCTTTGTGGAAGGGTAAAGTAAGAGTAAGAAAACGGATCTTGAAAACAGCACCAGCGTTCACCACGTGTCCAAAATCTGCCTGTATCCTGGAGGCCATTGTATCTCTCATCGGTAATACGTGGGCGTAATGGTTATAGAGAGAAGCCATGTACACATTGACGTACTGAGTGCATTGCAATATATCCAAGTAACTGAATTTGTTGAGCCGAGCCTCTGTTACTACTTCTGCACCACTTGTTATCAGCAGACGCAGTGGCTGCGCCAAAGACTGAGACGGCGTGGAGTTTTACAATTATTTATTGAACATCATTTACAATTTCTCCCTCGTCGTCACTGCCCAGCCCTGCGGATCCCTCCGCCTGGCTGCTGCTGTGTAGATTCTCCGACAATGCGTGCAACGAGCGCCGCTGATCGCACTCGGGAGCCTCAGGCCACCAGTGCTCCGCTGAAGCCAGGATGCCCTGTGGTCGAGATGAACTTGTCGCCTCTCGGCGCCCCAGTACGGCACGCCCACGGAGCCACGTAGCTGTGAGGTCAGCTGCCAACGCCTGCTGTACCGGTGGCTGGGAAGCCGTCAGTCGCGATGTACACGAAGTCCCGTCATGGATGGGCCACGTGCCGTGGGGCAGGGTTGCCGTGATATCTGGGCGTCAGTCCCCGGCGGCGCCAGTGACCAAGACCGCGCTGCGGCCGGTCCTGATGGAAGTTCTCGCTGTAGTTAGTCAGCCACGTTGCTGACCGAACTCGGGCCGACCTCCAGAGCTGAATTTGACACCTGGCGGCGAACGGATGATTCCTGCGAGCTGGAACAAACTTCCGGAATCGTCACCTACAAAGATTGAACATTCGGCCACGGACCACATCCGTCTTCAGATGCTAACTGCTTCCTAATGGCTTCTGTCTGTTGCTGCCTGCGCTCCACTATTTATATCCGGCAGGAGGACGTTTTTTACCCTCGGCGGTAGGTTTTCGTTATTACTCCCCCAGTATATTGCAGCGTAACTTAGCATGGTGGCCTCACTTCCCCTTACTTAGCACTCTCCAGGCCTCACTTGGCGCTCCGTCTGTGTGCATACTTGCGTCAGTTTGTTGGAAGACTGCTGCAGTCAGCAAGGCTATCTGTGCCTGCCTACTTCGCAATGCCTAGGTAGCCAGCGTGCCTGTGTTTTGCCATTCTCCACTGTGTGAAACAACGCTTACTACATGTGGCCGCAACACCTCTATGTGGAGTCGTCGGAAGACCTGACGATACTTAAAGGCCTCTATATGTGTTATTTGTCGGTTGAGCGATATACCTAAACATTTGAGCATTGGGACCCTTTGTCAGGGGTACACCCAGTTCTGCAGGTATGCCTCATCCCACCTCCATCAGTGTAATTTCCGGAGGTTGATCACACTGCCTGCCACAGCCCCATACTGTTGGAACCATAAAAGCGCCGTTTGTATTTCGTCACCAGTCCGTGCTAAGATCATCACTTATCGGCGTATGCACCACATCGAAAGGTCACGGAGTGGAGGCTAAGTCTCTCCAAGCTGTCCGTGAAGAGCTGGTTAGAGGGCAGTGGCGCATAACACAGCAGAAAGAGGACAACCCGGTCTGACGGACCTGCTGACATGGACGGGGGTGGACAGCTAGCCGTTTACCGTAATCCTCGTGACCGCCCCAAGGATCAAACGAAGGACTATAGATGTCGTCACGCGCGGGATACCGATGTGTTCCCTAACTGCCCGCAGGAAACCATGTTCGACGCCATCGACAGCACGGTCAACGCCAGCGCAACAAGAGCGCCGTGGAGGTGGCATGTTTGCATGAGCGCCACCACGTCTATATCGGTACTTAAAGTCGTAAACCAATTAGTATTGCCTTTGAGGCAAGTTTGATCAGTGTGAATGGCCGCCATTATCGTAGACTTGAGCCTCTCACGGAGGATGCATGTCAACAGCATTTAGTCAGTGTTTAGTATTGTCAATGGGCGAAAAGCAAGTGGGCGACAGCCTCCTCCGGGTTTGGGATCTGGATTCAAGGGATCCTCGGTGAATTCAGAGAATTCAAGTGGTACCTGAAAATCGGGGCTCAGGAGTTCCCTGTACATCCTGACCAACAATGGGCTCATCAGATCAAATTACCTTTTCTAAAATTCAAGAGGGAGTCCGTCAGGGCCAGGTGTTTTGATGGGAGCACCTCACAACATAACCTCTCGTAGGTCTTCCAGTCACCTCCCACAAGAGTGCAGAATCACCTTGTGGGTTCCGAGAGACGGGTACATCAGATAGGACTTCCCTGACTCATACATCCATGTTGTACTCGCGCTCGTAGAGAAGTGTATATGACTGTGTGAACGCTCAGACGATGTCAATTTGCGTTTCAGCTCGTCGTCCATCCTCCGTCTCTACCTCGGCAATGAGCTGCCTCTTGCGCCTTCTCCTATCTTGAATGATATGGTGGAGGGAAGGTCGTTCTCCACTAACATCATCAGTTGTCCTCCCTCGCACCCGCACACCCGCGAGACGTACGGCGGTGATACGTAGCAGTTGTGCCTTGACGTGGTGCTGTGCCGATTGTCTTTCGGGCGACGGCGGTTGCACAGCCAGTTCGCGCAGCACAATGTAGTAGAAATCAGTGGTCGCAGTATACCAGCGCGCTCTTCTCATCCATGGCTGCCTAATGTTCAGGACAGGGCGGGAACACTGAAGTATGGAACCGTAGGCGAGTAACCGCCGGTGGCATTTGCTACTTGTGGACTCAACTTCACGTCTGCAATTTACCTCATCAAAAAGAGCCACATTGTGGCGCCAGGGACCTCTACTTCGTCGGACGCGTTGGCGGGGGAGACTGAGATTACACACATACGCTAGGTGATCCGTGAACGCTGCGGTCAATTCTCAGCATCGACGACTGCCGACAGCAGGACACGTGTGATGTAGATTCGATCCAGACGGCTCGCGGAATGGTTAATAATGTAGGTGTATGCCTTTCGGTCGCCGTGTTGTATGACCCAAGTGTCCAACAAAGCCAAGTTCCTTACAAGTGTCTGAAGTGCTGGGTAGGTGGTATAGTGCGACACCTCGTCGGATGGTCTGAATACACAACTGAAATCTCCGCCTACTACCAAGTAGTCGGCGGCATAAAAGGTGCGCCTTTCTCTCCTTCTGTCGGTGACGGAAGGAGCGTACAGGTTCACCAGACGAACTGTACCAACCGTGAGTGCGAACCCCCAGGCCAACGGTAAATACGATACATCAGCTTCCATAAGCCCTTCCCTCAGCAGAATAGCCGTACCTCCTCCGCCCACATCTGTAGGCATAGTGTAGGCGTCATATACGTAGGTATCTATGCAGAGTCCCGATCGGACTGCGACAGCGTCATCTGAAAACAACCTGAGATAACTGCTCAGATTGTCTCCCAAGTCGCTTATATAGATAAGGAACAGCAAAGAGCCTATAACACTACCTTGGGGAATGCCAGAAATCACTTCTGTTTTACTCGATGGCTTTCACTCAATCACTACGAACTGTGACGTCTCTGACAGGAAGTCACGAATCCAATCACATAACTGAGACGATATTCCATAAGCACGCAATTTCGCTATAAGCCGCTTGTGTGGAACGGTGCCAAAAGCATTCTGGCGTACGTACGTAGTCTCGAATTGCAGCCACATCGTGGCTTTCCACGGTGGCGCGGTAAACAACAACACAACCGGAAAAGCAACACGGAGAGGCCGGTACGTACCGCACCGCTCCAGAGCCTATGGCCGACGACCGACTGAGTCACCGAGGACACAGAGGATAGTGCGATTGCTGGGACTTGCCTCTGGCACGCTCCCCGTGAGACGCACATTCCCAAATTACTGTCCACACACTACATCTGTAGTGCCCCTGCCCACTATACTCATTACTCGCGGCATTCAACTAACGATTCCGGTATGATTTTGAGCAATGTGAGTGCATCCGCAGTGAAGAAGATCTTTGGCCGGTAAGCCTTACCTTTATGAAGATGGTGGCCTTGTAGCTCTCTAAGACTGAAATTACAATGAAATCTAGATCTTTAGCTGCTTACAGGCGTTGATAAATATCAATGGGACAGTTGAAAAGGTGTGCCCCGACAGGGACTCGCGCCCGAGATCTCCTGGTTACATGGCAGACGCTCTATGCACCTGAGCCACCGAAGACACGGAGGATAGTGCGGCTGCAGGGACATCCTCTGGCACGCTCACCGTGAGACGCACTTTCCCAACTTACTGTCTCCACACTAAATTTGTAGTGCCCCTGCCCACTATACTCATTACTTGCGACAATCAACTACCGATTCCGGCAAGAGTTTGAGCAATGTGAGTGCATCTGCACTGAAGATCTTTGGCCGGTAAGCCTTATCTGTATGAATATGGTTCAAATGGCTCTGAGCACCATGGGACGTAACATCTGAGGTCATCAGTCCCCTAGAACTTAGAACTACTTAAACCTAACTAACCTAAGGACATCACACACATCCATGCCCGAGGCAGGATTCGAACCTGCGACCGTAGCGGTCGCACGGTTCTAGACTGAAGCACCTAGAACCGTTCGGCCACACCGGCCGGCTTATGAAGCTGGTATCTGTTCTTTCGGACATAGGTACCATCTTCATACAGATAAGGCTTGTAATTTCATTCTTGGAGAGCTGCAAGATCGCCAATAGTATCTGTTCTTTCGGACCTGTCCGAAAGAAAAGATACCATCTTCATACAGGGTGACGATGTTGTGCTGGAGGGGCTGTCCAAAGGGAACTGACTTCTGCTTTCTCTGCGGCCGGTTGTATCGCCATATTATAAGTAAGCCAGGTGGGTGACTGCGTGGCAGGCTATCATTTGGCGTAGCTACCGCGGCTTGTGAAGGAGCCGTTCACCCTATGGTGTCTATGGTCTATGCATCTTCCTCCATCAATGCTAAGGATATGGTGTTAATGTAGCCTATGGTCTCTGAATTAATTCGTCATTTGCTTTATTAAAATCATTTAGTCGGTTCGGTACCGTAGCTTGGATAGCAGTCATTAAATTTACAGTTGCTTCCCCTAGTCCAACACGCTTAGCTTTACCGCGTCATTGGACATCTACAGACACCATTTGTTCAGTGGTAATGAGACGTTATCGCGCTCTTCCTCCTTAAGTGTATCTGTTTCTTGTGGATCAGCAGTGTGGGCTGTTTGAATTAGAATCAGGTAAATCTGTTGACATCTGTGTAAGATGTAGTTATCTGCCAACTATGAAGAATGTGAAATGTGCTACAGTACTGTTGTCTACTCTAGTCTAAAGAGGTTTGTCATAGTATAATGTTGTCATCAATGTAGTTTTTACAGATATTGATTTTTTTGGGTGAGCATCGGTAAACCGAATTCAAGTCTGAAGTTCTGTAATGGAGGAAGAAGGCTAACATCTGTGTTCTTTCGGGTCTTCAAATGGGAATCCTGTAAGAAGTGTATTGAAGGCTCCTTATAAATGTAATACCAGCTAGTGCGAGTTTTCTTTTCAGTTTCATCTCTCTCTAAAACTCAAGTAGAGTAAAAATTGTTGGAGTATTTACTGGATAATTCGCTCCTGCTCTGCAGACTCACCTTAACTGCACACGCCACGGCCATGGACACGCGATCCAAAATTATATCATCCCTGAATGCACACTCACCCATACGCCATTTTTTCATCTGGTAAAAAGTCTAATATACACATCACTGGCCTAGTGTTAACCAGATCTACGGCAATGAAGGCTTCCGCCGCGGGTATTTTCATAAACGTTAACTTTTGTTGAATTGTGCCGTTGCCCAGGGCGAATTTCTGTGGCTGAAGTTCCGTTAATGGTGGGGATACCATCATAAGCTGTAGAGACTCACATAGTAGTTTCTAACTGAAACATTTCATAATATTCACGCAACGGCCTGGTTGTGCCGTAACTATGTATAAACTATTTTGTTTGATAAGCGCGTTTGAGTTTGATGGCTCTGAATGTTTATAGCCTCTGATGATGTCTCCAATACTATAATACGGCACAAAGATACGCCTAGGGCTAGGGCCTAGTGTTCATGTAACATAAATCAAGAGTGATCTAAGTCCAGATTATAGCGGAGCGGTACAAGGGACTAAGGAATTATTGTGCAGTGGCCCACGCCAAGTGGTTGACTTAGAAAAGTGCTTTTGGTGCTCTATGATGATGATGATTCTACCCGACCCAGTCACATTGTTGTGACCACCTACCAAAGGCCTGAATAACCAGGTGAGGGCCATTGAGGTTCTGAATGGAAACGACAGGAATATAAAGCCAGGTCGACTCCAAAGCCGTGGCCGGCTCCGCTAGGTTTCACTGTTGAGGATCCATGGGGTGAACAACTCGATCGACTTGGTTCCACATATTCTCAATTTGGTTTAGATGCGTGGGATTTGGTGGCAAGGGGAGTACGGTAAACTCATCCTGGTGCTCTTCGAAACACGCACCTATACTGCGAGCTCTGTGGTACATAGCACTGTGCTGCTGGTAGACGCCATCGTGCCGAGGATAAACCTCTTATACAGGGTGTTACAAAAAGGTACTGCCAAACTTTCAGGAAACATTCCTCACACACAAAGAAAGAAAATATGTTATGTGGACATGTGTCCGGTAACGCTTACTTTCCACGTTAGAGCTCATTTTATTACTTCTTTTCAAACACACAGCAACAGAACGTACCAGCGTGACTTCAAACACTTTGTTACAGGAAATGTTCAAAATGTCCTCCGTTAGCGAGGATACATGCATCCACCCTCCGTCGCATGGAATCCCTGATGCGCTGATGCAGCCCTGGAGAATGGCGTATTGTATCACAGCCGTCCACAATACGAGCACAAAGAATCTCTACATTTGCTACCGGGGTTGCGTAGACAAGAGCTTTCAAATGCCCCCATAAATGAAAGTCAAGAGGGTTGAGGTCAGGAGAGCGTCGAGGCCATGGAATTGATCCGCCTCTACCAGTCCATCGGTCACCGAATCTCTTGCTGAGAAGCGTACGAACACTTCGACTGAAACGTGCAGGAGCTTGATGCTAGTACTGTAGAGCAATGAGTCGCATGATAACACAAGCACCGAAGTGAACATTACCCTCCTTGAATTGGGCCAAATGGCGGTGAATCGAGGAAGTACAGTTCACAATGACGAAACTAAAATGAGCTCTAACATGGAAATTAAGCATTTCCGGATACATGTCCACATAACATCTTTTCTTTATTTGTGTGTGAGGAACGTTTCCTGAAAGTTTGGCCGTACCTTTTTGTAACACCCTGTATATCGTAGTGGATATAGTCGGCAGGCATACATGCATTCCCGTCTTGATCCATTGTTCCTGTGTAACACAGACATTTTAACGTCCACATAAATCCTTCAAGAAGCGACAGGAGATTTGACAAAACAACACCAACCTATCACAGACGGCCACAGTCGACGTCTTATCGTCAGAATTGGAAATGTAGGTTTACAGCAGCCTGAGGATTAACATGTTTGTTAGAAACCGGGAATAGTACGACTTTCAGTTACTAGAATAATTGACATTTGCTTACAGCTCTCAAAGAGAAATCACTTTTGCCTTAAATTATGTTACATAATATTAACATGTCCACGTCGTCTTAATTTTTTGAAATTTCTATCAATATTTTCAGGTAAACATACTTTTTTTTTAATTTGCCAGTGTTTAAATACTCAAATATCTTTCTTCGTGAAAAGTGGTACTTACGTGATTGAATTATGTGAGAAAATGTTTGTTGTGTCACGAGAAAGTGATGTGAATATTGAATGGCATTACGGCTGCTCATCAACATGCAACTAACAAGCAGGCAGGTAAGAGGGACGTAGAAGTAATTCTCCTATGAGCTGACAGTTGTTGGTTGGCAACGTTCGCTGCATATAATGCAAACAATGCGTCAGACGTGAGTCACGTGTGTACATTGAAGCTTGTGTGGAAAATGATGGACAGAATAATATAATGGCAGCTAATGAGCAGCCATAATTACCTGATCGCTGCTACATATGATGATGGTGTGGTACGTTGTGTGACTCTTACGGTGTGTTTGTGTGTGTGTGTGTGTGTGTGTGTGTGTGTGTGCGTGTGTGTGTGTGTGTGTGAGAGAGAGAGAGAGAGAGAGGGAGGGAGAGAGTACTTTCTTTTTTTCGAATCCTAATATATCGCAAATTTTAATCTTAACATCGCTGTCAAGGTTCCATGCTATAGCACAGCAGGTTTCATCTCTTAACGAGCTTGACATAACATTAATGTGCGGTACTCGCTTACTATCATATTGTGGATATGACATTAAATGCAAATTTTCTCGCATACCAGAACACTGAAATGAAATTTGGTGATGAAATTCGTCTATTACCTTTCATATTGCTAATTAGTAGCCTATTTAAAATAAAATAAATTGTTGTACGTTATCATTGTTATTAGTTAGCGTACAAAATTAAAGTAAACAGAAAAATCACATCAGTAGTTTTAATCTTCCTTTAAGTATTAAACTTTCTAGATAGTTTCACAGCTCTTACAGTCTGTCATCAAATTTTAACGAAATTATTCAAATAAGAAATGTAATTATAACATCATTTAATACGAGCTGTAGCAAAAGTACATATTTCTGTTCCTCGTAGCTAATTCAATTTTTTTAATGTCGTGTGACGACGGCCTCCCGTCGGGTAGACCGTTCGCCTAGTGCAAGTCTTTCGATTTGACGCCACGTCGGCGACTTGCGCGTGGATGGGGGATGAAATGGTGATGATTAGGACAACACAACACCCAGTCCCTGAGCGGAGAAAATCTCCGACCCAGCCGGGAATCAAACTCGGGCCCTTTGGATTGACATTTTGTCGCGCTGACCACTCAGCTACCGGGGGCGGACTCGTAGTTAGTGATGCCTTAGGCTCAATGATGATGACAAACAGTAACAAATGGTAGCATTCAACCGTATTTCTCTTTTACATTCAGCTTAACAATGCGTTTCAAGAAGCTATGATTTCTTCATAATGTTGTACAAAAATTTACCTCGTAACGCTAATAGACTAAGAATTCTACAACACTATTCCAGCCATCATAAAGCGTGTTTTAACATAATGAGTTCGGTTTTTACAATCTGATGATGAACGCATTTAGTCTCGAGACGCTTTGTTAGACCGTGTGTAGGACCGAAATAGGGTTGAATGCTACCAATTATTACTGTAAAAGTATGACAACATAACCTTACGTCCCTAACAGATAATATTGAGTCGAATACAACAGAATTGTTCAGCCGTACGACATCGAGATCTTTAGTGCCCATACCAGAGCCAGCTGTAGAGACTGAGGCTGAACTTGTAAAAGTGTTAAAAAAGTTATGCAATGAAATTATTTTTCCTAATAGTTTTCTTGTGAAAAACACACCTCGACAAACAGAAAACCAGAGATTTCCATGTTTGAGTTCTTACTAACATGGAATAATACGAAAACGTGAGCTCAAAGATGAACTGTTAACTGAATATAGCCGATACTTGTGTCAATCTGAATGCAAAACAACATATGTGTGTTCCAACCACTGTGCAACACATTGAAAACTGTACTGTACACAAAATTCTAAACTGTGTACCACACTCATGGGTCATCAGCTAAAATGGGAGCCTGGTTCCTACTGCCATTTACTGCGTTAAAACATAAAACAGTGTTTTCTTAAAATGTCGTATACTGAAATACACACTCCAAAAGCTTCAAAAACTGGTGGGTTCTCTTACTGGAGTAAGACACTGTAGGGACGCAGCCTACTCACACCGTATAAAATTCACATCAGTCTTTCCATTGTGTGCCAGCCTCGTCCGCTGTAACTAGCTCTGACGTCATAAATGTTGCGCAATACTTTAAAAATCAAGTAAATAACCTGAAACGCTTGAAACTTCCTGGCAGATTAAAATTGTGTGTCCGAGCGAGACTCGAACTCGGGACCTTTGCCTATTCACCCCGTATAAAATTCACATAAGTCTTTCCATTGTGTGCCAGCCTCGTCTGCTGTAACTAGCTCTGACATCATAAATGTTGCGCAATTCTTTAAAAATCAAGTAAATAAACTAAAACGTTTCTAGCATGTCAGGAGTAGTGCTAAATGAATATGTGTTGAATATCAGTTCAATAACTTTAACCATTTTCGAAATTTGGACGTTTTTCTGCAAAAATCATTGGCGCAACAGAAAAGAGCTAGAAACTTAAAAATTTGTATTTAGATTCCTTTTGCATAATAATTTAGTAGAAACAGTATTCTGGATCTCACAAATTAAAATTTTAGGTGAAATTCATGATTTTCTGGTTTTTGTCTTAGAAATTAAGGAAGCAAGATAGATTAAGTAGGCTAATAAATAAGGCTAGGATGTTTAAATTTAAGTAGAAGGGAGATCGGCTATAATCATAAAGATGTGAGAAGTTTCAATTGAATAACTATAAAACTATAGCGATAGCGTATCTCCAAAGGGCAAGTTCAGTGCTGGTCTACTGTGTGTAATGTAATTAAATTAATTCTCTCGCCCAAAATATTTGACTTAGCCACGTCAGACTTTTATTATGATTACTTACCAATGTGCTGATTGCACATTTAAATTGAGAGCTTCATCGGCCATCAGCAAAGGAGGCAATGATTTATTCGATAACTTAAAGTGGTGCACTACTAGCCCAGCGGCTAGTCGGGAGAGCGGAATTGATCAGGCGTTCCCTTAGCCGTCCGCACCGCTGCTTTATATATAAGAACGCGGCGCGAGAGAGAAAAAGGCCCCAGTTCTCTCCAGACGCTGAATAGCACACCACCTGTGCCGGGAGTCGCGCCGCGTCAGTATCATTGCTATAAACAGCCTCGGATGACGTAATAAGTTACTCGGGATACACGTAACCATGAAATCGTTTTCGAGTGAAGTGTTAATTCTGGGATGACTCTAATGATCTATCTTCAGTTTGCGTTTGTCGTATTTTCACGTGCCGCAGCGGGACAGAATTTCTACCATTATTTAGCGTGGCGTTTGATGAACATTATCATCAAATTATGGCGAGCATTCACTTAAATATTTGGTTTGAACAGTTATTGTTGCATCAGCACATTAGACTCTGAACTGCTCTGGTAGTTGGATTGTGTGGATTCTTTTGGTCTGTTGCCTTTCAGAATACAGTAAACATTTTATAGAGGTAATCGTTTTTTTTTTTTAATTATGAATCCCAGACAATCTCCTAATTCCTCAGAGCTATAAGCTGTAGCTATAAATGTATTTCTCAGATGAAGTGGGCACTAGGAATTCTAATTACAGGCTTCACGTTTTGTTAATCACTTTCAGGTTGCCAATATTGTAGTTAGAGAGCCAGTGTTGAGAATGGCAAAAAACTGCATAAATAATAGGAACATTTAACAATTAATTCCACCCGCCGCCCCACATATGGTTGATCGGCCGGGAAATGCATGTTTTCTACATAACATACATTATATATTAACAATTTAATTCCTCCCGCCGCCCCACAACACCATGGCTCAAAGCTGAATGATCTTTCTAAACCATATAGACTATTAATCGATCATTAATGTTCCCAAACTACGAAAAAGTTTTTCAGAGACCAGTACCTGTGAAAAATTTTTATTAATTTACTAAAATTATTTAATAAAGCAACATTCTTTGAGGTAAAAACCTAATTTTCTGGCGACAGTGGCAACACAAGACACATTTAACATAATTACATACTCATACTGAAGGTGTTCTTTAGTCTTGGCATGTCCTGTGGCCGTTCTGTCTTGGCACCTTCTGTGGCCATCCTCCGGAGAAAGGGAAGGATAACCTAACGTGATGGTTTATTGGTCTGCTGCTCACATTCCTTTTTTATTTAAATAATGGCTCACTTTGTTCACATTAAATGGTTGTTTTCTAGTGTTGTGTACAGTTACATGCATTGCTATGGCTCCCAGGATCATGTTAACGACTGTTTATAAACTTGCAAATCACACTTAAAACAATTCTTCCGAATCAACCCCACCGTGCAGTACAAAAAAAAGTTGGTGGAAGAAGTAACGGTTATTTCGATTTAACTATCGATGAGTCGATCCTTTTGTTATCTTTTTACAAAGTCTTCTGCATGACTCATTTCTGAAGTTGGGTAGACGAAATATATGACAATAAGAGAGACTGTGACGAATTGTAGTTAATACCGACAGTATGAAATTATTTCTAGGAACTAAAAAGGTATATCTGTTATAACACAGATTTATATATACTAATGGTTACGTATTTTCTATTCTAACTGTACTGAATTGTAGTTTGTGAAGGAATTTGAGTTATTGAAGTCTTCAGTCTTGTTTAGAATCTAAAACGAAATTATAGAGTTTAAGACCGTCTGAAACCTCTATATGTCCCAGAATGCCGGCAGAAACTCTAAACCACCATAGACCGGTACCCAGACAAATTTCAAATATCTTAATGTGAATGTCACACCTCTCATCCACCAATTCCTTGACACAACAAGTTTTTTCCTACCAACGGACTGAGGCAAACACTGTCGCTGTATTTAAATAGTCTAGGTCTGTCGTTGCAAAACCCCAAAAAAACTACACATTCTGTAATCTTTGCTATTAGTATAGAGTGTGTAAGTACTTTACATCACTCTCCAATGCTCTCTGGTTCTTCTAAGATGGTAAAATACAACTTTCTTGGACTTTTTATTAATAAATCTAATATAATATCTTTCGTTTGTTACCAGTTAACTACACATCGAATCAAAATTACATTACATTTATTGCTAAAGGTCTAGCGTTTTAATAGTTTCTTGTGTTGCTTTTATGCTAGGATTATTAATTTTTGATTTATTTGCATTTTCATCAGTGAAATGAACAAAATCAGCATCATTTACTATTTTCTAGTATAAAGCTAGGGAGAATTGTTTACTACACCTAATACTGTCGTCTGCTGTGTAATAATGACGATACACTTGTAACAATAATGTACCTATAATAATTTTTTTTCGTTAGGCATTTAGATAAATGTTTCTTTGTGTATTTATGTAAAATAATGTAAATATTATTTAAGAATTTTTTTCTTTTCGTGTCATGTTAAAGAAACTGTACACAACTTTTGAAATGAATGTCATTACTTATGTTAGATTTTAAGCAATTTGATAACCAAAGGAAAATGTATTTAATGTTAAAACTATTGTAAAATGTGTAAATTGTAATTTAAACACTTGGTCCATACGTAGGTAATGCATTAGAATATGTGTAGTAGAAAACCTGTGGTGAATACCCTACCTGTAGGGACGCGGGAAAAGGTGGATGCAGGCGAGCGCGGGAAAACGCACACTGGCGCGGTTCGGCACAACGGGCTCAGTGAAACAGTCGGAGTTGAGCATCGGTCAGAGGAACATGTACTGTACCGAGGAGGCTATCTAGGAAAAGTGGATTCCATTGAGCCTCGGATGGGCCGATTCCGACGACTACTTGGCATGGCTATTTCCTCAGGCACAAAATTGGAAAGACTACGACGCTAAGAAGAATGAAAGTGCCGATACTGTGAGAGCCTTAGCCGTGCTTGTATGTGTGCTGTGCTGCCCGCTATCTCGCTGCCCGCCATCCGCCGCAACGACGTGCACAGGTCAAACATTTATTTCATCTTTAGAAGTGTATCTGTGTGGACCAGTGTTGAAACTGTTCTAACTGTTCAATAATAACGTGACTTTTACCAGAATTGCCTTAGCCATCACTTATCCTTATCATTGACCTAGACAGGGTCCTTACCGCATATTGTGCAACCCGAGTATCCCGAACTGAAAGTTACAGTTAGTACTAAATTATCTGCAGATCAATTCATGCTATAAAGACGTTCAAGTATAGGAGTGCAAATGTAAATGTTAGTAGAGAACAACAGTGTGATTAAATTGAAAGATAAATTTTGAATTGAGCTAGCAATGTTATTTATTTGATTTGTGACTGAAATAATAATAACTAATTAATTCAAAATTAAGAAAAGAAAAGTAGTTATCCACAGATTGATAATTTTGAGCGGTAATTTACCTTCAGGATTTACTAGTTGCAGTATAACAACCATAACAGTTTCAGGGCCCCCCCCCCATTCTCTTGCCTATTCTTGCACACTTTGAAGTGTACTGATCAGAATTGAACAGTAAAATTAATTTCTATATTAAACCTAAGTGTATTAGTGTTTTTTCCAATTTTAATAGTGACATTGTATGTGTGTTTTCAAAATTGCTGATTCTAGGGTAATCTATGCCCGATTTCAGTCTGATCAATATACAAAGTGCAGCTCGTAGTAATCATTGCTGTGTGGTGTTGTGTAATTTTAGCTCGTACAAATTAGTACAAAAGAAGAAAACCTTAGTTCAGTAGATTCTTTTTGGTTCTAAATTTTGCTATAAAACGCAACATTACCACGTGTCATTATGCTTGTACATGCTACCACTTGTACAGGGAAAAACTCACTCAATGCCTAATTAGGCTGGCGACCGTATTATTAATCATTGGTAGTATCTACTGTGTGTACTTCTTGTCCATGAGAACGCGTAATTATACTTTACATTTGCTTGACGCATCACTGTAGTTACTGACTGAATAAGTCCGAATTGCTTCCATTAGGTACACGCGGTCAACTTATGTACTAAATCCTTGTTTACAAGGTGAAGCCCGTGAACTTATTACAGTACAGGCTTTATTGAGCTAACGCACGTCCGGCAGGGCGGGAGTGTTACACGTGGCTTCCCGGTGACAGGACATCCAGTTGTTGTCGGTTATACACTAACGTAAAGACCGAACAGTGGATGTTCAGTGGCACGAACAGCAATAAAGTTTAGCAAAGTAAACTATAGCGTGAGTCAAGTATAATAGTGCGGTGTGATTGGCATTCAATATGGACAGGAACGGGGACAGGGTAGATGTGCCGAGCGAAATGGAGAATGCGGCTAGCAGTAGCAGGAGTCTACGCGGCCAGATAACAGATGGCGTTAGCGGAAGACAATTGGCGTACATACAATACCATGAACACGTCAACGAACAGATTGAAATGTCGCGATCACCTCGAACACAGGAAGGGACAAAACAGGAGGTAGAGGGTGACTTTGTAGATGATAGTGGGTACGTGAACGAATCCACTGACATATTTGATTCACCACAGATAAAGAAAGAACCGAAAGAAACTTATGAAGTAGAATCGGAACACACGGATTCCGTAGAACAAAACAGTGTAAAAATTTTAAATATGAACGACTTATTTGAACAATTAACCAAACAAATTGTAGGACAGAATGAGCAGCTTAAAACACACGTTGATGAGCAGCTCAAAACACAGAACGAGCAGCTTAAAACGCACGTTGATGCGCAGCTTAAAACACAGAGTAATCAGCTTCAAAAACAAGTCGGTAATCAGGTTGATCAGCTTAAAACGCACGTTGACGAGCAACTCAAAACACAGGGCCATCAGATCAAAACACAGAACGAGCAGCTTAAAACACACGTTGATCAAATTAAAGCACAGGTCAAAGATCAAGGAATTAGAATTAGTAAACAAATAGAGCAGGTAGAACAAAAAGTGGGAAATTTAAGTTCTGTGGTAAATAATATGAAATTTGAAATTGACACCATTAACAAAAATATGGATACTATGCAGGAGGAAATTGGTAACATTAACAGTAGATTCGATGTCGAAATTCTCAACATCCAAGAGAAAGTAGAACCGCTGGTTGAAACTAAGGTAGACGAAAAAGTTTTCGGTCTTAAAACTGAGATCGTAAACGAATGTCAATACGGAATATCTCAGTTGAAAAGGGTAGTTGTAGACACTGAAAAAGAATTAGGTGAAAAAGTAACCGGATGTGTTCAAAATTGTACGAAAATTCAAGGCAAAATTTTCGATCTAGAGAGCAAAATTAAAGATAGGCCTGGTGTGGTCTGTAATGGCGCACCAATTACGAAGCTGTTAGAAGGCGAGGAACGCTTCGATCCAGCCAAGAAACATAACGGGTGGCATCCGTTAGACTTCATCAAAAATTGCGAGAGAGTATTTCCTGAGCACTTGTCTGATCAGGAAAAGATAAACGTTGTAATTAGCGCCTTAGCAGGTGACGCTAAGCGCTGGGGAATAAATTTAAATACCGAACGATTGACGTTCGAAGAATTTAGGCAAAAATTTACCGAAGAATATTGGTCAGAACAAAAACAGGACCATTTATGGCGCGAGTTTATCATGGCAAAACAGCAAGATAGCAGGGGCAGGAATTCTTTGAAAGATTTCTGCGAGTATTGGTACCGGAAATTGACACATTTAAAAGGCCGAAGATCAGATTCAGAAATTATCTGGGAACTGTATAAAAAGCTCCCAGAAGATTCCAAGAGGTATGTAGGAAGCAACCATCGTAGCTTCCAAGCATTTCTGGAAAGGGTCGAAGACGAAGACCATTGGCGCGCAAGTCGTGCCAATTATCAAAATTTTGGTAACCATAATAACCGACACAATGACGAAAGAAATGACGGCGATGGATTTCGCGTCAATATGATACAGAGAGGAAGAGGCAGAGGAAGAGGCAGGGGAAATTATCAAGGTCGCGGTAGAGGGTATGCCGCGCAAAATAATAACGACGCGGGAAACTAATTTCCGCGAACGTTGCGGGCCAAACGGAAGCGGACAATACATACCGGCCCCGAATTAAGAACAGATACCGGACCGACCGTAATGTAATGAGACAGGTTAGAGACAGGCGTGAAACGAAGCAACGTGTTGTGGCAAGACAAGCGTCAGGTGCGAGCGAGCATGAGTCATCTATGCCGCACAGAAAGCTCCAGGTTAACGGGCGAGTGGAGCATCAGAGGGCAACGACCCAGCCTAGTGGAACATCTGTTCAGAGAGAAGCCGCTAGCAATACGGCAGCAGTAGGTGCGAACGTAGCCGTAAGAGATAATGAAAATTTTACGAGTGATAATTCCGTGGCAAAGGAAACAATAGATGAGACTGTGAGTACACAGAGAGGTGCGGTTAGCAGTGTTTGCAATGAGGAAAAGGGCGATAATGAATTAGCAGAAGTGACTGATTGGCGTGTGCAGATCGACGATCTGTACAAGGGCCTAAAGCAATGTGAGTGGGAGGATTTTAAGAAGGAATATGAGGCGAGGAAATTAGTTAATAGAAAGGGAGATGATAGGGGCGTCAATATAGTGACGTGGCCCAAATGTGAAGAAGGGAGAATAAATAGCGCCGCGAAAAGTACGCGTGCTGCCGATAAGGGGAAGGTTAATGATAGGAAGGATTTGGAGGATGAAATCCTCAGCATTGACGAAGAAATAACTTCTGCTAACAATCCGCCAATAGTGCAAGCTGCTACCGAGAGACACCGTGGAGAAGGGGCAGATGATTACATGAAAGTAATTAAAGTCCACGAGGATTACACCGAATATGAAGTCACAGTAGAGGTAAATAAAGCTGATGATGAGGCCGTTTCACCAAAAGAGGAGATTGAATTAAAATCTAAGCCTGATGACAATACCGAGGAAGAACTTAGTGCCTGTCTCAGAAAAGCCTTTATGTTAGAACCTGATAGCGATCCGGAATGGTCGGATTCCGACGATAGTTCAGATGATGAAATATACGTAAATACCGACAAAATTGAATATACTAGCTTTCCCTGTTGTGCAAAAGTAGCGTACTTAAATGAATCTGATGTGGAGGAAGAAAGTAGTGATGACTCTAGTGAAGATGAATTTTTCGGGGTAAAAGAAAGTGAATATACTTTTACCGAAAGAGGGTATGAAAAAATCAGTGAAATCAAAGAGGATGTAGTTAAGTACGATATTGTACCTAACAATGACGAAGTGTCAAAACAGAATCCAGATGTTGTGACTGAACAAAGAAAGAAAGAACCACCGGACGACTCAGAGTTTATTTCGCAAAGGGTTCAGGTAATTAATGACTTTGAACTACCGGAACCAAAGAAACCGCCTGATATATGTGAAGTGAATGTTAAAAGCATATCTTGGGACGATGTAATCGTCGACCCGGATTTGCTCAAGGAAGACCACGATAATAAAAAACATTCGACGGTTAAACAAACAATAATACCAGTTGAAATTTATAACATGAAATTGCAAGTACTTCTTGATACTGGGTCTCAGATAAGTGCAATTTCCCAATCGTTTTTCGAACACATTTGTGATAAGCCTGGGCTAGTAATTATGTCAGTAACAGGTGTAAAAATTATTGGGGCTACTGGCAAGGCTAGCAAGCCGGTAAAGAACCAGATTTTGGTTGAATTTAGTATAAAAGGACAAAACTTTGAACACGATTTTTTGGTTGTGCCAGACTTGAGTACTGAAATGATTTTGGGAATAGATTGGTTGGATAAGGAAAAGGTTATTATTGATTGTAGCCAGGGAGTGATCAAAATTAATAGTACATTTAGGAATTTGGAATTAAATTTTGAGGGAACTGGGAAAGTGTTTGATTCAGAAATTGATTCTTTGTTGTTGGAGATTGACAAAGGGAATGATGGATTGACGAACAAGTACGAGATGTACCATGTCCAGAAATTATTAAATGAGAGTGACAAGCAGGGGCATGAATTTAAGGGAATGGTGGAAAATTTAGAGGGAATATCTCCCGAACAGAAAGCAGAGTTGCTTGAAATTTTAGATAATAACAGCCCCGTATTTTCGGACAAACCTGGCCTAGTTAAGAATTTTGAATACCAGATTGAGACAATAGAGCATAAACCTTTCTTCGTAAGACCGTTTTCGATACCCATATCAAAGAGGCAGGCTGTTCAATTGGAAATAGATAAGATGATAGAGTGGGGGGTAATCGAACGAAGTAACAGCGAGTATAATAGTCCTCTTATCATAGTGAACAAAAGGGATGGGGGAGTGAGAGTAGTTATCGACGCTAGGACTTTAAACAAAATTGTAAAGAAGGAAATAGATAGGCCTGAGAATCTGGACGAAATGCTCCAAAAATTTTATAACGTAAAATATTTAACCAGTCTGGATATGACCGCCGGATACTGGCAAATCCCATTGAGTAAAGAATCCCGTAAATATACCGCTTTTCTATTCGCCGGGAAATGCTATCAGTATAAAGTAGTGCCATTTGGGCTTAGCACATCTGTGGCAGTATTTATTAGGGCACTGGACTTTGTGTTAGGCAGAGAACTGAGTTCCCGGTTAACCATTTATGTAGACGATTTACTGATTGCTACAGAAACATGGCAGGAGCATTGCGAGTTATTACAGAAAGTTTTTGTTGCTCTACAAGCAGGGGGCATGACACTTAAATGGAAGAAGTGTGAATTTGTGAAATCGGAAATAAAGTTTCTGGGGCACATTATTACTACCAACGGTATTGGCAAGGATCCGGAAAAGTTAAGTGCAATATCGGGATGTCCAGCTCCTAGAAATAGAAAACAATTGAAAGCCTTTCTAGGTTTGTGTGGATTCTATAGAAAATTCGTCAAGGGCCAAGTTTTTAATAGTCCTCATTTGAATAATTTACTTAAGAAAAATAGTGCTTTTGTGTGGACTGAAGAATGCATGAGAGATTTTGAAAACTTAAAAAGGGAACTTTTGAATGACAATATTTTGCATCACCCCATACTGTCAAAACCTTTCCATATGAGTACTGATAGCAGTGCTTATGGAATTGGCATAGAAGTGTTCCAAGAAATCTGTGAGGACAAGGAAATCGAACACCGGACTATCGCATTTGCCAGTAGAACCCTGACAAGATACGAGAGAAATTACACTATTTCGGAAAAGGAAGCTTTAGCCATTATATGGGGGCTGAAGAAATTTAGAAATTATCTGTGGGGCCATAAGCTCATTATACATACCGACCACAAAGCTTTGACTTTTCTTAAAGATTGCCGTTTACTTAATGGTAGGCTAACTCGTTGGGCTTTGTACCTGCAGCAATTTGATTACGATATTTGCTATATTAAAGGTACTGAGAATTATGTGGCAGATGCCTTATCTCGATTGCCAAATGGTATGAGTGAATTGCCCAATGAAAATGGGGAAGAGGGTACTTTTCAGATAAGGTATATGAAAGAGATTTCAGGAAATAGGAAAATTGAGCAGATATGTAAGAATATGAGGTACCATCAGAATGAGGATTCAACCTGGAAATCAGTGAAAGTAAATTTTGACAGTGTGCAGTATCCTCAAATTAAGAAATATTACAAAATTTATAAAGGCATTTTATATATGAGGAAAGATTTAGTTACTGAGAAATGGAGGGTATGTTGGCCAAAACAGTTTGATACTGATGTCATAGATTATTTTCATTTGGCATTGGGGCATAGTGGGCCGAAAAAATGTTTGGATAAACTGAATAAGGTCGTAGTGATTACTGGTAATGTAAGTAAGAAGGTAAAGGAACGGATTAAGTCATGCGATATCTGTCAAAAGACCAAAGTACCGAACAAAACTAGTAGGGGACCAATGCAAAGTACATTGCCTGAAGACACCCTAGACTTATTATCGGTAGATTTATATGGTCCCCTCCCAAAGACTTCGGGAAATTGTGCATATCTTTTGGTGATTTTGGAAGTATTTTCTAAATTTGTGAAACTATACCCCTTGAAAAAGGCCACAGCAAAAGCTGTATTTAGTAGAATGGTCGAATACTTCAGGACCATCGGGAAACCCAAGGCAGTACTATCGGACAATGGACCCCAGTTCATATCCAAAATTTGGAAAGAGGGAATGGAGAAAAATGGTGTGG
Source organism: Schistocerca cancellata (assembly GCF_023864275.1). Classification (NCBI taxonomy): domain Eukaryota; kingdom Metazoa; phylum Arthropoda; class Insecta; order Orthoptera; family Acrididae; genus Schistocerca; species Schistocerca cancellata. The sequence goes on from NC_064629.1 coordinate 904,265,792, forward strand.
AGGTTAAATATATTGCAGCCTACCATCCTGCAAGCAATCCGGTTGAAAGATACATGCGTGAAGTCGGGAGATTGTGTAGAACATACTGCAGTCACAATCATAGAGCCTGGGGCAGATTCATATCGGATTTTGAAAATGTCATGAACACATTACATCATGAAACTACAGGATTCCCACCGGAAGAAATTTTGTTAGATAAAAGTAGTAAAAGTTTAATTGAAGAAAAATTAGAGTTTCCACCTTGTACAAGTTTGGGATTGAATCAAAAGAAAGAATTGGTAATAAAAAGGGCAAAGCAAAGAGCCGAATCTAGATCTAGAAGACACGATAAGAATCTAAAAGTTTCAAAATTTAAAATTGGAGATCATGTTCTTCTGAAAACCCACGAAAAATCTAGTGAACTAAACCATGAAATTTCAAAATTTAAATATATCTATAGTGGACCATATATAATACAGAACATTCCACACGAAAATGCTTACTACCTAATCTACCCAAAATCCAAAAGACCTTTAGGTGTAAGAAATATAGTGGATCTGAAACTATATGTTCCCAGAAACGAGTAATTGTGCTGTATCTTATGCTGAACACAAATTGTTTCAAATGTAACTATTCTTTGTAAATGTCTGTATTCCATTGAAAGTGTACTAATGTAGTTATGTGAGTTTCAGATTACCAATTGTACTGTAACTGTAAAAATGTATGGAGGAAAGGACTGAAAAGAAAGGATAAATGCTATCTGCCAGATAAAAGATGGGACTGTCTAAAATGAAAATGGGCAGAGTATGAACCAGAATAGGAAGGACTGCCAAATACCAATGAGGGCAGATAAATAGTCGATGGAAAATAGTAAATGTAATCCAGAGGATGTGACAATATGAAGTGAAATGGACTGCCCAAATTCACATAATAGGCAGCAAATATGTGTAGTTAATTTTATGAAAATTTTGTGTGTGTGTTTTGTTTAGTAAATTAAGAACTGGACTGCTATTCAAAGCAAGCAGCGACAAATTATCCTATAGTGTATACGAAATATGCATTTGTTTTTGTAGTTAAATGTGTGTATTCCAGAATTTTAAATTATTTCTTTAAGAAATTTGGAAAAAAATGATTAAATTGCTATTTTAGTAATGTTATGAAGGGAAGTTGGACTGTGCAAAAGGCACTTAAGTAAATAACAAAAAAATTGGCCTTGATATATTAAAATAGTGTGAACCTATATACAGTGAGTGGAGGGAAATATGTAGTGTAAATTTTTTTTTGAACATTTACGTAAAGATTCAGAACCAGTGTATTATTGTTAAATTTAGTGTTCCCATAAAATTTAGACTTAAGAAAATTTTCTGGAAACAGGGGCATGTGTAACAATAATGTACCTATAATAATTTTTTTTCGTTAGGCATTTAGATAAATGTTTCTTTGTGTATTTATGTAAAATAATGTAAATATTATTTAAGAATTTTTTTCTTTTCGTGTCATGTTAAAGAAACTGTACACAACTTTTGAAATGAATGTCATTACTTATGTTAGATTTTAAGCAATTTGATAACCAAAGGAAAATGTATTTAATGTTAAAACTATTGTAAAATGTGTAAATTGTAATTTAAACACTTGGTCCATACGTAGGTAATGCATTAGAATATGTGTAGTAGAAAACCTGTGGTGAATACCCTACCTGTAGGGACGCGGGAAGAGGTGGATGCAGGCGAGCGCGGGAAAACGCACACTGGCGCGGTTCGGCACAACGGGCTCAGTGAAACAGTCGGAGTTGAGCATCGGTCAGAGGAACATGTACTGTACCGAGGAGGCTATCTAGGAAAAGTGGATTCCATTGAGCCTCGGATGGGCCGATTCCGACGACTACTTGGCATGGCTATTTCCTCAGGCACAAAATTGGAAAGACTACGACGCTAAGAAGAATGAAAGTGCCGATACTGTGAGAGCCTTAGCCGTGCTTGTATGTGTGCTGTGCTGCCCGCTATCTCGCTGCCCGCCATCCGCCGCAACGACGTGCACAGGTCAAACATTTATTTCATCTTTAGAAGTGTATCTGTGTGGACCAGTGTTGAAACTGTTCTAACTGTTCAATAATAACGTGACTTTTACCAGAATTGCCTTAGCCATCACTTATCCTTATCATTGACCTAGACAGGGTCCTTACCGCATATTGTGCAACCCGAGTATCCCGAACTGAAAGTTACAGTTAGTACTAAATTATCTGCAGATCAATTCATGCTATAAAGACGTTCAAGTATAGGAGTGCAAATGTAAATGTTAGTAGAGAACAACAGTGTGATTAAATTGAAAGATAAATTTTGAATTGAGCTAGCAATGTTATTTATTTGATTTGTGACTGAAATAATAATAACTAATTAATTCAAAATTAAGAAAAGAAAAGTAGTTATCCACAGATTGATAATTTTGAGCGGTAATTTACCTTCAGGATTTACTAGTTGCAGTATAACAACCATAACAGTTTCAGGGCCCCCCCCCATTCTCTTGCCTATTCTTGCACACTTTGAAGTGTACTGATCAGAATTGAACAGTAAAATTAATTTCTATATTAAACCTAAGTGTATTAGTGTTTTTTCCAATTTTAATAGTGACATTGTATGTGTGTTTTCAAAATTGCTGATTCTAGGGTAATCTATGCCCGATTTCAGTCTGATCAATATACAAAGTGCAGCTCGTAGTAATCATTGCTGTGTGGTGTTGTGTAATTTTAGCTCGTACAAATTAGTACAAAAGAAAAAAACCTTAGTTCAGTAGATTCTTTTTGGTTCTAAATTTTGCTATAAAACGCAACATTACCACGTGTCATTATGCTTGTACATGCTACCACTTGTACAGGGAAAAACTCACTCAATGCCTAATTAGGCTGGCGACCGTATTATTAATCATTGGTAGTATCTACTGTGTGTACTTCTTGTCCATGAGAACGCGTAATTATACTTTACATTTGCTTGACGCATCACTGTAGTTACTGCCTGAATAAGTCCGAATTGCTTCCATTAGGTACACGCGGTCAACTTATGTACTAAATCCTTGTTTACAAGGTGAAGCCCGTGAACTTATTACAGTACAGGCTTTATTGAGCTAACGCACGTCCGGCAGGGCGGGAGTGTTACACACTTACTGTTTTCTAATTTAGTTTGTAAGTAAGTTCTTTCTTTACTCACAGAAAAATCATGCCGACTATTATTCGATTTGTACTGCTCTAATAGAAGTTTTAAAGTTGATGTTCGGCAGTGCTGTCTTAGCGCTACCGGTGTACACTTTGTTCGTTAAGGTTGCTTGAAGTGGTTACAGGGTATTAACTGTTAAGTGAAGGAGGTATACGTAAACGTGCTTCTTTGCCTCGTTTTCATATGGTACGGTTCCGTACTCTGTATCATTGTTAGTATCAATTTTACTGAAGTGGCCACCGTTAAGTATTTTGCGATATTTGAGTTATCTCCAGGGCGGCACACACACCCCACGTGCGGACGTGCAACGGGCACTCGCTCGAAGAAAACTACTTGTAGTAACACTTTATTCTACACATGATTACGCAACTTTGTTGGTCAGTTTTTCATTTTATCTCAAAAGATACACATAATACGAAAATAACTGGCATCCAGAAAAAAAGGGAACTCGTTATTTCGGTGCAAAAGGTAATTACTCTGTTTCATGTTAAAAGGGGCTGTCAAATGAAACGCTGCAGGACTTTCGCTGGGAAGCGAATATACGAGGGCAGTTCAATAAGTAATGCAACACTTTTTTTTCTGGGCCAGTTTTGGTTGAAAAAACCGGAAATTTCTTGTGGAATATTTTCAAACATTCCCGCTTCATCTCGTATAGTTTCATTGACTTCCGACAGGTGGCAACGCTGTACGGAATGTAGTCAAATTAAGTCGGGTGATGCTGAGGGAATTAGATTAGGAAATGAGACACTTAAAGTAGTAAAGGAGTTTTGCTATTTAGGGAGTAAAATAACCGATGATGGTCGAAGTAGAGAGGGTATAAAATGTAGACTGGCAATGGCAAGGAAAGCGTTTCTCAAGAAGTGGAATTTGTTAACATCGAGTATAGATTTAAGTGTCAGGAAGTCGTTTCTGAAAGTATTTGTATGGAGAGTAGCCATGTATGGAAGTGAAACATGGACGATAACTAGTTTGGACAAGAAGAGAATAGAAGCTTTCGAAATGTGGTGCTACAGAAGAATGCTGAAGATAAGGTGGGTAGATCACGTAACTAATGAGGAGGTATTGAATAGGATTGGGGAGAAGAGAAGTTTGTGGCACAACTTGACTAGAAGAAGGGATCGGTTGGTAGGACATGTTTTGAGGCATCAAGGGATCACGAATTTAGCATTGGAGGGCAGTGTGGAGGGTAAAAATCGTAGAGGGAGACCAAGAGATGAATACACTAAGCAGATTCAGAAGGATGTAGGTTGCAGTAGATACTGGGAGATGAAGAAGCTTGCACAGGATAGAGTAGCATGGAGAGCTGCATCAAATCAGTCTCAGGACTGAAGACCACAACAACAACCGACAGGTGGCAACACTGCACGGAGCTGTTAAAATGGTGTCTGTAACGGATGTGCGTTGCAAACAACGGGCAGTGATCGAGTTTCTTTTGGCGGAAAACCAGGGCATCTGAGATATTCATACGCGCTTGCAGAATGTCTACGGTGATCTGGCAGTGGACAAAAGCACGGTGAGTCGTTGGGCAAAGCGTGTGTCATCATCGCCGCAAGGTCAAGCAAGACTGTCTGATCTCCCGCGTGCGGGCCGGCCGTGCACAGCTGTGACTCCTGCAATGGCGGAGCGTGCGAACACACTCGTTCGAGATGATCGACGGATTACTATCAAACAACTCAGTGCTCAACTTGACATCTCTGTTGGTAGTGCTGTCACAATTGTTCACCAGTTGGGATATTCAAAGGTTTGTTCCCGCTGGGTCCCTCGTTGTCTAACCGAACACCATAAAGAGCAAGGAGAACCATCTGTGCGGAATTGCTTGCTCGTCATGTGGCTGAGGGTGACAATTTCTTGTCAAAGATTGTTACAGGCGATGAAACATGGGTTCATCACTTCGAACCTGAAACAAAACGCCAATCAATGGAGTGGCGCCACACCCACACCCTACCAAGAAAAAGTTTAAAGCCATACCCTCAGCCGCTAAAGTCATGGTTACAGTCTTCTGGGACGCTGAAGGGGTTATTCTGTTCGATGTCCTTCCCCATGGTCAAACGATCAACTCTGAAGTGTATTGTGCTACTCTTCAGAAATTGAAGAAACGACTTCAGCGTGTTCGTAGGCACAAAAATCTGAACGAACTTCTCCTTCTTCATGACAACGCAAGACCTCACACAAGTCTTCACACCCGAGAGGAGCTCACAAAACTTCAGTGGACTGTTCTTCCTCATGCACCCTACAGCCCCGATCTCGCACCGTCGGATTTCCGTATGTTTGGCCCAATGAAGGACGCAATCCGTGGGAGGCACTACGCGGATGATGAAGAAGTTATTGATGCAGTACGACGTTGGCTCCGACATCGACCAGTGGAATGGTACCGTGCAGGCATACAGGCCCTCATTTCAAGGTGGCGTAAGGCCGTAGCATTGAATGGAGATTACGTTGAAAAATAGTGTTGTGTAGCTAAAAGATTGGGGAATAACCTGGTGTATTTCAATGCTGAATTAAACAATCCCTGTTTCGGAAAAAAAATGTGTTGCATTACTTATTGAACTGCCCTCGTATTACAATACGATGACAGTGTACTATTCCGTATTTTATCACCTGACGATAACGATTTTATATTCAGAATAATAGGATGGTGTTTATACCTCTATGAACCTGATGAAGGACTGACGACTGAAACTCATTGTATAAATAAATACTTCACTAGCAACTCAAGGAGGTAACATGAAATTTTTCAAATATGTAAGCGTTGTGGAGCACCAGCTCCTGAAAGTATATTGGAACCCTTCTGTTCTGGGCGTCTGGTAGCAAAGTATTACGGTACTTGTTATATGTATTGTCTGATTAAAACAGAGCAGAACAGGAAGAAAACAGTATCTTTGCTCTATCTTATAATATGGCAGCATTCTGTTTTCGATACTGGGAAGAGTTTGCTGTCCTAGACTACTGGTCTGCATTTCTACCTAAGCAATGCTGCGGATCTCTCCCTTATTACCAAATTACTTTCTTCACTAACCCATGTAACGGGATATCTTCTTAGTTGCCCAAAAAGCTTAAGCAGGACCTAACAGTCACAAGAAGGATCATGCTGGTAGCATGTTCCACACATTCCTCGACACTAACTCTCCGAACAGCTCGCAGTACAGAGTCTAGTTTACTTTTCGGAGAACCCATCTTTGTGATGATCCGTCGCTGACTGATTTCTTTGACAGGTGTATCCAGATATGGAAGTTGTCACTCAAATGTGAACCATCGACCACTTCTCGGAGGGCAGCCCATGCCAGAACAGGGAATTTCAGTGAATGATGAATGGCATAACGACTCGGTTGCACTACAGGGCCTTCGCCTTGTGTACTGGTCCAGTTTGGCGTTAGGTAACCATTTCTACCTGTAGTGTTGAGGTCCTAAAATGCCTGACAGATATTTGTGTGCCCGCTACGTATTGTAACCCTTTATATGTATGGCGAGGTGACACTCTTCTTAAGGATCCATTTTTGTCTTTTAATAATCAAAGTTGAGTGTCCCGCTCTTTGGTGGACTGTACGATTTCTTCCAGACGCTACATAAATCAGGTTATAAGCCTTTTTTCTGTAGAATCAACTGGTGTTGCTATTGAGAATATATTCATATGAGATTGATCTGATGCATAACGTTGAAGCTCCGTACAGTGGCTCTCAAATGTTGCTCGTCTGTATAGGAACATCATAGAGTCATAAAACTCCAGTGATATATAGAAAGACAATATAAGTAAATGATACTGAGGGTATTGTAGGATGCTGCGTAAGATTGTTCTCTAAGGTTGCCGCTGTGTAGAGGAAATTCGTAATACACGGAAATAGCAGCAATAAGCAGGAAAACCTGCAGTGGATCTCCACTTAGGTGTCCCTTACTATAGTAAAATGTAGCCTTCTTCGCACAAATAGTTGGAAAGATAAGTTATTGTTCAGTTATATTATTGGCTATTAAACACGGAAACAGACACAACCGCACAATTTCAATGAGCGTGCGTCCAAGGTAATTTATCATGCACGACCACAAAAAAAAAAGAACAGCAGAAATTGCAGATGCTAGACTGCTTCAGTAGTAATAATAGTACAGGGTACCCACTGCCACTCACCATATGGCGACCTACGGAGTATGTATGCAGATGTAGTAGTAAAGGTAATTAATCTACGAATGTCATAACTTACAAAACAGTGGCTCCACCGATTCTTCAGTGCCGCTCATGGGTTTTTGAAGGAGAACGGATAAGATTAATATATGAAGCTGAGAATCACTATATCCGTAATCCGCAAGCGAACTGTCCGTGGCCTTGAGGAATGGTTACCGCGGCCTATGAGGCTACAAAAGGTGCACAACTATGCGTATGCTTTCTATTCATTTGTGTCTGACACCTTCCCACAGTGCAACTGTGGAGATTAAGTAGTTATAACGTTATAGAGCACGCTATGAGAGACAATCTCACGTAGTTATGGTATGATATAAGTGTCATAAAATAGGGAAGACACTCGCACCGTTGTGAAGTGTAAGGGCTACTTTCACGAAATACCTGGATGAAGGACGGACAAACAGAAATCGCCAAATGTGGCAAGGTTGCTGCTATTCAGTGAATAGCCCATTCGCCAATGAATGCCAATACCGTTACACAAACAACCACTATCATCGTAACATCGTTACAACAGAACCCACTGGTGTCGTGAGACACGACTGTGGACGAATGCAATTGACAGGTCGGATTTTTTATAGACCAAAAAGACGAAATGTGAATCTAAGCAATGAGGAGAGCTACAACCTCGAGATCTGTTTTGGAACTGCGATTGCTCTGCAAGAAACATCGCAACAGCTGTCTCGAATGTTGATTATTTGGGAAACTATTGTGGCAATATTAGAATACACTCTTATCTATTTGAAATTGAATGACAAGAAATGAATTTGGAATTCATTCGAAAACACTACAGTTACCTGTAGCCAAGTCTAGAGCACTGCCTTGTGACTGGCCTGCCAAATGCCACAATGATATACTCTATGTTTTATTTTATGTTTTGTTCACTTTGGCGCATCGAATACTGCTCCTATGAAGACAATAACAAAAATTTCCTTATTTTGATGGGTATCTCCTTTCCACATACTAATATCGCGTACCTTCAAAAATGGTTCAAATGGCTCTGAGCACTATGGGACTTAACATCTGTGGTCATCAGTCCCCTAGAACTTAGAACTAAATAAACCTAACTAACCTAAGGACATCACACAACACCCAGACGCGTCCCTTCCTGGTCTTGAATCTTTCTCCGATCGAGATGTCATCGCCTACAAGACGTGGCATTGTGGTATTGATCTGAAGACACAAAGTAGACCTAGTTTTGTTTATAGTAACATGCCATTTTCATTGTATACACGCTCTTGTATAAAACTTCGTAATGATGAAAAACTTCATATATGGATGAAAGGGCTTGGTGTACTTGCTGAAAATGTAACTGTAACTGGAGATATTACGTTGCACTATAATTATTAATAAAGTGTGATTCCTGACTTTACCAACCGTGGAGTTAGCGTAAGGAGGGCTATGCGTGAGGCGTTCAGTGAATTCGAAAGTACACTCCTGGAAATGGAAAAAAGAACACATTGACACCGGTGTGTCAGACCCACCATACTTGCTCCGGACACTGCGAGAGGGCTGTACAAGCAATGATCACACGCACGGCACAGCGGACACACCAGGAACCGCGGTGTTGGCCGTCGAATGGCGCTAGCTGCGCAGCATTTGTGCACCGCCGCCGTCAGTGTCAGCCAGTTTGCCGTGGCATACGGAGCTCCATCGCAGTCTTTAACACTGGTAGCATGCCGCGACAGCGTGGACGTGAACCGTATGTGCAGTTGACGGACTTTGAGCGAGGGCGTATAGTGGGCATGCGGGAGGCCGGGTGGACGTACCGCCGAATTGCTCAACACGTGGGGCGTGAGGTCTCCACAGTACATCGATGTTGTCGCCAGTGGTCGGCGGAAGGTGCACGTGCCCGTCGACCTGGGACCGGACCGCAGCGACGCACGGATGCACGCCAAGACCGTAGGATCCTACGCAGTGCCGTAGGGGACCGCACCGCCACTTCCCAGCAAATTAGGGACACTGTTGCTCCTGGGGTATCGGCGAGGACCATTCGCAACCGTCTCCATGAAGCTGGGCTACGGTCCCGCACACCGTTAGGCCGTCTTCCGCTCACGCCCCAACATCGTGCAGCCCGCCTCCAGTGGTGTCGCGACAGGCGTGAATGGAGGGACGAATGGAGACGTGTCGTCTCCAGCGATGACAGTCGCTTCTGCCTTGGTGCCAATGATGGTCGTATGCGTGTTTGGCGCCGTGCAGGTGAGCGCCACAATCAGGACTGCATACGACCGAGGCACACAGGGCCAACACCCGGCATCATGGTGTGGGGAGCGATCTCCTACACTGGCCGTACACCACTGGTGATCGTCGAGGGGACACTGAATAGTGCACGGCACATCCAAACCGTCATCGAACCCATCGTTCTACCATTCCTAGACCGGCAAGGGAACTTGCTGTTCCAACAGGACAATGCACGTCCGCATGTATCCCGTGCCACCCAACGTGCTCTAGAAGGTGTAGGTCAACTACCCTGGCCAGCAAGATCTCCGGATCTGTCCCCCATTGAGCATGTTTGGGACTGGATGAAGCGTCGTCTCACGCGGTCTGCACGTCCAGCACGAACGCTGGTCCAACTGAGGCGCCAGGTGGAAATGGCATGGCAAGCCGTTCCACAGGACTACATCCAGCATCTCTACGATCGTCTCCATGGGAGAATAGCAGCCTGCATTGCTGCGAAAGGTGGATATATACTGTACTAGTGCCGACATTGTGCATGCTCTGTTGCCTGTGTCTATGTGCCTGTGGTTCTGTCAGTGTGATCATGTGATGTATCTGACCCCAGGAATGTGTCAATAAAGTTTCCCCTTCCTGGGACAATGAATTCACGGTGTTCTTATTTCTATTTCCAGGAGTGTAAAATTATATGTACCGACTTGACAGAAAATCCTAGGAAGCTCTTATCTTACGTTAAATCAGTAAGTGGATCGAAACAGCATATCCAGACTCTGGGATGATAGTGGCATTGAAACAGAGGATGACACATGTAAAGCTCAAATACTAAACGCCTTTTTCCCAAGCTGTTCCACAGAGGAAGACCGCACTGCAGTTCCTTCTCTAAATCCTCGCACGAACGCTGACATCGAAATAAGTGTCCAAGGAATAGTAAAGCAACTGAAATCACTCAACAGAGGAAAGTCCACTGGACATGACGGGATACCATTTCGATTCTACACAGTGTACGCCAAAGAACTTGCCCCCCCGCCCCCCCCCCCCCCCTTCGAACAGCCGTGTACCGCAAGTCTCTAGAAGAACGGAAGGTTCCAAATGATTGGAAAAGAGCGCAGGTAGTTCCAGTTTTCTAGAAGGGTCGTCGAGCAGATGCGCAGAACTATAGGCCTATATTTCTGACATCGATCTGTTGTAGAATTTCAGAACATGTTTTTTGCTCGCGTATCATGTCATTTCTGGAAACCCAGAAACTACTCTGTAGGAATCAACGTGGATTCCGGAAACAGCGATCGTGTGAGACCAAACTCGCTTTATTAGTTCATGAGAACCAGAAAATATTAGATACAGGCTCCCAGGTAGATGCCATTTTACTTGACTTTCGGAAGGCGTTCGATACAGTTCCGCACTGTCGCCTGATAAACAAAGTAAGAGACTACGGAATATCAAACGAGCTATGAGGCTGGATTCAAGAGTTTTTAGCAAACAGAATACAGCATTTTGTTCTCAATGGAGAGAAGACTACAGACGTTAAAGTAACTTCTGGCGTGTCACAGGGGAGTGTGATGCGACCATTGCTTTTCACAATATATATAGATGACCTAGTACATGGTGTTGGAAGTTCCATGCGGCTTTTCGCAGATGATGCTGTAGTATACAGAGAGTTTGCAGCATTAGAAAATTGCAGCGAAATGCAGGAAGATCAGCAGCGGATAGACACTTGGTGCAGGGAGTGACAACTGATTCTTAACATACACAAATGTAATGAATTGCGAATACATAGAAGGAAAGATCCTTTATTGCATGATTATATGATAGCGGAACAAACACTGGTAGGAGTAACTTCTGTAAAAGACCTGGGAGTATGCATACGGAACGATTTGAAGTGGAAAGATCATATAAAATTAATTGTTGGTAAGGCGGGTGCCAGGTTGAGTATCATTGGGAGGGTCCTTAAACAATATAGTCCATAAGCAATGGAGGTGGCTCACAAAACACTCACTCGACCTATACTTGAGTATTGCTCATCAGTGTGGGATCCGTACCAGGTCGGGTTGACAGAGGAGATAGAGAAGATCCAAAGAAGATAGGTGCGTTTCGTATCAGGGTTATTTGGTAAGCGTGATAGCGTTACGGACATGTTTAGCAAACTCAAGTGGCAGACTCTGCAAGAGAGGCTCTCTGCATCGCGGAGTAGCTTGCTGTCCAGGTATCGAGAGGGTGCGTTTCTGGATGAGGTATCGAATATATTGCTTCCCCCTTCTTATACCTCCCGAGGAGATTACGAATGTAAAATTAGAGAGATTCGAGTGCGCACGGAGTCTTTCCGGCAGTTTTTCTTCCCGCCAACCATACGCGACTGGAACAGGAAAGGGAGATAATAACAGCGTCACGTAAAGTGCCCTCCGCCACACACCGTTGGGTGGCTTGCGGAGTATAAATGTAGAAGTAGATGTAGAACGTCGACTCATCTTTGATAATTTAACAAGGTGGTGTAGTAGACTCGTATTCGAGAGGATGGGTGTTTAAATCCCAGACCAACCATCTATATTCATGATTTCCATATATCTCTTGAGGAAAATTACGGGACGGTTTCATTAAAAGGGCACGGCAGAACTCTTTCCTTTACTTATCGAACCCGAGTCCAAAGAGCAAACATTCATGGGGATGTAAATATTCACACAATACATATCAATGGATAGAGTAAGTCACCGTTTCCTAACTAGAAATGATGACGAAACCTTTCATTCCAGAATCATCGGCAGCGAATCCGAGTACCCAGAATGAAATTTCCACACTCATGTCACTTTGGAGAACCACTAACAGAAATAACACCGCCTGTGACGAAAGAAGAAGATGTAGAAACAAAATTTAAAGAAGAAATACTGATGTTAGCCATTGTCCATGAAGAACTGTTCTAAAATCAGATGTATAGCTCGTTCGATCAGACTTACGACTGTTTAAAATGTCAACGGATCTCTAACATTAGGTGACTTATCTCTATCAGTGGTCAACGGAATGATGCTTATCGGAGACAGAGGAATTCAAGGAAAAGAGGATGTGCTACAACATACTTCCTTGAGAAAGACAACATCCTCTAACATGTGTATTGATATTAAAACCTTTGGAGAAATCGTGAAAGTCAGAGACGGTTATCGTACACCGAGTGGTAACGAAAAATGATTCACGATAAAAACTGTAAAACCACTTGAGACGAGCAAAGAGTGTGAGAAGGAGCAGAAAGCCACACGTGCATATTACTCGAGTCCTAGCTATCTGTTAGGCCTCTGGGAGATGACAGAGAAGAGCAGCTAACGTCCGCTCGTTTGACAGATGGCGCGGTGAGGTGGGAGTGCGGACACAGACAGGCACAGTCAGGGGCCGGTGGTGTGTGTCTGCCAGATTAGAGTAGCCGACAACTGAGCCTCTGCTGCTCGTGGCATGCACCGATAACGAAGTAATCTGTGGCTGTCAGAAGGGCGACAAGTAAACTGCAAGTTTACGTTGAATGGTTTTCCCGCGGCGGGTTGCTATTTTGAGACAGTGTGGGGCGCCGAAGATCCGCCATGGTGTTAAGCCAGAGGCCGCAAATAATTTCACGGCAGCTGTATTAGGAAAGTAAGTACGTTCAGAGAAACAGAGAGACTTATTAGGCAATGGCACCACTCGAAAGACAAAAACGATTCGAGGAAGCATATTGAAATACCCAACCTGTACTGGGTAAAGTACTTTAGATAGGCACAATGGCAGGTGTCGATATACTTTATCTAAAATCAAATTATTAATTTCTAACCACCTTGAACGATCGTAACAAACAGAATCTACACTGATAGCACTTGAATAGTTAGAATACAAAATTTTGTATTGCCTTTTTTTCTAAAGCTGCGCAATTTGAATACACCAAAGATTATTATACACATTTAAGCGTGAGAAGATTTGGGGAACTGTATTTATATGATCAGTATGGGATAACAGATAATGATAGCTATTTCTAAATATATAATTGTGCTCAATCTTAGATACTTAGTGGTCAATTATGCTAAACATAACCATTTCATCACAATGAAATCTAAATAACTCATAAACGAGACACCCCAGCAAACAAAGACTGTAAATGTTGGACAAATTCTAGTCCCATTTTATACTCATTATCCTGTCGTCGTCCAGAGGGCAGGAAGCAAGGGTGAAACGTCTTTTTTGACTTTACCAAACATTAACCACTTTGTGTTAAACAAATTTTTATATATCCTATCATTTCCTTCCAGCTATTTAGTCAATTATATTGGAGGTTAGAAGAACAGTAATCGGCCAATGCAAATAGTGCATGGCCCATTAACAGCAATCTAGTCAAATAATTTTAAAGCCAGCCAAACCATTCATTAAGGTATTTGGTGCGAACTGTGTGTACACAGGGTGAGCCGCCTAAAACTGGCACCGCTGTTGATGTGTGGTTTTCATAGAATGGATTAGTAGTCAGGTGCTTGTATTGTTAGCCAATCAACAGATGTATTAGAAATGTATGTCTTTGGCAAATATACACTTTTTAAATGGAGCAATGCCTATTGAAATTAACAAACTAAAAGTATGGTAAATTAGAACGTCGGTGGTGTATGTTGCAGGATTATATTGCTAGTCGTTTACGAGATATCGTATTTTGAAGAGTTCCTACTCCAACACTTGTGCAATACCTGTGGTAGCACACATTAAAGAACAGCACAAGTGCATACACTAGTTATGTGGATTACGACCAGTAATGAGACAACTGACCATCGTTGTTTGAGTTCAAAGTGACGACCAGCTTGATCCCCGGATTTGATGACTGTAGACTATTTTCTGTGAAGAAAGCGGCAAGACACTAACTACAAGGACATAGCAGCTACCCCTATGATATACAACAACGTATTACTGCAACCTTCTCGGAAATCTTTGCTGAAATGCTAGTACGGATGCAGATGTCGTTTAACACGAGACTAGAAGCGTGTATTGCCGATGCCGATGGTCATTTTGAACATAACCTGTGATGGTGAACTGTCTCGTTACTGGTCGGAATCCACAGTACTAGTGTATGCACTTGGGTTGTCCTTAGAGTGTACTAGCAGAAGCGTTGTACAAGTGTCTATGTAGATACTTTTCAAAATACGATATCTCGTAAACGTCTCGCACTACAATCCTGCAACAGATGCCATTGACAATCTCACTTACCCTACTGTTAGTTTGTTAATATCATTAGGCGTTGTTTCACAAGAAATACACTTTCTGTATATTATTGCAAATTGTTTATTGGCTAACAATAGGACCTCCGGACTATCGATCCATTCTGTGATAACCGCTTATCAATAGCACTTTACGTTTCTGAAACATTTGCCGTGCACGTTTTACGTGATTTACCCCCTTTAGAGAGAGGTAATGTGGTATATGTGGGCTCATGTTTGGTAACTTCGTAAAACATACTCGGTAGCCTGTGCAGAATTTTATGAAGGCAACGACTGGATGCAGAACTGGTAGGCGTCTAATTATAGCGAGTACTGTAGACTGCAAGCGTATTCGAAACATAGCAGCGCTGAGAACAGTCGTTGTCAGTGGCAGTAGACAACTGGAATGAAATACTCATAGAAACAGCAAATCTCTTCTCAAAGCAGCTGATCGAGGCACCAGAGCAGGGTTGCAGCTAACGGAGTATTAGTGAAATACCAAGGTCAGTTTTCTTTATTTTATGTATTATAATCTAAGTCACTTCGATGGAGCATGACATAAGGAGGTCGCCTAGTCACTAGGTGTCTGTAGAGAGTTGGGATGAGTAGGGAAGTTAAATAGTGCCCTGCTGGTTGGTTTCGACGTAGTGTTTTCTTCATCACTAAAAGAATTCATGCAACGGATAAGGAAGAAATTCTAGACATACCTGACGAGACTTTTCAAGTTTGTGCTCACCTCAGCTTACTTCCTGTGCAATGGGAAATATTATGAACAGACGGACGACGTGTATCTTCATGGAGTATCCTCTGTCACCGGTTGTGGCTTATTTCGCAGAAGATTTCTAGCAGAATGTGTAGCAAAGCCATCTAAACCCAACTTGTTTCTGTCTTCACGTGGATGACATGTTCGACCTTTGGCCGCATGGACGGGACACCTTGACTGAAATTCTCCATCACTTCAACTCACTCCATCACACCATACAGTTTAGCATATAGTTCGAAGAAGACAGCGTCTTCCCGTTTCTTGAAGTCGTGGTGAAACGTAAGCAAGATGAAAAGCTGGTACACAGTGTATGCAGAAATCATACAAGGACTGATTTGTATCTACTTGCCGCCAGTAGTTACTAGAGCTCCCAGCGTGAAGGTGTTCTACGCACACTTGATCATAGGGCACGATCACCAAGACAGCCGACCAACTGACTGAAGCACCTGGAGATAATATTCCGAAGAAAGTGTTGCAACATTAAGCAGGTACGGTGTGCGTTTAGATAGGTTGTGCTTAGGCCATAGCAGGAAGAGCCACTAACCAGCACCTCCTTTGACAGCGATACCTCCGGAAAAGTCCGCCGAATCTTGAATCGACACAATTTCAAATAAGAGTCTGGCCCATCGCCTAAGACCCTGACACAACTATGTTAAGTAAAGGGAGACCTAAGGTTTTGAGAACCAAGAGTCTTCCAAATCCCCTGCCACTGCTGCACGGTATCAATTTGCGTTACTGTACACATTGGCAAATCAGCTCTGATCGATGATGGTACAAAAACTGGCGATAATACAGATAACAACTAAAGTGAGATATTTAGGCAGTCTGCCTTCTTCCTGGATTACGTGATTAAAGAGGCCATTGGTCTTAGGGTCCAACAAGGTCAAATTAACAAAGGTAATGGTCTACAGCAGAGTCAGTAGTGGAACCCTGCTCTGAGTCGAGAAAACGCACGGTGTCCCCGTACCGTGAGGTCGCATCTGGTGCCACGGGGCGTAGTTGGCAACCTGGCGGCGCTACCCACATTTTCACCACCACCCAATGCATGGCCAACGACTGAAGCGGATTGATGGAAACTATAACGGCCAAAATACACAGGACGCCGATCGGAGCTGAGAAGTAGTCATCAGGAACCACTTGAAGATGGCAACAAACCTGTCTGCTGAAATATCGCAGATAATTTAGGATAAGATCAGGCGGACACCCGAGATTCCAGAAGTAAGAAATACGCCGAGAGAACTTCGGTTAGCAGATACTTGTCTTTTTTTTTTCCATTCATCTATAGATTGTTCTTTTTGGAATTTGGTGGCTTGAGATGTGAAACTGACCATGCTATAGTTTTCGAACTTACCTACCTCCGCTATCTTCAGCGTTGTGTGGATGATAATTTTCCGACATTGTAATAGTACGACACCCGTCTCATCGATTCTACACACCAGCAAGAATCGTTATTTGGTTGCTGCTTAGCCAGTGATTTCAGACACTCCGAAAGGGTGTTGTCTATCCACTCTACCCTATCCGAGTGCAAGACTTCCAATGTTCTGTTGAACTCCGTCTCTAATACCCGATCCGCTATATCTCGCATGTAGACTCCCATTGCTTCTTCTATCAAGTCTTCAGACAGTTTCTTCCGCTCGTTGAGGCCTTCAGTGCATTTTTCACCTTTCTGCTCTCTAATCTGTGGAATTCCATTTTCACTCTTTATGTTAACGCCCTTAGATCCACATGAAATTGTTTTGAATGTTCGGTATGCTACTTCACAAATATTTAGAACACAGTTTTAATTAATAGTGTGTTTTGAGTGCCACCGGCCTTGGTAACGGTGTTAAATCGAAAATCAATTAAAAACAAGCATACATACAGATAAACATTTCAAGTTACGTTTTCGATTACAGGTTGTTCAATCAAGCAATAATGGCTACTCGGTAGTGTAACGTTTGAGTACGCCCATAGACGTTGACACATTCTGTATGGTAGCAATATATCTTAGTTATGATATCTGGAACGTACAAATAGAAGAACTAAACATATTGTTCAAATTCCTTTGGTTTTCGTGTCTACCGGATGACTTCTAATACGTATATTACATTTTCGGATTTTTAGATCAGTGTACGTACGCTGCCAACATACTCTCAAATTACGTACACAATGTATATAAATATCTTCGTAATCGATGATGACTATTGTTGGTGTTATAGTGGCGCCGGAACAGGACAGGGTTCAAAGCCGAAATCCAAACACTTCACGACACACGGAAGCTTAGCATTTGCGCCACGCTCGCAGCTGTGACCATCAGTGCAGCAATAATCCGCATTTAGAGACACGTTCTGCAGCTTTTGATGGGTCGTGTACGCGACCTCAACTGCAGCAAGCCCTGCTTTGTACAAAAACTATGTGGACACAGCTACGGTTTGAATTGACATCTGCTGTATCTTGGTTTCTCTCTTATGAGAGTATGCAAGACTTTACCTGGACATAGACATATGCCTCCTTGCTGACGTTTTCGGGTAATTCTGGAAAGGATGCTTGGAAGCAAACACTCCGAATCCTGCCGTCTACTGTGTTCTTACAAAGCAGAGCAATGGCTAACGGTAAACGAAGAAAACATAGTATTATATCTACAATGACAGTTGCCGAAGTTGGCATTTCGTCAAAAAGGAAAGTAGTAGGGTAAAGTGGGAACGAGGACAATTTATGTAAACTGGTAACAAATTTATATCAAATTAATTAATTAATTGATCAATTAATTCGCCCTACTGTTGATACAATGGATTTTCCCTGGCAGGCATGTGTTGAATTTCCCCATCACCCTTGTAATAAATCCCTACCACACCGCCGGCCTGGGTGGCCGTGCGGTTCTAGGCGCTTCAGTCCGGAACCGCGCGACTGCTACGGTTGCTGGTTAGAATCCTGCCTCGGGCAAGGATGTATGTGATGTCCTTAGCTTAGTTATGTTTAAGTAGTTCTAAGATCTAGGGGACCGATGACCTGAGATGTTAAGTCCCATAGTGGTCAGAGCCATTTGAACCATTTGAACCTACCACAACCCTCCACTCCCTTCCCCTCACCTCCCCAACACAGGAAAATCAATTGCATTAAATTATTTAAGGCATTGGAATATTCTTTAAAAAATTTGCAGCGACATTGTTTATGTATTTATTTAAACAATTTGCAGGAGCCAATGCCAAGCAGAATATTGTTTATTTAAACACTCTGTGGTGATGGATTCCACACAGTTTATCTATTTGTGAGTGCAGGCTTTCTCGGCGAATTTCATATATGAAGTCTTCACGGGTTGTCAGCCGAGTAGCGTCGTCCTCTCGTAGCAACGTTTCGATGGAGTGCGTCTCCATCATTTCCAGGTGAAGATGATGGAAACGCATTCTGTCGAAACACTGCTACGAGACGACGACGCTACTCGGCTGACAACCCGTGAAGACTTCATATAGTTTATTTATTTGTTTCATGTTACTAAGTACTGCTAAGTATTTGTGTGCTCACAGTCTGGTAGACGATTTTTCGTATATATGTCAACCAGAGTCTCTTTCCGTACCAGACTGCGCAAACATACTTAGATTTCGATTATGGCCTAAATATACCCGAAAAAATACACAGCTATCACAGGTAGTTCGATTCTCCCACTGGAATCCGCAATAATCCCAAGACAAGGCATCAGGTAACAGCATACCTTTGCGCTGTTGTGCTGACAGGTAGGAGGTGGTAGGAACCACTAGCTTTTCACTGCCACAAACATCAGACGTGATGTCCTTCTCTGATTACAGTACTACAGAATGGCAGTGGGAATGATATATCACAAAAAACATCGCTTGTAAAGAGGTAAAATTCCACAAAGATAGCGAAAAAACCCTGCCTAACACATAAACCTCAAATATAATCTATGAACAACACACCAGCTAACTGCCTCGAGCAGATGCTTGGTGCTAGGAAAATAACTGCCTTTGTGCACTTCAGGGGACCGTTGTGACAACACATCTGCCTCCCATGGAGTCTGGAAGCCTAGTGTACAGGCCCACACATAACTTCTAATGACCCCAGCAGTCCCAGCGACATCGGTGGGAACTACTGTCTGGTGATCGTATCACAAAGAGTGACTTGGTCCATCCCCACCTGTGTACACAGACGACAGCAAATGAAGTAATTCAAAAACACTCACCATATATTGGGCTTACGTATACAGAGACTTTTGAGAACACAAGCACACTCCTCCACATTTTGCGCATAGGCCATACGACAGTGATGGTAGCCAAACGCACACTGAGCAGTAGTTCGCTATTCGTCCACACCAACGACGCCTCGAGCGTCGCCTCCTGGACATTCCAGCGACCGCGAAGCAGAACTTGGCGATCTTTACCTTTGATATCTGATAAACCACATCGGCTCCCTCTCAAGTGGCTACTTCGTGTCTGTGCATCAACCAATGTCTCCAAATACGTGGACAGAGGTTTCCATCCCTCTTCAGAATACTGCGTCGTTATTGGCTAACGGAGGGGAAGAAGAGAGAGGTAGTGCAACTGCGATGTAAAAATTGGCGTGAAATAGTCCCTTTACAAAACCGTATCACATTAATTCAATTTCCACCACAAATAGATCGTATAGCTAAAAACAACTGAGGTCTTGTATACACAGTCGCTTGGGAAAACAAGCACCCTCTTCCACCACAACGCTTCTGCTAGAAGTGTTGTGTCTAGGAATCCTGTATTACTCTGTCCACTATACAAACAATCGAACAACTCATAATAATGAGTTTTATGACAGTAAGACAGGATACCATTACTTAACTTTGATAGATGTGTCACAACCAAAGGGCGACATACAAGATAATCACTCTTCTTCAGAATAGACAAACACAAGTCTGTGCTACATGGAGATAGCTACTGATAGAGACTACGATGCGTAGAGGCTACGATGCATCACCTGACGAAGTGGCTAACACCGAAGCTGCTATCGAAGTGGGTCCGACCAGTCGGGCGCGACCCTTATGTCCTCTTCACCTACGGGCCGCTGCACTTGCGTTGTCGTCCTGGAGGGAGGTCTGTCAGCATGCGATTAGCTGTCCTATACTCACAGCCATCTCTTCTCTATCGTTCCTGACTGGCGTGTCCGTCGTCGGATAAGGAGCATGACATCGGGTGGGTGGGGAGTGTCCACCTCCTGAGGCCTATACCAAGCAGTAGAAGGCGTCGGCTGCTGCAGCATGGGTGGGTCCAGCTCCAGCGGTAGGACGAGAGGAGACGGAGGACGCGAAGACTCCGTCGCCATGGGGTCGTCCCGCGGTGTCGTGTTGACTCACTGGACGCTGTTGTGGCCGCACTGTCCAAGGGGTCCGTGGATCTGGGGGAAGAGATACAGAAGTATCACCTTTCACATGACAGTAGCGAATTTGATTGTGATCTCGGCCCTGCAATGCGTCTGGGCCTGAAATGAGATACATGCTTCCGCCAAGTCGACGAAGGATATCACCCTGCGCCCACCGCCTTTCGCCGCTAAAATCCCTCAATATCACAATATAATGCGGCGCGAAGCGATACTTGGGGCCTTCTTTCTGCGCCGAATGCTGAGGAGGGTGGTGCAGGTGGAGCAGTGTCCGATGGCGGCAGCCGTGAAGCAGTTCCGCCGGCCATGGTCCTTCTCGTGGATGCTTTCGATAGGCGGCTAGAAACACTTGCAAAGATTCATCCCTGCTGTGTGCGCTGCGAAGTTTGGCCATCTGCAGCTTGAAGTTTCTGACAGAACGTTCCTCTTCGTCGTTTCACTATGGATGGAACAGTGCACTGGTTAGACGGTGTATGCCATTGCTTTGCCAAGTACAGTGTCGACGCGCTAACTGTTTCGTACGAACAATCCCCCAGTGTCCTTGGTGAAATAACTGTAACACTTCTTTTTGCAAGGCTTTGGCGATCAACACACGTGACAGTCCACTGTCATTTTGAACAAGAATCACACCTTGCTGTATTGCGAGACTGGATCGACGAGCAAGATCGATGAACTACAGAGCTCTTCATGCTATGCAACGAGCGAGGCCAAGATGTGCGAATGTATTTTACCAAAATGTTCAGATGTAATTCAGCCTCCGTGGTCTGTGCAATTTTCCTATAGTTCAGAGCAAAGGACTGAAGCATTTCAGAATCCTGAACATCGATGTGACAACAAAATGTAGCAGAAGAGTCAAAATCTGTATCAGGGCAAATTGGAAGACGGGAACGTCCGTCCGTCTTACCATGTTGAGCTATCGGTCGGCAAACAATCTCGTACTGGTACTAAAACCACAATAAAGCCCATCTCGTCAATTTTTGGGCAGTTCGTACAGGAACCGGCTTCATCGGATGAAACAAGGATTGCAATGGCGTGTGATCTGTCACTAAGTAGAATTTTTGGCCACAAATACAGTGGTGGAATTTGGTGACACCATACACTGTAGCCAATGCCTCTTTCGCTGTTTGTGAATAATTACACTGAGCTTTGAATAACACTTTTGTTGCAAAAGCAATAGGCCTGTCTTTATCACCAAATCTGTGAGAAAGTACTGCAGCAATTCCGAAAGAGGAAGTGTCATATTGCAAAAAAAAAAAAAAAAAAAAAAAAAAAAAAATGGTTCAAATGGCTCTAAGCACTATGGGACTTAACATCAGTCCCCTAGCACTTAGAACTACTTAAACCTAACTAACCTAAGGACATCACACACATCCATGCCCGAGGCCAGTTTCGAACCTGCTACCGTAGCGGTCGAGCGGTTCCAGACTGAAGCGCCTAGAACCACTCGGCCACACCGGCTGGCTGTCAAATTGCAACACAACTGGTTTGTCAGGACCACATTGAACCAAGCATCGATCACTGAGCAATGCATCTTTAAGTTTTTGGAGAACTACTTGGCACTCATCTGTCCAAACGAAGGGGGCATTCTTGTGACGCAAGAGAAGCAATGGGACTGCGACTCTTGCGGTATTCGGTATGAACTGAATATAATAGTTCATTTACCGTAAGACTGACTGCAATTCTGTAACATTGCGAGGAACTGGCAAGTCACGTATGGCTAACAAATGTAACTGAAGAGGATGTACACCTTGACTGTTTATGATATGACCAGGATACTGCAACTGAGGCTTAAAAAGATCACACTTGTCCAGTCTACACTTTAGTCCTCCATCAGATAACACACGAAACAAAGGACGCAAATTGGCAGCGTGTTCTTCAGGTGTACGACCTGGTACGACAGTATCGTCGAAACAATTTGAATGATTTGGTACTCGAGCAGTCAGTTGTTCCAAATACCGTTAGAAAATGGCAGGTGCGGAATCACTGCCAAAAGGCCAACACAAATATTTAAACAAGTCCAAACGAGTGTCCACAACACACACAGTTTGATATTCTTCATCTAATGGTATTTGAAGATGTGCGCCGTGCAGATCAATTGTTGAAAAGCAGCGACCAGGACCTAATTTGTCCATGAGGTCCTCTGGACGTGGCAATGGATAAGTATCAATAACAGTTTCTTGGTTGACTGTAGACTTAAAGTCAACATACAGGCGAATACGACCCGAAAGTTTGTGGAGCATAACCAGTGAAGTTGCCCACTGACTGGATGGTATGGGCGCGATAGAGGTTTGGGGACCAAAACCAGTGGACTTGCCCAATGACTGGCTTGTATGGGTGAAATAGCTCCACTATCTTGCAATTCTTTGAGTTCAGCAGCCACTTTGTCCCGTAATGCAATGGGAACAGTTGTGGGCCGGCAAAATTTCGGCTGAGCGTTGCCTTTCATAATAATATGTGCAACAAAACTGTTACCCTTGCTTAAACCTTCACAAAATAATTCAGAGACTACTATTTTGTCTAATACTGACATGGTGTGAGCGTGGCTGTGTTCAACTTTTGTAAACAACTACTCTATTAGCAACACATACGAGCTCACTGACAAAATTAAGGATGGGCACATTTCACCGACAGCCAGAATTGCATCGCTTGACATTGAAAATCTCTATACTAACATCCCTATACACGACACCATAAATATAATCAAGAACAATCTGCTTAAACACAAGAAACTGAGTATGGCAGAAATCTATGAGCTCATTGAGTTACTCACGCTGGTGCTGTCATACAATTACTTCAGGTTTAAGAACAAAATTTACAAACAGAATGATGAGTTAGCTATTGGTAGCAGCCTAGCTCGGAAGTTAGCAGACATTTACATAAACCACTTAGAACTCACATTTTTCTAAACTAACAGTCACATCAACAGCAAAATCATCTACTATATAAGGTATGTAGATGATACAATTATTCTTTTTATGGCACTAATGAAGAAATTGACACATTAGCAACCAAGCTGAGCAGCATGCACAATAACATGAAATTCACTGGTGAACATGAATCTGATAACAGCATCAATTTCTTAGATTTAAAAATTTCCAGCACAAACCAGAAACATCACTTTGAAATTTACAGAAATCAAACAGCCACAGATGTGTGCATCAACAGCTCATCTTTCCATCCAAACCAACATAAGATGGCATACTTCAGGTCCATGCTTAATCACCTGCATAGAATTCCATTGGAACCAGTTGAACGACATTAAGATACCAATGTCATCAAAACCATAGCTCTAAATAATGGATATAATCCTCACAAGATTGATAAATTATCACAAAAAATCCAAAAAACAGCAAACAACAAATCCCCACAACAGACACCTATACAGTCAACACAAAAGAACATATGTCTCACTTCCTTTTCTAGGAAGCATATGCCACACAATAAGTAATCTCTTCAAAAACACAAACATAGATATAAGCTTCCATACAAACCATAAACTTCAACAGATAACCATTCATAACATAAAGAATAACAACCCCCCATACAAAAGATCAGGTATATACAAACTCAGATGCCAAAATTGCCCTTCTTTCTATATTGGACAGACTGGGAGAAACTTTGAGATTCCATTCAAACAACATTAAATGCCATACGTCTGAACAAAGCTTCAAAATCTGCATTTTCAATGCACACAAGTCTCAGTAAACATGGAGTAAAAAATTTTGAAGACCACATTCAAATATTGCATCATGTTGAGAAAGGTAGCCTCATGAATCTGACTGAAGAGATAGAAATACTTGCACATAAAAGCAAATCACCACATCATATTCTTAATTAACAGATGGAGCTAGCCAATGCAACCTTTCTTCAAAACTTCACTCACCTATTATCCAGTCTAAAACATAAATAAACACAGCTCCTTTTAACAACAACATGCAATCAATAATCCAAGTAAAGTATTACATCATAATATGGCTGCCTACTCAATCACACATTACTGCAGCTGTAAAACTGATTTAACAATAAAAGTGGTGTGTCATAATACATTAATATAATTACTACTGTCACACTATTCATGTATCTCATGTATATGTTGTCACCTGTTAATTGCATTGTATTTACACAATACTATAGTAACATTCATGCAACTGGCCATCAAATTTTTACAATTTATTTGTAATTAATGCTCACTGAATATGGTATTCTTTGTAATATAAATACTTGTAATGCTACCTTGATTCCTTGGGAAAAAAAGCTTTACAACTACTATACTTGATTCAAAATTTCAGTGCACCATAGATGTTAATATAATTGTTACTGTCATATTATTCATTTCATCTCACCTCTATGTTGCTCCTTGTATATAGCACAACTGATTAACTTACAAAACCAAACAGGGTGTACACTTCAGAAACCATTAAGTAAAAGTGTGAGGCTGCTCAACCCAGTATCTATAGATAACTTCAGAGACATTTTAGGAAATGTAAACTGGGAAGGTGTATATAATGAGCCAAATGCTAATGATAAATGCAGCATATTTCTTGATAAATTTCTGTCCCTTTTTTAACATTGTTTTCCAAAGAAAATTACTAAATGTAACACTACAAACTTCTCAAAGAAAACTTGGATTACTAGAATTATTAAAGTGTATTCAGAAAGAAAAAGAGAACTGTATGAGACAGCAAGAAGTAGTAAAGATCCGGAAGTAGTTTTACACTATAAAAATTATTGTAACATACTGAGAAAAGTTGTAAGGAAATCAAGAAATATATACGTTAGAGAACAAATTAACAACTCCAGCAATAAAATCAAATCAATATGGATTGTTGTTATGAGGGAAACAGGAAAAGTAGCCACTGGGGTATGTACTATTATTGTTAAAGGGAATGAGACCATCTTAACCAACAGTACATAGGTAGCCAATGTATTTAACAATCACTTCTTAAGTGTAGGAGGAATATTGGTGAAAACAGTTCAAAAGAAGAAGCCAGGCAGTAAATGGGAAAGTCAGTTTTGAAAAATTTTAGTCAGATTACGTTTCATCTAATAACCTCTTGTGAAATAAGGAAGATTATTAAATCTTTGAAAAATAAATTTTCTGTTGGAGTACATGATATCTCTAACAAGTTATTAAAACAATGTGGAGCAATTACAGCTGATGTTTTGAGTCACATATGTAACGCATCACTGACTCAGGGTACTTTTCCAGACTGGTTACAATATGCCATTGTCAGGCCTCTCTACGAAAAGGGGGAAATCACAGATGTCACTAATTACCGAACAGTATCCTTGCTAACAGTATTTTCTAAAATCTTTGAGAAATTAATGTAATAAAGAGTGGTTAGCCATCTCAACAGCATTGGGATACTTAGTAAATCACAGTTCAGATTTCTGAAATGCTGTTCCACTGAGACAGCAATATACAATTTCACTGTCCACATAATACAGTCATTAATAGTAAAACGTCAGCAGTAGGAATATTCTGTGACTTATCCAAAGCATTTGATTGTTTGAACCATGACCTTATGTTAGAGAGATTACAATTCTGTGGTATTAATGGAACAGCATTTGAGTGGTTTAAGTCATATCTACAGAACACGAAGCAAAAAGTCTCTTTATATGCTTCAAGTGATTCAAAGGAGTTTGTCACAAGGTTCGATCATGGGTCCTCTCCTGTTCTTGATATATGTGAATGACCTCCCTTCTTATGTGAAAGAAAATGCTGAACTGACACTGTTTTCTGATGATACAGGCATAATATTAATCCAGTAACAGAAAGTCCGATAGAAAATGATACAGATAAGGTCTTTGCAAAAATTATTAATAGGTTTTTGGCGAATAGGCTTGCTCTGAACTTTGAAAAAACACAGTATATCCAATTTTTTTCCTGCAAAAAGTTTAATTCCTTCAAGAAACATAACACATCAAAAGAAGTCAGTAGGCAGGGTAGAACATACTAAGTTTTTGGGTGTACATATAGATGAGAATCTTAATTGGAAATTTCATATTTTGGATCTCCTAAAGCGACTAGGTTCAGCAACTTTCGCAATCAGAATAATTGCCGGCTTTGAGGATGTAGAAATTAGTAAGCTAACATACTTTGTATACCTCCACTCTCCGATGTCATACGGAATAATATTCTGGAGCAACTCAACACTTAGGCAAAAGGTATTCACTGCTCCAAAGAAAGTAGTTAGAGTGATGTGTGGGGTTCATAGTCGCACATCTTGTAGGCATCTGTTTAAAAGGTTAGGAATTCTTACAACTGCTTCACAGTACATTTACTCAGTAATGAAATTTTTTCTCAACAAGATGGACCAGTTTAAAATCAACAGTGACATTCATCATTACAATACCAGGATAAAGAAAGACCTACACTATCCTTTACTTAACCTATCTTTGGCACAGAAAGGGGTAAAATATGCGGCTATAAAGCTTTTTGATAAATTAACAGATGAAATAAAATGTCTGAAAGACAGCAGTAATAGGTTCTAAAACAACTTGAAATCATACCTCCTTGACAACTCCTTCTATACTATAGATGAATTCTTGAATATTAGTAAATAAATCTGGAGATATATTATATGTATTTTGTGTCATTTAGGGGAATGGGATAGATAATAGAAATACTTAGATATAACACTGTAATGTAAACAAAAAAAGGAGAAAACAAAATAGAACTTGTTTCCTGTGAGCATTTCTTGTACATTTGACACGTTCGGATTTTCTGTACCATTGATCAATGGAACACGTAACTAACTAATTAACTATTTACATAATAACATATAAGTAGCAATCACACAAGCTGGTTACTATATCTGTCAACTTTATCTGTAATATTATGTGCTCATAATGTAACGTTTATCTTTGTGTTTTAGTTTTCATTATGTTATGTTATTCTTTAAAAACAGTCACACTGTGAAATCAAAGCAATCTGTATATTGTGATGTCTCTGAGAGAGACTGACACTGTTATATTTGTAAATCTGCAATCTTTGTGATAACTTCACATGTGGCAAATTCTTTTTAGTTTATGTGAGTGTGGTTGTGTGTGTGGTGTTTTGCACAATATGGTGATGTACAAATTACGTAAGTAGTGGATATATTTTGGAATATTCTAAAAATACAAGCCTGAAACTTCGCAACAAAATCGCGCGGTATTTTAGACATAAGTAACATAACCACTTAACCTCACATATTTATTTACTCTGTTGTTCATCGTTTGGAGGTTAGTTATTTTCACATAGTGCGCTTCTAACACTTTTTTCTACCGTAGGGCAACAACACACCAAATATACTTCGCCACAGTGGAAGAATAAAATCGAAAACGGACGATAATGTTAAGCGTATTTTGAAAATCATGTGAACAGCCGTCTGATGATGAACTTGCAAGTTCAAAACGAGTAACGGTGTTATTTACTTAAATAAATAGCAGTATTAATAGTGGTTGGTTGCTGTTTTCTTCTTTGTAAGAATTAACCTACATTAATTTAGAGAATTCTTTCAGCAAGCGAGCTACACTGTCATTGGCACTGAACGCAGAAATGTTCTCACAATCGCGTGACTGTAGCACAATGAAAGTCAGAGTCCGCGAATGCGAGCAATACATGGCAGACAAAGTACATTTTCGGAGAACGGGAATGTCTTGTCCGTTATAAGCCATGCTGAGGCTCCTGGGCAGGGGGTGGGAGAGGTGTGTCGCTCATTTCGGAATAGGCAAATGCCATAAATAGAAAATGCAACCAATAAAAATAAGCACACAACCAGAGAAAATTTCTGCAACGCCCACCTGAAAACACTGAATTGAAGAAAATACTATAAGAGACACTGTTAAAACATGTTAAAACACCTTAGCAAAGAAAACACAAAGTAGAATTAAGGCCCCAGCAAAACACAGAAACCCATCACAAAACAAAACGGAGACAATCAGCGGCAGCTGACGGCTCGAGGTTCGATCGTTAACATGTTGCCGCTATGTTATTCTCACATCTTCGTCGCCATGTTAATCGTTCATCCTCATCATCATGTTGTTGTGTCTAACAATCCTACATTCTCAGTTTGCTAAACAAACAATCAAACAATTCGTATAAATGAGTTTTATTACAATAAGACTTAATGAAATTACTTAACTTTGATAGATGTGTCGCAAGCAAAGGGCGACTTACAAAATAATCACCCTTCTTCAGAACAGAGAAACACAAGTCTGTGCCACGTAGAGATAGCTACTGATAGAGGCTACGATGCGTCACCTAACAAAGAGGCTAACATTGAAGCTGCTATTGAAGTCGGGCGCCACGCTTATGTCTTCTTCACCTAGGGGCCACTGTTGTCGCGTTATCGTCCTGGAGGGAGGTCGCTCAACATGCAATTGGCTTACATCTACTCAGAGTCGCCTCTTCTCTATCGTTCCTGACTGGCGTGCCAGCGCTGACTTCACGCGGTAACAAGATATATCCAGGGAAAGAAAGCATACGATTGCTCACACTCAGTATCGCAAAGCACGCACTTTCAGCATACTGCTGGAGAACCGCTGCGGAGCCGGTCAGGTCATCGCGTCCTCGCGTGCACGCCACTCGCAAGAGGCCGGCAACACACATTGGCCACGCTGGCACCTGCATGCACATATCCAGCTGTACCAGACGCTTAGACGCCAGAGAAACTGTTATCGCGACCGCTGAGGAGTCAACTGGCCAAATTACAAGGGAAAATATTCATACAGCGCAGACACTTGCCATATTGAATCTTCACAAATTTCCACATAAAAATCGGAGAAAATTCGCAACACATGCGATCGCGAAGGCTTCCTAACACATACTGAGTATTAGTTCACTATTCACCGGACAAGATGGCGACACGGTTAGGTCAGCTACACCCTCAAATCCCACCCATCTGCTTTGGGAGGCACAGCAGTGGCTCGCTCCTTAATCCGTATGCACAACCACAGGTATTGCAGCAGCTCATAAACCTCTGTCACTGACTTAGAATCACTGCTATTATGAAACTGAAGATTTGATTTATGTACAAGATGTGGCCGGGAAATGGAGTACTTCGCACATCCAATCGTTTTTCTTGGGGAGTGTGCCGAAGTAGGTGTTCTGTCGGCCTGACCCTCTTAGGGATACTGTTGATTTACTGATTGTTTACTAAGGACCTCAGATGGAGAGCGATACACTTACACGCATTACTGGAAAAGGAAGCAACAACGAATTGTCGACCCACTAGGAACAGCTATCCAGGTTATAAATGCAAAAATAATTAGCTTAGTATTCAGATTTTACGACGTAGTTCGTAATCACAACAGACACCAGCAATAAAGTGACTGGGGCCTTACCTAGTCAGGGGGAACTAGGGTAGGATTTACCAGTAGCCTTCGCATCCAGAAATTTTAACCATGCTGAAAATGGACATAGCACGACTGAGCAAGACTTTTCAGCCACAGTGCGGACAATTGTAAGTAGGCTGTTTAGGTTTTAATGTTTGTAACGCCACGTAGTGCTCTGTATGAAAATCATTGGATGTGCTGTGTGCAGTCTGAGGCTGGTTGGCATTGTTGTAATATTTGCTATTGGAGTGTTGGGCAGTTGGCTGTTAACAGCGTGTAGCGTTGCGCAGTTGGAGGTCAGCCGCTAGCAGTGGTGGATGTGGGGAGAGAAATGCCGGAGTTTTGAGAGCGGATGATCTGGACGTGTGTCCATCGGAGACAGTAAATTTGTAAGACTGGATGCCATGAACTGCTATATATATTATGACTTTTGAACACTATTAAGGTAAATACATTGTTTGGTCTCCATCAAAGTCTTTCATTTGCTAACTATGCCTATCTGTAGTTAGTGCCTTCAGTAGTTTGAATATTTTATTTAACTGGCCGTAGTGGCGCTCACTGTATTGCAGTAGTGTAAGTAACGAAGATTTTTGTGAGGTAAGTGATTTGTGTAAGATATAGGTTAGTGTTAGTCAGGGCCATTCCTTTGTAGGGATTATTGCAGGTCAGATTGCGTTGCGCAGAAATATTGTGTCAGTTTAGTGTTGATCAGAATATGTAAAGAGCGAAATGTCTGAGTACGTTCAGTTCTGCTCAGCTGTTTGAAAATCAAATAATGTAAGAGGTTTATCAGCACAGTAATTCACTAATTTTTCTAAGGGGACGTTTCACAATGAATCACTACCGACATCCATGCACGAAAGACGACTTGTTGGATGTACTTGTCATAAACTCTAGATGTGGGTGGCGCTTGTAAGTCATCCCTCATTAACATTTGTGATATTTAGGATTACGCTGGCAGAATACGGTTTTTAATCTACATAAAAAAGGCATCACAAAGTACAGTAAACCATGGATTGCCACGCATACAAGAAGACCCAACGTAAGTCATTTGGAGTGTGCATGAGGCCGACGAGAAAGAACATGAAGACCAGTAATCATCGGTTGGTAAAGAAAGGAAACAAACTACTTTGAAGCAATTTCATTATTCGCACATAGTTGGACGCCAAGGCATCAGCCACAGCATAATAGTCATTAAAAGTAGAGATGACGGAAGCGTAGGTAGAAAAACGTAAAAGAGTGTATTCGAAATTGCAGGAGTTGTCATTAGAAGAAAATTACGCAGAATAATGTGAAGACACCCTTAGTGCTGGCCGAATTATTTAACGAGATATTTGCTCGTTGTGATATCGACGTGGTCGGTCCACTTTAAATAATGGAAGAAGAAGTAGATAAACCCTGACGAAATTCAACGTATCAGAGCCTATAGCATAAAGGATGGCTACACAGTAGCCTGAGTCTTGGTACAGAACCTAGTGTGCAGTTACAGAGTTTCGTCATTATTATTGAGCGACCAAGGGACCAACTTCCTAAGTGATTTTCTAATGGAGGTTTTTCATTTAAAGGAAACACAAGATTCAGTCTTGTGCGTACCTTCCGTAGATGAACGGAGCACTTGAAAGTAAATATTGGCTGCTAACAGTCATTACGTGGGAACAAATTAGGAAGTGCCTTGTGCCACTTTTGCAGGAGGGTTGCCTGAAAAGTAATGCTTCCACCTTCGTAACTCTTCAACAGTTGAAGCGAGTAAGTTTAAAGATGTTGAGGCGAGAACATCTGACCTCCGTGACAAACAAAGAGTTGGATGTACTGCGACAGCAACCACCGAGTTTCACAAGCAAAATGTTGACATGTTGATTCAGGACGATCGTCGTATCACTCAGAGAAGAACTGCAAGCACAATCGGAATTTCACAAGAATGTGTGGGTCACATTAATCCTTATCTTCGCTATCGAAACATCTGTGAATGATGGGTACCCCGGATTCTGACTCCTGAAATGGAAGCGCACAGACTTTAGATTTGCCAGGAACTCCTCTCGCGTTACGAGAATGAAGACGCACAGAACTCACATCAACACAGTCACCATAAACTGCTTTCATTCTCTGATGAATCTCCTTTGGGGTACACGTTCTGCTGTCAAGAATTCAGTGACTGCACGTTGCTTATATTACATTGACCGAGCGTCTGTGCAGGGTTCCATACTTTACACTGTAACAATACAACCGTTCAGTGCTAAGGTTTCCCGCCAACTGGAGCTGTAGAGAAGAGGCTGCGAAACAAGCCTGTACCTGCCACATAATAATGCTGCCAACTGTTGAAGAGTTACTAATGCGGATGCATTACTTTTCAGTCAACCCTCGTATTTAACACCACACTGGAATCTTCAACTGGATTCACTCCACTTGAGCTATTAGTTGGAAGGTCGTGATATATTTCACAATCCTGCAGCGATATACAACGAAAATACGATACAATTATGATAATTACGTAAAAGAACATCAGGACGGTATGCGTCAGATGTATCAGATAGCACGGTGTTTGGATAAGAAACAGGACGATTCGAAGGGAGGCTATGACGACATGAATATACCTCAAGGAATTTAAGGCAGGAGACGGAGTATTATTAGACAATGAAGGTGTGACACGAGGGTGATCAAGGAAGATATTAAGCCCCTGGAGAGAGCTTTTACGTGTTGTAAGGACCCGAGGACCAAATTTAGTGCTTCTTTTAATGAATAAGAAGTTTATGATGATACTCTAGAAAAGTTTCCTATAGTTCCCTACGTTTAGGCATGAGGGGCTGTGATAACGTCTGATGAGTTCAAATTTCGAGAAGAATGAGCAAGCTAAATTCTGTCTAAAATCTCATTAGAGAAGGTGTTACATGCTGGAGTATCAAAGGTATAGGTGAGGCACTTGGAGACGTGCCGGACCTGGACGCTTTGCCTCAATTAGCCTAACCCTGGCAGCAGTACCAAATACGAGGGATAGAACAGCGCATACATGACTTAAAAAATAAGGTAGTGTGAGACGAAAGAGTCATTGAAACCGAGAGGTCTAACTGATAAACTCGCGTTTCCGTGTATGCGTTAGTAACCATCACGAACTTCATAATTATAGCAATGATTCTTAGATACTCCAAACGTATTATTCACTGCAAAAAGTTGCAAGAGGAGAAATGTTACGATCATCTGCGTGTGCATTGTGATCCGGATTCTGGTAAAATCTCACAGTAATCCCACCTCCTACGTGAAATTCTGGCCAACAGCAGTGTTCCGCAACCAGACGCACTGGACTGCAGATGAATCAGGGAAAATATGTGATTACGCATTGCGCATATTTGTGTATTGTGGTAGTTTTAAGTGTATTAATTGCAAAGCCTGCGTGTGTGTCTTTACACGTCGAAATTGAAGAAAAACCTATATATTTCAGTATGTGTGTATAAACACCAGGATAATATGTGTCTCGTTACGAAGGAATTGTGAATTAATTCCTAATATTTGAGGACCAATCTTCATCTGAAATGGGATTTGTGACTGAACAGTGAAGTGTTGCCAGAAAAATGAACAAAAAAATATTGAATTTGGGTATGAATATTAGCAGTAGGCCTCACGTCTTAGCTAAGATACTCAATCAAGTGTCGAAGCTTGGACATCACATCCGACACCAGTTTACATGTAGTAGCACGACAAGGGTTGCAACATACTTATTTTGAATGGTACAATAAGACTGTGGGTCCCATTGAATTTTAGTTCATACGTCCTGCATATACAAGCGGCTACACGTGGGAGGAAGAGGGGGGGGCAAATTTTGGTGGGAGTGAAGTTGATTTTTCAGGTCTCTTTGTTGGGAAGTGGACAAAACAACTCGGAAGTTATGCTAGTGAAGTATATAGGGTATCAACAAAGACATGAGGCTCAATGTTAGCTTTGGTCTGCTTTTGATACTCCTTTGGGTATTTGCATGGACACACCAAAGAACATATACATTGGTCTGTCATTTTGGTCTTAAGACCCATTTAATGTTCCTGTAAAGCAAAGATAAAGCTAGTAATCCCACACTTTCATTAGATGGTCAAACCAGTTACGAGAACAAATAGCCACACCAGCCTAACACTGTATTAGTCATAGGGCACATACAGCTGTGTATGGTATCGGACTGTTAGTCATGAAAAGAACCAGTTATTATTGCTATAATATAACCCTTAGATTCAGTCAAGGCACATATGAGCAAATCTACAAAGGAAACCACTAACCACAGTCCAGACGTAACTAAAGGTTAGATTTATATGTACCTATTAGTGCACAAGTTTAATTGAGTGTAAGTCTTCTCACTCGTATAGATTCTGCTGTCGAATTGTAATCATGCAAGGCTCATTGCTTACCGATTTTTCGTGTCTGTTTCGCCATTTGCATCCCATTTGTGATCGGCCAGACTGACATCAATGATTTCTTACTAGGTATAAAACCTACCGAAAAGTCTGTATATGAACTACATGGCTTACTGTTAATATTAGTACCTGTAATTTAATATTTCTGGAAACCCTTCACGATTCAGTAGTTACAAGAATGACTGTAATAAGGAGTAACGTTTGTAACGGAACTCATGTTTTAATAGTCTCTGATAGTCAGGAGGAATTCGGAAGTACAGGATATTGAAACAGTTCCCATGAACGAAAATTTCGAGACAATAGTATACGGACATCCAACATTTTTGAGGCTTTAAGTGCTCCCCGTTGGCTAGAAAGGTACTGAATATTTTCAAAATTAATTTTTTTGATGATCGGTCCCTCTTTGGATATACCTGTATGCATTACCGTTCATTCTGCTTTTTACAAAATAATTTTTCCCTATACGCTGCAGAAATAACTTGATAGCGTGTGCTTGTCTGCTGTTGGTTTCTTTATAAAACATCTGGCATTCTCTAAACCACTGAAGCCTGATGTAAATGCAGAAACACATGTTTTTAAATTTAATGTGATACCCATTTTCTGGGTGCAATCAACTTATTTCAGCCCCATTTAGTTCGTACCTTATTTCCTGAAACAGGAATGCGACTGATTACATGTAAGATGAGATGTTGCTGTAGCACCTCCATCAGCTTGTTTCAGAAATTTTCCTGTAAATTGTAGGAAACTTTCTTGGATTGGTTAAAGCATCTGGATCGATGGATCACTAACCTATTCTCGTCATTGTGTTCAAACGTTGACAGAGCAGAAGTCTTCTATGAGAAGTATGCTTTACATCATATTCGTTCATCACACTAAACTGGAATTGTTATACTAGGCGGAAGCATTGTGCAATTTCAGGTCTGGTAATTCAATAAATTGGCTGTTACATCATGTTATAACATCGTGTTTCCACTAAGAAATGCTGCGCTATTGGCTGTGAGAGCTTGTTTTGCAGCACATATTCATCCTGCTTCTAAGTTTTATAAATTTATTCAATTACTTCTTAAGAGTTCATGGTAACCATCAAAAACGTTTTACAGTCACATCGGCACAGCTTAGTTATTCGAATCCAAGATATCACTGTAACTTAGATTATGATGTTGTCTGTACGTATAGGTAACATTACCCACAAATATGGGCTCATTGGGAAACACTAGTGACAGAATCATACGAAGAAATAACAGGTTAAAGGCAGAGAGAAAAGGGGCGATGGTAAGCGACATGGGTAAAAGACCTCTGTGACAATCGAGACAGGTAGTAAGGACAGCAGCTGACTTGCTAATCTTCTGCGGCAGATCATGTGTGGGAAGGTTACGTTAGTAGCGTGTATCATGCAGATCGATACAATTGTCATTGACATCTGTTCATCATGAAAAGGTCAGTCTGATTGTATACCGTGGCACCATGCAATGCTGCATACTGTCAGAGCATCAGTGGTGCAGAATGGAAGAGTCCATAGGTTGCCTGAATCAATTTGCCATTGAAATGCGAATTCGATACAGATTTGCTCTCAGCCCTATGTAGGCTGCAGCTCCTTCTTGTGTGTCATATGAGTTGTGCTACACTGCATTCGTGGCTGTCAGCCTTCCCTTGTGGCAGCTGAGAAGTGGGAAACTCCATGGCGTGTCTCAGCCTACCTGTGAGACGACACTTAGGGTGACTCTTCACTGTGATAAAAGGTGGTCTGGCAGGCGTCCGTGCTACGTGGACGTCCAGAACCTCCTTTACAGGTGTGAGAACAACACTCACAACACAAATGATACCATCATCCTCGCACAACTGACGCAGCACGTCCAACTTGTGTGGCAGTTCTCCCAAAGGAGCATTCCACACTCGAAAGGCCAAAATCTGACCCCTCTCAAAATCGCTCACTTGGCTGTAGGAAGCACAAGTACATCTCAGTGGCATGGTTGACCCCTTGCTTCACACGTTTGCACCACACTGAGACTTCTGGTTGTGAGGATTCCCTTTGAAAGGGTAGACGGCACTCTGGTAGCTATGCCATTACATTATCTGTTCCGGACGACTCTGAAACTATCAACAGTACATCCCCTATTACACATATAGCATATTCCCATATGAGATCAAATTCGACGTAGTCTTTCCAGGTGTAATAATTTTTTTCCGGTTATACATCTATATACCGCCGAAGTATGTATATATACTCCTGCATCTCGCTCTGTCTATCTCCTCTTACCCATCTTCAGACCATCTGCTCCTCCTGCCCCCCTTCCCCACCTTTCCATCTGCTCTTTCCCACTGCATCCTTCTTCTCCTCCCGCTTATATAATCCAATCTCTTACTTCAAACCCTCTCTGTCCATCGACCCCTCTCCACGAGCAAACAGACATCTGTCTGAAAGAGCTTAAAACGTGACTGATCTGAAAAGGTCAACTATCCCCACGCAGTGAACATCCAGTTGCGGTATACGAGGGCTGATTTCAAACTTCTTCGTCTACAAAAAGGAGTCAGCATGGATGCAGGAACCAGACGTCTGCTGAGGAGACCCATACTCAGCAGCGTTCGCCGAACGGCCGCTGAGAAGACATAGTAAGTGTCTCCTTGGTTGATTTGGGTAATCAGTAGCTCAACAGTTACTCGTCTAATCGCCCATACACATCTCAGCAGTCGTCGTGCACCCATGCCATCTATAGACCGTGGTGCACCGCAGTTGCTGAGCAACAGTTTTCGATAGTGCCATTATGCCACGCATGGTTTATTCTAACCGGGGTAGCATGCAAACAGTTGACAAACATAGCTGTTTCAGAAGTACTTCCGCCTTTGGCCTGAAACCCAATGATTCAATCCTATCGGGCGTCAGATAAATCGCTCACTCCCGCATTTCAAAGACGACTACTCTGTTTCCCGCCCCCATCCCTCCCCTCATGATACGCTTTATATACCACCCACTGCTAGAGCTGACACTAACATCTGTGAGTGGTTACATCACGTTGAAGTCGGGCATAGGCGGTTATCGTATTTACATGACTGGGCAGTGTATGTTCAAAAGCAAAGTTGCTAGGTGATAGGGGAGACTATCAACGTTAACAACACTGGATCATACCTGATAAACTTTGTGATTCCTACCAATTAAATTTTGAAAACTTTCTCTGAGTAGTGTTGGTGCGCCAATAATACTGTCGCACTGCTTCATAGTTTCAAGAGTAGTTTTATTATATCTTTAGTATCTTACTGCTTGGCAGGAGAAATCTCATTGTCTTCTAAGAAAGTATCTATTCGGTTTTTAAGAAGTATTTTGTCATGTAATATCATTATTATGTTCTGAGAACCTTTTTTTCTGTTTCTAAGGACTTCAGTTCTCTTATTGTCATTTAGGGAGCATTGTTTACCAAGAAGTTTGCTACTAATTTTCAGACAAGAGTTATATATTTACCGAGACGATTCTTATCTTTCTTAATGAAGTTTTTCAAAATTATTACTGTTACTATTACAATTAAATTATTATTTTCGCCGGTCAAGAAGAGGCTTGGCTTTCATATACACTGATGAGCGAAATGCTAGTGGTCACTGGCATAATAGGGTGTTGATCCATGTTTGGGACGCTACACAGCAGAGATTTAACGTGACATTGATTCTAAAAGTCAGTCGTAGATTTTGGGAGATCTGTGGAACCAGATGTTTATGCGCAGATCATCCAATTCCCGTAATTTACGGGTGCGCAGTCGGTGCCTGATCGAGTCCCCGGATTCATATGAAGCGAATTTGCTTGCCAAGACAACAGCATGAGTTCATTATCATTCTCCTCAAACGACTGTAGCATGATCCTGAGTTTGTGACAGAGACAGTTATCCTTCAGGAAGACGCCATCACCCTTAGGGAACGCAAGAAACATTAATGAATGCAGGTGTTCTGCAACAATGTTCACGTAACCCACAGCTGTCACGGTGCCTTCGATTATTATCACAGGTACTCTGGAAGTACAGTTCAAAGTCTCTAATACTGTAATACTGCCTCAGACGGTCTGCGTCCTTGATGTGGTGCGTATTTGTACTATCCATACGCCAATATGACAAAAAAATCCGGACAGGGTACAGTTAGCTGATGTAACAAGAAACATGATTCCACCGACGGTTCGAGACTTTTTCATTAAACGAGGATCCAGCTGTAACACCATAGCTCTAATACTGTACTGATTTGCCTTTTGTTTTGTTTCATGTTATAACGGTGAGCTTCTGTAAATGTTGTTGGATTGAATCGATACCATGAGAGTGTTTATCCTTTTCTCTATTAAAAACTTTGATGTCTCTTAGAGTGTAGGAAGTGTAATCTCTGTAATATGTACTATATGAGCAAACTATATGTTTTGTCTTTCTCATAAAATCCCTTTGATTACCTTTAAAATTGAATAATTTTATTTAAATAATTTTGTTTACAACTACTAATATGTGCAAACGATATGTTTTGTTTAAAGTAACTATTTGCTGTTATGTAAAGACTGATTCTCACTAAGGGCTTTTAGTTATTTTGTATGTAAAAGGTGGCATGGCTCCCCTCCGGAACATAGTAGCGCGCGAATTGTGGTTGGCATGGGTAGAAGAGGTGGATTAAGAGTCAGTCGGGGACGAGGTACCAAACTAACAAATGCTCATGTAGAAATTGTGAGTTGTGCTGGTGCCGAGAGAGGCTTTTGGTGCCGTTTTCCAAGGTGCTAGTGCCTCGTATGGATGGATAAAGAGCTGGAACTATTCTGGAATTAGTGTCTATCATCGTCAACAAGAAATGACAGAGTTCAGTATTTCCGCCTGCAAATCCACCCACCGACATAGTAACTGAAAAGGAACCAAGGAAGTGTAAATATATAAAGTGAAGGATCAGCTCATTAGGTGCTTTAGTGTACACAGATATAAGGTAACTTATAACTAAAATTAGGTACCTACCTTGATTTTTTCCTTGTCACAAGGCCTCTCAGGTTTCTTTACGTTTGAACTATGATTACCAAGTGTCCTTGTTGTGCAAAATGAAAGCCCAAAGACAGACAGTTAATTAAATAACGTTGTTTGATATTTAGTAAGAAGGGAGTAGTCAAATTTACTGTGGAGTTGATAAAATTGTGGGAGGTAGTAAATGTAGCTTTGTAAAAGCCTCCCAGTGATTGGAACTGTGTAATTTAAAGTTTTGTGGACTTTCAAAGTTAACTATTTAATCATTGACTTGAAAGTAGAAGACTGAGGTAATAAACACAATTTGCTGTTACCTTTAAAACTGAGGCTTATAAAGTTTTGCTTAGTTACTGGTCAAAGTGCTGCCTGTTATAAATTTAAAAAGGTGAGTAACTTTCTTACAAATTTGTCAATATTGTGTCTCACTGCAGTAAAAGTCTTGAACTGCATTTGTGTAAAGTTATATACTCATCTTTGCTAAGTGCTTGTCTCTCTTGTGTATTGGAAGTGCATATTAGTAGTGTAACAGGATCCACAGTTTGTCTATTGTGCTTATGCTTGGTAACAAGTAACAGAAAGACCACTATCTATGAAACCAGTAACTTCCTTTATACAGAGGACAGTGAGAAATAGTTTGCTAGTGAAATATTTTTTTCATGTCAGATTGAAAAGTAATTAGTGAAAGAGAGACTAAACCTATGCCCAATTTATAATTTTATACTAAATATTAATAGTAAAATTATTGAAACCATGCAGTTTGACTGCCCTATGGCAATAGTGTGTGTCATGATCTGTTGTACTTATGCTAATAGCCTTGTTCTTCTATAACTGTTAGCACGTCCTTCAACGTCAACATATGTTAATGACAGTGTTCATTGTACTCTCGTGAGACAAAGTATAGGCTGTGTTTGCCCATTGAAGTTACTTTCTTTCAGTTTCTTGAACAGGAATGTTACTCATTCTTATGGCTAATTAGGCTGGCGACCGTTTTTTATTAGCATTTGGACAGTGTGGATAGGTAAATTAGTATTTGATAGTGATTAAATATTTATGTAATTCTGACTTTCACTTCCGATAAGTCACCTCCGTAGGGTACGTCACGGTCAACATAACAAAATTCCTTTCAGAGGGCAACACTGCTCTACTTCTTTATACTGTAACTCCTCTAATAAAGATAATTTCATTACACGAACTGCCTCCAGCTTTGAGGTTATAGTATAACAGTAGCGGAAGGAAGTGTTATACAGTCTCGATGATTCTTTATCCACTTTTATCGTAATTGACGGGGCAACACGTATGTGTCGTCTGCCGAGTAGTTCCATTTTCACCAAGGTGCGCTGGACGGTGTGCTTCCAAACACCAGGTGCCTGCACCAACTCTGTAATATGTCGTTGCATCTGCCACATATAGCCACCTACACTATTTCCACACGGAGGGCCAGCCTTCGACCACTACGTCCACCTCCTTGTTGCCTACTCGTGATTTCAATGCCTATCATCCCTTTTCCATGAGTGCTCGCGTCATTAGCACGAGGGTAACCAAAAATCTGCATCGTTTCAGAAATTTTTGTCCAAAGACACTGGGACATAACAGATTGTCCTTTGAGGAAGCTGGTTGTCTCACTGGGTTTCCCTATTTGCGGTCCTTCTCGTTGTTTGACTGTTTGCCCATTCGTCTATGCTTGG
Source organism: Schistocerca cancellata (assembly GCF_023864275.1). NCBI lineage: Eukaryota > Metazoa > Arthropoda > Insecta > Orthoptera > Acrididae > Schistocerca > Schistocerca cancellata. The sequence continues at coordinate 904,306,955 of NC_064629.1, forward strand.
CTTACATATTTACGTAGCCAGTCTCGCGGTGTGCTATTCTCATAATGTTTTGAGTCATCAGTGTATGTAGGTTATGAAGGGACGACGATGTTGTTGGAAAAGTTGAAAGAGGAAACATTTGCTACAGGCTACCAGCTTCAGAAGACGAAGGTGTAAATATGATGACAGCAAGAGAAAAATTATAAGATGGTTACCCATATTGATAGCACATGCCATTGCGTAGGCATTCGACTTAAAGGTACCCAGTTCGAATCCTGGTGAAGGCAGAACACTTTTTCGTCTTGTATTTGGCCGCCAAGATTTGGACGGATGGTGTTCAAGAGTTTCTGGTTACCATAATTCCCATCAAATTTTTGAATTCGACTCGAAGCCTCTTAGCATTGCGTAATGAAATGAGGACCTGTGACACGTTTCGTGGTCATTCACCCATCTGGTGGTAATATTATGCCTGTGATATGTGCTCCAAATGGGTTTTAACCCATCTCGTCTCTCATTATGATACAACACCAACATTACTCTAAAGAAATACTCCTAACTATCACATTATGAGAAATATGACTTCATTCGTCTATGGGAATCGAAATTAATCAATGGCGAAGACTGAAATTTTGTATTAGATCAGGCATCGAATTCGGATTCTGCACTTCATTATAATGGTTGTTTTAACCCATTTTTTATTTTTTCTTAACCGCCTTTTTATAGGATGTAGAGCAGTCAGTGTCAGGCCGGTGGAGGCAGGGTGGCCAACGGTCAAAACCCAAGGGTTGGCCATGATGACTCCCCCTTCCCGTCCCTGAACTGCACCCCTCCAGGTTCTTTATTGTTTGGATTTATCACTTTCTTGGAGTAGAAAAGCAGGTTAAACAAAATGGTTTTACTTCTACAACGAGACCTTTCTAGGGGTAAGGAGTGTAAATAACCAACAAAAGAATAAAAGCATAAACAGAACTTAAAGGCCGCCGCTCAGGCGGAGCCAATATTAGACACTACAGTCACTGCCACCATCCATCAAAATGTCCATAGATCCTCCTAAGCCTTCATAAAGGCCAGGCACATCGTCATGAAGAAAGGGTTCATATGATTCAGTCAATTGTTCCGGCCCGTTTCGTAAAATTAACATCCACATAAGATTAACTTCTCATACCCAGCACACCCCATTTGTGGGTAGGACCCAAGAAGACACTACCCAGATAATTAAAGCGCGAGTGGTGTCATAGACGAGTGAATCATTTCAATAGGAACGTCCAAAAATAAAGAAAGTATTTGTCATCGTCATGGTAATGTATAGTATTGGTCAAATCGTTGACCCATATCACTGCATTCATTTTAATATGTGGATAAAACGTCATATATGGGATAAGAAGGGATGTCGAAGTCACTCCCATATGGGTGGTTCGCTAAACGAGGGCCAACATCATTCTCGTTAACCTCCATGCCTCAACAGCGGGCCCACATTCCATATGTTGTTCATCTGTATCAAGTAGAGGAAAGTTGTACAAAATAGGAACTCTTAACAGTTTTTAATACAAAAATATTATTAATAAACCTATTAAGTAGTTACACTACTTAAGTTATTATTTACATTGCAATTTGTGTAGTTTGAGTTTTAATTTAACATGTATTGTGCAACTAGTCGGCTAAAGTGGGGTAAAACATAAGAAACACTGTAAATATGTTCATTTTTCCCAAAATTTGCCATTTTATTGACAAACACTATATTTGTTATGCCTTGAATGATCCATTTGAAAAAGAAAAACGTAGAATAAGATTTTATGAAGCATTACCAAGTCCACCCTAGTCACACAAAAAGGTTTCATCTTCTTTGCCTACATTTGAGCACACTTCATGAGCCCAGCCACTGCGTCTGGAACACTGGATCCACCCTTCCTTACCTTAGGAATGTATGTAAAGTTCATTGCAGAAAATACATGCAGCATCACTTTCTTCAGCATCCGATGATGACGTTATTTTTCTTCTAATTTTCTCTTCTTTCCTTTAGAAGGTTTTGCTTCTTCTTTAGTTGTGGGCATAGTATTTCTTTTCTTTGATACTGTTGTTCTTACTTTTGTTTCTTTTTGGGATTTGTCTTCTAGACCAAATAACGTCTTCCTTTGTTTAATCTTCTTTCTTCTCTCTCTTTGATTTTAGCCTCTAATTCAATTTCATATGGCGAAGAAGTTATAATAGCTGTTTCTCCTCTTCGTTTGTCATTAGCCATCTTCTTCTTTCTTTGAAATTCTTAAGGTGTAGGCATGAACACTTAAGGAGAAACATTGAAAGAGGAATTCAGAAGGGACTGATATCCAGATGTTGATGTTTGAGGGTCAGTGGTTGTTGACGTAGGCCTCGGCACACACTCAGAAGAAACTGAAACTGAAGGTGAAGACCTCGCCATTGTTGAGGGTACCAATGTTGAATAAGCTATTGGCAAAGTAACCGTTGGATTCCTAGGCGTAGATGGTGAATGCCCAGCATTTGGCGAAAAAACTAGTGAGGTGGTAGATAATCGTGGTCGAGTGCCCGTAGATGATATGACATCAGAAGTTGAACTGGACGTTGCCGAACGGAGGGGAGTCTCATGTGACATTTCTAAAGGCCTCTCTGTAGACTCAGATGGTGCAAAGAGAAGGTCTGGGAAAATATTCCTGTTAAATGGGCTATTTCTAATTTTTTAAACCCCTTCAATGCAGTTTCTACACAAGTGGCTCTACTGAAAGCAGCATTGAACAGTTTTTAGACTTGATATATTGTCACAACACGGCCCGGATGGTTCAGTAGCGACCCCTGACTCCTTGCTCATAGACGGCACTCGGAGGGGCCATAAATGTCACATCGAGTTGTGCAACCTATGTGTTGTATGGGGAGGAAAGCAAAGTAAAATGACGTGTTTCTCTCGTGTTAGGTTAATCAATTTTAGGCGCTTCACATGCGATTTGTGTCCATCAAGAATCAATAGCACAGGCTTTTCACGCGTTGGATTTGAGAACTCGACAAACTTTTTGAAACAGATTAAAGATAAATGTTTATAAATCCATCCACTCTCGTGGTAGATAGCTAAAGAACCAGGAGGAGCATCATCCTTTAACAAAGGGTTCTCCCTCTTCCTAGGAAAAACAAACATGACAGGCATGAAGTTGCCTGCCGCATTCATGCAAGTCCCAGCAGTTACTAGTACACCTCTCTCAGCTGAAGAAAGTGCACCGACTTTCTTCTTACCACGGAGCGCTGGTACTTTAGACGGCTTAGTGTGAGACCAAAAAGTATTCGCTCCAGAGTAAGTACATGTTGCATTAGCTCGTTTTCTTGATCTTTGGAAAATTCAGTTTGGTATCTTCCAAGCCTTTTTTCAGCAGCTTTTTCTGACGATATGTTTTGTTACATAGCTTGTTTTATTTTCTCCTTAAGGGTAGTATGAGGAACGTGGAAGACCTTACACGCTTTTCTATACCCCAACTCACCCTTTAAAACAGACTGTAGGACGTTGGCCATCCCCTCTTCGGACCAGCTCTGCCTGTCAGTCTTCCTCACATACCGGCTCATCTTGATACCTAAAAAGAAAAAGGTATAAGATTTTATTAGAATATTATTAATAAAATGTTTTTAAAAACCTAAAGATGTATTTTTATAACAGGTGGGCCTGAAATAATATGAGGCTAATGAAAAATAAAAATTAATATATAACATTAGCCTACTAATGTTAAAGTACTTAAGCATTGTACAAAACGGGGACGTTCCCATTTGACCCGAACGTACAGTGAGTAACGAAATATGGTGTCTCTAAGGTAGGAATCCAGATAACCTCAATGTTAAAACGTTAAAATAATGTCTTAATACTACTTAATAGATGTGGTAACTTACCGTAGATCCTTCTATGTGTATTTTTGTATACCGCCAAAACTAAAAACGTGAGAAAAACGGAAGAAAAACAGTGAAAAACTTTGAAACTTTGTACTGACGAAAGAGGCGGTCTTCCGCGGCCCCAAACAAACTCAAATTGCCTTTGTCATGCCGATAGTCACTAGTAACGTATTTTTTCCGCTAGTAGCAGCACCAATGAAGCCCATACACACTATCCCCATTTTAACCGCTGTCCCTATTTTGTAAAACTCTCCCCTAGAGGGCACTGGAGACATAATGGAGAATCAGCCATACGTATGGAATTGAGTCTCTTGCGATTGATATATTTGTGGTTGACTACCAAATACCATGCTGCTTTGGCATCGGAATCAAGGAGAGCGCAATGTGCTGAATGTCAGAACACTGGCCAAGTGACTGAGGGTAGACCGTTTTCAATCGGATTTCGTGGATAGCCTCACATCATATAGCAGTAAACATCATAGGCTCTCTGCATTTGCTCATTTGGCTGGTCAGCGTCGACGTAACTGAAGTCCTCCAAAAACTCTTTTAAATGAGACAGTGGTTTCAAAATATGCGCCACTAGTTCGTGAGAGATATGGGTGAATTCTGTAATCAGAGTTCCTGTGAACCTGCGATGGCGGTGGTTTCACATCTTCATCATCATGGCGATATGTAAGTAGATACCCTAACCTGCACATTGACCATATTGAGACAGTACTTTGTGGTAGGGAGGATGAGTGTGTCATATCACACTTTGATGACCATTCCTGCCCTGGCAAAGTAACCAACACTGCTTGTGAACTATAGATTATCGTCTTTACACTGGGAGGACTGTGGCCAAATGGGGTGTCCTGGCTGATAGATAAATATTGATATGAGCCACCTATTGTACCATGTTCAACGATTGCTGCTATGGGTATCTGTATGTACGTCCTTTAGGAGACGAGTATAGGTAAGGTGTGACGTCCATCGATTGTCACACGTAAGGATAACCATCAAACATTTCATAGTATCCCGGAGTGGGTATGTGACTAAGCTCCCTTCTGGGTAGCTGCTGTCGATGACCATCGATTCAGACTTCTCCAAATTCATGCGGTTTCTGGCTCTATTTGAAAGGCTTACATTACCAAGAACAGGGGGGAACCTTGTCTAACAGAGTGGATGATAGTGGTCTTGCCCACTATACGTCAGTTGACTGTAACCTGTGAAGTTGCGCCACACAGAGGTGCATGACAGTGTTTATGAAAGACTCGGGGAAGACAAGCTGTCGCAGCACCTTCTCAAGATAATCGTAGTATGTCAATCAAGAGCGTGGTCAAAGTCCACTGACACCAAAGGTCCACGCACGTGACACGCCTCCGCCAGTATGATGAAATCGCGGTAATCACTGAGTGCTGTCAGTCTGTTGCTGCTACTGCCAAGACACGTCTCGTCGGAAGAAAGGACTTGGTGCAAGACACTCCGAATTCAGGCAGCCAGAATTCTCGTAAATATCTTGAAATAGCTTTCGAGCAGCGTAAGGCTGGTCCCGGCAGAGGTTCGAGTCCTCCCTCGCGCATTGGTGTGTGTGTTTGTCCTTAGGATAATTTAGGTTAAGTAGTGAGTAAGCTTAGGGACTGATGACATTAGCAGTTAAGTCCCATAAGATTTCACTCACATTTGAACATTTTTTGAGCAGCGTAAGAGGCTTGTAATGATCAACTCTCCATCCACCAGAGGGCTTGGCACCGATATAAGGATACCATCGATAAAGGCAGACGGTAACTGCATTGCAGGATCCATCAGTTCGTGGTACATTGAAGCCCATCGGGGCAGAACTCTACTGGGAGACCATTTGCGCCTGGCGATCTGTTGGTAGCCTCTTTGTTGGGGGTATCAGCGATGTCCTCCGCCTTATGGGGTTCGTGAAGGTCATCGCCGCGTTCACATCGAGGGTCCCAGGTAGCAAGCGGAGGACTTCATCCATCGCAGTAGCATCCTTGCCTTCTGTGGCGTAGAACCGCCGGTAATGTTCCAAGAAGGTGTTAGCATTAAATACCCTTTTTGGCCATGAGGCGTCGGTCATCTGGCATATTCACCATAGAGATCAGTGTCATGCGACATCTGGGACATCCGTGGATAATGTGATGCATGGCCAGCGGTTCATGTCCGATCTGGTCTTGACTAAGCGTGCGCACAGGCTCGCCTTCAAGACGATGTCGTGTAAGTGTTTGGCCTTTTCTTGCAATCTCCGAACCTCATACCGACGGCCTGGCGACGGTGGTTGGGGGGATATCTCTCACAGCAGCATAAAATGTTATTCTAAGGCGAGCCATTCCCAACACGTAGCCTGTCGACCCTAATTCATCACCACATGCCACAGGGAAGGTTTGGCGGATTCGAGCCACCCCTGGATCGTAGAAGGAAACGTCGAGTGCCCGCTCTCACAGTTCCTACAGGTCTCGACTATCCTCTACTGACACTCTGGATCGTCGAGGAGCCCTATGTCCATCTTACAAGTGCTCCTGCTCCGCCACAACCTCTATCGAGGGAGGGAGGTGCAGAATAGGTATCATGATCCGTAAGGCTGCTGGCCATAGCATCTTAAGTCCCTGGGAGACACAAACCAGGTCAAGCCGACTTCCTGAATGCCTAGCAACAAATGTATAGCCCTTTCTGTTGACATAGATACTCCGCCATGAATCGACGAGGCGAAGGTCTTGCATCAAGCGTTGCGGTTCTCTGTATGTGCTAAAGAGTGGTGACAGGACCCAACTGAAGTGGTATTTGATCCTCTAGTGGCAGGACACAACTGAAGTCGCACCCTGGTATATGGTCGAAGTGTCCCTCGAATAAAGACGCCAACTCCTCCGCAAAAAATCGAGAATGGTCTCTGCTCTTGTCCATACCAGAGGGGCACACACATTCAGAATCCTGACGCCCTGTTATGTGATAGCAAGTCCTCGTGCTATTGTTAGGTAGGTTGGACCATCGATCACAATGCCTTCCTTCACAATAACGGCCGTACCACAGCCATTAGCTGGACATTGCTCCTAAAAAACGTCGTATCTATAAATAGATGGGAACGTTATGGAGGAGTGAGACGACGATAACTGCCGCATGCAGGAAGTCATGATACATCTGCATTTTGACCTCAGAACAGATGGTATTGAGACTGATGGAGCCAGTTCAATAGTTCTGGCACTGGGAGGCGGTATTGTTGGTGCCTGTTGGGAAAGGTCGAGATGGGGACCGGAAGAAGGCCCTGCTGTCAGCAAAGGGTACCCTCCTATGTCCAATAGCATTTAACTGTCGTAATTTGAAGCAACTGCAATCGAGCTATTGCAGCAGACGTCATGTCCTGGAAGTCATCAGTCCACACAGGCAGGCTTGTGTTATGATCATCCCTCAGAATTACCTGGGCAGCTGAAGGCTGCAGTATGTCTGCGACAGGGTCACATACTGAATCCATCTGCTGCCCTTCATCCATATACTGCGAAAGATCTCATTAGAATCCGCTGGTGATCGAATCCTTTCAGGAGAACCAACAATCACATCTTCCAGCTGGTGATATCGTCACTGTCGAGATATTTGTCTTGTATTAACCTCGCCCTGCAGGTACTGGATGGAGCCAGTCGACGTTTCTTCCATCTCTTTGGATCCCGTTGCTTTCATACATGAGTGTCGCTGTCTGACAAAGAGTGGAAGTCGTTGACATCAGGGACAAAAGCGTCGGTTCTCTCCACCATATCTGCGGTAAACTATTACTTCTTCAGGTCTGTTCCCTCCTCATATTACAAAGCTGAAGTCAGAGCTTGCTCTGGCAGTGCAGAATGTCTAGCCTGCAGTGCCCTGCTGCTGCATCAGAGGTTGCTCATTGTTGACTGAAGGCGACGCTTCTGTTGACGGTGGATGATTAGATGGAATAGTTTGAAGGGTTCCCAAGTATGTCAATGTGAGCACCGTTGGATCGAGCGACATCTTGTCCTTCGCCGTCGGCATTTACGTGATGCAATGGTGCATACATCTTGATCTGAGATGTTCTTCTTCCCTGCAACCCAAGCAGATCTTTTGTCGGCCATCGCACATTACGATGGCACGAAATCTGCTGGTATTTGCATAGTATGGTATTTTTTTAGTAAGGTCGATGGTCACCTGAGGCACCAATTCAGAATGGGGTATGTGGTAAGGTGTGCCCAATTTTCAAGTGTATGGCTTGTCACAGTGCCATAGGGTCTCAATGCTGCGATCACCATCTCTGCTGCCAGTTCAAATGGCCACTCCAACATGCAGGCCGTCCTCTGGCTGAGGCCTGTATGTTCCACTTTCACAGATCCAATGTGTCCATTGGAACGCCTCAACTGAAGGTCGCTCGTCCTTTTGAGAATCCTTTCACAAGCTTCGTCATCCACCAGTTTCACATAGACCACACAGCTGACGATGAAGAGGCGAATCCCTAACAGGTCGTGGTAATAGATGTGAACGTCATCTGGTAAAAACAGTTCAATTTCTAATGCTTTTGGTCATGTGTACTCGGTCTTAAAACTGAATTTCAATGTCGATTTTCGTTGTGAATATGTTATGTTGCGTCGTTCTCCTCGGCAACTTTCTTCTTCTCTTACCACCACCTGCACCATTATCTATATCTGACCTACAGTTCCTCTCCCTTGTTGACTATGCCTTCTCCATCTATGTGATAGCCGCTGACCTGAACATCCACCGCCATGACCATACCACCCTTTGGCAGTGGCGTCAGTTTCTTGCCACCTTCATTGTGACCTTGTTCCTTTCCCAAGCACACTTCTCCCGAGAGCAGCTCCACCCAAGACGTTATCCTCGCTTACCCAAAACTTTTTGGTCACACCGCCATGGACGTCCTCGATTCCATTGGCAGTGACCACCTCCCATTCCTTCTCACCATCTCTTCTGCCTGTGGCCCTCCTCCAGCCCCCCACCCTGCTGCCCATTCAGAGTCTGTCCATGACTACTGCCACGCCGACTGGGATGCCTACCAGGAATCCATAACCTCACAGGTCGAAAGCCACCCCTTGGCTTTCATCATCACGCTGACATCACCCCTGCCTCTTCCTTCCTCCAGAAGACAATCACTGACGCTGTGGAGGCCCATGTCGCTATCAAACTGATCGACCCTCACCACCCTACGCATCCTCCACATGCCATCCTTCTTCTTCATGAATCCCAGAGGTTCTACGACTCCGTCCTCCACACCTATGACTGGGATACACTCCTCCACCACCAGCAATTACAGCATCACATCCGAGGCCTCCTTACAGCAAAGAAACGCGGGAACAGGCGCCAGACATGCACATGCTTCAACTCCACACTCCCTGTCAATTCCTGCAAGTACTGGTAAGCCCTCCACCACCTTACTCGTAGCCATCCCACCCTGCATTACCCTATTATCCACTACAATCTCCCTTTCCCTGACAACCTCACTAAGGCTAATCATTTTGCCTCCCACCTATCTGAGGTCTTCTCCATTCCTGAAGATCCCAATTTTGATCACTCTCTCTTCCCCATCTTCTTTGAATGCACTGATACCTCTGTCCCACCGCTTGCCCCTAGTTTTCAGTACATGGATCAGTTACCCCCTCAGACATGAACACTCCTATCACTGCACATGACATCACACTCATCCTCTGCTCCAAACGCAACACCGCCCCTGGTCATGATGGTATCACATACCGCCACCTCAAGGAATCCCCACCGTCCTTCCTGGCTGCCCTTGCTATCCCGTACAACGTCCTCCTCACAACTGGCTTTTACCCTGACCTGTGGAAGACTTCCTTTGTCCTGTTGTTCACTAAACCCAACAAACCCTCCCTCTGACACCTCTTCCTATCGTCCCATCGGTCTCATCTCCGTGTTCTGTAAGGTCTTTAAGTCCATCCATTCCTGCCGTATCCATCGCCACCTTAACCAGCACCACCGCCTCCCCCTTACCCAGTGTGGCCACCAGCCCACTTTCTCAGCCAACGACACACACCTTAACCTTACCAATTTCTTTCTGTCCTACTTAATTCCCGTTGCTCCGCTATCTTTGTTTCCCTCGACCTCCAGAATGCCTATGACTGTGTCTAGCATCCCAGGCTCTTCTTCAAACTCCAGTCCTATGCTCTCCCTATCAATTTCGTCCATCTCGTTGCTTCCTTCCTCTCCCATTGGCCCTCCTATGTCACTATCCACAGTTCCAACCCTCATACTTTCTATCCCACCACCGGCTTGTCCCAAGGCTCCACCCTCTCCCATCTCCTCTATCTCCTATATACTGCCACTGTTCCCAAATCTTCCCCACCTGTTCATCTCCGCGTGGTTCCGGACTGAAGCGCCTAGAACCACTCGACCACAACAGCCGGCTGAAAAGGCATTCATACTCCAAGTATTGTGGTCCCTTTCTAGGTGGTGTGTGAGAACTGTGTCTGATGTGTATACGTTGAGTGTAAGTGTTAATAAGGATTCCTTGAACAGTGTCTGTATTTCCGAGGTGATCAGTCTGCTTTCGGCAGGGCAGTGGCTCTGCCTTCATAGATCTTTATCCTATTCTTTAACGGTCCGAACATACCCTCCAAGCCCATAACAATTAGTTCACCACTTGGTGCAACCAGTGGTTCCTTTGCATCAACCCCTCCAAGATGCAGACAACCATCATAGGCCACACCACCCACTCCTTCTGTCTCCATGATTTCCATCTAACCATTTATGGTCATCCTATCCACCTCACTCCCACCCTAGAGTACCTTAGCCTCACCCTTGAAGTCCACCTCACCTGGACACCCCAACTCCTTAAGATCCAACACAAAGCCCACAATAGACTACAACTCATGAAATTTATGTCTGGCCAGACACGGGGTCTGCATCTTTCCACAATCCTTCTCACCTACAAATCACCGGTCGACCCCATTCTTCGTTATGCCAGTGTTGCTTGGATTTCCACCCCTTCCAGATTATATATAGCCCTCCAAAACTTATAACGCCATGCACTCTGCGTCACCTTCCATACCCGCCTTCCAACACCCATACACATCCTCTAGGACCTCATCCCCTCCCCCCCCCCCAACTTCTTCTTTTCCTCAGACACATTCGTACCCTGCACATCGTCTGCCGACTCGATCCCCCCCCCCCACATATGGGGTCCCCCTTCCTCTCCATCCCCATCCTGTTGCCGCTGCCTTACCGTTGTATCCCGCCATCTCTCCACCTCTACATCCTCCATCTCCTTTCCCAACGCTACTTTGAGCACCTACCCTCCCGGATAATCAGCTTTGCCCTGACATCAACCCCTCCTACCAATTCTAACCTCACCCTCCCCCTCCCACTCCTCAGGGCACCCTCACCCCTCCCCTTCCCTTCCACTGAGCAGTTTTCCTCCCTCCTCCACTCCACTCTCTTTCCAGTGCACCCTTTCTGTGTCTCTGTACTCCCTCCTGAGTTGCTTTCCCTTTCCATTTTCCTCCGCCCATCTCGTGCCCCTTGATACGCCCCTTGTAGCCTTTTCTTTTCATCCCCTCTCCTTCTCCACTGCACCTTGCTTACGCTATTTATCGTAACTGCCGCCTGCTTCACGTCTGCTGTGCAGCGAGCTACTTTAATTTAAGTATTAACTGTATTTTTCTTACTTGTCACTTCTTCTTCCGTGTGAATTTGCTTTTAGGAATCTTTAATTTTCGAGTGCTAGTAATAGTGTTCCATAGATTTCGTGTTTGTTTTGAATACAGTCAGAGAGAGTCCCTTTAGTCAGCCATAGTCAGTGTCAGTGTCGTCGTAACTGCCGCCTGCTTCACGTCTGCTGTGCAGCGAGCTACCTTAATTTAAGTATTAACTGTATTTTTCTTACTTGTCACTTCTTCTTCCGTGTGAATTTGCTTTTAGGAATCTTTAATTTTCGAGTGCTAGTAATAGTGTTCCATAGATTTCGTGTTTGTTTTGAATACAGTCAGAGAGAGTCCCTTTAGTCAGCCATAGTCACTGTCAGTGTCGTCGTAACTGCCGCCTGCTTCACGTCTGCTGTGCAGCGAGCTACCTTAATTTAAGTATTAACTGTATTTTTCTTACTTGTCACTTCTTCCGTGTGAATTTGCTTTTAGGAATCTTTAATTTTCGAGTGCTAGTAATAGTGTTCCATAGATTTCGTGTTTGTTTTGAATTCAGTCAGAGAGAGTCCCTGTAGTCAACCATAGTGCCAGTAGTGCTAGTGTTTGTTTTCAATACAGTCCAGAGACAGGTAGTGCTATTTTCATTGTTTTCTACAAGAAGTGGCTAGCAACCACAGTTTAGTGAATAAGCAGCCGCCTTTAGTGAATTAGCAGTCCAATTAAAGGTTGATTAACTCTCTTCAGTAAATTGATTCCTTAGGATGGATAGGATGTGTGACTGCTGTGTACGGATGCAGGAGGAGCTGGCCACTGTTCGCGAACAGCTGAGCGTGTTGATGGCCGCGGTCAGCCGTCTTCAGGCTGCTGCCTCGGAGTGTAGCGGCAGTGGGGAGTCTGGTGCGTCGCAAGGTACACCCCAGGTGTTACATGCTTCACCCACTGTCCCTGCTGTCGAGACATCTTCGCGGGTACCGGGCGCGGTTGGGCCACCCTCTCCCCAAGGGGAGTGGCGGGTTCAGCGGCGTTCGCGGCGCACGAGGCGGAGGGTCAATGTGGAGGCTGGCCGTGTGGCATCGCCCGCTCTGCCTGTGAGTGGACATGTGGCTGCTCCTTCAGCAAGGTCCGAGCAGGCACACGGGGGGAGGGGTTTATTAGTTATTGGGAGCTCCAACGTTAGGCGGGTGATGGAGCCCCTTAGGGAAATAGCGGGAAGGTCGGGGAAGAAGGCCAGTGTTCACTCTGTCTGCTTGCCGGGGGGTCTCATCCGAGATGTGGAGGAGGCCCTACCGGCGGCGATAGAGAGCACTGGGTGCACCCGACTGCAAATTGTTGCTCATGTCGGCACCAATGACTCATGCCGTCTGGGTTCAGAGGTCATCCTCAGTTCGTACAGGCGGTTGGCGGAATTGGTGAAGGCGGAAAGCCTCGCTCGCGGGGTGGAATCAGAGCTAACTATTTGTAGTATCGTTCCCAGAACCGATCGCGGTCCTCTGGTTTGGAGCCGAGTGGAAGGCTTAAACCAGAGGCTCAGACGATTCTGCGGAGATCTGGGGTGCAAATTTCTCGACCTCCGCTATCGGGTGGAGAAATGTAGGGTCCCCCTGAATAGGTCAGGCGTGCACTACACGCCGGAAGCGGCTACAAGGGTAGCGGAGTACGTGTGGAGTGCACATGGGGGTTTTTTAGGTTAGAGAATCCCCTCCTTAGGCCCGACAAGACGCCTCCTGAGACGCGGCAAGGTAGGAGTAGGCAAAATGCAACAGGGAATAACAATATTAATGTGCTAATAGTAAACTGCAGGAGCGTCTATAGAAAGGTCCCAGAACTGCTCTCATTAATAAACGATCACAACGCCCATATAGTACTAGGGACAGAAAGTTGGCTGAAACCAGACGTAAACAGTAATGAAATCCTAAACTCAGATTGGAATGTATACCGCAGAGACAGGCTGAACAGTGAAGGAGGAGGCGTGTTTATAGCGATAAGAAGTGCAATAGTATCGAAGGAAATTGACGGAGATCCGAAATGTGAAATGATTTGGGTGAAGGTCGCGGTTAAAGCAGGCTCAGACATGGTAACTGGATGTCTCTATAGGCCCCCTGGCTCAGCAGCTGTTGTGGCTGAGCACCTGAAGGATAATTTGGAAAATATTTCGAGTAGATTTCCCCACCATGTTATAGTTCTGGGTGGAGATTTTAATTTGCCGGATATAGACTGGGAGACACAAACGTTCATAACGGGTGGCAGGGACAAAGAATCCAGCGAAATTTTTTTATGTGCTTTATCTGAAAACTACCTTGAGCAGTTAAACAGAGAACCGACTCGTGGCGATAACATATTAGACCTTCTGGTGACAAACAGACCCGAACTATTTGAAAAAGTTAACGCAGAACAGGGAATCAGCGATCATAAAGCGGTTACGGCATCGATGATTTCAGCCGTAAATAGGAATATTAAAAAGGGTAGGAAGATTTTTCTGTTTAGAAAAAGTGACAAAAAGCAGATTTCAGAGTACCTGTTGGCTCAACACAAAAGTTTTGTCTCAAGTACAGATAGTGTTGAGGATCAGTGGACAAAGTTCAAAACCGTCGTACATTATGCGTTAGATGAGTATGTGCCAAGCAAGATCGTAAGAGATGGAAAAGAGCCACCGTGGTACAACAACCGAGTTAGAAAACTGCTGCGGAAGCAAAGGGAACTTCACAGCAAACATAAACATAGCCAAAGCCTTGCAGACAAACAAAAATTACGCGAAGCGAAATGTAGTGTGAGGAGGGCTATGCGAGAGGCGTTCAATGAATTCGAAAGTAAAGTTCTATGTACTGACTTGGCAGAAAATCCTAAGAAATTTTGGTCTTATGTCAAAGCGGTAGGTGGAGCAAAACAAAATGTCCAGACACTCTGTGACCAAAATGGTACTGAAACAGAGGATGACAGACTAAAGGCCGAAATACTAAATGTCTTTTTCCAAAGTTGTTTCACAGAGGAAGATTGCACTGTAGTTCCTTCTCTAGATTGTCGCACAAATGACAAAATGGTAGATATCGAAATAGACGACAGAGGGATAGAGAAACAATTAAAAACGCTCAAAAGAGGAAAGGCCTCTGGACCTGATGGGATACCAGTTCAATTTTACACAGAGTACGCGAAGGAACTTGCCCCCCTTCTTGCAGCGGTGTACCGTAGGTCTCTAGAAGAGCGTAGCGTTCCAAAAGATTGGAAAAGGGCACAGGTCATCCCCGTTTTCAAGAAGGGACGTCGAACAGATGTGCAGAACTATAGACCTATATCTCTAACGTCGATTAGTTGTAGAATTTTGGAACACGTATTGTGTTCGAGTATAATGACTTTTCTGGAGACGAGAAATCTACTCTGTAGGAATCAGCATGGGTTTCGAAAAAGACGGTCATGTGAAACCCAGCTCGCGCAATTCGTCCACGAGACTCAGAGGGCCATAGACACGGGTTCACAGGTAGATGCCGTGTTTCTTGACTTCCGCAAGGCGTTCGATACAGTTCCCCACAGTCGTTTAATGAACAAAGTAAGAGCATATGGACTATCAGACCAATTGTGTGATTGGATTGAAGAGTTCCTAGATAACAGGACGCTGCATGTTATTCTCAATGGAGAGAAGTCTTCCGAAGTAAGAGTGATTTCAGGTGTGCCGCAGGGGAGTGTCATAGGACCGTTGCTATTCACAATATACATAAATGACCTGGTGGATGACATCGGAAGTTCACTGAGGCTTTTTGCAGATGATGCTGTGGTGTATCGAGAGGTTGTAACAATGGAAAATTGTACTGAAATGCAGGAGGATCTGCAGCGAATTGACGCATGGTGCAGGGAATGGCAATTGAATCTCAATGTAGACAAGTGTAATGTGCTGCGAATACACAGAAAGATAGATCCTTTATCATTTAGCTACAAAATAGCAGGTCAGCAACTGGAAGCAGTTAATACCATAAATTATCTAGGAGTACGCATTAGGAGTGATTTAAAATGGAATGATCATATAATGTTGATTATCGGTAAAGCAGATGCCAGACTGAGATTCATTGGAAGAATCTTAAGGAAATGCAATCCGAAAACAAAGGAAGTAGGTTACAGTACGCTTGTTCGCCCACTGCTTGAATACTGCTCAGCAGTGTGGGATCCGTACCAGATAGGGTTGATACAAGACATAGAGAAGATCCAACGGAGAGCAGCGCGCTTCGTTACAGGATCATTTAGTAATCGCGAAAGCGTTACGGTGATGATAGATAAACTCCAGTGGAAGACTCTGCAGGAGAGACGCTCAGTAGCTCGGTACGGGCTTTTGTCAATGTTTCGAGAACATACCTTCACCGAAGAGTCAAGCAGTATATTGCTCCCTCCTACGTATATCTCGCGAAGAGACCATGAGTATAAAATCAGAGAGATTAGAGCCCACACAGAGGCATACCGACAATCCTTCTTTCCACGAACAATACGAGACTGGAATAGAAGGGAGAACCGATAGAGGTACTGAAGGTACCCTCCGCCACACACCGTCAGGCGGCTTGTGGAGTATGGATGTAGATGTAGATGTAGATATCCCTCCTCTCAGGTCTCTCCCTCGACAGTTATATTCTTCATCATGTGCTTCATCTCTTATAGTGATTTTAAAGTGTCTTTGTTATGGAGGGTTTTAGTATTGTGGCAAACTCTTAACTTGTGCATGTGACTTCAGTGTATTTTATGTGCCCCATGAATCGCCAGCTGCGTCTTCTATCTCTATGGCGACTCCTTTAACTGTCCACAATGAACGTATCTGTGTCAGTGTACATTTTTAACCCTCATCATCTCCATTTCTTCTGTATTTATGTCCCCTTTTTATCAACTATATATGCATAGTTTTCTTTTTTTATTAATTGTCATGTCATTCTGTTGAATAGCGGCGGATTGTGCCGCAGCCAGCCCTCCCCTGCCCCATAATGAAATCACAATAAAGAGAAATCATGGTGCATCGAAGGAAGTAAGCTGCACGGGGCCGTCTTTAAGCCACAACACCGAGAGCACACTAACGTGGCACGGACGTAAACATGACGTAAGAGCCACTGCCCTGCCAAAAGCAGACTGATCGCCTCGGTAATACAGACACTATTCAAGGAATCCTTATTAACACTTACACTCTACGTATACACATCAGACACAGTTCTCACACACCACCTAGAAAGGGACCACAATATTTGGAGTATGATGCCTTTTCAGCCGGCCGCTGTGGTCGAGTGGTTCTAGGCGCTTCAGTCCGGAACCACGCGGCTGCTACGGTAGTAGGTTACAATCCTGCCTCTGACATGGATGTGTGTGAAGTCCTTAACTTAGTTAGGTGTAAGTAGTTCTAAGCTCTACTGGACTGATGACCTCAGATGCTAAGTCCCATAGAGCGTAGAGCCATTTGAACCATCTGAATGCTTCTTCGATCATGCAGTTGAACAACACGTCGGGTCTCCAACCCAAAAGTGTCGTACGACACTCCTTTTGCTGTGAGGCACTGTGGCATCCAGAGAATGTAATGAGAAAAAGTAAATAGCAGATGTCAGATGTAAAAGCCAACTGTGTTCTAGGGAGCCGACAGTAGAAGAGTACGCTATTGCTTAAATGCCTTGGTAGCGTTTGTAATCTTTTTCTAATCTTAATTAGTAGTGTTTTCCTAAATATTACTGGAATAGCGCTTAGTCAGTACTCAGTTTAGAATTTTCATGTCCAAAATACTTGTCACTCATCTCCTTACAACGAACTTACAATCTAATAAACATACAAGATACTAAGGTAACGGAGCGATATGCCGTTCAGAGAACTCGAAGCCTAGCACCTCGTATACATTAAAAATGGCATACAAAAGTAATCAGTTCATAAGGGCAACCTGCAACGAAGCCGACACGCAGCGTGTTCAGTTTACTGTGTGAGTGCGTCATACACTCGGGGTCCAGCCAAGGTGGGACAGAAAGTGTGTACGGTACTTGGCCACAGAAGCACTCTGTCGACTCGTCCTAGCTTATGGCCAATCGTGACGTAACGAATACAGTGCTGTAGCCCGCTGCCACACACAGTTACACTGGTGATATATACATGTCGTGTACAGCATCGACCTTCGTTCCCCATACACCTTTCAATCAACTTTTCACAGTATGTCGTATACACAGTGCTCTACAGATATGTAATGAAAGTAATTTTCAGAACACCATAAAATTCTATGCAATTAAGTCTGTATTGTTACTCACAAATGTTCAGATATTTGTCACTCGCTCAATTTATTTACTTCTCTCAAAGATATATCATTTTATTATTATACCATGCACCGAACAATTTATCCGGTTATGTCATATTATATACTTCTTCTGTATCCCTTAAGATTTTATTATCACTTTTATGTATTTCTGTAACTGAAACTTGATTCATATGAGGCTGCCCAATAGGGGTTATCTTATACTGTAGTCCATACCATCACGTTTTCATATTATAGAACCCGAGGTCAATGGTCATAATATATGTCAATCCTTAAAAGAGCTCGCTAATTGTTTTAGAACTCTGTAGAAGTGTAGAACTGATAACAGACGGTCATGTGACCCTCCACCGCTGACATAGGTGATGACAGTGTAAATAAGAGGTTGTATGGAGTCACAACAGTAAGATCGGCAACGATGAGAGTGTGGAATGTGAGCCTTTAAGGTAATTTGCCCCACCTAATGCCGGCTATACTAAGGACTGCAGCCACTAATTTAATGGCTTCAGGTGAATAGTCACAGCTAGGCAAATCTTAAATTCCTATCCATGGCTGTTAACGAATTATTTGACGTATTTCTGCGTTACACTAGGAGTACCGTAGCTCCATATTTTTGAAAAATTTGTATGATGATCTATTATATAGGAAGAGCTGTACCAGAAAACTCAGTTTTCCGCAGGTGCAATTTTCAATTTCAGTTTTAGTTTATTGATACGAATTTGTTACCTGTTGTATGGAAACTCTAAACAAGTCGTAAATATTTAATAATCATGATGACATACAACGATTTATATTTTCTATATAGTAATAAATTATGTTAAAAGTAACCATTTGTAGTATTAATCAGAGACTTGAAAATAAGGATCAAATAAGAAACATAAAATTAACGGAAATAACCCAAGTTCCAAGTGAATTATTTCCCACTTATATTACTAGATACGTCACTGGCACCCTCGGAATAACTCGAATTTTGCTGTATAACTACATCTACTTCTAAACCTAATGTTACTAGACTATGCTACATTGTCCACACTGGTATTTGCGTGCCTCGGCAGTTCTCGAGTCTATGCATACTTGTGCGGGTGATTATAGCATTCATTCATTCATTCTTTCATTCTCTCCTTCCATTTTTTTTAAAAAAATATTGTTTCTTAATTACTTGTGTACATCTGTATTTTAATATTTCTCTTAATTAAATTTACACCTTCCTTTCGATATCTAGACTATGCGATCAAAAGTAGCCGGGAACCTGGCTAAGAATTACTAACAAGTTCGTGGCGCCTTCCATCGTTAACACTAGATTTCAGTGTGGTGTTGGCCCACCATTAGCCTTGATGACAGCTTCCACTCTCGCAGGCATATGTTCAGTCACATGCTGAACGGTTTATTGGGGAATGGTAGCCCATTCTTCACGGCCTACTGCACTGAGGAGAGATATCGATGTGGGTCAATGAGGCCTGGCACGAAGTCAGCTCTCCAAAATATCACAAAGATGTTCTACTGGATTCAGGTTAGAACTCTGTGCAAGCCAGTACATTACAGGGATGTTATTGTCATGTAACCACTCCGCCAGATGACGTGCATTATGAACAGGTGCTCGATTGTGTTGAAAGATGCAATCGGAATCCCCTAATTGCTCTTCAACAGTGGGAAGCAAGAAGGTGCTTAAAACATCAGTGTAGGCCTGCGCTGTGATAGTGGCACGCAAAATAACAAGGTGTGCAAGCCCCCTCCATGAAAAACGCGACCACACCGTAACACCACCGCCTCCGAATTTTACTTTTGGCACTAAACACGCTGGCGGATGACGTCCACGGGGCATTCGCCATAGCCACACCCTGCCATCTGATCACCACATTGTGTATCGTGATTGGTCACTCCACGCAAAGGTTTTCCACTGTTTAATCGTCCAATGTCTACGCTCCTTACACCAAGCAAGGCGTCGTCTGGCATTTACCAGCGTGATGTGTGGCTTATGAGCAGCCGATAGACTATGAAGTCCAAGTGTTCTCACCTCACGCCTAACTGTCATAGTAATAGCAGTGGATCCTGATGCAGTTTGGAATTCCTTTACGGTGGTCAGGATAGATGTCTGCCTATTACACATTACGATCCTCTTCAACTGTGGGCGGTCTCTGTCAGTCAGCAGACGACGTCGGCCTTTACGCTTGGGTGCTTTACGTATCACTTCACGTTTCCACTGCACTATCACATAGGAAACAGTGGACCTAGGGAATGTTTAGGAGTATGGAAATCTCGCATACAGATGTATGACAGAAATGACACACAGTCACCTGACCACGTTCGAAATCCGTGAGTTCTGCGGAGCGCCCATTCTCCTCACTCACGATGTCTAAAGACTACTGAGGAAGCTGATATGGAGTACCTGGCAGTAGGTGGCAGCACAATGCATCTAATACGAAAAACCTATGCTTTAGGGAGCATCCGGATACTTTTGATCACATAGTGTATAATAGGGGAAACACTTCTTGTAAGCTGTTCAGCCGGCCGCGGTGGTCTAGCGGTTCAGGCGCTCAGTCCGGAACCGCGGGACTGCTACGGTCGCAGGTTCGAATCCTGCGTCTGGCATGGATGTGTGTGATGTCTTTAGGTTAGTTAGGTTTCAGTAGTTCTAAGTTCTAGGGGACTCATGACCACAGATGTTAAGTCCCATAGTGCTCAGAACCATTTGAACCATTTTTTGAGCTGTTGACGTTATTTTCATATTCAGAGACTCCACTTGATCTTATAGACTGAAATTTAAGCAGCAGCCTTCTAGATATTCTATTTGAAATCATATTAACTGAAGTCCACATGTTTGGTCAGTTAAAATTGTCTGAAGGTAGCAGTCAAGCTGTCTGCAATATCTCTCTACCTGAAACAAGGGACAAGTGAAAACATTTACATATTGGTGTGTTACTACATCTCACTCTATGTAAATGTTAGTGATATGGGCCGTGACCCGTTCATACGTGCACCATACGTCGAGTAGGGGTGATAACGCGCAGTTTGAGCTTGTTAATGATGCTTGGGAATATATTGTAAACCAGCGTCTCAGTGCACATCGTGTCCCAGGCAGACAGCCATTCATCTGTCTTCCAGGCTCGTATATGTCTTTCATCAGTAATGTGAGTTCCTGTGATCCGTACACATGATCATATTGTGCACACTCCAGCCTATACAGTGCTGCTCTATAGCGTATCACGATATCCATCGCGCATAGGCCCAGAATCATCAATAATTCCTCGATGGATGTAGTGCAAAAGACACCGGTGAGCGTCAGAGGTACGCTCCACTGAATTCCTCGTAGTATTGTTTGGCAGCTGCCCACTCGAAGGCGATGCACCCAAACGCTGGCAGCGAAACCCACAATGGCGTTGAAGATAAATTCGTGGTATTTTGCACCACATGCAATGATAGTCTATAGTTAGCATTGACACCTCTTGCAGTTTTATGCATAATTTTAGCAGCTGTCTGAGTAATAGGTTTTACATGTTATAGAAATCTTATTTTCTCGTCTAAAGGAACGCCTAAATATCTACAAACAAAACAGCGTTTTACAGGGATTGCGTCAACCTCCAGGGAGGTATCTCTGGCAAGAGAAAGTCTTCTCTTCAGGTGCATGTATGTCGTTTTGTGAACAGCTGTAGTCACTTTGTTGCCCTTCGACCAGTGCCACATCTGTACAAGCACATTATTGGTCTTTTCCGCGAGTCTCGCCGTGGAGTCTGCAGACTCGACTACTAGGATGTCATATGCATATACAACAACTCCTTTGATAGCGTCTGCCCCGTCTAACATATGTAACAGTGGTTCATTTCGAAGATCCCAGCCCGCATCTCGTGGTCGTGCGGTAGCGTTCTCGCTTCCCACGCCCGGGTTCCCGGGTTCGATTCCCGGCGGGGTCAGGGATTTTCTCTGCCTCGTGATGGCTGGGTGTTGTGTGCTGTCCTTAGGTTAGTTAGGTTTAAGTTGTTCTAAGTTCTAGGGAACTTACGACCACAGCAGTTGAGTCCCATAGTGCTCAGAGCCATTTGATTTGAATCGAAGATCCCACAACAATCGACAACTTATGGAGCCTTGAGGACAGCCCTTGGTAACACACGCCACGTCCACTATAGTAATCTACAAAGTTCTTATACACACATTTGGGGAAACCAAGATCTCGAAGGCGAGAAAACATCGCAGGCCACCAAAGATTATCAAGTACGCCTGCGATGATAATCATGAGGGGGATTTCATTCTTCGCTGTCGAATTTTCAACAATATGAAGAGGTCTGTTAACCACATCATCCGTACAGTTCCCTTTACTGAATCCTTATTGATACTTGTTTAGACCCGAGAACTCTATGTGCGCCTGCCATTAATCAGAGAGCAGACGCTCCTGAACTGTGCCTAAGACGTTTAATAAGTTATTAGTTCAATAGCTTTTCAGTTACGCCGGGTCTTTATGTTTCTCTTTTTGGTCAGACTGTTGTAACTGTATTTCATATCATCGGAGTCCTGCCTACATGCAACGCCTTGTTTATTAATTCTGTCAAATACGACATTATCAGTGGACATACCATCTGCAAGGCCTCAGTGTAAATGCCATCCGAACCAGGTGCGTTTTCAGTTTTGAGCTTGGAAATTGCTACAGAAACTTCCTCTTGAGCAAAACGTATTACCGCCATCTGATTGTCGTATTCGTTACCAAATGCACTTCTGTGCCTGTATTTCAGTATATGTTTTGGTGTTATTATCAGGAAGTAGGGTGGTCATCAGATATTCCGCTGGCTCCCTACATCCAGCCATCATTGAGCCATATATCTATTGTGGATATAACAGTAGGTTTCTTAACCTTTTAAGTCGATAGCATATATTGTCTTCCCCATATGTCAAATTGTATTTGCCTTCGTAGAAACATCTCCCAGTGTTTCCTGAAGTAATGTTGTGTAGCACATAATTGCCCCGTATTGATGAAGCCTCCCAGTACGGTCTCATTGCCCTGAAGCATGTTGGTAAGTTCTTCTTCTTGGTCTTGCCCTTCGCCTCAGGGTGGAAAGTTCTGGGCTACAGAAGGATTGTAGCCTGACTTTCAATTTTCGTAGGGATATACATGCCGTGTGCTATTTGCAAGAGTTTATTTAGTAGCTGTGCACCCAAGCCTACACGTATCAGAAACGACTCAATTGGAAATATTGCAATGTAGGCAACTAACCTGTCCCATTCCGTTTCCCAGATCTCCAACCCAGACATGCTTTCCTCCACATGTGTCCGTCTGTTATTGCCACTTTCCCATTCGGTGACAACTGCGTTATGGTCACTGGGCGTTAAGTAATTGAGTACTCGCCAACTATTTGTCTTAGCTGCTGCCATGCGGTTTGCCAAAGTGACATCCATGTTAGAGCCTACACCTGCTCGTTCCTAGAATGTATTCGACTGGCCCTCTAGATTTAAAATAATGAGGTCCAGTTCCTCCACTGTTTAGTATCTCACCTCTTTAGTCAGTTTGCCTACTGTGTCACAAAGAGAATTTTACATTCGCGTCTGTTTCCACAAGGAGACGCGCACCTCGTCCATATAGAGCGACCGCCTTGCGTTTATGCACATAAGGTGCCGTGGGATGAGAATACTGCATGTATATGCTTACAACAGTTCACTTTGTCTGTGCGTCCTTTCCTACTGTGACCATGCGCCTGTCACACAGCTATGCCGCCTTAGTGACAGTGAATGGTTCAAATGGCTCTGAGCACTATGGGACTCAACTGCTGAGGTCATTAGTCCCCTAGAACTTTGAACTAGTTAAACCTAACTAACCTAAAGACATCACAAACATCCATGCCCGAGGCAGGATTCGAACCTGCGACCGTAGCGGTCTTGCGGTTCCAGACTGCAGCGCCTTTAACCGCACGGCCACTTCGGCCGGCGTGACAGTGAATATCCTACTTGTAATCACAATGGCAGACACTGTCTCATCGTGGGCAATAACGGTTAACATATCCGCAGACAAATGTGGGAGTCCATTGTTTCTACAGTATGTTTCTTGCAAACAGATTATATCAACAATCAGCTCGTTAATTAATTTCCTTAATTCAATCATAGCTAGTTTACCTCGCCCAGCATTTATCTGTAGCATCTGTACCCTTTTATGTTTTTCGAGTATAAACAAATATGGATCAACACAAACACGTCCATATGCTTTTATAAAAATGGTCAATGACGAATGGTTCATTTATTCTCGTGAACGCCCGCCGAAGCAGGTAACGTAATGGTTTAAACTGTGGTGGAAAACTATTTACTCTCAAAAGAATCCTATCTACTGCCCCGGCTGTAAGATATGTAAAGGGATGCCCAATTCTAATAACATGTCTAAGAGCAAACTGCAGTACACTGGGATCCTCGAAAAGACTTAACCTGTCATTAACTCCTAAATTATTATAAATTTTGTCTGTGTATAAACGCGTATCATTTTCAGTAGGACTCGAAATGATAGAAGTATTTTTTGTGTTTGATAGAAAAATCTTATTTTCGCTGTACTTTATGGTTCTGTGATTCTTATGCTCATCAGTATTACCACAACCCACTTCACAAGAAAATAGGAGAGGATCTGCAAATGATGTAGATGCTGCGTGAGTGTCTATTGCTACTGAAGGTGCAGAGTCGATGTTTTCATGACATCACCGCACATGATGTCATTTCCTTTGGCAGGAGCTAGATGTAGATTCGCTAGCGATTTGGGCAACTGACAAGTCGGTAAGCCTTCAATTGCAGGCGCCGATGCACCAGTAACATCTCTTCCGTCAGCAGCCCCCACAGCTTGGATAGTTACAGGTGTTCCCCACAGAGTTTCTTCTTGAAATTCATCTAGTGCGATTTTGCACATGATGTCAAAGTACTTTCCTGTCTTGTGGACAGGCCATTATCAGTTATATATACCGTCTGTGTGTAAGTTGAGCTTCACTTGCTCAAAATTGCAGCAGCTCAAGTTTGCCTATCATGCGCGTTTTTACCCATTTAACAGACTGTCTTCTAAGGCCGAACGAGATTAGCCGAGCGGTCTCATGCGCTGCAGTCATGGACTGTGCGGCTGGTCCCGGCGAAGGTTCGAGTCCTCCCTCGGGCATGGGTGTGTGTGTTTGTCCTTAGGATAATTTAGGTTAAGTGGTGTGTAAGCTTAGGGACTGATGACCTTAGCAGTTAAGTCCCGTAATATTTCACACACATTGCATTGTCTTCTATGTTCCTTCGCAACTGCTGTCTCTAATTTCCTCTGTAGTTCCATATCATCTATGAAATTCGTGGTCTAAAGATGCTGCTTCTCAGTAAATTCTGTAGCGATTGGTGCTGGAATTTTGTCATAATGTTACACTCGTCTCCCTTGCAGTATAATCCTAAGTCGCTGAATCCACGCTATAGCACGATGTCAATTCCTGGCTACTGTCGGCGGGGATTTGTGCTTCCGTTTACTGTGCAACGTGTCCTCTATTAATTGCTTTACATAGATTTGATATGGAGCTGACCACTCTACGTTTCCTTATATGTTATATGGATCCATAGCCTGTTCTAGCAATTGCGTAAGGTGCATAGTCTTTACCAAGTGAGTCACATTTTGTGTTCTTGTTGCGACAAGGGCTCCTGCTCTAGAAGTTCAGCATGGGCTTGAGAGATTTCATGACGTAATCTTTCATTCTCCTCTCCCATTTCTCGAATATGGCCAAGCAATCTGGACTGGAACACGGCCCTTTTGGACACCTGAACATCTAAAATCTAAGTGAGCGGTCAATGCGCCACATAAATATGCAGGCTCATAACAAGATCTACATTTACATACATACTCCGCAAGTCACCGTATGGTGCGTGGCGGAGGGTACCTTGTACGACTACTAGTCATTTCTTTTCTTGTTCCACTCGCAAACAGTACGAGGGAAAAAGGACTGTCTATATGCATCAGTATGAGCCCTAATCTCTAGTATCTTATTGTAGTGGTCCTTGCGCGAAATATATGTTGGGGCATTAGAATCATTCTGAAGTAAGCTTCTAATGCTGATTCCCTAAATTTTCTCAGTAGTGTTCCTCGAGAAGAAAGTCGGCTTCCCTCCAGCGACTCCCATTTGAGATGCCGATGCATCTCCGTAATATTTGCGTGTTGGTCAAAAATGGTAGTAACAAATCTAGCAGCTCTCTTCTGAATTGCCTCGATGTCTTCCCTCAATCCAACCTAGTTCGGATCCAAAGTTCTTCAGCAGTATTCAAGAATATGTCGAACTAGCGTCGTATATGTGACCTCCTTTACAGATGTATCATACTTTCCCAAAATTCACCCTAATAATCGAAGTTCGCTATACGCCTTCCCTACCACAGTCCCCACATATTCGTTCCATTTGAGGTCGCTTTAGAAAGCTTCACTCAGATATTGAATCGACATGATAGTGTCCAGCAGGGCACTATTAATGCTGCATGCCGACATTATCGGTTTCTTCCCTACTAATCCGTACTAACTTACATTTATCAACATTCAGAGCTAGCTGTCGTTCATCATACCTACAAGAAACTTTGTATAAGTCAACTAGTAATCTCCTACAGTTTCCGAGCGTCGACGCCTTCCCGTATACTAAGATAACAGACTGTAATGCAGAAATTGCACTAAATTAAGGTAGCCGTCATGTAGTATACGAGGGTAAATCCCTATAAGAATAACTGAGAATCTCAAAAAAGATAATTTGGCTATGGATGCGCAAGTTCTTGTGACGGAGAAACGGGCATGGCTCGGCTGGTACGCGTGTTTTGACAGCTAAACGAGGGGTACCAGGCATGCTGGGGCTGAGCTCAGAGAGGAGCACGAGTGTGACAGAGTCAGCAGTAGAAGGCGACACTTCTGAGCCTCAGTGAGTAGAAAACGCTATGAGTATGACAAATAGCACTTCTGCACGACAGAGAGTCAAGAAAAACCTATGCTCTGGGGCAACCCCAGACCAACACGGTGGCAGTTAGCGAGAAAAGTGAAGGAAGCTGCTATGGCTGAACTGAGTGAGCGGACTAAGTGCAATAAAGACTGAACCAGACTAGCTACTGAGAAGCCAGTAAGACGTTTGTAATAAAAAGTAAGAGGAGTGCGTGAATAAAATCTCACCGTCGATCGGAAAAGTAGTTCGTAAGTTATTTGTTGTAAAAGAATTTGTGTCCAATATGAAATTTTACTATTGTTGTCCTGGTAATGCCTGATGCGATTTTCACGATCTGAGTTTCTGGATATAGATCTCGCTGAGCAGTATCACGAAATCATTTTAGATTACAAATTTTAATTTAGAGGCCGTAATGTGCTTTCAGTGCCTAGAGACATGAATTTTCATCTAAAACACACATAAGACATTCAAAGTAGCTGCATCCTTATGAAGTAAACTTCAGGCCAACTACAGCTAGCCCTCATATGGATTTCCTCCAAATTTTGGTATATGAAAGTGACGGAAATGGGAGCTTAAGATGGCCAAGCATTTAGAAACAATAGCACTTTTGGCGCAAGTAAGGTGAGGCATGTGCCATTTGTGTAATCGTAGATCCCAGGCGGCGGTTGGTGCAATGGAAACGGTGCAGAAAGGGTATCGTTGGGTTGAATACACATACGGGTAAGCTTCTTATTTCCTATTTTTACGTCATTTGCATTGCTAATGAACCGAAAATATGCCCAATATATTGTGTTTATTAATATTTGCCTAAAGGGCATGAAAAGAAAGTCAAAGACAAATTTTACCAATGATTCAAATAATGATGGATAAGTAAGTACACGGCAAATACAGAAATGTCGTCATTACTTCATGAAAACCTGGGAAGGTTACAACAGTCCTACGTGCAGGGTAACACACTGCTTAGTTAATTGACTTTTGCCAAGGATAAACAGATTTCCTAAGTGCAGTATTAAAGTGATTACCTCCAAACGAACTCCTGTAGTGCGACCTTGCGATGCCTTATGCTTACTAACGGTTACGGAATTTGATCAAAATGCTTCAGAACTATTCTTATGTCATAGAGAGAGAAAAAGGAATAACGTCCCGCGAATATTCTATCAAAATACGTTCCACTGTATGTCACTAGCTGTGCTCGCCAAAATTTGGGGAAATGATGCGTTACGTGTGGTTTCCTGCCGAGAGAGTCTTTTATGAGTCTGAACCAAGTTTGTTTTTCTATAGTAATTTTAAACAGTTATGTAATTGTAAAAATGCGACGTTTACACTGCGTGCAAGATGCCGAGAAAGTTAGTTCTTTTACTGTTTTCACGATATCAACCCAGCGTGTGGAACTCGTCAACTATAAGATAATAACAGCACCTATTGCTACATACGAAGTTCCCTTGTGTGTCTTACAGTCCCATCTGGAAATTTATTTGGTATTCCG
Source organism: Schistocerca cancellata (assembly GCF_023864275.1). Classification (NCBI taxonomy): domain Eukaryota; kingdom Metazoa; phylum Arthropoda; class Insecta; order Orthoptera; family Acrididae; genus Schistocerca; species Schistocerca cancellata. Next base: position 904,335,020 of record NC_064629.1, read on the forward strand.
AATTTTCATTTGTTCTCCACTTTGGTGCCTTTTATGAAAATAATTATAAATACAGTGTACTGAGAATTATTCAGGTTTATATGGACTGTAACATAAAAACTGAAAATAAAAAAATTGTTTCCTTATAGAGAATCGATGCATGACCCTCCGATTACCGTTCTGTATTTTTCTGTGCTTGTTGCTTTATGCCTCACCCGGCCTGCGTGACAAATGTTATTTCTTCTAAGCGCTTGGTCGACTGGAATTCCTACGTCTTTCAGTCTCACTTCAGACCAAGCCCGGCATATATCACAAATTGCGAGGAAATCGCTAATGACGCGTACACGCTGTCCCATTGTTAATTAGTGATATAGAAATACATTTTGTTTTATTTTTTTTATTTTTTATTTCTTAGGTGGAAGATACCATAATGTACCGTTCACTATAACAGAATCACTATTATTGAACATAATATTTGTCTTAGCAAAAAATAAAGAATACAAATGGAAACGTGAGGAAATTTGCACGTAAATTTGTGAATAATACAGTCATATAGCGTAATATTTTTAGTTTTTAAATATGTTCGGGAAGAAGGAAACACATGAACTTGACTCACAACAAACCAAGTGCTTAAATACCTGGCAGTTACCTTGCTCGTAGGCAGCTGGGATCATTTGGCATTGAGGACTAGTAGTGGGAATATGTACGTTTGAGTGGCAAGCAGGTCGGGCCTCCGTAGTGTCCGAAATTTTCTAAGAGTTGAAACAAGGACTTATGATATTCGCGTATGACAAATATCTTGCAAATATTTCGATTTGTGAAACTAGAAGTTTTAAATGGAGGAACACAACTACTGAGATACGCAGGCGATATTATAGCCAGAGCATAGTCAGAGGAACAGATGGCAGAAACCATAGAGGACTTCGCAGAGGTTGCCAACTGGACTGCGGATTAATACGAAGAATACTGAAATGAGAGAAATATCCAAAGAAGCCCCTAGGTGGAATATAGCCAGAGTGAAAAACTTTAAATACCTTGGCACCTGGTTCAACACGCATAATAAGCTATTTAAGAAATTAATCAACGTATTGTCAATGGGTCTAACTACTATTTCAGTCTAAAGCATATACTGCCATTAAAAAATATGTCAGTTAAGACCAAACTTAAAGTCTACATGGCAATGATATTACCGGTGTTGTTATATGCAGCACAGGCGTTAAGCACCACAAAAGGATGAAGAGAAGCTGCTGATCCTTGAACGGATAATCCCGAGAAAAGTCTCTGGACTCATCCGCGAAGAGAACACGTGAAGACGTAGATAGAACCAAGAACTGTACGACCTGATGAGACAACTGAACATCGTACAGAAAGTGAATGAGTGTAGAATAAGACTAGCAGGACAGGAGGCCAGAAACATGCCTCGATAAAGCTGTATTTACGGGAAAACGTGTTGGGACTCGTCCTATTGGCAGATTAAGGAAGCGATGAGAGGATGAAATGCAGAGGGATCTTAGCAGTTTGGTGTCCATGGGAGCTAAATCCTGAGTGCGCACGATGACGATCTATGGAGGAACACTGTAAGGTGGGAGCATGATCTTCAAGATCCGTGATGTTCTATATATATAAACAAAAAACACCTAAATGAAGTTATAATAATTCGAGTCAGTCGCACTAGTCTGAACTACGACATTATTTCGCGACTTTTTTGCGAGTGATCTGAATTTGTAGTTCAAACTAGTTCACAACTGGGGGACTTTACCTTAAAACGTAGGCCTAATGAATTTTTATTTCTTTTCCGGATATTTCTTCGATGCTTAACGTGAGATAGTGTTGCTTTGAGGACTCGAACCGTCATATTTTTATTCAATAATGAACAATCATTGTGCCGTTACAGTGATGTTGAATAATGAATGAATTATGTTTTTCGTTAAGCCCTAAAGTAATGTAAGCTGTGAACAGGATCTTTTCACTCTACATTTAAGTTTGTATATTTTTAAACTTAGCGACCAATGACTTTCAGTTAACTTTCGGTCTCTAAGTCATGCAAATCCACTAGGAGTCTCATGAGCTAAATTCAGAGGAACGATTTCTTGGCAACAACAATGTCATCCCAAGTAACGAGTAAAGAACATGTTAGCCCGTCGCAAGAACTGTGAGGTGTAATGTTACTCATAATCGTATCATTGCGCCATATTTTAATATTGCTAATGTATATAGAATGAAAAGAAACATGTGACCGTTGCTGATGTACAGAGAACCTCCCTCGATGCGAGGGATATCTGTGAAGAGGCAGTCCGCAGCTCGTGGTCGTGCGGTAGCGTTCTCGCTTCCCGCGCCCGGGTTCCCGGGTTCGATTCCCGGCGGGGTCAGGGATTTTCTCTGCCTCGTGATGACTGGGTGTTGTGTGATGTCCTTAGGTTAGTTAGGTTTAAGTAGTCCTAAGTTCTAGGGGACTGATGACAATAGATGTTAAGTCCCATAGTGCTCAGAGCCATTTGAAACTTTTTTTTTTTTTTTTTTTTTTGTGAAGAGGCCGGACAAGCATGTGGTGCCTGAAGAATGCCAGCAGTCTTTTCAGCGGCCCTGAGTTGGATGACTGACAGATTTGGACTTCTTCCGTCAGTCAACATGTCCTCTCTATGCTGGTATAGCGAATGGCTGCCGTGCGTGGTAGCCGAGCCGTCTCTGGCGCCTTGCCACGGTCCCTGCGGCTCCCCCCGTCGGAGGTTCGAAACCTCCCTCGGGCATGGGTGTGTGTGTGTGTGTGTGTGTGTGTGTGTGTGTGTGTGTGTAGTCTTTAGCGTAAGTTAGTTAAAATTAGATTAAGTAGTGTGTAAGCTTAGAAACCGATGACCTCAGCAGTTTGTTCCATACGATCTTACCACAAATTTCCAAATTCCGAATGGCTGAAAGTGAATAGAAACGACAGGCGTTACATTTCCCGAAGAAATGCTGTTCTACTACACAGCTAAAGTTTAGCAATATAAATATGTTCTGCATAACGCGTATTACCAAGGGGAATTCTGGAACGTCGTGCCCACCACGATAAATAGAAAAACAAATGTCGTTCATTGTTGTTAACTTTAATTAACATCATGTTTTAAGTAAGTACTGATATATATGTAGAGTCCAGTACCTGAAAATATCCTTTAGCATACTCTTAGCATTGCGAACGCATTATCCGTAATGTGTGCACAGAGAGGACGGATACTTTATGAACATCACAAACAAAATTTTAAAAGAATCCAAATTTCGTTAACTGTCGTTGAATTTTGTTCACAACATACTTTTTAAGTCACATTTGCTATTAAGACTTATTTCTTATAAAGTACAAAATACATGTATGTGAAACGGTAAATTAAAAAACAAAAGGTCATGAATGTAAAACTTAAAATAAAAATTTAAAACATGAAACAAATGTAAATAAAATAAATAATTAGAATAATAACGTCTGTTTAGATATTTTAATGAAGTACGTTAAAAATACTCCGACAGCTCATTGTGTACAGCATATTCTCCAAAAATTGTATTCTAAAATCAGCTTCACTACACATGGATTAATGTCACATGAAAGTTTGTTTAATTTATCCTGTAACAAAAGTTTTCATTTCTCCTAATTAATTAATAATGGGGGGATATTCTGCAAAATGTGAAATTATTACTCAAGTTGATTGTACGGTTTAAGAGCGTTAAATATATATCAGCTTCTCTAAATGAAATAATCCCAATTACCTCTTGGGTTATATCTTACTCTTAACAGTAATGTTCGGCACAAACAAAAAATATGAATTGCATCATTTTGCTCCCTATACACGACCGCCAAGTTTAATCAATATCTTTCTCTGACACTTTGGAATGTTCACTTGTCAGTAGGTTGTGGTCAGGAGAAACAAAACTGGCGTTCTACGGTCGAAGCGAGGTATGTCAAATCCCTTAAACTTCATTTTATTTACAGAATTTAAAAAGAGAAATAAATGGGCTGAAGTTAATTGTAGTGGGATTAGCGAAGTGCCACAGCGGGAAGAACATGAATTCTGACGAATCGTCTGTTAACTTCTGTCTAGGAATCTTCGACGGACGTGTGTATAATGATTTTCCTGACACTTCACCGTCTGGAATTGCTGGAATTTTCAAAGGTTCAGCATCCATTGCCACCGTTGTAATTGACGCATTGTGCCGATCCCAACCGTGAAGAACTGTAAAGATGTGAGGCAGCAGCTTCTAAAGGAGACTTTCTGATTTCTGTAATGCAAAACTTATCTGTGGTTTTGACTAGGCTGGGCTCTTTCTTCGTATTCGATATCGCTTTTAATCTCCACTGCGGCCTCATTTCATTACGATAGGAAATGAGGTTTGCAGAACCGTATTTTATTCTGCATTCAGAATCGACTGCAAAACAGTGACACCCATTAATTGTTTTCAGCGAAACTGTGGAAAGTTGAATTTTGCTAACACAATATTAATTCCGCTCCAGAGTGAAAAGATAATGATCCGTATCTGCGGGCTATTTTTCTCCTCTTCCTTTTGTGGCGTAGATCTTCGGTAAAGAAACGTCTTTTCTACACAAGGGGACAGTTTAATTAAGTTGTAAGCCCGGAGTAACCTTTATTATCTCTTCTCGTTCCGCAGGCTCGTTTGCGGAATAGCAAGCGCGAAGTAGCCAAGAATTGGGCTGTAATCACATAGAGAAGACCGCGACCCAAATTACAAGCGCCCTTAAACTACATTAAACGCCACATTGTTTGAGCGAAAATATATAAAGCAAATACGATCTCAAATCTGAGTTTATGAAAGATGTGGATTTTAGAAGACAAATTTTTTTCTGATCGAGCCGCTTTATTTTTCATTTTACATGTATGATGGAATGATAACTTTCTTACTAAAAACTGCGCCCAGTCACCTATGATCTGTAATATTTCGTTGTACCTCTTTTTTCAAATTGTACTAAAGAAACTGTTTCGAGACCTTTTGTATAAATGCGTAATACATTAGAAACACCATCATAGCTGTAGGAATAAGAATTTACTTATTTGAATAAGTACTGCTGTTGAACTACCTTGCAGTATATTTTGGTTTCAATCTTCAACGGGAGAACTTAACTTTATCAGTGTGTGTGATCTCCCATACAGTCCCAACAAGTCTTTAGTTTTCACTGTACCTTTTGAGATTTATTTATCTTGAAATTTGTTCCATGGTTGTACGTCTTCTGAAAACACCACATCAGAATAATGACAACAGTGATACCCTTCAAAACCAACACATTTTCTGGTAGCCCTGTAGACTGAGCCCAGGAATAAAATGTATGTACACACTAACTAGGTCCCAGTAATCAGACTCGTTAGTTACTGGTATATCGTCGCCACACAATACAATTGTCTCATATAGAATATGACAAGACACTTAGTGACCAGACAACTGAAACTATAGATTTATCATACGAGAGAGACAAGATAACTAAATAGAGCTACCACCTATATGTATGGTATACCAGTGACCCGCCTCCGTTTCGTGCGGGTAGCACCAAGTATCTACTGCTGGGCAACTCGTTTGGCGGGCAGTTCCATTTTCCTCCTTGGCTGTTCTACCGTCACTGTTATTTGCATCGCTATAACATGATTTCGATTGTAAGCTATTTTCAAGTGAACATCTTTATATATGAGCAATAGTTCTTAAAACGATGTGTGATTAGCACAGATGTACAGCTCTCTCTGCAACGTGCTCCCATGCTGGTCATAAGCTTGCTAAAGAGTTCTTGTAATAGGAGGTCCAATTCCTCACTAAGGTGGACATGCTGCAATATTTCTCCACAAATTTCTCAAACATGCTCGAAGGGATTTAAGTTCAGGGAACGCGCACGCCATACCATTATCCGAATGTCCACTCGTTCGTAGATCTTCCCATCTGCACTCTGCGATGTTGTTGCGCATTGTCGTCCACAAATATGCTGTAAGGACCAAATGCACCCATGAAAAGGGGCACATGACGAACGAGTACACACTCATAACAACATGGACTTGTGAGTGTACCGTGCTCAAAGATTTGGAGATCAGTACGCCCATTCCACATTACGCTATATTCGATATATTCTTCATTCTGATACGCATATTTTCGGCTGCTGACCTTCTTATAAAGGACTTTTGATTGAACATGAGATAACTACATATCTCCAGAACAAAGCATCAAACAAAAAGATTGTTTCGCGTGAAAAAATTATATTAATAGTGGGGATACATACCTGTTCTACAACTGGGCACCTCCTAATCGTCCCTCCTGGGTGGGCCGAGTCATCTTGGTATTTTTGATTAGGAACGCCCCATTTCTATGACACATTCGGCTTATACTTAAAAAGGACGTGTTATTTACTCAAACCATTTCTTCCTATTCCTCGTATATGGCGTTGTAATCGACAAATACGAAGCGCGGCGCGGTGGTTTGCTCTCTCACTATCCTTTAAACTAGGCATGGGCAACCTTTGGTGGCCCCTGCGGGCAGGATTAACACACATATTTCAGCTTGAGTGCCGCATTGTCGTATAACGTGACAACAGTTCTCCTAACACATAAAGTTTAAACTAATGAGTCTGTGGCGTTAATGTTTATGGGGTAACGGACCGATATGAATGATACTCCTTTCCCAACAAGCTACGCCAACAAATTATGATTCGAATATAGTATTGTTCACTGTCAGTTTATATTCAACCAATACTCCTGTTTTCATTTATTTGTAAGTCACAAATAGTGTGTCTTTGTCTATGACTTTTTATAACAGCTGACTCAATACTTCCATTGGAAAATTCTGCAACACCATTAGTACACAAACAATGCAAATGACATATAAATAAGTGAAATTATGTGAAGACGGGATGCCAGGCATCCTGAATTGTTGTCACGCGGAAATAAATTCCTATAAAAGTAACTGATTGCAGCTAATTCATTATAAATTACCCACAATTTCAACAGCTGCAGTATTCTAATACTTCCACAGTGGACAAGAATTAGTTGCCAGTGCGTGTACGAGAAAGAACTGTAAACATGTGAACAGATGACGATTTCTGAAACTCATAATACACTGAAGCGCCAGAGAAACTGGTATAGCCATGCGAATTCAAACACAGAGATGTGTAAACAGGCAGAATACGGCGCTGCAGTCGACAACGCCTATATACAACAAGTGTCTGGCGTAGTTTTTAGATCGGTCATTGCTGCTACAATGGCAGGTTATCAAGATTTAATTGAGTTTGAACGTGGAGTTACAGTCGGTGCGCGAGCGATGGTACACGGCATCTCCGAAAGAGTGATGAAGTGGGGATTTTCCCGCACGACCATTTCACGAGTATACGGTGAATATCAGGAATGCGGTAAAACATCAAATCTCCGACATCGCTGCAGCCGGAAAAAGATCCTGCAGAACAGGACCAACGAAGACTGAAGAGAATCGTTCTACCTGACTTTAGTGCAACCCTTCTGTAAATTTCTGCATATTTCAATGCTGGGCCATAAAGAAGTGTCAGCGCGCGAACTATTCAATGAAAAATCATTGATATGGGCTTTCGGAGCCGAAGGCTAACTCGTGTACCCTTGATGACTGCCCGATACAAACCTTTACGCCTCGCCTGAGCCCTTCAACAACTAAATTGGATAGTTCATAACTAGAAACATACTGCCTGTTCGGACCAGTCTCGTTTCAAATTGTATCGAGCGGATTGACGTGTACTGGTATGGATACAACCTCATGAATCCATGTACCTGACTGTTCAAGCTAGTGGAGGCTCTGTAATGGTTTGGGGCGAGTGTAATTGGAGAGATATGGGACCCCTTATATGTCTCTGATAGGCGACACCAACTTAAGCATCCTGTCTGACCACCTGCATCCATTCATATCCATTGTGTATTCCGACAGACTTGGGCAATCCCAGCAAGACAATGTGACACCCCACACGTCCGTGATTGCTACAGAGTGGCTCCAGGAACACTCTTCTGAGTGGAAACACGTCTGCTGCTCATCAAGCTCCCCAGACATGGACATTATTGAACACATCTGGCATGCCTTGCAACGTGCTGTTCAGGAGAGATCTCCAGCCCCCCGTACTCTTACGCATTTATGGACATCCCTGCAGGATTCATGTTGTCAGTTACCTCCAGCACTACGTCAGACATGCCACGTTGTGCTGCGGCAGTTGTGCGTGCTCGCGGGGCCCTACACAATATTAAACAGGTGTAGCAGTTCCTCTGGCTCCTCACTGTAATAGTCCTCACAAGCTCAGTACATGCTGGGAATATCGAGAATATTTTGCATGGAACCAGTACTGTTCCTCGATATTTCTATTATTAACAATAAGATAACAATCACTCTCACACAGTCATCATATTGACGGGTTGACAATAGAATTGAACGTGTGAGGGCCTCCTGTCTGCCGAGTTAAATTTGTATCATCGCTAATGGTATGCACAAATTGTACGTTGTTTACACTGTTCGAAAAGACCGAAACTGCTCACACCAGTGACAGAAGAGGTCTTACAGATTGTACTGTTAGTAAGAAGACAGCACTCATCTGATGCAATAGCAGCATCTATAATGCATAAGTTCGAAGACGTCTGTGACGTGCAGGTTTGCAGATAATATGATTGGACTTACCCCCGAGTTTTTCAAGAGAATTTAAATATTATCATACATAGTGGAACACAAAAACTCGGCCATAGAGCCAAAAGGAAACACACCTGGCTTGACAGCAGTTTGACCAGCGAATAAGGTGTAATTCTGTCGTCTGTGACTGAGACAATACACGACACCCATCTTCAGATGATATTATTTGTTATCTCGCCGTACTTTTACTCGGCTTCTTGGTTCATTGCAGTTCATCATAATAACTCATACCTGAAACTAAAACATTTCAAGATCATGTGATTGCACAGAAACCCATGAAAACATCGCGACTTTGTTTAAATCCAGTACGATGAATACAAAAATTTTGCCATCAGCGATCACGAAGACTGAAAAGTTACACTTACTAAATGTATTTACGGTGTTTTATTGATTTTAAAAAATATTCAACGCCATATTAATGTGAGCTCTGAGTTTGAATTTTTAACAGAAGGGTGTTGACATTTGGATTTATGTCACTGATACTGAGACTTAAGGTATTTTCCTGGTTTTCGTCCGTTAACGTTGTACATCTGTTGCATGTTTTCATAAGAGAAAAAAGGTTGTTCACACTTATATGTGCTTCCGAAAAGACAAATTTTCCTTCTCGCAAATGATTTCAGCTGCGAATATTTCTCTTTGGTCAAATAAGTTTTATAAAATTAACTTCTTCAAAATTAGATTTTAAAGACAAGTGTTCCTGAAGGTCAATAAGTTCCATTTGAAGATTTTCTGGGGCCTTTTCTGCATCACAGGTGAGTGGGTTAGCAAATATAGCAAACATGCTGTCTGCGTTCTTGTAATCAGAAAACCCTCTGGTAAATTGCACTAATATCGATTTCAGCTCATCATAACATAATCACATTTTCTGCACTTCCCACAAGCGAATCTTTGTCTGAAAAGCCTTCAGATGGCTGTATAATTCATGAATTGCCGGCCGGAGTGGCCGAGCGGTTCTAGACGCTACAGTCTGGAACCGCGCGACCGCTACGGTCGCAGGTTCGAATCCTGCCTGGGGCATGGATGTGTGTGATGTCCTTAGGTTAGTTAGGTTTGCGTAGTTCTAAGTTCTAGAGGGCTGACGCCGTGAGAAGTTAAGTCGCATAGTGATCTGAGCCATTTGAACCAATTCATGAATTAACAGCCCTTGTTTAGAGAGTTTTTAATTTAAGTCATTTTAATTTGTTACGATGTGAATCAGGAATGCTAAATCTCAAATAAATTGGGGATTATTTCTTTTAGCCAATAATTCCTTTGATAGCCATAAAATCTGCTATATCTTGCCGAAGATCATAAAAACGTGTGAGCATTTTGTCCTTAGTACCGATGACCTCAGCTGTTTGGTCCTATAGGAACATACCACAAGTTTCCAGAATACTCGGGGTATTTCTAATGTCAACCAATCTGATTACCACACGTAACTTAGAGTCAAAATTTCGTCATTCCAAAACTGAATACAAGTTAATGAAAACAAAATACGGTTCCTTCCCACAAAATAAATTACTGCCCTTCTGGCATCCCTTTACAAAATCAAGCTCACTCGTTCATACGCCACAAATTCCCTTATTCAAGAACTTTCCAACACTTGCATTTACATAGTCTTAATAAAATATCACACTCTCACTTTACGTATGTCCTCCATTCGCTCTCAGAGTCTCTCGAAAACACTCATACAACCAAAACGAAATTAAATAATAATTTTCCATTGTACTGTCAATTACGTCAGAAATCTGTGAAAATGAAACGAAACAGAATTCCAGAAATTTACATTGTATGTACCTATCCTCTTGGTTGTAGTTTCTATTGATACTGTAGATGAATAAATTACATTACCTAACTCGGTTTCACAGTGCCAGCACTGTTATTATGTGTTTTAGGTAAAAATTTATACCTCCGAAAGTACTCAAGTTATTGACTTGAAATTCTAGCAGTATGGTTCTGTTATCCATAGAATTTGGCACATTAAGTATGAAAAAGATTGATTAATATTTAATTATACTCCTTCAGATTCAGAGGGAATATGTGTAACGAATCGCACGCAGTGTCAAGCAAATACATCGCTCGTTGGGCCCAGTAGCCAGCGTCAGCTGTTCGAGAGTGAGAACCAACATCTCCTTCCCCCCGTTTCCAGGGTAAGCTACGTTTTCGAAACTAAGTGACAACTCGTAAAATTTTGGTAATAATTTGCTACGTTAAAGAAGAAGAGTGCCAGGTCTGGCGCTTAGGACCTGACGCATTTGATTCTACATTTCATATATTATCTAAATATAAACTTTTTTGATGTAATATTTGATACTGATGTTCAAATGTTACCTTAGTGTCGCAAATGTGATTGTACAGTACAGATAATATGAGTAGATATTGAAATTTCTGGTAAATGATATACTTCTGTGGTAACGTAGTTTTCTGTTCCCTATGTGGTTGATTGTGGTGAGTCCGCAAACCATCAGAAAGCTTGATTTCGGTGGCCGCCCTCGAGCACCATCATCACGGTGACTGATTTCAGTGTGTCTTTCCATACAATCGCCATAAATCGTCTCTAGCGGTAACGCGGCCTGCAACACTACAATCAATATTGTTAATAACTTGTACTGATTAATCCTGCATAATGTCAAGTGTATATTCTTTATTATGAAATGTCTTCGATCTACTGTAAGAAATGGAAAGGTAGTGTGAGATGTTTACTTTTTGCAAGTTAAGTTCTGCGTATTATTTGGAAGAAAGTGGTATTTCAACATGTATATTTGTGTTGACTTCTTAATACGTTTAAATAATGATATTTTTAAAAATAGGTTTGCTGGAAACTATGTTATAACTGGTTCATACACAGGGATTTTGTATTGTATAAACAGAAACCCAATGTAGTTCCCCTCTGCAACGGCACTGAGTTGGCGCGCTAGGAAAAGATGGATGTGGTGCTCAGTCTGTAACTGACGAGAAAACAGCGCAGGTGCCAAGTGAGACTTAGGCCCTACAGTATTTCAATTGGAATGGAATCGCCTCGGATTTAATGCCCAGCTGTAAAAGGGTGCTCTCGATTTGGGAAGAGCTCTAAAAATGATATTAACAACGCCAAGAAGAGGTAAATAGAGCTAATTATTGGCAATGGGAAGACAACTTTGGCGTCACAGGCTCGCCACCACGATTGCGCAACCACTTCGTCACACATGCGATAGATCTGAACTGTGTTATTGTATGAACCATTAATGTTGTGTTTGGTTCTGTAAAAATATAATCCAAATGTTCAAAATGTGTTTGAACAATGTGCTGAGGCGTAGCGCCATATAACGATCCTGCCTTGGAAGCGGTTAAGTGTTTATGTATCAGCCGATAGAGGACAATATTGGATAGGGGGACTATGATTTTAGTTTAGATTATGCCCATTAGAGTGCACTAAAGTAATAGAATGTTTTTCATAAACTGTTCTAGTATTTTCAAATTTGCTCTGAGCACTATAGGACTCAACTGCTGTGGTCATAAGTCCCCTAGAACTTAGAACTACTTAAACCTAACTACCCTAAGGACAGCACACAACACCCAGCCATCACGAGGCAGATAAAATCCCTGACCCCGCCGGGAATCGAACCCGGGAACCCGGGTTCTAGTATTTTCATAAAGTGTTATTATGTCTTTTTGTGTATGTAAAATGTTATAAATGTGTTTTAGCAGTATGAATGATGCGTCAGTGTGGTTTAAGGTTAATATGAAGATAATTGTTTAGCGAGTTACGTAGTTCGGAATATTTACCTGAATATTGTGACGAGAAAAGACATATATTCCGCGTGGCGTATTTTGCAGGTCGGTGGCTAAAACCTGTGACTGCATTTGGTACCGACAGACTTCATATTTGGCGAGCATTCTCAATAAAAAACATTCAGTATTTTTGTAGCTATTACGTTTCCGGGAAATGCAACACCATAAACTTGATAATGTGAGTGAAAGGGACTGTGAGTGACTGTTAAGACTAGCACGGGCTTGGCAGTGATACTTGTCCACCTAAGTTTCAGAATATATTAATTGAGGACCAAATTTCCTACCTTTCATTTCGTGTTTCTCTCGAAACGTAGATCAGTGACTTTAATTGCAGCCTGGTTCACGTCGAATTACAGTAGGTTTCACTCGGCTTTCCTGCTGATGAACTGCTGAGACAATGTTCACAGGTCGGTACAGGTCCGTCGTAAAGGGACGGAAAGAACCGCGCCACGGCACGTGGTGCATCGGTGTCGGGAAACACTAAAGCCGTAGTACTTCGTATCCGCGGTCGAGAGAAAGATTTTGATGGACTGAACAATGAAAGTTAGTGAAAGAATTTAATGAATCGGCACTAGCAGAAGTTTGAACGGAACCCGTTTCGAGTTGCTGGAGGTGCAAGAAAGAAGATGATATGCAACGGCTGCAGTAGCTACGGGAGCGCAGCAAAGCAGCAGATGGCATGTTACCGGTGGCGGCGAGCAGTACAACGGGCCAGCGCGGCTAGCCTACATGACGAGGGGGGCCCGGAAACTGTTACGGCTGCCGTAGGGGATCGGACTCGCAGTTTCAACGCACCGAGGCTGCAATATTAGACAAAACATAAGTCAACTTTGTTACATCTGCTGTGTGTGTGTGCTGAAAGACTGAGAAAAATGGCAGGTGAACCTCCTGCAAGATTCCCAGGAGAGCTTCTGTAAAGTTTGGAAGGTAGGAGACGAGGTACTGGCAGAAGTAAAGCTGTGAGTGCCGGCCGTGAGTCGTGCTTCGGCAGCTCAGATGGTAGAGCACTTGCCCGCGAAAGGCAAAGGTCCCGAGTTCGAGTCTCGGTCAGGCACACAGTTTTAATCTGCCAGGAAGTTTCATATCAGCGCACATTCCGCTGCAGAGTGAAAATCTCATTCTGAAAACATCCCCCAGGCTGTGGCTAAGTCATGTCTCCGCAATATCCTTTCTTTCAGGAGTGCTAGTTCTGCAAGGTTCGCAGGAGGGCTTCTGTATAGTTTGGAAGGTAGGAGACAAGGTACTGGCAGAAGTGAAACTGTGAGTGCCGGCCGTGAGTCGTGCTTCGGCAGCTCAGATGGTAGAGCACTTGCCCGCGAAAGGCAAAGGTCCCGAGTTCGAGTCTCGGTCGGGCACACAGTTTTAATCTGCCAGGAAGTTTCATATCAGCGCACATTCCGCTGCAGAGTGAAAATCTCATTCTGGAAACATCCCCTAGGCTGTGGCTAAGCCATGTCTCCGCAATATCCTTTCTTTCAGGAGTGCTAGATCTGCAAGGTTCGCAGGAGAGCTTCTGTAAAGTTTGGAAGGTAGGAGACGAGGTACTAGCAGAAGTAAAGCTGTGAGTGCCGGCCGTCAGTCGTGCTTCGGTAGCTCAGATGGTAGAGCACTTGTCCGCGAAAGGGAAAGGTCCCAAGTTCGAGTCTCGGTCGGGCACACAGTTTTAATCTGCCAGGAAGTTTCAAGTGATAAAGATTTTGTGAATACGGTGAAGGAGGAAGATCTTTTATTCAGTGTGAGTGCTTCACACACTAGCACACCTGAACAGAGAGAAGGAGTAGATGTTAAAATAAAAAGGGATGTTATTGATGATATTTCTATGTTACTTGCGGACAGTGGAATTGAGTCTGCTTCAAGTATGTCTGTTAATGTAACTAGTGGGGATAATACTAATCCCAAAAGTGACATTAAGCATGAACTCAGTAACGATCAGTTGTGTGATGATAGTGTTAGTAATGTTAATAGATCAAATGTGGCAAACGTGTCGAATGTGGATACCAAATTTGGTATAGTTCCGATAGTTCCGGTGGAACAAGGTAAACAAGAAACAGTGATGCCAAAAATGGAACTAGGAAGCATGCAGGAAATGTTTGCCGTTTTAATGGGTTCTATGCAAGGACAATCTAATTTGGCTGAAAAAATTAATAGTAAATTCGAAGAACTTGACAGTGCTTTTAATGAAAAAATTAGTAAAATTGATAGTGGGTTTAATGAAAAACTTGAAAAGCAGACTGCTGTTTTAAAAGAAATGTGGGAAAATGAATTGAAGTCATTAGAAAATAAAGTAGATAACAAAATTTCTCGAGTTGAGAATGATTGCAAAAGATCTGTTATCATTGTAAAAGGTGAATTAGCAGAGGCTATGAAAAGAGTTGCTATTGGAAACAAACAAAGAGTAGATGAAATTAATGAAGGTATACAAAAATTACAGGTTAAAATAGCGGCTGTAGAATCTGTATGTGAAACTGATCACAAAGCGTTAGCCAGTGAAATGAGTTCTGAATCTGACAAATGTATGAATGAAGTAAAAACTGTGTCAGAACGAGTGGATGAGTCTGAAAAAAATGTTCTTCAGCTAACTAACCAAGTAGAAGAGGTGGACAGTAGGTTAGATGAGCATGACAGTAGACCATGCCAACCTGAAACTAACCTCAAACATGGAATTAACAGTAGTGGGTGTAGTTTGGTGGTAGAATCAACTGAAATTTTGTATGTCACTAACAGACAATTTTACGTTTTGATCCAACAGGAAATGTGCATCCGAAAGAATTTTGGAACGATTTTGAAGGTGTGTTATCTAATTTGTGGTCATACAAACGACAAATAGATTTTATTACATCAAAATTCTTAGGAGAGGCCAGAAATTGGGAGGTTATTGCTACTGAACAGTACGATACTTTGGATAAATTTAAAGAGGCATTTTTGAAAGAATATTGGGGTAAGTAAAAACAGATGGACTCATTAAATAGCTTCTGGGCTGGAGAAAAGTTTAATCCCAGAAGGGAAAGCGTAAAAAAGTTCGCGTTAAAGTTTATGACAAATTTGTCATACTTAAACAACAAAATCGAGCCAGACTAAATTGTTATTGGTTTGGAAGGTAAACTGCCTATGCACTGGCGGAACAAACTTATTTCAGCGCCGAGGGATGATGTGCGTAAGTTCATTAGTCATTTGGAGAGGGTTGAGAAGTTATTGCATGAGGAGGAATACGTAAATCGTAATGACAGACCACCAAATGATGTAGGACCGCGACATAACGTAAACATTAACAGAATTGGCGTGTATCGTGGAAATGGCAGGGGCAGAGGTGCCGAGAGGTGGCGCTATCCTGCAAATGATAGGCGAAGTTATGGGGAACAGGTGCACGATTATCGATCGTACTCTCTAGTGCGAGGGAATGATGTTGTGCAAAGGCAGCAGCAGAGAGGGGTAAACGTAAGAAAGGATACCGAACTACAGAATCCGTCAAACTAAATGCCGTCTGTGAAAGGCATTTACCGGGCGGGAAGTAGTAGTTTGAGCCCGCTAGCAAAACCTTTTGTATGTGTTAATAGTAACCAGAAAGGGACTGTAAGGGAGGAACAGGAAAAGGCAGTAGCAACAGACGAAACGAGCTATGTAAAAATCTGAACGTTTAATGGAGGTTTAGAGGATTTTTTTGGTTAGACATAAACAAGATAAGCACTGTATTGCAGACGAGAGGGATGGTGTATTAGTGCAATATGTGACAGAATCCGACTGCAAGAAGGTGATTAGCAACCAAGCTGAAATCGAGTCATGTTCTGAGGAAGGAGGAAGTACAGAGGCTGCAGAATTACAGGAAATTAGTGATGCCAGTGTGGAGGAAATAATAGCGTCTATAAATGGCGACATTTGTGAGGCTATTAGGGAGAAGCAGGAGGATGGTGACCAAAGTGGAGGTCGACTAATTAATAGTGGAGAAAGGGAAGAGAGAGAGACTATAATGGAGAATAGCGAAGCGCCAGAAGGGAGTTTTGAGTTGTCACTAGTGGATAGAATACTTAGTATGGGGGAGAAAAGTGATGTAGGTGATTCTACAAAAATCTGTGTAATTTCCGGAAACAGGAAAGGTTTCCATAGAAGAGAGGTTGTGAACGACTTGTTGGAGGAGAGTGCTGATACTAGCAAGGAAAGGAAAGTATTGAGTCAACCAATAATTAGTCTGCAGGTGTGTGATGAAGAGGTACAGTGTTTAGCAGATACCGGTAGTGATTTATGTGCTGTGAGCAAAGGTTGGTTAGAATCATTGCAAAAAGAGAATGATCTTGTAATTATGCCAGTAATGGGGATACAGATTATTGTAGCTACTGGAAAAGGGAAAAAACCTGTTAGACATGCAGTTCTGTTGCCAGTGAAAATAAGTGGGGTGGAAGTATTCCATAACTTTCTTATAATTCCTGATCTGTCTAAAAAAATGTTGATTGGAGTAGATTTCTTTAACCATTATAAAGGGAGATTAAATTTTAAATAAAGTGTAATAATTTTTTAAATAAATGGGAAAGATGTGGTTGTGCCATTTTTTCGAAAAGACTATGTGATCGATGAAGAAGTAGCTAGTATACTAGTTAGGTATTGTAAAAAGACAGAGTATTGGGGGGAGTACAATGAGTATGGAGAAGATGATGGGAGTGGACCCTGAGAAAATGTGGGTGGTACAAGAAAAAATAGAGCAAAAAGTGAAAGAGGTGCCAGATTTAGAGGAGGATCAAAGGGACCAGTTAAGAGTAGTGTTACTAGATCATAAAAATGATTTTTCTGATAAACCTGGCTTAGTCAAGGGGTGTGAATGCTACTTAAATGTAAAAAATGACACTCCTTCTTTCAAAAAACCTATACCTATCGCTGAAAGATATAGGGAAGCTGTTAGGGACCTTATACAGAATATGATTAAATGGGGGATTGTTGAAAAGGCTGTGAGTGTATATAATAATCCAGTCATCGTGGTTACAAAGAAGGATGGATCTACTAAGCTAGTGCAGTATGCTAGAGCTTTAAATAAAGTTGTGTTACCAGCAAGTGACCGGCCAGAAAACATTGATGACTTACTGCAAAAATTTTAGGGATCTAATTATTTTACATCTATGGACGTGACCCTTGCTTACTGGAATCCGCCGCTAGCCCGGGAATCCAGAAAATACACTGCTTTTTTGTTTGAAGGCAGATGTTGTCGATATAAGGTGGTACCCTTTGGTTTAAATATAAGTGTGTGTGCCTTTGTTAGAGCCATGTCACAAGCGTTGGGGGATGAAATACTTAAGAAAACAACAGTCTGTGTAGGTGATATATTAATTTCAACTGCCACATGGGAAGAACAATGTGTTTTGTAAAATAAAGTTTTGGATGCT
This sequence comes from Schistocerca cancellata, assembly GCF_023864275.1. Lineage (NCBI taxonomy): Eukaryota > Metazoa > Arthropoda > Insecta > Orthoptera > Acrididae > Schistocerca > Schistocerca cancellata. Next base: position 904,352,758 of record NC_064629.1, read on the forward strand.
ATAGAAAAATGGGGATTGAAATTCACATTGGAAAAAAACTGACTTTGCTAAGATAGAATTAAAATTTTTAGATCACATCATTAGTGGGAAGGGAATAATGCCGGATCCAGAGAAATTGAAGGCTATTATGGAATACAAAGCTCCGAATAGTAGAAAGAGTTTAAAAGGGATGTTAGGATTATTTCGATTTTACAGGCGTTTTGTACCAGGGCAATTATTTAACGCAACCTGTTTAAGAAATTTGTTGAGAAAAAATGTACCATACAAATGGACCAATGAATGTCAAATTGCACTACAGGACCTAAGGAAAGCCTTATGTGAAAGCAAAATACTTCATCATCCAGATTTTTCCAAACCTTTTTGCTTAATTGCAGATGCATACAGGTTTGCAGTAGAGCTGTTTCAAGTGTGTGAAGAAGGAGATAACGAGGTTCATAAAACCATAGCATTTGCGAGCAGATCATTGCAACAGTCTGAGTAAAATTATTGTATTTCAGAACAAGAGGCATTAGCGATTATCTATGGATTGGAAAAATTCAAACAATACCTGTTGGGACATAAAGTATTTGTATAAAGTGACCATAGGGCGTTGACATATCTGCAGACGTACAAATTAAAACACCCCAGGCTAACTAGGTGGTCTCTATACTTGCAACAATACGATCTGGAAATTAAGTAAATAAAAGGATCTGAGATTGTGGTGGCTGATGCATTATCCAGGGGGGTAGAAGATAATGAGGATAATGGAAATATGTTGCCAGACAAAGAAGGGGTTCATGTATTTACCACTGTGATGAAGATTGAGGAGGAGGGACAGTTGAAAAAGTGTGTAAAGAATTAAGAAGGGAAGAGAACCAAGATGACAATTTGAAAACAGTAAAAAGTTATTTAGGTAATCCAGCTTATCCTAAAGTTACCGAATATTATAAGATGCATCAAGGGGTTTTATTCCGTCGGAGAAAAAATACTGATAGTCAATGGAAGGTTTGTTTTCCTGATCAACATGTGAATTTATTAATTGACAAAATGCATAAAGAGTTTGGCCATTATAGGGCCACAAAATGTGTAACTAAACTCAGTGAAACTGTAATTTTTAATAATATGTGGAGACGAGTAAAAGCAAGGGTTGAAATGTGTGACACATGTCAAAAAGTGAGAGCTAATAACAAAATAGTTCAGGGAGACATATATAGTGTTGAGCTACAGAATAAATTAGACCTGGTAGCCTGTGATTTGTTCGGTCCTTTGCCTGCGTCTCGAGGGGGTTGTGAATACGTTTTTGTGTTGGTGGATGGGTTCACAAAATTTGCGAAACTATACCCAATTAAGAAGGCTAATGCGAAAGTGCTAGTAAATCGTTTGCAGAAAGAGTATTTTGTGGTGGTAGGAGTTCCAAAAGCTATCTTGTCAGACAATGGTCCGCAGTTTGTCTCCAACAAATTTAAGGAATGTTTACAAAGCAGGAACATTGAGCACATAAATATTTCAGAGTATTTTCCGGAAGGAAACATGTGCGAAAAAATTATGAAGGAGTTCAAAAGGTTATGTTGTACTTATTGTCATAGAAAACATACGGCGTGGGCACAGTATATAGAATGTTTTGAGAATGTCATTATCGATATAAAGCGTGAGGCCACAGGCTTTGCTCCTTGCGAATTGATGTGTGGGGTAAGACCAGACAATTTGCTGTTTGACTTGGTAGAGTTTCCAGTTATTGTAGATGTGGCACTGTGTGTAAAAGAAAAAACAGCTAGAGAAAACATTAAGAAAAAAGCATTTGAACGTAAAAGACGCCATGATGCTAAGGCTCCACCGACAAGTTTCCAAATTGGAGAATTGGTAATAGGAAAAACAAGGGAAAAATCAAAAAAGATTACAACGGAAACGAGAAAGTTCACTGATGAATATATGGGCCCATTTAGAATTACTGAAAAACCACACCCAAATACATATACATTAGTGTACTGGAAGTCGGGGAAACAATTGGGTTTAAGAAATGTTATTGATTCAAAAAGATACATTAGTCATGAGGTAGATGTGAGTTAAGCTTGGAGGCCTCAGAGGGCATTGCAACCTATGCAATGCTAGGTGTTTGAAGAACACCAGGTGCTCAAGTTACTGGCAGTGCTATTTCATTTTCTTTTCGTATTGCCAGTCTTCCTCTTCTAATCATTCTGAGCTGAATCTGTCTTCTGTAATATTCTTCTCTATCAGGGAAGGTGGCTTTCTAGGTGTAAGACGGAGTCGTGAGATTAAGATGAAGTAAGTTTTGTGGTGAGAGAGATGGGAGTCAGTTTGTGATTGAAGGCTGAGTGACATGTACAAATATGAGAATAACCGAACGTGACAAGGGCAGTTCAAAAAATGGTTCAAATGGTTCAAATGGCTCTGAGCACTATGGGACTTAACAGCTATCGTCATCAGTCCCCTAGAACTTAGAACTACTTAAACCTAACTAACCTAAGGACAGCACAGAACATCCAGCCATCACGAGGCAGAGAAAATCCCTGACCCCGCCGGGAATCGAACCCGGGAACCCGGGCGTGGGAAGCGAGAACGTTACCGCACGACCACGAGATGCGGGCAAGGGCAGTTAGTATAGGAGATCTAGGTGAAGAATATTTTTTACGATTGGAGTGTGAATGAATGTGGAAAATATATGTGTATTTTGTAAATACAATTCTTGATTACTGTTACACAGTAGTGAAACTATGAGGAAGAAGTGATGAAAAGAGACACTACATAAAAAGTGCTAACTATGTACTATAAAAAATGTTTGTAAATCATTGCTTTATAGGAAATGTGTTGTTCCCATTAAATATTTTCAAGTCGAGTGAAAGTTAAACAGAAAAAATTAATATAACCTTTGCTTGCAATATCAACTAGTTTTTTTTAATTCATTAAGTTTTTGGAAAAGACGTAAATTTTAGAAAGGATTTTCGAATAGATTTGAGTTTGTTGATGTGAGTAAGGAATACTCTGTTAATTTACTTTCATTTCAATTCAAGTGAAACTAAATAGTAAAAATGATAATAATCTCCTATACTATAAGTAATTGTATATTAGGATGTACATAAAGGAAGTAGGCTTAGACGGATGTATGGTTTCAGGGACTGCAATGCATGTAAACCATGGAGAGTCGAATAAGTGGAGAACGGAGGTGTGGTATGGACGCTACAATGCAAGGTGCCATAATCAAGACTCACGGAAAAATGTGTGACAAAGAGGCGATAGTTATGTGCAGTTTTTTTAAGATATGACAAAGTACTACTATTAAATAATAGGACACCAACTGCAGTGCCTGAAAGACAAAGAAAAATTAATTAAAAAGTTAGGAATGTTTTTGACAGATTTGCAAAAAAAATGTTTTCAAGTAGAAAGAATTATAAAAAAAGCTATTAAAGATTTTAGATTAGGTTCGTTATAGACTGCCAAGTCCGAAGTAAGAGATTTGTGATTTTAGTCTATAAGAATAAGAATATTTTTTGTAAAATTTGTAATTTTAAGCCACAATCGATATTCGTATAATTCTAAAATATCTTGGAATAAAATTTTATAATCATAGGGGGATGTGAGGCGTAGCGCTGTATAACGATCCAGCCTTGGAGGTGGTTAAGTGGGAGATGTGTCTCAGAGCTGGATAGTGACAGATGGTGATGCTAGACTGGATGCGCACGTAGTTTATGTATCAGCCGATAGAGGACCATATTGGATAGGGGGACTATGATTTTAGTTTAGATTGTGCCCATTAGAGTGCACTAAAGTAATAGAATGTTTTTCATAAACTGTTCTAGTATTTTCATAAAGCGTTATTATGTGTTTTTGTGTATGTAAAATGTTATAAATGTGTTTCAGCAGTATGAATGATGCGTGAGTGTGGTTTAAGGTTAATATGAAGATAATTGTTTAACGAGTTATGTAGCAGGATTTAGTGTGGGAACATTTCGAAGAAGTACGGATATGAACAAAGGGGATTTATTTGGAACAGATTTGTAAAGTAAGTTTATGATAAAGGAAAGTTAATTCAGGTATAAACAACAATAGTAAATAACCTTATGCATACGCAAAACTTCAGCCTATTAGATAATTACATCGGTAAAAAGTGCAGTCGTTAGGTTTACTATCTTGCCATTGGTTATTGATGGAAAGCTCAGACTGACGCAGGAGAATGTTGTTTTGCTATTGGCTGTTGAGTAAACTGACCAATAGTAAAGCAATATGGTTCGCGCGCCTTTCTCCGCTGGTAGCGAAGACTTAGAGCATTCTAGGGAAGAGTCAAGGCCTAGCCCTGAAAGAGATCGGACGTGTGCAGTAGTAGTTCCGATGGAAATTATAAGTTGCCGGATCTAGCAGTGTTTCATACATCAAAAGTGTTGGAAAGTTACGGCATAATTATTCCGACGTGTGGGTATAAATTTCGGAATATTTACCTGAATATTGTGACGACAAAAGACATATATTCCGCGTGACGTGTTTTGCAGGTCGATGGCTAAAACCTGTAATTGCATTTGGTACAGACAGACTTAATATTTGGCGAGCATTCTCAATCAAAAACATTCAGTATTTTTGCAGCTATTACGTTTCCGGGAAATGCAACACCATAAACTTGATAACGTGAGTGAAAGGGATTGTGAGTGTCTGTGTTAAGACTAGCACGGGCTTGGCAGTGATACTTGTTCACCTAAGTTTCAGAATGTATTAATTGAGGACAAAATTTCCAACTTTTCATTTCGTGTTTCTCCCGAAACGTAGATTAGTGACTTTAATTGCAGCCTGGTCCACGTCGAAGGACAGCAGGTTTCACTCGGCTTTCCTACTGATGATCTGCTGAGACAATGTTCACAGGTAGGTGCAGGTCCGTCGTAAAGGGACGGAAAGAACCGCGCCGCAGCACTGTCCATCCTATGCACTTATCCAAGTAAAATCCTCTGCCTTAAGTGATGAAATCCGATTGTGTCCTTTGCATAAAAAGCATTAAAAGATTTACAGTGCATTTTATAGATGTGTGGCAAAGTTATGGAAATACTCTTAATGTGCAGGGTAAAATTTACTTCTTTTTCATACATGTAAAGAGACTATTTATGTAAGAGTATTCTGAAACTTAACTGGAAAATGAACTTGAATATCAGTTTAGGAAAGAGTATTACTTGAAAAACTAAAGTGTTCTAATGTTTGTTGCTTTCAAGTTGTTTCCAAAAGTTACTTGTTTCGTAAGTGGTATCATAAAACACTTTATCATGAGGTTGTTTAAAGTAAAAGTTTACTGGAGATTATGTCTGGTTTTGTAGAGGTTTTGTCAGGGTAAATAGTGTTAAATAGTACAAAATTAATAGTCCCAAATCAGAGAGTCATCCAATTCTAGCCTAATGCTACATAATTTTGAACGTGTGAATAGTTTCGCTGTTACAATGAAAGGGATGGTTTGTGAGACTACATTTCTTTTTCATCATAATAAAAAGGGTAAATCAGATTAGTAGGTTTGTGGTTAATGAATCTTGAAGTGATTACTGAGACGCGAAGGTAGAAGGTTTGTATGATGTGTCTCCTTATTGCTTTTGTATACTGCAGAGTATTAATTTTACTTCACTATTATTATGTGATATCTATATATATTAGTTAAAGGCAAAAGTAAAGATTGAATTAAACAAGAGAAAGGGCTCATTTGCAAATCTTGTGACTGCTTAACTGCTAAAGTGACAACTGCTGCTAACCACTGTGTAATTTGTCCATTTGAGTGTAGTCATTGCACTTCACAGAACAGTATTTAATGAAAGTTCGTTTTGAATTACCACAAAAAGTTTTTTTTTATAAATAATATTTATGTGTAATTAGGCTGGTGACTGTACAGCCATTTCAATTAACAGTAATCAGTTTTTCTAACTTTTTGCAAAATTATTTTCTTTCTGTTAACCACCCACAGCTGTTCTTACGAAATTAAGGTTCGTTACCAATTTTCCGTTAGGGAAACTCGGTCAAACTTCTAACCTCCTCTCAGAGGGTAACATCCACTTTCAGTCTAGGCCAATACTGACAAATTTACTACAGCATTACTGATATACGTGGCTGCTTTGTGACAGAAATATACCCTGTCGTCACTAGGTAGACTGCATGCTGGTACAACAAGCGGAGCAGTAGTGTAATAAGCGGCAGCGCGTGACAGGACGTTCGTTTTACTAACAGAGACAGCAAAAAATAGTAATGTTAGGAGTAAAACAAAGGCAGAACGAGTAAGAAACGTCCAGCAGCATGAATCTGCAAAATATTAAAAGAAAGTGTAGATAGAAAATTTCCTAGAACAGAGGGATAAAGACACCAATATGCTTATTTTTTTTTTTTTTGTATCTTCACCGATTTGTACAGGGCGGTGTGGCCGTGCGGTCCTAGGCGCTTCAGTCTGGAACCACGAGACCACTACGGCCGCAGGTTCGAATCCTGCCTCGGGTATGGATGTGTGTGATGTCCTTAGGTTAGTTAGGTTTAAGTAGTTCTAAGTTCTAGGGGACTGATGACCTCAGATGTTAAGTACCATAGTGCTCGGGGCAATTTTTTTGTACCAATTTGCAACAGAATATCAAAGATGAACAATAGGACGAAAATTGGTCAAGACGGACGGGACGAGGTAGCGCGGAGTGCGTTAGATGGCAGTAGTTCAATAGATCTAACAATAGATGCCCCCACAAGATGCCAGCAAGCCTACACAGAATACCACACATATGTAAATGGGCAAATCAAAATAATGAATGTATCACAGACAAAACAAAGTAGGGAAGAGGACATGAGTGAAGATAGTCGATGTATTGACGAGTCAATAGATATGTTTGATTGGCCAAAGGTCAAAAGAGAAGTGTTAGAGTCACGAGAAGTAAAATTTAAAAACCAAAACTTATCAGGAGAGTAAAGGGGAAAATCACCAGATATGACAAAACTGTTAAAAATATTAGTCGCACAGTTTGCAGCACAAGGTCAACAAATTTCAGCACAAGGCCAACAAATAAATGCACAAATTGCAGAGCAGGGTCAGCAAACTGAAATGCAAGGGACCAAACTTAGTAAACAAATTGAGGAAGTAAATTCGAGAGTAGGTGTTGTGAGTAACACTATCAAGGATTTAAAAAGTGAAATTGATGTTATCAATGGTAAAATTGCCAATGTATAAGGACAAATACAGGGTGGTCCATTGATAGTGACCGGGCCAAATATACCACGAAATAAGCATCAAACGAAAAAACTACAAAGAACGAAACTCTTCTACCTAGAAGGGGGAAACCAGATGGCGTTATGGTTGGCCCGCTAAATGGCGCTGCCATAGATCAAACAGTTATCAACTGCGTTTTTTAAATAGGAACCCCCATTTTTATTACATATTCGTGTAGTACGTAAAGAAATATGAATGTTTTAGTTGGACCACTTTTCTAGCTTTGTGATAGATGGCGCTGTAATAGTCACAAAAGTATGAGTAGGTTTTATCACATAACATTCCGCCAGTGCGGACGGTATTTGCTTCGTGATACATTACCCGTGTTAAAATGGACCGTTTACCAATTGCGGAAAAGGTAGATTTTGAGTTGATGTATGGCTATTGTGATCAAAATGCCCAACGGTCGTGTGCTATGTATGCCGCTCGGTATTCTGGACAACATCATCCAAGTGTCCGGACCGTTTGCCGGATAGTTACGTTATTTAAAGAAACAGGAAGTGTTCAGCCACACGTGAAACGTCGACTACGACCTGTAACAAATGATGATGCCCAAATACTTGTTTTAGATGCTGTCGCGGTTAATCCGCACATCAGTAGCAGACAAACTGCGCGAGAATCGGGAATCTCAAAAACGTCGGTGTTGAGAATGCTACATCAACATCGATTGCACCCGTACCATATTTCAATGCACCAGTGATGGCATGGCGACGACTTTGAACTTCGTGTACAGTTCTGCCACTGGGCACAAGAGAAATTAAGGGACGATGACTGATTTTTTGCACGCGTTCTATTTAGCGACGAAGCGTCATTCATCAACAGCGGCAACGTAAACCGGCATAATATACCCTATTGGGCAACGAAATATCTACGATGGCTGCGACAAGTGGAACATCAGCGACCTTGGCGGGTTAATGTATGGTATGGCATTATGGGAGGAAGGATAATTGGCCCTATTTTATCGATGGCAATCTAAATGGTGCAATGTATGCTGATTTCCTACGTAATGTTCTACCGATGTTACTACAAGGTGTTTCACTGCATGATAGAATGGCGATGTACTTCCAACCTGATGGATGTCCGGCACATAGCTCACATGTGGTTGAAGCAGTGTTGAATAGCATATTTCATGACAGGTGGATTGGTCGTCGAAGCACCCATACCATGTCCAGCACGTTCACCGGATCTGACGTCCCCGGATTTCTTTCTGTGGGGAAAGTTGGAGGATATTTGCTATCGTGATCCACCGACAATGCGTGACAACATGCGTCAGGGCCTTGTCAATGCATGTGCGAACATTACGGAGGGCGAACTATTCGCTGTTTAGAGGAATGTCGTTACACGTATTGCCAAATGCACTGAGGTTGCCGGACATCATTTTGAGCATTTATTGCATTAATGTGGTATTTACAGGTAATCACGCTGTAACAGCATGCGTTCTCAGAAATGATAAGTTCAATAAGGTACATGTATCACATTGGAAAACCGCAGTAAAATGTTCAAACGAACCTACGTTCCGTATTTTAATTTAAAAAACCTACCTGTTACCAACTGTTCATCTAAAATTGTGAGCCATATGTTTGTGACTATTACAGCGCCATCTATCACAAAGCAAAAAAAAGTGGTCCAACTAAAACATTCATATTTCTTTACGCACTACACGAATATGTATTAAAATTGGGGGTTCCTATTTTTAAAAAAACGCAGTTGATGTCCTTTTGACCTATGGCAGCGCCATCTAGTGGGCCAACCATAGCGCCATCTGGTTTTCCCCTTCAAGCTAGCCTAGTTTCGTTCTTTGTAATTATTTCGTTCGACGCTTAATTCGTGAGATATTTGGCCCGGTCACGATCAGTGGACCACCGTGTACACGGCATTAATGAAAGATTGGACACAGAGGTAATGAAGATTGAAGACCGATTAGAGCCTTTAATAATAACCAAAGCTGACGAAAAAATATTTGGTCTTAAATCCGAAATTTTAACCGAATGCTACATCGAGTTTGCTCAAGTGAGACAATAGGTGATAGAAACTGAAAGAGAATTATGTAAACAGATAACTATATGTGAAAAGAAGTGCGAGCATCACATTTCTCAAATCCAAGGAAAAGTGTGCGACTTGGAAAGAAAAATAAAGGAAAGGCCCACCAATGTTACCGAAAGAGTGATTAGTAGCAAACTATTAGAGGTCAAAGAAAGGTTAGACGCTGCCAAAACACATGATCGCTGGCATTCTCCCGATTTTGTAAAGAACTGCGAAAGGAATTTTTCTGAATACCTGGCAGATCAGGAAAAGATTAATGGAATGTTTAGCGCCTTAGCAGGTGATGCTAAAAGAAGGGGGCTAAATTTGGAAACAGACAGGATGTCTTTTGACGAATTTAAACAGAAATTTGTTGAAGATTGTTGGTCCGAACAGAAGCAAGACTATCTGTGGTGCTAATTTGTAATGGCCGGGATGTACGATATTAGACGCAGGCAATCTATGAAAGAATTCTTGAGACCTGGTATCGAAAGCTGATTCATTTAAGATCTAGACGGACAGAATCAGAAATAGTATGGGAATTGTGGAAGAAGCTTCCAGAAGATTATAAGAGGTATGTGGGAAGCAATCATTAAAGACTCTCGCCCTTCTTAGAGAGGGTCGATGATGAAGCCCATAGGAAGGGAAATTGTGAACCCCGTCCAATTAATAATAACTCAGTGAGAGAAAGCCCTCATCAAAGTGAACTAAATGAAAATAAGAGGTATAATGCAAATATAGGACAGTGAGGTACAGGACAAAGAGGTAGAGGACGTGGGAGTGTTGCATTCCGAGGTAGAGTGTTTGCACCTCGAAATTTCCAAAAAAGAGATGACACGGTAAACTAGCGCCCACGTGTATTATGGGCCAGATCCACGCAGATAATAATATGAGGCCCAGCTGTAGGAAATCATACCGAGATAACCGATGTAATTAAGTTGAACGTAGAGGCAACTATGAGACTGCGTCGCTGGGCGAAACGAGTAGAGTAACAGAGGGTAGTGTGTATGAATCACACCCATGCGAAAAGTTTACAGACAGGCGCTCGTGCTCCATGTGGCAGAGCATAATGAACTCCGATAAGCAGGTAGCTGACCGTTGTGCGGCCGACTTAGCTGCAGCGGAAAGCAAGCATGGAAGCAGACACTTCAGTAGACAAGTTTCGGCGGTTTATGACCCCGAAACCAAACAAAATTCGACTATGTCGATTAATAGCAATAATAGGAAAGACATACTGTCCAAGAAATAGTTGTGAAAGGGCGAAGACGACCAGAATAAAATAAGTGAAACTGAAAATATTTATACGGCCAATGATATTACAAAGGGGGAAGTAGTAGAAATAGAGACTGAATCTGTAGGCAGAGAGAAGGTAAAACAAAATACACATGCAGCAAATATTAAAGAGGTAAATGTTGGAAACAAAGCCACTGCAGAAGATACGTGTGTTGTCATTATTGGTGAAAGATAGCAGAAGATATGAACTAAAGTCATTTTGGTATTAAGCGATGCGAGTTGGGCATTGGAACGCTGCTGTGCCCATAACTTAAAACTATGGAAGTGTTGACTTCAGTCGTTTTGCAGATTCACGATTCATTTCAATTTACAACCTTTAGATTTGTGTGATTTACCGTGTAACCGACATTTAATGGATTCCTTTCAAGGGTCACGTGCATAAAATCACACTTTTTTATTGTTTAGAGTCAAATGTCCTTTTTAAAACCACACAGATATCTTGGTTAATCGATTCTTCTATTTGTTTAGCTCTTCTGATGATTTAACTAGATGGGTAAACGACAGTATTATCTGGAAGCAATCTAAGAGGGCTGCTCAGATTGCCTCCTAAACGGTTTATACTGGGGTGAGAAAAATTGTGTCACGAAATTTTAACCCTGGACAGCTGGTGCCAGTAGGAACCAAAATTACTAGTGTTGTTTAGGTCGACAACCCATCATTTTTAAAGTACGGGAACTTGGCGCCACGCGCTCCGTGAGGCAGTGGGATTTCCTGTTGTCCTTCGTCAGTTGACGGGCAGCGCTATGACTGTCAGTTCACACATACAAACGTCCCTCGCCCCATCACTGCCACAACATGATACGCACACGTGTGGAATAGGTCTTGTTGTTTGTCTGCAGCTCACGCCAGAGGCATTCACACGTAAGCTTCGCCTCGGAGCACACACACGTCACTTGCGATTTCGTCATACAGTAAGCATTGCGGCACACTATTCGTTTGAAGAACAACGAGATACGGTTTTTGTTTGTGGACTAGCTGACGGTTACGCGCATGAAGCTCGACGGTTGTATGAGGAGCGGTACCCAGCAAGAAGCCACCCACACTCGCAAACGTTTACAGCAGCTCACCAGCTACCTGGCTAAACAGGCTCGGTAGCGGGAAATCATGGCGATGCTGGAAAACCTTGAAAACGACGGGATGCTGCATTTTGATAGACTGTTCTCGAGCGCTTCGAGGAAACAGCCTACGACAAGTAGTCGAGCGGTTGGACACGATATGGGTGTCACTCATCGGTTGGTGTGGGAGGTTCTGAGGGATGATGGACAGCATCCATTTAGTTTCCACCCTGTCCAAGACCTAAATCCTGTGGTGGACTGTCAACACAGGCGAGGGTTTTGCTGGTGGTTTCTGCAACGGGTTGCACTGGATCCCGACTTCCCCGTCTTTGTGTTGTTTACCGACGAGTGCTCCTCCCATAGGGATGGCCTTTACAACACTCGAAACGTTCATAATTGGGCAAGGGGAAATCCTCACGTCACGAACGTCCACGGACACTAGGAACGATTTTCGCTCTACATTTGGACAGGCATTGTGGGAGACCATCTGATTGGGCTGGTCCGTCTACCTCCTCGACTTACCGGAGCAAATTATATTCACTTTTTGCAAGAAACCCTACAAGGCCTGCTGGAAGTTGTTCCCCTGGACATACGGCTACGCATGTGGCTGGAGCATGATGGGGCGTCCGCACATAATAGTCATATTGAGCGCGTATATTTGAATGAAGTCTTCGACGGCTGGGTAATTGGCAGAGGTGCTAGTAGGACATGGCCGCCGCGATCACCAGACCTCACGCCACCAAACTTTTTCCTGTGGCGATTCTTCAAGGTTCTAGTTTACCCACCCGGACGCGAACCACCGATAAACGAAGAGGAATTAATGGATCGCATTCAACATGACGCCAGTCACATCAGGGCAATGCCAGGAATCTTTGAAAGAGTGGTGCAAAACATTGTTCGAAGTTACCAAGCTTGTGTCGCGTCAGAGGGTCGCCAGTTAGAGCACCTGCTTTAAGTAAACGATGTCGTAGCTACAAAAAATGCCCTCTTCAGCGCCGGCACAGTTTGTAAAAGACTTTCTATACGCGAACTATCACCTTTTGACGGATTTGTCCCCGGTATGTCTTATCATGAAACTACAATGGATGTGTCGGGACCCCGACCGATTCGGCCTCAGACCACCAGAGTGGAAGGCTGGCGCGCTACCACCTAGCGCGCAGGCCGCCTTGGACACATCGCGATCTCCGACAGGCAAAGCATTCGCCTTCATGCGTTGTCCAGAGCATCTGGCAACAGAGCAATCCCGCGGCCAATCGGAGAGCGTGGCGCCAAGTTTCTATAGCTTCAAAATTGTGCGTTGTCGTCTCACGTAATTCTGGTCATAGGCATCAGCAATCCAGGGTTAAATTTTCGTGACACAATTTTTCTCCACCCCGTATACGTCACGAACATCAGACGCCCTACAACTCTTCGCTATGGGAAGTGACATCTCTCTTCTGGTTTACTCAGTGACTGCCATCAGTTGCTTAGAACAGTGATCGTTGTAACATGAAAACCGCAATCCAGTCGCGCAACTGAGACAATACTCTTATGACGAACGATGTCAAGACCCTTCTGGAAATCTAGAAACATAGAATCGTTAGTGACTTTCTTACTCTTCACACACTCATAACGCACACACACACACACACACACACACACACACACACACACACACACACATACACACACGTGCGCACACACACATGCGCGCATGCACACACGCACGCATGTACAAACTTAGTACCCACAATTTAAAGAACACAGTGATTAATTTCGTGAGAATATCGGTTTCTCAAGATACATTTGTAATGCATAGTTCTACGACAAATAATAGTTTGGGTATAGTTAACTATAAAACGTCATGTTCCAGTGCTTAGTTATGGAGGTTCTACAACAATATCAAACTTGAGAAATCAAGTAATGTTGCTTAGTGCAGATGTGCGAGACTTTACGGAGGCAGATTCTGGTAGTGGTGGCTGATCGGTGATTTTATAGTTCGGAGTACTGTAGAGTGTATGGAGACTTAGGAGAAATGATGATACTAACGGAAGGCTACCTTATATTGTAAGTAACCATGAGTCACCGACATCTTGGAAAGAAAGCTAACTAAATTGTTTCAATGATATATGATTCCTTTGATTTTTTGTGACTGTTAGATTTTCTTGTTGTGAAAACTGGTGTAGAGATTTTTTTCCTTTGCTGTGATTTCTGATAACATTTCATTGTTCTATTTGGGAACAGAGTGGAACGTACTTCAGTTATAGGAAATATTAGCTTAACAGAATGTAACTGGATAATTAAAGAGTCTATATTAGTAAGTATGTTGTGACCATTTTTTATCTTCGTCTCATGGGTAAAGGAGGGTTGATGAAACTTGTTTAAACTATTTCGTTAATGTGAATGTGTTGGAAGTTGATCTCAGCACTGGGACTGCATTACCGCTCGCCACCTTAACCACTAGTTCCATACATAAGAAAATCTCTATGACATATATCAGGGGATTAAACGTCATTTAGCGTCTAATAACACAGCGTCACTAAGCAGAGAGGGCGCCTGTAGCTGTATCAGTTCGTCCGATAAATAATAATTTAGTTTAGTTCTTCTGTCATACGTATTTCAGTGAGTAAGTGAATGGTGTGTATTTTATTGTCTTGACATATGTTTACTGACCTACCGTAACTTTTTTTGTGTAAATTTAACAGTCAAGAGACCTGCGACACCCTTGTTGGTGTTGAACTCCCTTGATGACGCAACATCTCTCTCTCAAAGAGTGTGGGGTGCCCAGTGGTGTTTGCGTGTGGCGCAAGGTCGAAGGTGAAAGAGTTAATGGGTCGCACCGTTGTATCCATACGCCTTAGCCACAGGTACACGGTGCTACTCAGTGCTGATAATACTTCTCAGCGAGCACGGAATCCCTCTGCTGTTGGGCCAGCGGCGAATTTCCCAGCCCAGTCCAGACAGTTACAGAGAGCAGGTATGCTAGTCATCGGCAGTTCTCACTTTAGGCAGATAATAGAACCCCTCTGGAAAATAGCACATAGGGCAGGGAAGAATGACAGTGTGTACTTGGTATTTTTTCCAGGGCATCTCGTCGTTGATGTGGAAGAGACTCAGCTGGCTACCACTAAGCACACTGGATACAGTTTGCAGCAAATAGTTGCCCATTTCTGTACCAAAGAGGCCAGCAGCTTGGGATCTGAGGCCATCTTCGGTTCCCTTTGGCGGATGGCTGATTCCGAAAACGCAAATAGCATAGCATGCTAAGCTGTTTCTAGTATTGTACTCACAGTCCTCTGGTTTGGAGCGTAGTGGAAGGTGTAAACCAGAGGCTCAGACAACTCTCCAGTGGTACTGCGTGCAAGTATTGCATCCTCTGCTACTGGGTGGGGAGATATATGGCTCCCCTTAATAGGTCAGACGTGCACTTCATCAGGGAATGGATATCAGGTTAGTGGAGTACTTGTGGAGTGCACATGGGAGTTTTCAGGGTTACAGAAACCCCTCCCCACTTGAGATCAGAAATGAAAAGTCTGCCAAAATCGAGGTCAGCCAAAATGTTCTCATCTTCCCTGCGAGCTAACATCCCAAAAATGTTCGGGCTCACATGCGGTTCCTCTTCGTCGAAATGTCTTGGCTCAAACTCATCTAGGGGTTGAACCGCACGTGTCGCATTACACGCCCTAAATTAGACACTCGTGATCCTTTGGTGAAAATGTGTGGCTGATGGCAAGTTTGAGGAATACAAAGTTAACATAAGATATAATAACAGTAATAATAATATCGGGAACTAAATTAACGACCCATAAATGATGTAGGCCACACAGTCGCAATTTGGTTAGAATAATGTTTATTCAGAAAGCAAACATATAGCGAAAGTGGTCATATTTAGAATAACTATTACACTCGAGCGCATATCCATTTGACACAGTTCGGTCAGTCAAAATCTCATCGCGAAATACAGGTTATCTACGCGAAAAGCTATAGTTCACACCAGGCGCGTGGCTCCTCACCGCTTAGAGAATAACAAGTCCCGCGACACAACACAACGCGTAACTTCCTAGGTCTTTTCACTTCCTAGCTACCTTAAGACCGACCGTCCGCTTTCGCGTCTGCAGCCGAACTGTACCCTTTGGTGTCTCCAGCGGAACTGTCCGCTTTCGCGTCTGCACCAGCACTCCCTTGGCCCGTCCCCGGCCGCGTTTCCCGCGCACCGAATACCCACGCTCAACTGACTAGGGCAGTTCCCTTTCCTGAAGCCCTCTATCTGATTGGCTACAGCTTATTCTACATTATTTTACATTTTAACATATTTAAATAATCAAAGCTTGACCACTTTCACGTTATAAATAAAGTAACAATAATATCCATTGCATAATAAACGTTAAATCATTTTACATAAAACCAATACAATTTCCTTCATAGCTCTGAATGCCAGAGCCATCAGCCTTGCACCAATGTGGTTCCTGATAAATAAATAAAGAACACAAGTAACTATAATTCACTAAACTTTACAACAAATATTCTATTACATAATGATTCAATAAGGTGTCGTGCTGTCATCGTTCAATGTGTTTTGTGTGGAGGAAATGATGATCTGATGCTTAACTGAAAATACTGACAATTTAAATTTACTATATCTTTAAACAAATGAAGTTCCAGAGCTGAAGTTTACAACGTTTGTCATTTGAAACGTCCCCTTAGAAAAATTATACATGACTGTGCTTAAACTGACACACAATATTTTTAGCACAACGCAATCTGACTTTCAAAAATCCCTACAAAAGAATAGCCCTGACTAACATTAACCTATACGTTTCACAAATCACTTACCTCACCAAAAATCTTCGTTACTCGAACTACTGCAATACAGCGAGCGCCACTACTGCCAGCTAAATAAAAGATTCAAACTACTGAAGGCACTAACTACTAGTAGGCATAGTTAGCAAATGAAAGATTTTAATAGAGAACAAACATTGTATTTACCTTAATAATCATAATATATATAGAAGTTCATGCCATCCAGTATTACAAATTTCAAAACTCCGCCATCTCTCTCCCCACATCCACCACTGCTGGCGGCCACCTCCAACTGCGCAACGCTACGCGCTGTTCACATCCAGCTGCCGCTGCCCAACGCTACAATGGCAGACAACAATGCAATCTAGCCACACAGCACAGCCAGTGGTTTTCATACAGAGCGCTACGTAACGTTGCCAATAAGAAAACATAAACAGCCTACTTACACATTTTAATGATGAGCTTGTATATGAAATGTCGATCGTTAAGATCGATAAAGCGTTCGGAATTTAGCATTCAGGTCTTTTTTACAAAACTTTAACAGTAAATCCTAAACTATTATAGATATGATCAATATTCACGTTTTGTTGGGATCACCATGAAAATTTATGAAGGGTGGTAGATTAAAATTACTGTAGCTTCATTCCCTGCATTAGTTCAGAGTTAAATAGTTCCCATAAATATTTCCCTTTATAGCCGATCTTATGTCCGCCATATTTAACACTGCTATGTCTCCTCGGCCACAAACGGCTTCTACCGGGTTTCCCTATGATGTAGGTTCTCGTCTGTCTCACTCGCACACTACAGTGCTTAGGCCTCAAGAGACAGTACATGTTTGTCAATTTCCTCATATCGTGGTGAATCTGATTCCTTTGTGGCACACGGTCCTCGACGACAGTGTTCGTTTCTCAATTCCTCTAGGCTGACTCTTTCGGTAATATATTTAAATGAGAGCGCAATGCTCGTAAACTCAACTCCCAGGTCACATATAGAAAAAGTTTATGCGATATTAGTAAACTGCAGGTGCATCCCGGAAAATATCCCAGAGTTAGTGTGGCTTACTGAAGGTTATAAAGCCCAGTTATTATAACGAACACAAAGTTGGTTGAACCAGGAAGAGAAAAACATCGAAATCGTATGTTCAGATAGAAACTTGGTGGTTGCTGAATTGCAGTTCCAGTTAATGTTAATTTCTTTTTTCAAATCCGAAGCTAGGATTCTCATTCATCTTTAAATTTCCGTATCTATTCATGAAGAGGAATTTCCTTTTTCAAGAATTTAGCTTTCAGCACAGCTTAGAACTTAATACAGCGAAATATTTACGTCAAACAGAACTGAAAGACAAAACGACCCATGCAATGAATTAAAATCTCAATTGAAACTTCCGTTATCTCAGTGAGAATGATCAAAATTACTGCCGCACTCTTAATGTGGTTGTTATGCAGTCTTTCATATTACGAAACATTGTGCCTGACGAAAAATATTTCTAGTAGTTCTGAAATAACCTTGGAATTAGGAGCAAGAAATGGGTAAGATTTAAATCAACACTTTCTTACAAAACGTCACGTAATAGAAAATTGAACTATCCTCCCTCACAGTTCTAGTCTCTACGACAATTAGTTGGAGAGACTTGCCTTGTCGTGTTTGTAGCATGCGTATTTTAAAAAGAGCTGTGGGCAAACCAAGATTTTCAAATTCAAGTAGTTACTTTATAAATTCTGTGAGTAGCGCAATAAATTACATTTACAAAAATAGCTATTGCAACCCTTTCTCCATATTAACCAACAAAAAATGGTTCAAATGGCTCTGAGTACTATGAGACTTATCATCTGAGGTCATCAGTCCCCTACAACTTACAACTACTTAAACCTAACTAACCTAAGGACATCACACACATCCATGCCCGAGGCAGGATTAGAACCTGCGACCGTAGCGGTCGCGCCGTTCCAGACTGAAGCACCTAGAACCGCTTGGAATAAACCGTACCGAGACAGTATTTTTACATGTATGACGAAGAGGCGGACAAAACTAAAATTGTATTTAATTATTATGAAGTGTTGAGGAAAACAGCAATCAGGAAGAGAACCCGCACAGCGAAAACATATTTCATACTACTTCTTGCTTTCGAGTCAGGAAATGCTTACGAATGTGCCTACAGAAATGTTTACTAACATACACTGCACATTGGTTAGATGTGATGGCATTCAGAAAAGATAAATGATTTCTGATAGCAACTGTTGCTAGTATCTAATACATTTGCAGAAAAGCACTTCTTGATGCAAGTACACAACACTAATTTTGAATACAAGATACACCAAAATAGTGTGTGTATACAGTATAAAATCCATGTGAAAAGGAAGGTACAGTGTTTTGACTCACTTACATTAGTATTCAATGATGTACCCTCATTTTAACTTTAAATATAAGCTTCAGAAATTTATAAAAGGCTCCAATCAAAATTAATAATGCTGGAAAATGTGATATGGTTGCATTGACGATGATCGCTGTACGCAGCTGGGCGGCACAGTTAGAAGCCGCATTCATCACAGAAAGCCACGGACACAGCCCACAGGCCGCCAATCAGGAGCCCCGAAAATTAATCTCGTTTTGATCAGACCTCCGTCTGCGTGTTCTCCTGTCTGAACGATCAAATACGCTACACGAATAGCACAAAGCGCGTGTTTCTGACTGTAAAAGTAAACGCACATCCATTAGAATCTCCTATACAATTCATCTTACTATTGTTGCAGAAATTATGTGCAGTCATATATTGTCCGTATAGAAATGAAGTAAACAGCTCACCACGTTCCACAAACAACAAACGACTGTGACAGGACGTGTCAAAACGTTTTCGTAATTCCTTTTTATATCCGTAAGACACTTTGCGCACACTGTACTCCAGATACATTCTGATTCCGAGGGATATTTGTAATTTGAAATCTAGTAATACTTCAGAATAATGGTCGGCTCAACATTCTCCTGCAACGATAAATTGCGGTTATTAACTATATACAATTCATCATTCTCTTTTCCCGTTAAAAAAACTAAAAAATGGAATGCAATTTGGATGTTATTCATCAGAATGTGAGCGTAAATGAGTAAATGTTAACACTTGTATACTTAATTTGATTTATTTACAGTGATGCTCAAAAGTATCCGAGCGAGCTGATTTCCATTTCCCCTTATTCCTATACAACCCGCATAATCCAGTTGTCTAGCAGGTCCTCTAATCGCTCCTTGGTATAGTCGTCTGACTATTGAAAATGGTTCCAACAAGTCACCACTAGAAAACACTGCTCTGTATCGCTATAACTCAAGATATAAAGTAATACCACGATACTACAAATATCAGGGAACACCTTATCACAGATAAGACTGTCATTAACGCTTGTAAGCTCACATTTATTACAAAAAATAACATACCTGAAATGTTACCACTCTCATTATTGCGTCAGGTAGGTAATGCACGTAGCAAGTTCGTCGTATTAATGATTTCCTCTTCAAAGTAACATACTGTACTTATTATTTAACACAAACTGGCATTAAAAATTTATGTTTTTTACGAGAAGCTAGTTGAGAATATATATGAACTTCAAATTCCACGACGAACTGTCTCGTTCACCATATGGATTCAAACCCAAGTCATGCAGACTAAGCAAAGATTTCGTGACTGACGGAAACTAACAGTCATTCCTGATTAGGCATACAGAGAGAGATATGCCTCGATTTTAGACAGTATCAGTTAGCAAATAACAACTTTAAATTACATAACGTAAACACTTTTAACGTACGGGAATTCCTACCCAGCATCTATTGTCCCTGTGAACGAACTACTAGCAATGTTAAATATTGCTTCTTCAGAAGTAACCTACTTGAAATGCCGTGAGGTAAAGCTTTGTGCAGAACCGGGATTCGAACCCAGAACCTAATTGAATTGATCATCAGTGAATGAAAGCAAATTATGGTGATTGTGTAGAGGTGAGTAGTATGCATCATTGAGCGAGTAACACCTTCTGCTGTCAAGAATTCAATGACAGTACATTGCTTAAATTGCACTGACCCACCCTCTGCGTTGGGTTTCATACTTTACACAGTAACAACACAATTGTTCAATGCTAAGGCTTTCCGCCAAATAGTGCTGTAGAGAAGAGACTACGGAACAAGCCAGCACCTACCGCATACCAATGCTGCCAACGCTTGAAGAGTTACGAAGGTGAAGGCATTACTTTTCAGTCAACCCTCGTAGGTCTGAAATCAATAAAGTCTCCACCAAATTAAGTGTATACACTCTCTCTAGTTGCGACACTTATACGTGTTACAACGTGTTTTGTACTGACACATCACCTTAGATCATCTAAAGAGTGTAATCTTACACTTCTAAAACGAATTCTGTGATGACAACGGTGCTAATAGCGGGTGTAGAACTAAAATTAGTGAAAGTTTCAACTAAATAAGCGTAAACTCAGTCTCATGATATGCGCTTGTATTTGCTACATTGAACATTGAACTGAGAAAATTGTATCCTTCGTGGAATATATTACAAAATAAGCACTTAACTTAGCACTAAACTACTCCCATGAACCATGGACCTTGCCGTTGGTGGAGAGGCTTGCGTGCCTCAGCGATACAGATGGCCGTACCGTAGGTGCAACCACGACGGAGGGGTATCTGTTGAGAGGCCAGACAAACGTGTGGTTCCTAAAGAGGGGCAGCAGCCTATTCAGTAGTTGCAGGAGCAAGTCTGGATGATTGACTGATCTGGCCTTGCAACACTAACCAAAACGGTCTTACTGTGCTGGTACTGCGAACGGCTGAAATCAAGGGGAAACTACAGCCGTAATTTTTCCCGAGGGCATGCTGCTTTACTGTATGGTTAAATTTAGATGGCGTCCTCTTGGGTAAAATATTCCCGAGGTAAAATAGTCCCCCATTCGGATCTCCGGGCGGGGACTACTCAGAAGGACGTCGTTATCAGGAGAAAGAAAACTGGCGTTCTACGGATCGGAGCGTGGAATGTCAGATACCTTAATCTGGCAGGTAGGTTAGAAAATTGAAAAAAGGGAAGTGGATAGGGTGAAGTTAGATACAGTGGGAATTAGTGAATTCGGTGGCAGGAGGAACAAGACTATTGGTCAGGTGAATACAGGGTTATAAATACAAAATCAAATAGAGGTAATGCAGGAGTAGGTTTAATAATGAATAAAAAAAATAGGAGTGCGGGTAAGCTACTATAAACAGCACAGTGAACGCATTATTGTGGCCAAGATAGACACGAAGCCCATGCCTACTACTGTAGTACAAGTTTATATGCCAACTAGCTCTGCAGATGATGAAGAAATTGATGAAATGTATGATGAGATAAAAGAAATTATTCAGATAGTGAAGGGAGACTAAAATTTAATAGTCATGGGTGACTGGAATTCGAGAGTAGGGAAACGAAGAGAATGAAACATAGTGGGCGAATATGGATTGGGGGAGAGAAATGAAAGAGGAAGCCACCTGGTAGAATTTTGCACAGAGCATAACCATAAAAGAAGGTTGTATACAAGGAAGAATCCTGGAGATACTAGAAGGTATCAGATAGATTATATAATGGTAAGACAGAGATTTAGGAACCAGGTTTAAAATTGTAAGACATTTCCAGGGGCAGATGTGGACTCTGATCACAATCTATTGGTTATGAACTGTAGATTAAAACTGAAGAAACTGCAAAAAGGTGGGAATTTAAGGAGATGGGACATGGATAAACTGACTAAACCAGAGGTTGTACAGAGTATCAGGGAGAGCATAAGGGAACAATTGACAGGAATGGGGGAAGGAAATACAGTAGAAGAAGAATGGGTAGCTCTGAGGGATGAAGTAGTGAAGGCAGCAGAGGATCAAGTAGGTAAAAAGAAGAGGACTAGTAGAAATCCTTGGGTAACAGAAGAAATACTGAATTTAACTGATGAAAGGAGAAAATATAAAAACGCAGGAAATGAAGCAGGCAAAAAGGAATACAAACGTCTCAAAAATTAGATCGACAGGAAGTGCAAAATGGCTAAGCAGGGATGGCTAGAGGATCAATGTAAGGATGTAGAGGCTTAACTCACTAGGGGTAAGATAGATACTGCGTACAGGAAAATTAAAGAGACCTTTTGAGATAAGAGAACCACTTATATGAACATCAAGAGCTCAGATGGAAACCCAGTTCTAAGCAAAGAAGGGAAAGCAGAACGGTGGAAGGGGTATATAGAGCGTCTATACAAGGGTGATGTACTTGAGGACAATATTATGGAAATGGAAGAGGATGTAGATGAAGACGAAATGGGAGAGGATGTAGATGAAGATGAAATGGGAGATACTATACTGCGTGAAGAGTTTGACAGAGCACTGAAAGACCTGAGTCGAAACAGGGTCCCAGGAGGAGACAACATTCCATCAGAACTACTGACGGCCTTAGGAGAGCCAGTCCTAACAAAACTCTACCATTTGGTGAGCAAGATGTATGAGACACGCGAAATACCTTCAGACTTCAAGAAGAATATAATAATTCCAATCTCAAAGAAAGCAGGTGTTGACAGATGTGGAAATTACCGAACTACCAGTTTAATAAGCGACGGCGTCAAAATACTTACACAAATTCTTTAGAGACGAATGAAAAAACTGACAGGAGCCTACCTCGGGGAAGATCAGTTTGGATTCCGTAGAACTGTTGGAACACGTGAGGCAATACTGATCCTACGACTTATCTCAGAAAATAGATAAGAAAAGCCAAACCTACATTTCTAGCATTTGTAGACTTAGAGAAAGCTTTTGACAATGTTGACTGGAATACTCTCTTTCAAATTCTAAAGGTGGCAGGGGTAAAATACAGGGAGCGAAAGGCTATTTACAATTTGTACAGAAACCAGATGGCAGTTATAAATGTCGAGGGGCATGAAAGGGAAGCAGCGGTTGGGAAGGGAGTGAGACAGGATTGTAGCCTGTCCCCGATGTTATTCGATCTGTATATTGAGCAATCAGTAAAGGAAACAAAAGAAAAATTCGGAGTAGGTATTAAAGTCCATGAAGAAGAAATAGAAACGTTGAGGTTCGCCGATGACATTGTAATTCTGTCAGAGACAGCAAAGAACTTGGAAGAGCAGTTGAACGGAATGGACAGTGTCTTGAAAGGAGGATATAACATGAACATCAACAATAGCAAAACGAGGATAATAGAATGTAGTCGAATTAAGTCGGGTGATGCTGAGGAAATTAGATTAGGAAATGAGACACTTAAAGTAGTAAAGGAGTTTTGCTATTTCGGGAGCAAAATAACTGATGATGGTCGAAGTAGAGACGATATAAAGTGTAGACTGGCAATGGGAAGAAAGCGTTTCTGAAGAAGAGAAATTTGTTAACATCGAGTATAGATTTTAGTGTCAGGAAGTCGTTTCTGAAAGTATTTGTGTGGAGTGTAGCCATGTATGGAAGTGAAAATGGACGATAAATAGTTTAGACATGAAGAGAATAGAAGCTTTCGAAATGTGATGCTACAGAAGAATGCTGAAGATTAGATGGATAGATCACATAACTAAAGCGGAGGTATTGAATAGAATTTGGGAGAAGAGAAGTTTGTGGCACAACTTGACCAGAAGAAGGGACCGGTTGGTAGGACATGTTCTGAGGCATCAAGGGATCACAAATTTAGCATTGGAGGGCAGCGTGGAGGGTAAAATTCATAGAGGGAGACCAAGGGATGAATACACTAAGCAGATTCAGAAGGATGTAGGTTGCAGTAAGTACTGGGAGATGAAGAAGCTTGCACAGGATAGAGTGGCATGGAGAGCTGCATCAAACCAGTCTCAGGACTGAATGACAACAGCAACAACAAGCACTTAACACCATGAACAGTCCTTAAACATAGATGCAGCTAGCAAATTCCACAGAAAATGCTGAGAAGATCACTTCATCAATAGTGTAATGGCACTAGGACCAAACAACAACGTCATAACCAATATTGAGCAAACATTCCAGGATGGATGGACATATTTCTTTGTGAGTGGTACCGATGAGTCTTAGGAGGAGAGAGAGATGTAATCCTCACATAAGCAAGCAGTTATTAAAAAGACACAGTATCAATCACAATGGTAACCTACTACTGCTTCCTGGCCTTGGTTCTACATGAAGATGAAACACTGTAATAACATCACACAACTATCAAAAAAAAACCTTCCACCAGAACAGTGCATATGTCTTTACCTCGATGTGCGGATACAGACTAAGCAACTTAGAACAAGTTTTACCTCCATTCCTACCTCACCTCCTGCCTCCCTCTCCTCCCTCCGAAGGTAGGAATATTGGTTTTCGTGGCCTGTTCTAACCTGTTCCTGATGCTACACACAAAGGTCAATCCACTGCAGATTCTCTACTTTAGTTAGTGTTAGGTTGATAATGATGTACTGTTTGGCGTCTGCAGCTGGACCCTCCAATACGTAGGGATACTGCTTCCGCAGGCCTGCTCTGACATCTCGCTGATGATACACAAAGACATATAACTGCTGGCGATGCTCTTCTTTGGTCAGTGTTGGACTCACAATAATACACTGTTTCAGGTCTGCAGAAATCAAATATATTTCTATGAAATGCCAACACCTGCCACAATAGGGAACTACTCGACTGTTCTTCATGAACAACTCTCCAGAAGAGGAATGGCCACATTGCATGCTACATCTCATGGTAATAACAGGCAGCTCCACAGCCTACACTTGCCAGAGGGGCGGCCCCCGTGACAAGCGACCGTTGAGGTCATTGCTGTGCTCGCTATTCAATATGCCAGCGCCAACCATCCCAGCTGCCACTGGTCGCTTGCAGCAGCCTCCCATACTCGGCGCGCTCTCCTAGGCTCTGAGCAATCTAAATTAGTGTCTGTAGAAGTTGTAAATGAATGGTCATGCATGTGGATGCTGTATAAATTTCACATGGACAAATATCAATACAGAACAGCAGCTTTCACACTACCTACTCGCGTGTCAGGAAAAAAACAGTCATTTTTGCAGCTTACAGAAAGTTACAAATTGCATGACTCACACTTCCTAGTTATTTGAAACAGCCAATTCATTAAAGAACTATAAACTCCGTCTACAATACTATTGTTAATGGCGAGGTGACCATTCTGCAGGAGTTGGAGCACTATGAAGATGCATCTGACACATGTATTAACATTTCACACATGTCTACCATACATAAAATCGATATCGCATCTTAAATGAATCGGAAACTTCTGTCAAGTCGGTACATAGAATTTTACTTTCGAATTCACTGAACGCTTCACGCATAGCCCTCCTTACTCTACTTTGACAACGTTTGTCTGAGAGGTTTTGGCTGCGTTTAAATTCGCAGTGTGGCTCTTTTTGCTTTCGGAGTAGTTTCCTAACTTTGTTGTTGAACCACGGTGGGTTTTTCCCGTCCCACACAGTTTTACTAGGCATGTACCTGTCTAAAACGCATTTAACATTGCCTTGAACTTTTTCCATAAACACTCAACATTGTCGGTGTCGGAAAAGAAATTTTCGTTTTGATCTGTTAGGTAGTCTGAAATCTGCCTCCTGTTACTCTTGCTAAACAGATAAACATTCCTCCCTTTTTTTATATTCATATTTACTTCCATATTCAGGGATGCTGCAACGGCCTTATGATCACTGATTCCCTGTTCAATGTGTTACGTGCCAAATGTGGGCACACTTAGACTGTAATGGCGCTGAAGGAGCTACTTACGTTGTCGATTGCTGTAAATAATTTCAGATCTCATACACAAATGTACGAAAGTTGCTTTTTGTAGACAAGTTTACCATTTTTATGGTTTTACCCCTTTTCATTCAAAAATTTCAACAGATTATTTGCACATTTTTTGCATGCCCGTAATTGCAGGCCTTTTTTTAAAGTTTCATTTAGAAGCTGTTTGTAAATCTTTGTTTTCAAATAGAAATAATAGATACTAATCATTGTTTCATCTCTCATCATTTCTGAAACCAGTTATAGATGTTAATCAAGGCATAAAATTTAGAATTTTTACAAAAGAAGGTACATATAAGTCAAAAACAAAAGAGGGTGTCCATATATTCACGATTTTCCTCGAATCTGTATTGAGCTACACATCTCAGTGACGCTAAGTTTGTGCTGATAATGAAGGAAGTGATCTTTCCACACCACTATATGGATTGGATGGCGCAATTCTACCAGAATGCATTACTTGACATATTTGCTTTCTCCAGTAAACATAAAGATGATAGCATAACATGTGCAGTATATGAGCCTGTGGTCTATATTTGGCAGAAGTTTAATACCTCTAACTCAGGGGAATACAAAATGCTTCTCATGGACTTAGACATACGTCCACTAGCAGATATTTTCGACCAATTTCGGAATGTATGCATGGAACCATACACAGTGGATCCTGCAATCTACTATAGAACTCCAGGGCTTTCATGGGATACTATCCGCATATACACTGGTGACTAACTCAAACTCTTAAGTGACGTTGACAGGTTGCTAATTTTTGAGTGTGGGATTCGTGGAGCGTTTGGCAATGTGGCCATAGGTACTCCTAGTTAGCTGACCCTCGAATGGGTCTAGTTTTTCAATAAAAAAAGTTTATTCAAGTTGCAACTAGTACTTATTTGTCAACAATTGGCATGAGTTCGCCTTATAACAGTTTCTACCTACTCAAAGGTTTCAAAGGCTGCCTGATGTGGAAATCGACAGACTAGATGCTTTCTCAATTGTGGAGAATAATTGTGAAGTAGGAAATGTTTTGGAGGTAGACTTGACGTATCTCAGCAGTTTGAGTGACACACACACACACACACACACACACACACACACACACACACACACATACACACAGCGATTTTCCACAATGTACACAGTAGCTAATTGTGAATTGGGAAAAATAGTTCTCACCTCACTTGTTGACAATGCTGGGTAGAAGGCAAGGCACATAATAAGTTATAGAAGCCTCTAGTAAAGTCACATGTTGGGATTTCCCCTGAAAGTTACTGCATGCAATCGGTGTCCAAGCCCGGAGCAATACATTGATAACAACAACGAAATGAGAGCGTGCTAGATGTGAACTAACGCTAAAGATTTTTACAAATCAGTGAATTGTTCAATATCCAGAAAAATCGTGGAGCGTATTAGCAACCCAAACCAAATTTTCAATAGGCTACCATGTTCAAGAAAGAATTTCTTAAATGGTAACTGGGCTACATCCTTCAAAAAAGAATTATGGAGCTGTATATATTTCAAACTTTTTAATAAATTTCAAGAAATATGGTTTGTGTATGCCTGTGTGTATGGGACCAATCAAAACTCTACTTGTAGTGTTTCTATTATCCATTTGCTAAAACTTAATCTGATGGTCCAAAGTTACTTTATATGGATTCTGACAGCTTCATTTATTGGGTGAATCAGCACGTCTTCATATGCAGCTACTGATCCCTATCACACAAAGCTGGCAATTAATAAGATTAAAGAATTCATTTTAAAGTTTGTTTATTGTTCTAATTTGTAATTTGCGTACATCCCAACTCCGTTAGCTCCAAAGTTGGGTAGCTTTCTCTCTTACACGGCGCTGCTTGTTCTTTCTTTGTTTTGACTGGAATTTTGGAGATATGATATATGTTTTTACGCAGTAAATGAGGGTAAGCACTGTGCTTGTTGTTTGTGGACACAAGGGAAGTTAGCCATTGTCTGTAAACAATCTGAGGGAATGGGTCAATGGGCTTCTGGCTACTACTGGAAGCTGAAGAGCTACGGCAACACTGGGGCACCTGAGCAGGAACGTGACACTCCTTTAGTGCCATTGGAAGCCCCTGGTGACCCAGCTGTCTTTTCGACAACCGATACATGATATCCGACCATTCCGACTTCACTTGAGAATGACTAGTAGACAGTGGTCGGTTCCCGTGTCTCTTGGCGGAAGGCAAAAATGGGAACTGGCTGCATAGCTGGCATCTTATGCCTTAGTAACAGGTACGAGGTGCTACTGAGCGTTGATAATACTTCTGAGATGGTACGGGATGCGTCTCCCACTGGGACACTGGCCGATTTCCGTACCCAGTCTGGTCTGTACAGAGGATGGGCGTGCTAGTCAAAGGAAGCTCAAATGATAGTCAGCTAATGACGACCCGCAGGTAAAGATAAGGCAGGTGGGCAAAGAATGCCAGGGTGCGGCATATTTGCTGGGGGGCCACGGTTGAAATGTTGTGGAGGCTCTGCCATCCGCTGTAGAGCACAATGGCTGCAACCAGCTGAATATTGTGACTCATGTCGTCCCAAATCCTCAGCTCCTACAGGTGGGTAGTTGATACTGTGAAGACAATTAGCATCGCGCACGGGATGAAGGATAAGCTCACTATATGTAGCAACGTACCCAGGGTCAGTCGCTATTCTGTGGTTTGGAACACAGTAGAAGGTCACAACCAGAGAGTCAGATGATTCTGCGAAAGTATCGGATGTGAAATTTTCGACATCCGCTATCCGCTGGAGACTTGTAGGTTTCCGTTTAACAGGTCAGGAGTGCGCTACACACAGGAAGCCGCTACTAGACCAGTGGAGTACGAGTGACGTACACGTTTGGGTTTTTTAGGTTAGAGGAACTACCTCAGGATGAGAGATGATTTGACTGCTGACATCGATGATACATTTGCCACATTATTCGAAGAGAATGCTCATCCTCGCAGTTGAGGAACATAAAAGGTTAATTAGTTTTTAGTAAACTGCTAACCTCCCATAATTAATATCGGTTATTGAAGGCTATAGTGGGCAGCTAGTATTAGGAACAAAATATTACATGTAGCTGGAACTGAATAGCAACTAAAACCTGAATTAAGATTGGCATATTTATCGTAAGTATAAGTTAGTCGTCAATGGTGACGGTGTATTTCTGTAGTAAAGAATTCGTTAATATCTAGCAAATTCGAAATACGAATAAATGTAAGTGAAGTTGAGCATCAAAGGTGAGTCATAAATGCTGTGAGTCACAAGCTGCAGTGGTAGAGAGCTTCAGAGAGAACCTGCATAACCTCAGTCAATAAGATACCAGATCATGCTATTGTAATGGGGGGGGGGGGGTGACATCAACTTGACAGATATAGGAACTGGTGCCAGGGACAGGGATTCGTATGACATTATGCTGAATGTTTTATCCGAACATCAGTTCTTAGTTCGAGCAGACCGTTAGAGAACCACGTCGTGAAGGCAACATTTTAGACTTCCTAGCAACAAACAGTGCTCACCATCTCAAATCAGTTAACGTAAAATAGGTTATCAGGGGTCATAATGCTCTGATAGCATCTATCACTAAAGTTATAACGAGGAATGTTATGGAAGGTATGAACATATGTTCCTATAGCAAGACTGACGCGATACAAATTCCAGGGTATCTGACTACTCAACATCAAATATGCAATGCTGAGGACGAAGATGTGTTGCACAAATGGAAAAAATGCAGAAGTACCGTTCAGTATGCCCCGGGCAAGTATTTTCCGCGCAAGATCCTTTGGGATGGGAAAGACCGACTGTGGTTTGATAGCTGGGATAGATAACTGCTATGTAAACAAATTCAAAAGGAGTCAAAACCTAACTGACAAACAAAATCTGAGCGAAGCGTAAGGAGAGCAGTAGGAGAAGGGTTCAATGCTTTTGAAAGTAAAAGTTTGTCGACCGATCTGACTGCAAACTCTAAGATGTTTTGGCCTTAAATACAATCACTAAGCGGGTAGAAAATATCTGTTCAGTCACTGACTACAATGGCACCAAACCGGGATGAACTGAATTCGGCCTTCCGAAACTGTTTCACCACGGAAGATCGTAACACGATTCTTCCTTTCAGTCATTGTACGAACTTAGGAAGGGCAGATACTGAGATAACTGACGGCGGAATGGAAAAACAGCTACAATCTCTTTGTAGTGGAAAGGCATCAGGACCAGATGAGATATCTGTAACATACTACAGAGATTATGGGAAAGAACTTGCTCGCTTTCTAACCACAGTTTATCGTAGGTCGCTGAAGGAACAGAGGCTACCTAGCGACTGAAAAAAGCGCAGGTAATTCCCTTTCTCAAGAACGATCGTACGACAAATATTGATAATTAGGGGCTGATATCGTTGACAAAATCTGTTACAGAGTCATTGAACACGTTTTGAGTCCACGTATTATGAATGTTTTGGGGACGAAATTGTCCTCTTCAAAATCAGCATACAGCAAAGAGAGATCTTATGAATCTCCGGTTGCTCTGTTCGTCCAGCATATCCACAGCTCCGAAAACTTAGGCGCTCTGGTTCATGCCGTGTTCTTCGGCTTCAGGAAGGGATCTGACATTGTCCCGCACTGCCGATTAGTGAGAAATATGAGAACTTACCGATTATGGGACCAAATTCGAAACTGGATTCAATGTTTCCTCTCAGGTAGAACACCACACGTCGTCTTAATGGAACGAAATACATATTTAATTTCGGGAGTACCACAACGAAGTATGATAGTAGGGTTACAGTGTACTATATGTATTAACGATCTGGTGGAATGCGTTTGAAGCTCTTTCACACTATTCGCAAGAGATTCGGTCGTCTATAAGAAGTTAGCAATGCCACAAGACGTTAACGATTTACAGAAGGTATTGCAGAGGACTGATGAACGCTGCAGGTGCTGGCAGTTGACCCTGAAAGTAAATAAATAAAACATATTGTGCACACAGAGGGAATTATGTCTACTACTGTACAATTACACCACTGATGAGAAACTGCAAGAAACAGTAACTGCTGTAAAATATCTAGGAGTCTCTAGACGGAGCGACGTGAGCTGGAATGACCACACAAACCAAGTAGTAGGAAAATCAGATAGCGATTTATAGGAAGAATCTGAAGTGTAATTCATCTACTAAGGAAGTGGGTTTCTTGGCGCCTGTGTGACCGATTATTGAGTATTGTTCATCAATCTGGGAGACTAATCACATACGTCTCACAGAAGAGATAGACAAAATCAAACGAATAGCGGCGGGTTTCGTCACGGGATAGTTAATCTGTGCGAGACCGTTACAGAGATGGTCAACAAACTACAGTGGCTGGAGCTTAAAGAGTGGCGTTATGCACGCTGAAGAGGTTTAACATTCAAATTCCCAGAGATTACTTTCCGGGTAGAGTCGGACAACAAGTTATTTCCCCCATATACATCACGTGAAATGACCAAATCGAGAATACTGTAGATATTAGAGCTAACAGAGATGCATACCGATAATCATTCTTCCCACTTGCCATTTGTGAATGGAACAGGAAAAGGGGTATCAGTCAGTGGTACTGGGAGTACCGATTGTCACACACAGGAACGTTGTTTTCGGAGTATTATTGTAGTTGTCGACGTACGCATGGGTGGGGGCGGGTGGGAGAGGGGGGATGTGCGTATACGTGTGTACTCCCATTGTTTACTATGTATGTGAGTTAGGAGTTGGAATGCATACTAACATGCGATTTAGATTGTTCTTGGACTCTGTTTGTCACTTATTTTCGATAACTGCTGGCCATAGAATTGTAATTAGTATACATTTTCCCATATTATGTCTCAAAGCTTAATGCAAAACATAATGCGCAACTTAACGTGCGTGACACCGTGATTGTGGCTGTGCTGTTGAACTGTAAAGTGGTATAACAGCTGAAAAGTGGCTAACTTTTAAAACATTTCTACTCGCGTACTATGACAACTGTTCCAAACTGTGGAAACTATTATCATATTTGTTTGGTAAATATTATTATTTACACTCAGTTAAAACCGAACTGCGAACTCTTTCAACCAGCGGCATCTATAATTACATACAGGATGATTCAGCTGCCCATGCTGCTTCGTTTTATCCAGCCCATAACACCTTGAAACACCACACACAAGATTTTCATATTCTCTCTCTCTTTACGTGCAAACTATTAGTCCTACAGAAAAAATGAACAATTCCTTTACATAGGAAATTTAATACAGTTACATTTTTACTGGGATACGTTTTTGCTGGAGGCCACAGTTTTCGAGTTATTTAAGAAAAACGTGTTTGAAGGTGGCTTTTGTACGTTATTCTTGAACAGTTCGAAAACTACGGACCATAGCAAAAACAAATCGCAGTACAAAATTTAACTACAGGGTTAATACAAATGACTGAAGCGATTTCACAGCTCTACAATAACTTTATTATTTGAGATATTTTCACAATGCTTTGCACACACATACAAAAACTCAAAAAGTTTTTTTAGGCATTCACAAATGTTCGATATGTGCCCCTTTAGTGATTCGGTAGATATCAAGCCGATAATCAAGTTCCTCCCACACTCGGCGCAGCATGTCCCCATCAATGAGTTCGAAAGCATCGTTGATGCGAGCTCGCAGTTCTGGCACGTTTCTTGGTAGAGGTGATTTAAACACAGAATCTTTCACATAACCCCACAGAAAGAAATCGCATGGGGTTAAGTCGGGAGAGCGTGGAGGCCATGACATGAATTGCTGATCATGATCTCCACCACGACCGATCCATCGGTTTTCCAATCTCCTGTTTAAGAAATGCCGAACATCATGATGGAAGTGCGGTGGAGCAGCATCCTGTTGAAAGATGAAGTTGGCGCTGTCGGTCACCAGTTGTGGCATGAGCCAATTTTCCAGCATGTCCAGATACACGTGTCCTGTAACGTTTTTTTCGGAGAAGAAAAAGGGGCCGTAAACTTTAAACTGTGATATTGCACAAAACACGTTAACTTTTGGTGAACGGCGAATTTGCTGCACGAATGCGTGAGGATTCTCTACCGCCCAGATTCGCACATTGTGTCTGTTCTCTTCATCATTAAGAAAAAATGTTGCTTCATCACTGAAAACAAGTTTCGCACTGAACGCATCCTCTTCCATGAGCTGTTGCAACCGCGCCGAAAATTCAAAGCGTTTGACTTTGTCATCGGGAGTCTGGGCTTGTAGCAATTGTAAACGGTAAGCCTTCTGCTTTAGCCTTTTCCGTAAGATTTTCCAACCCGTCGGCTGTGGTACGTTTAGCTCCCTGCTTGCTTTATTCGTCGACTTCCGCGGGCTACGCGTGAAACTTGCCCGCACCCGTTCAACCGTTTCTTCGCTCACTGCAGGCCGACCCGTTGATTTCCCCTTACAGAGGCATCCAGAAGCTTTAAACTGCACATACCATCGCCGAATGGAGTTAGCAGTTGGTGGATCTTTGTTGAACTTCGTCCTGAAGTGTCGTTGCACTGTTATGACTGACTGATGTGAGTGCATTTCAAGCACGACATACGCTTTCTCGGCTCCTGTCGCCATTTTGTCTCACTGCGCTCTCGAGCGCTCTGGCGGCAGAAACCTGAAGTGCGGCTTCAGCCTAACAAAACTTAATGAGTTTTTCTACGTTCTGTAGTGTGTCGTGACCATATGTTAATGAATGGAGCTACAGTGAATTTATGAAATCGCTTCAAACATTTGTAGTAGCCCTGTACATTAAATTTCCAACGAAGAAGTCCTGCTCATTTTTTTCTGTAGGACTAATAGTTTGCACATAGTGAGCGACAGCACTTGACGCAAATGTCTGTTTATAGTAGTGTTACTTGCCGTATTTGCTCTGCAAAACACACCAACAGAGATTGTTATTTGTCGTTAGACCATTAAAAGTGGTGTCAAATATGCACTGTACAGTTTTTTCCACAATGTGGCGAGCAGTTACACCTCTCACATTTCATTAAGAGCTGTCTG
The DNA here is from genome assembly GCF_023864275.1 of Schistocerca cancellata. Lineage (NCBI taxonomy): Eukaryota > Metazoa > Arthropoda > Insecta > Orthoptera > Acrididae > Schistocerca > Schistocerca cancellata. Next base: position 904,386,837 of record NC_064629.1, read on the forward strand.
ACGTCGTTTTTGTGCCGAATTTTACTGCATAAAGGATGCAGTCACATCTGAATTATGGAATAGTTCTCCTGCGACTCAGCGGTACCTCCACATTGGAGTGTTTGAACGCTAGAAGGAGGTTCTCTTTCTCGCATTGCTGGCGGTCAAAGGAGTGGCTGGAGTGGCTCAGACAAGCATCTCTGTGAGCTACAAATAGCTCGAGAGCGTTTATATGTTGTCACAAACGATAAAGTGGCAGGAAATAGCTCCCACAACCACTGTGGGGCTAGTCTTCACCACATGGCCGCGCGATGTGCTAGACGGCAGCACACTGTGGACGTTATGTCTTTCTACTGCGACAGTTGGGAAGCTAGTGCCAGTTACAAAGAGATGATATAGACGACCGAATGCGTCCGAGGTCTGCAGCGGTTGCCGCTGCACGGATGCCAAATGCAGTAAATTGTTCAAGCCTGTCACAGTGGCCCCGTTTTAGGGGCTGCTGGCTTGGGTATTTGGCAGCATAACGGCCTCACATCACCACAGAGGCTTAAATGAATACGTTTTCCTATCCTGCTGCACTCACTGCGGCTGTGGCAGTTGTCTGGCAACCATGCTACATGTGCTGTGTGCTGCGACATTACAATTTTAAACGTAGCGCAAGTGGCCTAGTTCCACCATTTGGGGGGAAATCTGACAAACATGCACACGGTGATGCAGGGCAGTCTCTCCATTCTACACTCAGGACAACTAGAATGCTGCCGTTTTAAACTTGAGAAAAGTGCCCATCTGGTATTTTCCTTAACTACCAAGTATCATAAATTTGAAATAACTAGCGTAGTTCAGCCTTATTGGATAATTTTAAATTTAGCGCAACTTTAAAATTAGGACAAGTCCTCTATTTGGATTTCTTCAATTTTCAGCCATTTTAAAACTATGAAAAGTGGACTATGTTCACCATGCTAAATCCTAAACCTAGCAGAAATGCACTAAGTGTGTCTGACGATCATTCAGGCTGCACCAGTGAACTGTGGAATGAGAGGGGTGGTGGAGAATCCAAGATGTTATGAATGAACCACAATGTTAAACTTAGGAAAAGTGAGTTCCGTCTGCTCAAAAAATGGCTCTGAGCATTATGGGACTTAACTTCTGAGGTCATCAGTCCCCTAGAACTTAGAACTACTTAAACCTAATTAACCTAAGGACATCACTCACATCCATGCCCGAGGCATGAAAATGGTGGTTCAATCTGACACCTCTACATGGTGTTATCGAGGAATGAGTTTCATTGTAAATCTGGCAACAATACAGACTTTGCTAGTACCCCTACTACATTCCTCCTAATCTGCCACTCTTTCACCAAGTGTAAATTTCGTAGAAGCATTTCTGTGTTTCTCGACGCTTGGTCTACGAGGAAGCTTTTCGGAAAACAACATCATTAGTGAACAATCTGATAAACTGTCTCACTTGGATAAAAATTTTATATAAACAGAAAACTTTAAGAGTTCCATTGATGCTAATCTTGGCCACAATTATGTTACTGTCGCTTCTGTAGAACATTTTTCATCCGTTATAGATAAAGGGTGTTCTTTGCTGTTTGTATATACTTAGCTATTACTTTTTAAATCTCAATTACAGATATTTGAAAAAAACACATAAATTACGAATTCATACCTTTTTACCACACGGTGTGGTTTTCCGATGTGTTTTGTTTCTACAGTGAGCGTTTAGTTGCGTTGCACAGTTTGTCATCTGCAACCACTTATACCTTGAACTAGATAAATTGTTTAAATCAAAATTACGATTTGTAAACTTGTTATTTCTATATCTGAAATTATTTAATTCTATGTGTGTGCCTATTTACATAATGTTTCACTTACATTTTCCGTTTCATCATCTTCATCACTGTCAAACACTATATATTAAGTTTCCACTGTCACTGTAACTGTTTTACTGCTTTACTAGCTGTAAAAACAAACATTGGGGGCAGTTGAATAATTGAGAGTGTAAAAAAGTATGGCTGACCGTGGAACAGTTGAAGGTGTTCCTGGCGGTTATTCTGAATCTTTCTGAGGTGTCTGTGATTTTGTTTTTCTTTTTATATAAATAGACACAAACAGAGAATTAAATAAATTCAGGCACAGAAATAACAAGTTTTCGAATCGTAATTTTGGTTTCAACAATTTATCTGCTTTAAGGTATAAGTGGTTGCAGATGACAAACTGTGCAACGCTACAAAACGGTCACTGTAGAAACACAACGCATCAGAAAAACCGCACCATTTGGTAAAAAGGTATGAATTCGTAATTTATGTGTTTTTCCAAATATCTGTAAATACGATTTAAAAACTAAATGTATGCAAACAGCTATGGTCACTCTTTATCTTTAAGAGATGAAATATAAAAGCCCACTGAAGATGCTGCAACTGCAGTGAAACATGTTTGGGTTAAAAAACAAAATTGTGTTTTGGTAAAGGTGGACTCTATCCAAAAACATAAATATTGTTAAAGCAAACACGGGAGAAAAGAGCTTCAGCCCCAAGATGATTATAAGGACGATATTATTGATGATTTGTTATGAGAAACCGCCGATCTTCAACGTCCCTGTTATCCATGGATTACTGTCTCACGATGATGCTACTGAATCATAGTTCATGGAAATGACTAGCCTAGTTATAAATTGGCGAATTGGCGTGAGGAGCAGGACGAAGTTGTCATTCGAGGAAGCTGATTTATGGATTATCCAGAACCATGGCTACGTCTTTTGATTCGTGAATGCGATTTTATTTTGCCTGCTACTTAGATTATTTTTAATGATTGCTGTTATCGATTGTTTACAGCAGGGAATCGACGTGAAACTTTCGAAAGTTTTGAACAGTCTCCATAATGTGTAAGGGTGTCAACCAATACTTTCCTATCGAAATGCTCCTTTTCGGTAGTTAGACGGCATCGGCGTTTGTGGCGTTTCCAGAGACGGTAGGGTCGTTTTCCTGTGCCAAGAATATCGCTCCGGCCGCAGTTGTGAGGTGTTAGCAACGGCACAGGAGGGTACAAGTGCACGCTCCCACTGGTAAGGAGACCATCAGACCAGGTAACCACAGATTTCGATGAGACGTACCTACAGTATGTTGTAGAGATACCTGTTCTTATTGTGTGGTTGTGGCTTTCCACGTGACGGCCCATAGCTTCGGAGAAAATCGATGTTGCATTTTCCGCGAGTGGCTACTATACCTATAACGTTACGCATGTTTCGCTCCATCGAGCGTAGGGCAGCGGCCTAGGTTTAATCTGTTTTCGGCCGGTGAGCGGCGAGAACGTCTTGTTTACGTCCCGTCCGCAGAGTCGCCAGAGCGGGTAGTTTGTTTACTTCCTCGCCACGGCTAGTCCTCGCGTCCGTTGACATTGAGTCAAATGGCTCTGAGCACTATGGGACTTAACTGCTGTGGTCATCAGTCCCCTAGAACTTAGAACTACTTAAACCTAACTAACCTAAAGACATCACACACATCCATGCCCGAGGCAGGATTCGAACCTGCGACCGTAGCGGTCGCGCGGTTCCAGACTGTAGCGCCTAGAACCGCTCGGCCACAAGGGCTGGCGACATTGAGTCGTTATGGCTCATTCGTAAGAAAAACTACCATGAAGATCAGCTACCAGCCCGACTACGCTAGGCCACGAGCTTTTCAGATCGAACGATTCATCCGTGAAGAAGTTCAAATACCAACACAGCACATCATCGGTACCCACCTATCCATCACAAGTAGCGTGGTTTACGTCAAGATGGTCGATGACGAGTTACGTCACCCAGCTTTGAACAGATGTGCGAACACTCTCAAGTTCAAACACTCCGATGGTCACACCGGGGAGGTTACATTAAGAGTCTTCGAACTCCCGTTCGAAGTGCCACCGGACGGAGTTACCTCAGCTTTCCGCCCTTATGGGACGGTAATTAGCCACGTGGCAGAAAAATGGATCACCTTCGAGACCTACCAGGTCCTCAATGGCGTCCGACAAGTCAAAATTGAATTAAAGAAACATGACCCATCTTACTTAGTCATAGGTGGCTGTCGAGCAATCGTAATGTACGATGGACAACCTCGTACTTGTTCAATTTGCGGCCAGGAGGGTCATGTACGCTCGGCGCGTATTCAACGTTGGATTAAACAAATTCCATTACATGAGACGGCACCACCTCCTACGCTCACGGCTCTCCCCCTCAATTACGCAGGGGTGACACGATCGACCGTCATGACAGGCGAGAAACCACTTGGAAGACAGGAAGCGTTAGATTGCACACCTGTCGCCAGTCCTGGATTGACCACCCACATTGCAGTGTCCGCAGGGATTGAAGAAAGCCGCCCATCGAATCCACATGAAGATTCGGACGAGAAAATGGAACTCGAAGCTAGGGTTGCAACGACCTCTGCTTTTCTCCCTGAGGGGGATGCGATACGGGAACCACAAACACTTTCGGACACAGAAACTCACCTGTGCAAACAAAGGCCACCGAGAAAACATAAAAAGCGACGCCGCACACCCTCAAACGATTGCCTCCAGCGCACGTCTTCTCCTGTTGACAACCGGACGGCCGACGAGACGAGGAAAAAGATGACACAGGATCGCCATCGCCTGTCACTTTGATTTCGACAAACCCGAGTATGCTCTCTCGGGCAAACAGATCACAAGCACAGCGCCCGCCGTTAGTACACAACCAGAAACAACTGCGTATTCACCCTTAGTCACTCAGCCCACGATTGTTTTACTGCTGCCACGGTTAACTTACGGATCTAGGACGGATGACATTGAAGACGATTCTACGCCCGCTGTGGTGGATGACGAGAGGAATCTCTCCTCCCACACCTCAGCCCCTCCCGAGTAGCAACAGACGACGGCGCGGACGCGGCCTGCAGATTACAGGCTCCACCTTTTATGGCGACACTGTCGGCGGCCCCCACTCCAGGAGACGGTCTACAGACCCATCATTTAACGACCATCGACATTAACACCATTCGGACACGTACGAAGTTGGCGATGCTCCAAGACATGTTCAATGCAACAGACGTTGACATTATCTTTCTCCAAGAAGTCTTCGTCTCCGATTTCCCGGGTATGTATGGTTATAAGGCTCATGTGTCCCACACCTCGCCACCTAACAGTGAAGTGGCAGTTCTTCTCACTCAGAGAAGGCCTCGAAGCGGAAGAAGTCTGATATCTCCCCAACGCCAGAAGAATGTCCGTAACAATGCTAGGTGCCCAGTTTATCAATGTGGACACCCCTTCCGGAACGAATCGCCGTCGCGACCGGTCGTTCTTCTTCGCAGAAGGAATAGCACAGCTTTTTCATGGCAGGCACGATGATTTGATATTAGGGGGCGATTTCAATAGAATCCAAGCACCTAAAGATCAGCTGCCACGTCATTCTCTTTGCCCCGAACTTGGGATACTCATCAGCGATCTCCAGCTGGTAGATACATGGCAACATGTCCGAAGAAATCGACCGGGATACACCCATTTCACGAGTCACTCGTCTAGTCGCAACGATAGGATTTACATCTCCCGTTCTCTCGCGGCAACGGTGAGAGACGCGGAGGTGTGGCCAATAGCCTTTTCAGATCACGAGGCCTATATATGTGCCGTCACTCTTCGTCGTCAATGGGTGTGGCGCAGCCGACATTCCTGAAAATTAAACCTTGCTCTTCTCGCTTCTCCGGATTGTCGACGCGCCATCGAAGACACGTGGAGTTTGTGCGTCCGCCGCCTTCCGACGTATCCTACATCGATTAGTTGGTGGTTAAACTGCGTCAAGCCGGCCCTACGGAGAACCTTTATTACGTATGGTCGTGAGACTGCCGCTTAGAGGCGGCAGACCCTCGATTTTTATTTGACCGTCCTTCGCTAATGCGCCTCCTTGCCACCCACACCGGAGCGACAGATGACAGTACGGCGTGCGAAGGCACAGATCGTAGCCCTTATGCGCCGACAAATCGAAGGGACGATCGTCCGAGCGCGAACACAAGACAGACTCGCAACGTAACGACCCACCATGTACCACGTCATTCGAGAACGTACACTACGAAGACGGGCGCTGCTACATGCCATCATCACTGAGGACGGCCGTCATCACACCACACAACGCGATATTGGTGACACCTTCTTCGACCATTACGCTGGGCAGCATAGTGAACGCATTATGGTAGCCAAGATAGACTCAAAACCAACACCCATCACAGTATTTCAACTTTATGAGCCTGCTAGCTCCGCAGATGATGAAGTGATTGAAGAAATGTATGATGAGGTAACAGAAATTATTAAGATAATTAATTTATTTGACCGTCCTTCGCTAATGCGCCTCCTTGCCACCCACACCGGAGCGACAGATGACAGTACGGCGTGCGAAGGCACAGAACGTAGCCCTTATGCGCCGACAAATCGAAGGGACGATCGTCCGAGCGCGAACACAAGACAGACTCGCAACGTAACGACCCACCATGTACCACGTCATTCGAGAACGTACACTACGAAGACGGGCGCTGCTACATGCCATCATCACTGAGGACGGCCGTCATCACACCACACAACGTGATATTGGTGACACCTTCTTCGACCATTACGCTGGGCAGCATAGTGAACGCATTATGGTAGCCAAGATAGACACAAAACCAACACCCATCACAGTATTTCAACTTTATGAGCCTGCTAGCTCCGCAGATGATGAAGTGATTGAAGAAATGTATGATGAGGTAACAGAAATTATTAAGATAATTAAAGGGAACGAAAATTTAATTCTGATGGTGGACTGGAGTTAGACAGTAGGAAAAGGAAGAAAAGGAAAAGTTGTAGATGAATAAGTTATGGCGAAAGCGAATGAAAGAGGAAACCACCTGATAGAATTTTGCTCAGCATAAGTTATACAAATCTCCGAGATGAAGTAGTGAAGTCATCAAAGGATCAAATATGTAGGAAGGCAATCCCCAGTATAAATCGTTGGATACAACAGGAAATAATGAATTTAACTGGTGAAAGAAGAAAATATGCAAATGTAACAAATGAAGCAGGCGACAGTGAACACAAACATCTACAAAGTGAAATTGACAGGTAGGGTTTGTCCGAAAGAACAGACCCAGCATACTCATATAATTGATATTCCTCGAATCCTCATCCACCAGTGCAGGTTGTAATGGTCGCCTGGTCGTAGATATTTCTAATTGCTATAATCGCACTATTTCACTCCCATTTACGGAGCTTGTTAGCACTTGATGTTAGGTTGGCGCCATTAAAATGCATTGTGTTGTGGTAATCGCTGCTACTTGCTGGATCGCTGCTGTCTCTCGATGCTGATGCTGGCTCTAAATCTGGTTGTCTAGGGTTAAAAACATGAGGTCCCGTGTTTTTTATGTGCTTTTGATGATAAAGAACGAGGGAAACCAACAAATATGTAAACTTCAAATATTTATTACTTTGGTGGCCATCTTAACTCCACTGTCCACCAAAGACCGTAACACAACACCAAGTAGTACTTCCTTTACATGTTCTTTGCATTGTTTATCCACCTCAAACAATAACACACAAACACACTTTACCAAAGTGACATTCCGACTGCCTCTCGACCGTTCTTGCTGCTTGTATTTATAACATTGTCAAAGAACTACTAAAAAGAGATATGGTTTACAAGTCACATGTACATCTGTTACCATAATTTGTGCAGAAAAGTTATTAATTTGCATTGAGTGACATAATTTAACATGTTATTAAAATGACAGACAGATTTGTTGACTTGACAGAATAATTCTTTGTTACAAAAAGGCCGTTTTTTAGTTTGTCAATTGACTTCTCTAATTTGCATAAATAAGTAAATAACATGAATTATTAAGAATTACATTGGATTTCGTCTAAAATAGGATTGCTTACGTGAATACTGAGTGAAAACGTGCCTAGTGAGCAAATAGGTTTCACTGGGTGATTTTTATTTAAGGAGATCCAAAATACCTAAGTTGGCCACTATTTTTCGTACTTCATATTAATTATTTAAAATGAACTTAGTGTTTTTACATGATGACATTTGCTGTATCAGTGATCAAGTGATATAAACTTTTGTGTGGGTCAGTTACTCAGTATAATTTAATGGCTTGACTGTTTATGGAGACATGTTATTCAATCATTATTAACATACACAATACCTTTACTATAATCATAAATACTCATTAAACTGGTTGAATTTGGAGGGTATCGCATACTTCGGTACTGTAAAGCCTTTAATATGTTCCGTTACAAGCTGCACATTTACATTCAACCTCCAGTGGGAATCTAAAATTTGCGAGAGTGGAGGACGTGAACGGGGACTGCAGGCAAGTGGTGGCGACCCGTGGGAATGTGGGTCGACCGAGGAGCATGAAGATATAATCCACGCATTTCCCAAAAACACTGTGATTGGATGCCGCAATGGTTAAAATAACTATCTACTAAACGGAAAATTCCGTGAGCGAGTCCCGGTCTGGCTCATATTTTCACTCATTGCCGCTGATTCCACATAATGTCCTGATGCATATGATATCATTTGTCCCCGCCCTTTGCTTTTCTTTCTCCCCTACCAACTTCAATTTATGTAACGAGCATAGCTTAACCATCGCTAATACTTGATTTAAGAATCATGACAAATGTGTGTATACACAGAAGGCACTTGGAGACCCCGAAAGGTTTCAGATAGAGTGTATAATGGTTAGACAGAGATTTCAGAATCAGATTTTAAATTGTTAGCCATATCATTGGGGAGATTTGTACTCTGAGAACAATTAATTGGTTATGGACCGCAAACTAAAACTAAAGAAATTACAAAAACATAGGTAATTTAGTAGGTGGGATCTGGATAGGTTGAAGGAACTAAAAGTTATAGAGAGTGTCTGGAGAGAGCAATAGGCAACTATGGACTATAACAGTGGAAAGAAGTTCGACAGAAGACGAGCGGACAGCTTTGTGAGATGAAGCAATGAAGAAAACAGAGGATCAAATAGGTAAAAGGACAAGGCCCAGTAGAAATGCTTGGATATCGCAAGGGAATACTGAATTTAAAGTAAGAAGAAAATACAAAAATGCAGAAAATGAAGCTGGCTAAAGGGAACAATAACGTCTACAAAGTGAGACTGACAGGTAGTGCAAAGTAGCTAAGCAGGAATGGCTGGAGGACAAACGTAACAATGTGGAAGCGCATTTTACTAGGGGAAGGAAAGATCCCGCCCACAGGGATATTAAAGAGATTTTGGGACAAACGAGAAGCAACTGTATGACTATCATAGCTCAGATCGAAAAACCAATCCTATGCAAAGAAGGGAAAGCTGAAAGGTGGGCGGAGTATGTAGAGGCTGTATACAATGGAAATGAACTTAAAGGCAATATTATAGAAATTGAAGAGGACATAGATGAAGGTGAGAGAGGAGAAATGATAACTGCGAGAAGAATTTGAGGGGAGCACTGAAACAGCAAATTCGGAACAAGGGCCCAGGAACAGACGACACTCCGTTAGAACTACTGATAGCCAAGGGAGAACCAGCCACGACAAAACACTCCCATTTGGTGTGAAAAATATATGCGACGGGCGAAATACCGTCCGACTTCAAGAAGAACGTAACAATTCAAAATCCAAATAAAGCAGATGCAGGCAGGTGTCATTATATCCGAAATACCAATTTAATATGTCACGGTTACAAAATATAAACATGAATTCCTTATAGAAAATCGAAATACTGATAGATGCCTACCTCGGGGAAGATCGGTGTGGATTCCGGAGAAATGTAGGACCACGAGAGGTAGTATTCACCCTACGACTTAGAAGATAGGTTAAGGAAAGGCAAACCTGCGTTCATACGATTTGTAGACTTGGAGATAATTTTTGACAATTTTGACTGGAATACTCTCTTTCAAATTCTGAAGGTAGCAGGGATAAAACGCAGGAAGCAAAAAGCTATTTACAACTTGCACAGAAACCAGACGGCAGTTACAAGAGTCGAGAGCATGAGAAGGAAGCACTGGTGGAGATGGGAGTGAGACAGGTGTGTAGCCTATCACAATCTGTACATCAAGTAAGCAATAAAGAAAACAAATAAATATTTGGAGTAGAAAGGAAAGTTCAGGGATAGGAAATAAAAACTCTGAGGTTCGCCAGTGACATAGTAGTTCTGCCAGAGGCAGCAAAGGAATTGGAGAAGCACTTGAATGGAACACACAGTGTCTTGAAAGGGGGATGTAAGATGAACCTCAACAAAAGCAATTTCAATGGTTACGTAGTCGAATTAAATCAGGTCATGCTGATGGAATTAGATTATCTGACGAGACAAAGTAGTAGATGAGTTTGTTACTTGGACAGCAAAACAACTGAAATTGAGAGGATTGAAAATGTAGACTGACAACTGCAAGAAAAGCGTTTGTGAAGAAGAGAAATTTGTTAACATATATATTGCTTTAAGTGTCAGAAAGTCTTTTCTGAAAGTATTTGTTTGGAGTGTAGCCATGTATGGAAGTGAAGCTTGGACGATGAACAGTGTAGACAAGAAAATAATAGAAGTTTCTGAAATGTGGTGCTACAGAAGAATGTTGAAATTCAGTTGGATAGTTCACGTAACTAATTAGGAGGTACTCAATAGAATTGGAGGGAAAATAAATTTGCGGCTCAACTGGACTAGAGGAAGAGATCAGTTCATAGTGTACATTCTGAAACATCAAGAGATCATCGGGATCACCAGTGTAGCATTGGACGGATGTGTAGATGGCAAAATTTTTAGAGGGAGACCTAGAGATGTAGACGGGAAGCGTATTCAGAATGATGTAAGTTGCGGGAATTATTCGGTGATGAATTGGCTTGCCGAGGATACAGTAGCATGGAGAGATGCGTAAAACCAGTCTTCGGACAGAAGATCTCAACAACAACATTATGTTTACTTTTGCAGGAAGATCGAAATTTTCACAGAAAAAATTCAGAGTTCTCCTGACTTGGTAACTACTTACAGAGAAATCTCTTCGAGGGAAGATTCGATAAAGACATATAATTTAATTTAGCGACAATTTAGTGCATCTGCTTTTACAGGAATTAACAAAAACCCTTGGTTTGCATTGAAGTTGTTCGAAGAAAGAACAATCATTTAGAATGCAAACGAAATTTGTTTTTGGCATCGCATTTGAAAATTCCATGAGCCTTTAAGACAAACCTTCATTAAATGCGCGTAGTTCTCTAGGAATTTGTTTTCGGATTACTTCTAGAACAAATGCTATCTGGAATCATCTTCTAACACGGCAAACTATGCAAGTGACAGCGATCAAGACAATTGTGTAACAAACGGTATATATATTGGAAAAAAGTTTGCTCTGATGATTGTTCTGTTAAAGAAATTGCTATTTTTAATAATTTAGCATGACTTATTTTGTATTGTGTGTGAATTGAACCGGGACCTAGAAACGACAGAAAGGCTTTATCGCGCCATAACCCTCACTGGTTCACAACCCCACAAAAGGCCACAGCAGTCCACGCACGCCACCGCCGCCCCATAACGAACCGACGGTTGTTGTACGGTTCGGCCCTCCGTGGACTCCTCTGGGAACGCATCGTACCAGACGAGTGTAGCCCCAAATGTTTGCGTAGTGGAATAATTATGGTGTACGCGTACGTGGAGACACCGTTTGCGCAGCAATCCCCGACGTAGTGTAACTGACACGGAATTAGAGGAACCAGCCCGCGTTCGCCAAGGCAGATGGAAAACAGCCTTAAAAACCATCCACAGGCTGGTCGGCACACCGGAACTCGACACTTATCCGCCGGGCGGAATCGTGCCGGGGTGCATGACTTATACTTGGTTCAAATGGCTCTGAGCACTATGGGACTCAACTGCTGTGGTCATCAGTCCCCTAGAACTTAGAACTACTTAAACCTACCTAACCTAAGGACATCACACACATCCATGCCCGAGGCAGGAGTCGAACCTGCGACCGTAGCAGCAGCGCGGCTCCGGACTGGAGCGCCTGGAACCGCACAGCCACCGTGGCCGGCCATGATACACCAGAGGATGAAACTGAAGGGGAAGTACACGGGCTGCGTTTGATCCTGTAGCGCCAGCATGACAGCCCTAACTTCAGGCCCTCCGCTTGGCTCGGTTGACGAACACATGAACAAGGTTACAGGTATAAGAAGTGAGCATGAAACTTCAATGTTCATTTCCTTGGAAATTAGCGGGCGTCGCATGAAAAGCTGGTGGTCAGGTACTCAGAGCAGGTCCATCTAGAACATATCGAAGTCATGAAAATCTGTGACTAACAGGTCTGACTGAAAGTTGCTGGGTCAGATGTGTCATTCACTGGAGTGACATCTTACATTGAAAATAGAGCTACACTGATACTCTGAGAAATACATGTGACTAAATTTCCTCCATAAATAGGTTTCCGGAGATGTCAACTAGTAATGTGCATAGAAAACAGACGTCTCTTGTTAGTAGTTCTTTCTGGCCTTTGACAGTAAGACTTGGTAATGATCCTCTTATATTACTGATAGTGTGAAGGATGATATAGTTTGGAATGTTTAAACTGTAACTGGGTAACCTCTTTTGATGCTAGTCAATTGTCAGGATGAGCATTACTACAAAGGGCATTTGATTCTAAAGCATCATGCCAGGGTGAAAAACAATAAATAAATTACTTTATCTCTCTTAACAACATGTGGGCAGGGTGGGTTCTTCCTTGGCTCGGGTATGAGGTAGATGGTTCAAATGGTTCAAATGGCTCTGAGCACTATGGGACTTAACAGCTGTGGTCATCAGTCCCCTAGAACTTAGAACTACTTAAACCTAACTAACCTAAGGACATCACACACATCGATGCCCGAGGCAGGATTCGAACATGCGACCGTAGCAGTCGCGCGGTTCCGGACTGTGCGCCTATAACCGCGAGATCACCATGGCCGGCTATGAGTTAGAATGAAGGAGCATTTTTACATAAGATAAATTTTATTGAAAGATTTGTACAACGGTTTCCGTACTGGATTGTTCTGGCTGGGAGAGTGGCAGATGTGTCGTTTGCGAAGCCTTCTGCTGCGTGAGCGGCGGCGTCTGATTATGCCTGGTGGTGTGTATCACGTGTCGCTGTTTTGCCCAGTTGACTGGAGACACGCATCGTGAGGTGGCCCACTTAATTATTGAGAACGAAGTCGTGAATCAGATAGTGATACCTTGGATGTGGCGTCCCACTGTTTCTCACGTCTATGAGGCCGCGTGTGCCAGTGTTGTTCGTCGGCCAGCGGAGCGATGCGGCGGGGGAAGGCCAGTGTCCCAGACTTGAGCAATGGACTCCAGCTTGCCAGTCTTCGGCTGTCAGATCTTCATCACCAGCTCACAGGTGACTGCTGATGTGAGGCCGTCTCCTTCCCGTTCTCACAAGTCACTCGGGTATGTAAAAATCAGTCTTCAAATACCTTTTAACTTCTGTCTTCTGGTGGCGAGGCTGCTGCTTGCTATTCCATTACAGCGGAGGACTTGGTGCTTCTGTGTACGATGTAGTGTCCTCCTGCATGACGGTCTTCAGCACAGACTGAACTGTACTGGAACTGAACTCGAACCGAAGCTGAACTGAAAACTACTGTCGGGCCCACTGCGTCTCGCCTATTAATTTACTTCAGTTCACTGGAGGTGAACGACTTCACGGTCATTGCCTCTTCTATCACGTTGAAAAGCTTCTTGAAGAATCTTCTTAACGTCGGACATTGGCTCTTGGAATGTAGGCGAGGGCCTTGGATCACATGTGACAATTGAGAAACATATGAGCCGGCCGGACAATGCCCTGACGGCTGAATCGGCAGCTTCCGCTTATGTGGGGAGGGCGATGGCTTCTCCTGAATGTGCTGACTTGCAAGTGCCGGCCATTGCCACTTCTGCTCTGCCCGATGTTTGCCAGTGTGTAACTCTTATAAACTAAACTAAGTTTTTCATTTATTTTCTGATTTCTACTTCACTTCACTTTGATTTCACTAATTTATTTACTTATCTTAAGTACCATTCAACAAAACATAGCCATATATTAGTACCACAACACATCTTTCGGAAGGTACAAGAATTTCTTGAACTGTAGATCGCTGAGAAATATCACTGCCTCATACGCATCGTTAATGCCAAAATTGTCCAGTTTGAAATTGTGCACGTAAGCTGTAAGGGTATCTGCGTACGTGATCAACAGTTTGGATGTTTCTGTAATTTGAACTTAAATTCTAATGTAGCAGCTTGTTTCCTAATAAAAGTTTGGTGTACTAAGGATAAGTGAATAGCTGTAGAAAATATATAGCTTAGAGGAGCAAAGTCATCACAGGCGAAACGGGACTATGGTGTAAGAAGTTTCCAGACAAAATCAGTCCATAGCACATTTTCCAACATCAGAATTAAAACTAAAGAGCCAAAGAGCAGCAGAAGACTATACAAGTCTGTGCTGACAATCTTATAACTGATGTGTCGGTAAGTATAGACGATAAAGCAGAACTGGCTGTAATTTGCAGTCCAGGCTAGACGGCAGCCTCTCGTCATGCATTAGTTACGCAAAGAGTTGCTAGTTTCTTATCGTTCTCTGACGACGTTATCAAAACAAGTATTGATAAACTATACTGATTCCGAAATTATTTGATATTTGCGAACCCAATATGATTAGCATATAAGAATTCTTGGGGAATTTCGGACACATTTTTTTTAGGGCAATTGAATAATAGCATGTGGACCCAGTAGGTGTCCAATAATTCTGCTCCGACCGATTGCTTTAAATTGAACATGTACTTGGAAGGCTTTTATAAACTGCAAACGACAGAACAAGATATACAGGAAGCGTTCTTTTATATGACCCCTGAGTTGGTCAGTGAAACCCATTTGATTACTATTTTGAAGCCACCTGTAATATTTTACTCTGCTCAGTTTATGTAAGACTGGGACTGTGTAACAACCTCATTTGAGTTCATCGTCCTCATTACAGTGATAAATATACCACCACTGGCGATTGGTGTTTTCTTGCTACGTTTCTCCTACCGGATTTTAGAATTTTGGTGTCACTCAATTCTTGTTTCAGCTAAATTTATGATCCTCGATTACTATAATTAATAACTGAGACTTAGTGAAGATCCTCACATGGGCGGCACTGTAGTTACTAAAGCCAATTAACATTTTCTCTTTCTGCTCTGAAAAGACGAATGATCCCTAATTAATTAACGCAACAGGTCACTACTCTACTCATGTACCGCCCGTTGTTGAGTATAAAGCCCACGGAGAGGTTCCAAAAACCAAACAAACCCGCAAGGGTAGACCACATATCCTCTACTACTTGAGAATCTGTTTTCTTTATATAACCAACAGGACTGTGAACATAAGCATCCACGGTGGAAGTTTTGTGATCACAATAAGTTAAATTTTTGGAAGCTGTTACCTGCTTGGTGATGGTATCACCTCACAGTTTACTGGTGTAGAATAGTTCTAATACTATGACTATATTAGTTACTAGTTGCCCCTCACTATTATAGTCAACATTGTTTATGCGATAATATAGATATTACAAACCAATATCCCTAACTTCTGTTTGCTGCAGGATCCTTGAACATATTATCAGTTCGAATACAGTAAAATCTCTTGAGACTGAGAAGCTTATGTCCACGAATCAGCGTGGTTTAGAAAGCGTGTGTCCCATTGCAGGCTGTTAAGGAAGGTACGAGCATATGTAATAAGTTCACAAATATGGGAGTGGCTGGAAGACTTCTTAAATAAGTAATTTATCTTCGACGGCAAGTATTCATCAGGGACAAGCGTATCGTCAGGATTGACTCAGGGATGTATGCTAAGACCGCTGATGTTCTCTATATACATAAATGATTTAGCGGACAGTAATTTGCGGTTGTTTGCTGATGATGCCGTGGTGTATGGTAAGGTGTCGAAGTTAAGTGACTGTAGGAAGATACAAGACGACTTAAAAACATTTTAAATTTGTATGATGAGTGGCAGCTAGCCCTAAATGTGGAATAAAATGTAAGTTAATGCGGATGCGTAGAAAGATAAAAACCTGTAATGTTCGGATACGGTATTACCAGTGTCCTGTTTGACACAGTCGAGTCGTTTAAATATCTAGGCGTAAGGAGGTGCAAAGCGATACGAGACGGGCCGAGGAAGTGAGAAGTGTGGTAGGGAAGGCGAGTGGTCGACTTCGGTTTATGAGGAGAATTTTAGGAAAGATTGGTTCACCTATAAAGGAGATCGCATATAGGACGCTGTTCGGACGTATTCTTTACTCCTGGAGTGTTTCGGATCCGTACCAGGTCGGTTTGATGATAGACATCGAAGTAATTCAGAGGCGGGCTGCTAGATTTGTTAGCGATAGGTTTTAACAACATGTAAGTGTCACGGAAATGTTTGCAGAACACAAATGGAAATTCCTGCAGGGAAGGCGACGTTCTTTCCGAGAAACGCTACTGAGAAAATTTAGAGAACAGGCATTTGAAGCTGAATGCTGAACGATTCTACTGCCGTCAACATACATTGCGCGTAAGGGCCACGAAGGTAAGATACAAGAAATTAGGTCTTATACCAAGACATATACAGAGTCGTTTTCCCTTGGCTCTATTTGCGAGTGGAACAGGAAAGGAAATGACAAGTAGCGGTAGAGGGCACCCTCCGCCACGAACCGTACGGTGGCTTCGCAGTATGTATGTAAATGTAGATAGGCATTTATCTCGTAATTAAATGTCCAGAATGTTTCATTAGTTGTTCAGTATACATAAATGAGGTTTTTATAAGTTACAGCATGCTAACGAGCTCGGCGTTTCTTATAGTATCCGTTTACTTCCCGAGGTTTGAAGCAACTGCGGTTTATTATAATGCGTCGACAAACGTTTCTTGAAGGCTTTCAACACCTTTTGAAAAGAGGAATGAAATAACGTAATACGTAATGATGTATGCAGTTGTAATATACAGGAAATATCCTTAATATAAGGCGATAGATTGCACTAAGACCACAGTTTCATTCACATTTTCTGATAAATTTACGATAACGACCCTATTGTGCAAGCTTACGGCTACACATGTGAGAAGTGTATCAAGTTCTTTTGTTTATTTTTTTTTCCTTCTAAAGGTTTCACCGTAAACGTCTTCGTATATTATACCGGTGTGTTCTAATTTGAACGACTTGCCGAATACCGTTGAATGAAGTACACCATGCTAATTACAAACATCTATTTGCTTCAGAATGTTGTGATGTAACGTGTTTCAGTAGAAACACACAAAACACTTTCTCAGGAGTTTTACAACAAACGTACACGGAAAATAGACAAATATCGGTAATGGAAACATTCTAACCTATTCGACACATTTCTGAAATTTATGAGATGTTACATAAACGTCGTGTTACTTAGTTGCATATGTCATAGGTAATTTGAACAATTTATTATCGAAATTATTTGTAACGAGTCGGTCTACGGGATACGTATACACTGTTGTTTTTAGCATGGCTAACTGGGATGATAACAATCCAGTTATGCAAATACAGGGTGTCCAGAAAAGGACTCCCTGATTTCAAAATTAAATATCTCGAAAACAAAGATCGATAGAGGAATGCAGTAAACGGTATGTTTATTGTGAAAGCTGTAAGAAGTTTATACAGCAGTTTGAAATAATTGTTACAAAAGCTGCTAACAGATGGCGCTGTAATCGCCATACGTAATGCCTAGTATAAATAGTGATCCGAAGCCCAGAGCGATCAGTTCTACTATTGAAACTTGAAGGAGTTTAGCGTACTGAAGGAAGAGATTAAAACCATGTACTCCACTGAACAACGCGTTTTTCTGGTGGTAGAGTACCACAGGTTAGAAGAGAGTCCTACGGCAACAAGGCGAAGTTTTCAAGCACGATTTAATGTTCCAAAAGGACCCGATGCGAAAACCATTCATACGCTCTTCGCAAAATTTCAACGAACAGGCAGCGTAACTGATGATCTAGTGGGGCATGTTGGCCGCAAGCAAACCGCAGTTACGCCTGAAAATATCGCCACAGTTTCAGGAATTATTCAGCGAAATCCAATGTCATCCGACCGTAGAATTGCATCTGATACTGGTTTGAAGCATTCCAGCACGCAGAAAATACGGAGAAAGAGCCTACACATGTTTCAACTCAAAATTCAAACGCACCAGGCCATACCCGTACGAGCTGTGCAACAAAGGGTTGCCTTTGCTAATCAGATACTCACAATGATTGATAGTGAAGGATTTGATGTTGGCTGCATCTGGTTTACAGATGAAGCACACTTCCATCTGAATGGATACGTGAATAATCAGAACTGGCGATTTTGGGGTTCCGAAAAGCCATATTGGTGTGAAGCGAAACCCCTGCATTCTCCTAAAGTTACTGTGTGGGTTGCAGTATGCAGAAGAGACATTATTGGCCCTTTTTTCATTCGAGAAACTGTCAGTGGTGCACGTTACGTTGCAATTTTGGAACAATTTGTCGCCACACAGCAAGCGTTAGAGGATCGACCAGGTACTGAATGGTTTATGCAAGATAGAGCCCGACCACATCGGACCGAAAAGTGTTTCCCTTTCTTGAGGAATACTTCGGGAATCGAGTCATTGCTTTGGAATATCCCAAATTTACTGGTGCAGGCATGGATTGGCCTCAATATTCACCGGTTTTGACTGCCTGTGACTTTTTTTTGTGGGGTACAGTGAAAGACATGGTCTACCCGAAGCATCCCGCCACGCTGGACGAGCTTGAATCGGTGATCTCAGTGGCATGAGAATCCATTTCGGTTGAGACACTACGAAATGTGATGGCGAATTTCATTCTTCGTTTGCGCCACCTCTGTAGTACCAATGGTGAACATTTTGAAAACACTATGATGTGATTGTTTGCAAAGATTGTTTTCATACGATTAGTTCACTTATGTATGCTGATATGAGCTGTACAGCGTACAGCGCCATCTGTTAGCAGCTTTTGTAACTATTATTTCTAACTGCTGTATAAACTTCTTACAGCTTTCACAATAAACATACCGTTTACTGCATTTCTCTATCGATCTTTGTTTTCGAGATATTTAATTTTGAAATCAGGGAGCCCTTTTCTGGACACCCTGTAGTTATGGTATCAACTGTTACGGAGCGGTAGGATTGAATTGTAGTTGCATATGTCGTTCTGGTTGCTTTTTTGGTTTTTATTTCACTTACTTAACTACGTTTGTGTCAACTGGGAAAAAGTATTTTGAGAATAAAGCCATCTAGAACGCTTTTAAAATTTCATTTATTTATTACACCGCTTCGGCATCTGCTATCATCAGATACCTGCAGTTAAGATTAGAGGAACATGATCCTTATATTGCTGTAGCTGTAAATTCAGGTAACTGATGACGGAAGTGGCCAAAACCGTGTAAAAATAAAGAGAATTTTCATAGCGATCTCGACGGTATTAATCAAATAATATTCACAATGATTACAGTCTCATACAGGAAATTAATTTCCTTTAGTAATTGACTGATAATAAGTACCTTCATATGTTGGCCGGTGGTTGTCCAATACTTCCCATTGTTTGACAGTTCTCTTGTAAAAGTGCTAATCAATGAACTGTATCTGTTAACATAACGTTTAGCTGAAGTGCTAAAGTAGAAGTTTTGGGTGGAAGCGCTGAATTTTGTACCGTAAACATCATAAAGGTATTTCCCTTTGGAGAATTTAACTCATGAAAAATACGACACATATCGTGCAACTTAGGAAAAAGCTAATATCTTTCATGGCGCTCCAACTAACGACATGGTCCGCGTTGGGAGAACGGACCGAAAATCAGAATGTTTTACGGCGCCATTCTGCAGGCGAGTTGCAGAGGTGTTTGGGGGCAGCCGCTGGTGTCTGCTAATGAAACCGTGTCCCAGTATCGACAAAGCGCTGTCAATGAACACACCGTTTGCCTGAGGCTACACCTCGGTATTTTGATACTGGCAGCCTGTCTCCCCTAACCAGCTGCAGCCAGACCTGACGGTTGTATTCTCCTCCATTATCATTCAATACATTTAACACACGATACAATATTATTGGCATATGCTAGCTAAATCAATACAATCAAGTATTAACCTTTCACTTTAGTATAACAGGACCAATACGCCACTCATCTTATTTAATGCCCTAAAGTTTACGTTTACTTTTAATGATTTCAAATAAGCTGATATTTATATATAGCGATACCCGTTATCGTGTTGCATATATCAATGGGTATATTAGAGTAATACATGAACAATTTTCACTAAATTCGTTTACCTTAGGCTGACGACTATTCTATAAATTGTTAATGTACGCTGTTATTTCTTCTTCAAACGTAGAAAAGGAAGAGATCAGCATCTCGACATCACTAATACTGAGAAATGTGTGTGTGCTAGCGCTGATTTCCTCTGGAATACCGTTCTGAACCCTCGAGTCTCAACACACCATTTGACATTCTCAGCCTACTTCTTCGTCTTTTCTCTTTACTCTACATGATCCCAACTGTATTCTTGTATATGTTAATCCTTCACTCGCTACTTCCCACGTGGGTTACCATCTGTTTATTATTCTCGTACAAAGTTTTTCATTATTTTGACTGGCTGTTTGTACGTAAGTAAGTAATAGGATAAAATGTAAATAACAGAATACATCTTACGTCCTACAATGGGAAAGTGAATGCCGTTGTCTACACCGTCGGTAAGCCTCTGCGTTAGCTCGAATTTCTCTTACCTTGTTTTCATGGCCATTAATGTAAACGTATGTTGGAGAAATTACTATATGGTCCGACTCATCATGGAAAGTACTCTCTTGAAATTCCAATTGCAAACCTCTCCGTGATGCACAACTTCGCTCTTGTAGCGTCTGCCAGTATAGTTTGTTGAGCAACTGGGAGATGAAGAAGCTTGCACAGGATAGAGTAGCATGGAGAGCTGCATCAAACCAGTCTCAGGACTGAAGACCACAACAACAACGTCTGTAACGCTCTAGTGGCGACTAAATGATCAAGTGACAAAACGCGCTGCTGTTCCTTTGATCTTCTGTACCTCTTCTATCAGTCATACCCGGCGAGGATCCTGCATAGATGAACAGGACTGAAGATTTCATCGAACAATCACCTCGTAAGCCTCTTCCTTCGTGGACGGGTCACATTTCCTTAACATTCTTCCTATACACCTCAGTCTGGCATCTCCTTCTCCTACTGCCTGTTTCATATTGTCAGTAAACTTAAGGTCACTCTTCACAGTTACTCCTAGATATTACTGTTTTCAGCAATTTGTAAGCGATAGTGTAGCTGAACAACAGTAGGTCACTTCTCCTGTGTTTCCGTAATGTGTTACATTTACTTACGTTCAGAGTCAATTTCCAGAGTCTGCACCATTCGTCAACTCTCTGCAAGTGTTCTGTAAATCGATACTGTCTTATGGCTTTGCTACTTTCGTATGGACAACCACATCATCTACAAACAGTCTTAAAGAACTACTGAGGCGTTTTACTAGATAATTTATATTACATGGTCAGATAATCGTAAGATCGTATTTTCTTCACTAAACGACACTGTGGGGCCGTGTACAATGCATTTCTGAAATCAAGGACCACAGCATCACCCTTAGCTCCGTATTCTACAGCGCTATGGACCTCATGGAGGAACAGAGCGAGCTGAGCTTGGCGAGATCTCTTTTTGATGCAACCATGTTGATTATCATAGAGCACATTTTCTTTCACAAAAAAACGTCATTATTCTTGAACATTAAACATGTTCCATAATTCTACGACAGATTGACGTTAAGCATGTAGGCTTCTAATTATGTGCACCTGTCCTACTGCCCTTTTCCAATACGGTAATGATCTGTGCCGTTTTCCGGTCGCTAGGTACCCCTCTTTGCACCAGCGATCTACGATAAACCACTGCTTAAAGAAGAGCAAGTTCTTTCTCGTAATCTTTGTAGAATCTTATAGATATCTCGTGTGGTCCTGATGCCTTTCCACTACTTAGAGATTGTAGTTGCTTTTTTACTCCGTAATCGATTATCTCAGTATCTGCCATTTCGACGTTCGTACTATGACTGAAACGAGAGACCGTGAATTCAATATTTCGACCTTCTCTTTGTTATCTTCAGTTCAGGTGCCAGTATGGTCACTGTGTGCATGAATAGAGGATATCTAACCGCATACTGATGTTATTTAAGACCAAACCTCTTTCGGTTTTTATTCAGATTGATTGACAAAATTTTGCTTTCAGAGTCATTGGACTTTTCTCCCATTGCTCTCCTTACACTTATTTTCGCTTTGTTAACCTTTCGTGTAACGGTAAGTTCAGACTTACCTTGAACCTGTAATGAAGATCTCTTTACTTACGTAGTACTTATGTAATACGGCTGTTAAAGCACGTTGGATCTTTCCCATCCTTCATAACATTGCTCGGAACATACTTGGCTAAGGCACATTGAACGATCCTTTCAAATTTCCCCCATTTATGCTCAACATCTTGGTCCTCAACGCCGAATATTTGATGCTGACTACCCAAATATTCTGAAACTTATATCCTGTTACTTTCGCTAAGCAATTATATTTTCCTACCTTTAATAGCATTCTTTGGAGGGCGCATGATCGTAGTTATTATCAGTAATGAAGCAGGTATCTGTATTATAATCACATAAAATTGATGGAAATGGCTATTATCTACGAATTCTGTTAATCTTCTGAATGTACAGAGAACTTCTGAAAACCTCTATGTTTAGCGATCTAATTTACAGTTTCGAAGGAATCAGGACTTTCTAATGAAGTGAAGTGGTTCACATCTGTAGTGTAGCTGCCACTTTGGTGACTCCAAAATAGTTCCACTTACTCTGAAAGAGAGAGTCTAGAATTATACAGCTACACTTCCGTCAAGTCTGCCTTTAATTTCACCCTCATACTGTGTACAGAATATAAAAGTATCATGCTAGCTCGCACAATCACGTGTGGAGCCTGATGTGTTGTCGCTATGAGAAGAGGCGCAGTAATTGAGTTAGGTCTACCAGAATCGAATTCGAGAGGAGTGACTATCTAAATCGCATTTGGTTACTGTGATATTATTTTACGTAATTTCGCTGAAACTATTAATGGCAAATGACAGGACGCAACCGATTGGTTTTCTTACCCTAAAGTTACCTGAGCTTGTGTCTTGCCCCTAATAACATGCTGACCACACAGTGTATGCTTCTTTGGGGCTTCAAGGCGTGTAAATTGCACCACAGTTTCTGTACTTGTAAATTAATCATACCCACAACACAATGTGCCGCTTTTCTGGTATTCTAGCTGCGTCTATCCATCAAACTCTATTATTTACCAGCTCCTCCGTTACTAATCCCTCACTCTTTGTGTCAGTTAAAAACAGCTGAGTCAGTCACTAAGGCACATGCTCCCACCGTCTGCTAGTAATGTTTCGTGTGGCGCTTAGTTACACCACTTTATGACCCATCACTCTTCTTTACTCGTGTCCCATGGCGTACCTCTTTCTCTCCGTCTTCCTCTTGTGTCACGTCCACAGCTGCCAGTACCCGTAGTTAAATGTACCTGCCTGTAACTTTTCTGTGGTTCGCTACATTGATGAAATAACATATAAAATTTAAGACTTATGACAACATTTCTATCGTAGTTAAGAAAATTTAAAATACACTCCTGGAAATTGAAATAAGAACACCGTGAATTCATTGTCCCAGGAAGGGGAAACTTTATTGACACATTCCTGGGGTCAGATACATCACATGATCACACTGACAGAACCACAGGCACATAGACACAGGCAACAGAGCATGCACAATGTCGGCACTAGTACAGTGTATATCCACCTTTCGCAGCAATGCAGGCTGCTATTCTCCCATGGAGACGATCGTAGAGATGCTGGATGTAGTCCTGTGGAACGGCTTGCCATGCCATTTCCACCTGGCGCCTCAGTTGGACCAGCGTTCGTGCTGGACGTGCAGACCGCGTGAGACGACGCTTCATCCAGTCCCAAACATGCTCAATGGGGGACAGATCCGGAGATCTTGCTGGCCAGGGTAGTTGACTTACACCTTCTAGAGCACGTTGGGTGGCACGGGATACATGCGGACGTGCATTGTCCTGTTGGAACAGCAAGTTCCCTTGCCGGTCTAGGAATGGTAGAACGATGGGTTCGATGACGGTTTGGATGTACCGTGCACTATTCAGTGTCCCCTCGACGATCACCAGTGGTGTACGGCCAGTGTAGGAGATCGCTCCCCACACCATGATGCCGGGTGTTGGCCCTGTGTGCCTCGGTCGTATGCAGTCCTGATTGTGGCGCTCACCTGCACGGCGCCAAACACGCATACGACCATCATTGGCACCAAGGCAGAAGCGACTCTCATCGCTGAAGACGACACGTCTCCATTCGTCCCTCCATTCACGCCTGTCGCGACACCACTGGAGGCGGGCTGCACAATGTTGGGGCGTGAGCGGAAGACGGCCTAACGGTGTGCGGTACCGTAGGCCAGCTTCACGGAGACGGTTGCGAATGGTCCTTGCCGATACCCCAGGAGCAACAGTGTCCCTAATTTGCTGGGAAGTGGCGGTGCGGTCCCCTACGGCACTGCGTAGGATCCTACGGTCTTGGCGTGAATCCGTGCGTCGCTGCGGTCCGGTCCCAGGTCGACGGGTACGTGCACCTTCCGCCGACCACTGGCGACAACATCGATGTACTGTGGAGACCTCACGCCCCACGTGTTGAGCAATTCGGCGTTACGTCCACCCGGCCTCCCGCATGCCCACTATACGCCCTCGCTCAAAGTCCGTCAACTGCACATACGGTTCACGTCCACGCTGTCGCGGCATGCTACCAGTGTTAAAGACTGCGATGGAGCTCCGTATGCCACGGCAAACTGGCTGACACTGACGGCGGCGGTGCACAAATGCTGCGCAGCTAGCGCCATTCGACGGCCTACACCGCGGTTCCTGGTGTGTCCGCTGTGCCGTGCGTGTGATCATTGCTTGTACAGCCCTCTCGCAGTGTCCGGAGCAAGTATGGTGGGTCTGACACACCGGTGTCAATGTGTTCTTTTTTCCATTTCCAGGAGTGTATAACAAGAAATATCTGCAATGAACGTCGCTTATTTTAGAACCTCAACCCATCCTTCTACCTCAAGATTTCCTTGCGCGTCAGGTACGTGTGTGTGTTGCGACGGGGTGGTAAATTAAAGAAGTGCGGTTGAAGCGTTTTGACACGAAATGTGCATATAATAATGTTGCTTAAGACAATGTTATTGCCAATTTTGGCTCTCACGTAAGTCTCAGGGGATGATTTCCACACTAGGTGCATTAGTACACTTCCAAAACCGCGCATTTATTATAGTTTTTGAATTAATTAATTACTCAGACATAAGTACAGCTTATGCTAGGGAACAAGAATTAGGCGATTATTACACTAAAATCAGTTTTTCGTGACACAGTTCCATCACTATTTATTTGCGTTTTCCTTTTCTTTCATACAATGAAATTAACACTGGTGAAACGGTTTACAGTTTTACTTTAATAATATTTTGACTCCGGGCCCCCAATAGCAGTAATGTAGGCTACTATAAACGAAAATTACTCAATCAATTCCTACAAAACCACAAGTCCTACAGTCCTCTTTGGTCTAGCAGTTTTGGCTCGAAATCACAGATCGCCACATGTTCACTTACGTCGATGTATACCTCGTAATTCGTACTCACACAAATAATCGTAGCACTTCCAGTTCACCAAATATGTCCATGCACATTTGCACTATTACACAATACTCTTTGCCGAAATAAACTGGATCGAAAAATTCTTACTCAAACGACCACATGGGCCACCCTCAAGTGGGGTTCGCTCGCCACCCACCCTCCAAAACGACTGACGAACGGCTGCCCCCGGCCAAGATGGTCGCTCGCTTATTTAAGCTTGGATGTCCAACCCCTGGTTATTTAAGTACCAATCTCACCAGTTAAGGTTACAAATTTTCATACATACATCCCTCGAGAGAAATAATTACACCATTGGAACCACGTTAAAAATTGCATCTTATTTACTATGTTACATTAATTTCTAGGATTATTCTATCGCCCATAAATCAAGTTTTAGATTTTGGAAAATTTCGCCACTTAGCAGAAATTTCTTTGTTTACATCTGCGCTGCCAAGTTTTAACATAGAACTGCATATAGCACCGTTTATAGACGTAATCTATAGCGATCTACACATTGCGCTGCTCAAAATCTTCATATCTATAATAATTAATTAATTATGGGCGATAAATGTTAATAGTAATTTGCAAACAATGAAAACTATTGCAAGTTAAGTGTACAGTATAACTTAATTAGTTTAAACGACGTGTGATTCCACTCAAAGTATTATATAGTGCCGTTTTACGTCATGAATTTTCTATTGAATTTTATAAACAGTTTTCCCTAAAACTTTGTTTATTGCTCTTTATGGGCTTAATTGTTTATGAATCTTAACATATGACTACGGCACTCGATCCGCTATGACGAAACATTTTTAATGACTGCCCGCTCATCCCTGTAAGTTGTTAATTACTATTTTATTAACCTTTCAGTATTCGTGATATTAACCGATTTTGTGGTTGCTATAACTTTTGCGTCTCGTGGCTTGAAACAACGCTCGATCTTTCAGAGAGTGCATATTGCTGACCACAGTCCATTGCCGCATCACTCTTCACCGTAAGTGACATAGTTTTCGCGTAATGCGCGAAAAACCAAACAATGCCCAAGCTGCGGGCCACGTAGCCGCCCAGCGGCAAAGACATTCCACCAACCGTTGCAAATCCCGTGCGGGCGCGCCACGCGTTTCCGCGAATCGCGCACCATGTCGCGCGCTCGCTCTCCACAAAGCAATCCTTGAATACCAGACCTATTCATCTAGTTACGGTGGTTTGTATCGTCACAATGTCCATAATTCTGACAAAACCTGTTTCGATTACTGTGACAGTTGCATGAGTGCTTCGTTATCTGAATACAGTTTACAGATTAATATTATTCTCCAGAAAAGTATGCGATGCTAGACTCCGTATAGAAAATTCCAATAGAAATTCCAATGTTTTATTTTCTATCCAATATCTATCGTACAATCTCGAAAATTAGCGTGGATTACCTCTTCCATGCTTTAGCCCTGAAACGCCACATTCATTAATCAATTTGATCTATGCTGCTCATAAGCAAGTGGAATCAGAGCGTTTAGTTCATATATATTACATAGTGCATCTGTCAGTGTTATGTGGCCTCCTTGGCTAGGACCGCAACGTATTTCAGAATCTAAAATTGTAAGGCAAATACGTGGATGGTACTCATGTGTTCTACTGACTGTTTCGGGTTGAGTAAGAATATGATCACCTGTACTAAATCCTACGCAGAACACAGCTTGCTCAGAGAGCTGAGCCAGGTCATGTGTAGTGCTCAAGTTGGTAGTCAAAAATATGGTAAAATCTTTGTACAGTATATTGTATAAATTTGGGTAACGCCTCAGAAGAGGAAGCCGCCTTCAGATCATCATTTCATTGTATAGTGTGGACAGAAGGCAGATAGAGGATAGTTCTTGATATCTTTTGTACTACCTTCCTGATGTATGAGGATAATTTTGACTTTATTCCAATCTGTAGGTCGTTTTCCACTGTGCGAACAACATGCCTATGGAATGATCTTTTCACTCTGCAGCGGAGTGTGCTCTGATATGAAACTTCCTGGCAGATTAAAACTGTGTGACGGACCAAGACTCGAACTCGCGACCTTTGACGAGGTACTGGCGGAATTAGAGCCTTGGGGATAGGTGGTAAGTCCTGCTTTGGTAGGTCAGTTGATAGAGCACTGCCCGCGAAGGGCAAGGGTCTCGAGTTCGAGTCTTGGTCCGACATACAGATTTAATCCCACAGGAAGTTTCAACTTCATTGTAGTTTAGGTACATGCTTTACAGAGTGGCATCCATCAGATTTAAAACATCGGTTGAAAGGTTATCACTACTTGGAGTAGCTTCTTTTTTCAACCTTGCCTGTAGCATATTTGACTTCTGATGGGGGTGTTTCTGGGACTTGGGAAACAAAAGCATCCAATTAATCTAGTACTAAGGTCCCGTAATTGACTTTACTATACAGGTTATTATAAAACCTCTCAATATATTCGAGTATTCCTTTTTATCTTCAGTCTGGCCTTGATCTGTGTCTCACGCTACTACCTGATTCTTTCCAATCGTAAGTTTCCGTTAGGCACTGTTTAAACTAGATTTATTTTCGAAATTGCTTTTAGCGTATCATGTTGATACTTCTTGATGTCTTCTTTCATGCTCTTTCTCTGAGCCTTGCATAGTTCTGTATATTATGTTTCTATGTTTCTACTTTCATTTTTCTTCACTTGTCCATCAAATTTATAGTTTCATTTTTCAACTACTTTGTCCGCTTTTGAGATGTGTGCAAGCTACCCCTTTCCTCAGCTGTTGTGATAAGTACCTTTGGCTGATTCTTCTGCTTCATATTATTTTAATTTTCTCTCAATTATTTCTTGATATTCCCCTTGTCATTCTTAGAGATTTTTCTAATCTAAATTTGTCTTTTTCCTTCAATTTGTTTCAGTCTTTCATCTTTTGTCTTTAATTAAGTTTTTGGTCTTAGTAATCGATGACCACTGTTTGTATTGAACCTGTTCAGCACATAATATTTCCTTAACATTTTGAAGCCTGGTGCTAAGTCTCAAGTCAATTGCATCTAGCACTTTAAAGCTATGACACCTCGAAATTCATTTGCAACTACGGTATTTCTTGATGTACATATTGATAATATATTTTTTCATATATTCTTGCAAACTGAATCAGTCTTTCACTTCTGTTATTTCTCCTCTCACTTCTGTCACTTCTTCCATCTATTCCATATTTGCCAATAAATGAACCAACTTCCTTGCACGTTCCAATTTCGGCAATAAAATCACCAATTATTAATTTATGAAAACATTGTCTCACTTTCTCGCAGGTTTCTTTCAGACACTCCACATCCGAGTGATTACAAGTAAATATATGCTTGAATTGTTAGGATTTTATACCTTTGTCATACTTTGAGGACCAAAGTTGCATTTCTGCTTCAAGTTCTTCTTAATACTTGTATCTCCTCTGTTCTTTTTTTTTTTACTAGAAACCGAACTCCATATAATTTTCTATTTGGTACACCACAGTAACGGAAGAGATTTCCTGAATCCGGTAGAAGGTTTTTTTCATTTCTTCTATTTTTGTCAGTCTGTCGTCTGCTACTAGTGAATGACAATTACGTACCCCTATTTGAAAGGAAAGATTGTGTCGTCTTGTGGACTTGGGATTTCTTGACACTAAAATATCTGCCCTCCGGAGATCCGAATGTGGAGCTCATAACTGTACTGTTATACATCATGATTTAAAGGGTTGAAGACCTGGGTGGCTTTGATGAAACCTTCAATTGGGGGGGGGGGGGGGGTCGCCGGATGTTGGACTAGCAATGCCGCACACGTTATATATATATACACTCCAGGAAATTGAAATAAGAACACCGTGAATTCATTGTCCCAGGAAGGGGAAACTTTATTGACACATTCCTGGGGTCAGATACATCACATGATCACACTGACAGAACCACAGGCACATAGACACAGGCAACAGAGCATGCACAATGTCGGCACTAGTACAGTGTATATCCACCTTTCGCAGCAATGCAGGCTGCTATTCTCCCATGGAGACGATCGTAGAGATGCTGGATGTAGTCCTGTGGAACGGCTAGCCATGCCATTTCCACCTGGCGCCTCAGTTGGACCAGCGTTCGTGCTGGACGTGCAGACCGCGTGAGACGACGCTTCATCCAGTCCCAAACATGCTCAACGGGGGACAGATCCGGAGATCATGCTGGCCAGGGTACTTGACTTACGCCTTCTAGAGCACGTTGGGTGGCACGGGATACATGCGGACGTGCATTGTCCTGTTGGAACAGCAAGTTCCCTTGCCGGTCTAGGAATGGTAGAACGATGGGTTCGATGACGGTTTGGATGTACCGTGCACTATTCAGTGTCCCCTCGACGATCACCAGTGGTGTACGGCCAGTGTAGGAGATCACTCCCCACACCATGATGCCGGGTGTTGGCCCTGTGTGCCTCGGTCGTATGCAGTCCTGATTGTGGCGCTCACCTGCACGGCGCCAAACACGCATACGACCATCATTGGCACCAAGGCAGAAGCGACTCTCATCGCTGAAGACGACACGTCTCCATTCGTCCCTCCATTCACGCCTGTCGCGACACCACTGGAGGCGGGCTGCACGATGTTGGGGCGTGAGCGGAAGACGGCCTAACGGTGTGCGGGACCGTAGCCCAGCTTCATGGAGACGGTTGCGAATGGTCCTCGCCGATACCCCAGGAGCAACAGTGTCCCTAATTTGCTGGGAAGTGGCGGTGCGGTCCCCTACGGCACTGCGTAGGATCCTACGGTCTTGGCGTGCATCCGTGCGTCGCTGCGGTCCGGTCCCAGGTCGACGGGCACGTGCACCTTCCGCCGACCACTGGCGACAACATCGATGTACTGTGGAGACCTCACGCCCCACGTGTTGAGCAATTCGGCGGTACGTCCACCCGGCCTCCCGCATGCCCACTATACGCCCTCGCTCAAAGTCCGCCAACTGCACATACGGTTCACGTCCACGCTGTCGCGGCATGCTACCAGTGTTAAAGACTGCGATGGAGCTCCGTATGCCACGGCAAACTGGCTGACACTGACGGCGGCGGTGCACAAATGCTGCGCAGCTAGCGCCATTCGACGGCCAACACCGCGGTTCCTGGTGTGTCCGCTGTGCCGTGCGTGTGATCATTGCTTGTACAGCCCTCTCGCAGTGTCCGGAGCAAGTATGGTGGGTCTGACACACCGGTGTCAATGTGTTCTTTTTTCCATTTCCAGGAGTGTATATATATATATTGCCCACCATCGGAC
Organism: Schistocerca cancellata; assembly: GCF_023864275.1. Lineage (NCBI taxonomy): Eukaryota > Metazoa > Arthropoda > Insecta > Orthoptera > Acrididae > Schistocerca > Schistocerca cancellata. The sequence continues at coordinate 904,417,777 of NC_064629.1, forward strand.
AGATATATGCACATGTCGCCCACTTCTTTAGCTGTTGTAATTAATACTCTTGTTACTTCTTTCTCCAGCTTCACATTATTTTAATTTACTGTTAATTCATTCCACAAATTCCTCTTTCCGTTCTTCCATATACCACAATACATCATTGCTTTAACCCACAGATCGCAAAAAAATACGGTTCGGCAAGATATCATTTCGCTTTCTGGTAAGCAGTTTGCGCATCACCTCTACTTCTCCGAATTTCTTTCTCCTTTTCTTGTAAAATACCATCCTTCGTGGAGGATTCTGATACCATGGCTACCTCGTATGAGCCGTCTGATTATGTAGTAATTATTTTGTCGGCTAAATAATTCGGTTCCGTTATTAGCATTTATAATCCTGACACTATTTTGCGGCATGTCATTTAGCAAATAGAAACACACATTCATTCTTCTTCCTCTGTTACTGTGATTTCAAGGATTTAAATGAAAACCTGTGGTTCTCATTACTTTATCATGTGCTTTAACAATTGGGCTTTGCATCAAAAGAGAATGTCACGATGCCTTCCAGGAAATATCCTGATCGGACAAGTGTTGGAACATTAGCTCTAATTTATACGCCCTCCCCCTCCCCCCCTCTCCTCCCTCCCACCCAACTGCCATCCCCCAGCGTATATATTTTGCGTGCTATGCAAAGCTCGTAAGCACATCATTAATTCCACAAAGTTTGTGACGAGTCATTATGGTGGCCTCAGTGGCATTCATTTACTTTTGACTTTTAATTAAGAATCTGATAATTAGATCTAGAGGAGCCCCAAACACTTTAATATGTGATATTGTATGTTGTGTGAGGTCTCTATTTCGGATTATTTGCATGTGGTAAGTGGTACAGAATTGAAGGAATTTCTCTATTTTGAAATAAAAAGGAATATGTTTTGTTGGCTATGTGGAGACCAAAAACCTTTCGTAACTGATTTCAGGTTACCTTGACGCTGGAAATGGGAATGGAGATCAGAAAGCAAAGTAAGTTTTTTCAGTCGATATAATAAGGGAATCAGAAGCAAAGTTAATGAATTGCTAATCAATAATTTAACTTGAAACTCTTCCATTGTTCCGTGTTTGGATACAAAAACTACAATATGGCACTGTGAGTACGCCTTGATGCAGAATACTATTGTTACTTATTTATTTATGCCACATTAGATCCAGCGACTAATATCGCCATCATAAGTGGGTTCTCTGAAACTAAAACACACGGAAATAGCTTACTTATAAAACATGAAAAATTATTGCATGTTTGCTGTTTGTTTCCAAATATTATTTTCTGTTAATTATTTCATAATACCTTATTTACTATACGTAGGAGCATGGTTTTAAGATAGTTGCCGTCGTTTCCGGAATATTTTCTGGGTTTTTCTGTTGCAGTTTTTCTTGTCATACATTATGTTATCTGCAACTGTGTAAGTGCCTGTAAGTAAACAAATACAAAACGTGAACTTAGTATGTTAGCTTTATAAAGCTGGGCTTGCGATAGTGTTGTGGATACAGTTCTGGTGTTTGCTATGTTGTTATGTGGCTTGTCACGTACTCAAATTCATTGTATACCTTGCAGCTACTTTTAGACTCATAAAAACATAACTTTCGCACCTTGTTCAAAATCCAAACCATTACGGCATCTTGCAGTTCCCGTATGTCGCGACAAATGTATCACATATTGTGAGAAGGTTAGGAAAATTTTAGCAGAAGTTCTGACGGTTTCTGTGGCTTAATTATGTCTCTGTGCATGATGCGCGAGTGTGTGTGTGTTTACCTGTTATGTGTACTGAATCAGTTCTCTTGCAGCAGTAAAGAGTGTGTTGCTGTAGTGCTGTGTTTTCGTTTATTACGTTTTTCCCTTTCACTACCGTCTTTTGTATGTAATAATTTTCTTCTGTTGTTAGTTTTCGGTATAAGCTGTTGGTGTTTCAGGATTCGTAGTTCACGTTCGATGTCAGTGAAGTTCAGGTTTTTGTTCATTAGTTGTTCTGCGAAAGTGGAATGTGTGCTGTTACTCTTTAGAGCTCTCGTGTGCTCTGTGTACCTTGTTTGGAAATTTCTGCTTCTTTGCCCTATATATATAAGGTCTCACAGGATTTGCATATGAGTTGGTTTATTCCCGCATTGCTAAATTTTTCTGAGGTTCTTTTGTCTGGACTTAGCGTTCGTTGAACTGTGTTGTTTGTTCTGAATATTATTGGGATCCCTTACTTCTTTAATATGTTTCCCAGTCTATGTGCTATTTCATTGTTGTGTGTTAGTGTGTAACATCTGTTGCTGATCGGCCATGGCACTGACATTATATGAGGCGTGTTTTTTAAGTAAGGTCCGTTTTGTTGAAGACACTAGTAGTTCTCGCGCATACCGCAACGAGCGTGTGCGTCGTGTACCGGCATGCCTCGGCAACAACTGTGCTCAGTTACATCTCTGTAGCTAACATGTACAGTTCTGCTCTGTGCTTTCAAAATGTTTAAGATCATCAACTCGCCCACCTCGTGTGAGGTTCGCTCAGTGATACGGTTTTTTTTTCAGCAGGGAACCTGTCTGCTGCAGAAATTCATCGACAGATTTGCGAAGTGAACGGTGATACTCTCATGAGTGAAAGCAAAGTGCGTAAGTTGGTACAAGAATTCAAAGATGGCCGTGACAACGTCCATGATGAGGACCGCTCTGGTCGCCCTTCTTTGATTACAGACGATTTGGTGGCTTCAGTTGAAGCGACGATTCGTGAGAACAGGCGCTTCACAATAACAGTTCTCTCAAACGAATTTCCTTACGTGTCGAGATCAGTGCTTCAAACATTGTGTTCTGAACACCTGAAGTTTAGGAAACTGTGCTCCCATTGGGTTCCAAAACCCCTTACAGAGGACCACAAAAATCAAAGATTTGAGTGTGCGATGAAGTTCTTGACTCGTTATCACGAAGCAGGTGACGGCTTCTTGAGCCAAATCGTAACTGGAGATGAAACATAGGTTTCGCATATCACGCCCGAAAGGAAGCAACAGAGCATGGAATTGAGACACACACATTCGCCTGTAAAGGTAAAGGCCAAACAGTTTCCCTCCCAGCGCAAAATCATATCGTCGGTGTTTTGGGATAAGCATGGTGTTTTGTTCATCGACCTCATGCTACGAGGAACCACTATCAATGCAGAGGCATACTGCCAACCCCTGAGAGAGCTATGCAGAGCGATTCAAAACAAAAGACACGGCATGCTGAGAAAGGGATTTGTCCTTCTCCATGACAATGCAAGACCTCACACAGCTAGTCGGACCCACGATTTAATGGACAGTTTTGTCTGGGAAGTTTTATACCAACCTCCTTACAGTCCTGATCTTGCGCCGAGTGATTACTATCTGTTCCACCACCTCAAACAACACCTCCGTGGCAAGTATTAAAATGATGAAGACGACGTGAAAACGGCAGTGAACTCTTGGTTATCAGAGCAGGCGGGAAGTTTTTATGAAGAGGGTATTTTAAAATTGGTTGAGAGGTAAGATACGTGTTTGAACAAACTTGGAAACTATGTCGAAAAATAGAAAGGAAATTGTGTTCTGAACACCTGAAGTTTAGGAAACTGTACTCCCGTAGGGTCCCAAAACCCCTAACAGAGGACCACAAATAAATACTTTCTATATATAAATTTAATTTTTTGAAATAACCTTTCGTTTTGTACCTACGTTCAAATGGACCTTACTTAAAAACACGTCTCGTATGTGTATTAGGAATCTTAAAGGCCATATTTTGTGGAAAACTACTTAAAATTCCACAAACTGTACAAGGTTTCCACTATATTTGGGACTGGATACGCATATGTAATGGTACATCTGTTGTAATCGCAGGAAAATTTACTTCTTACGAATTGGTTTTTCGCACAATCACCACTGGTGCACCTCACATGCTAATACCTTCTTCAATAATACTGTCTTATTGTTGTTTATAAGTGGAATCGGCCGGCCAGAGTGGCCGTGCGGTTCTAGGCGCTACAGTCTGGAGCCGAGCGACCGCTACGGTCGCAGGTTCGAATCCTGCCTCGGGCATGGATGTGTGTTATGTCCTTAGGTTAGTTAGGTTTAATTAGATCTAAGTTCTAGGCGACTGATGACCTCAGAAGTTAAGTCGCATAGTGCTCAGAGCCATTTGAACCATTTTAAGTGGGATCCTGTATCACTAACAGTGGGTGATGAGGTACCAATTATGGCTTACATTATATTGATGATTCATTACCAGTCTGAATTCAGTGTTACAGCTTCGGGATCACTAGTAAAGACCCATAAGACTCAACAAGTTCACTAACTCTAATTGCAACTCTTCAATCGATATTTTCTCCTTCCCTTTTATAGGTTTAACCTTCTCACATAAGACAGTTACATTGGCGGCTTTCTTCGGGCTAGAGACCGAATTCTTCCCATTTATATAATCTTCATCTGCGACATGTAAATTGGTGACGAACAACCGTTTAGACAAGTATATATCTTCAGTCCCAAAATCGTCAACGTTGATGTGCACTACTACCTGACTATCTCCTGTATCGGTCCAATACCCCTGCTCACAAAACACCATGCTTTATCGAGCTCTTCATTTTGTTCCAGTGGCTCAACCACAAACTACACCTGTATAGGAAGCTCTGTACCAATGCTCATACATAGCAGATTTCCAATACAGGGCGCACTCCGTCACGCGAACTGGTCGTTTGTGCTTTTATAAGCAGGTTAACTGGTTCATACATGCAGAAAGATTAACCTCGTGGCAGTGTTTCACTCACGACGACTTTTCCCAGATGGAACGATGTTCCACCGAGTTCTAATATGGGTTTCTACGATCAATTTTAGCATGATGCTTACAAAGGAAATCTAACATCAAAATTTCGCATCAACTATCACCCGTACAAGGCATAACTTCAGTGTATTCCGAGAACTCCTCCGCAGACACCTGAAAACCTAACATCGCCAGACCTACTGAATGAACGTCAATATTCTCAGTCCCAAATAACTAATACCGTGAAGGGCTTAACCACGTCTTTGCCATGAGGTCTGAACATGCCACATACACATGTGTAAATGTGTCTAATAAAAATTTGTGATCCAACACTTCAGCTACGCCAATCATGGAAAATTCCACCTCTGCATTCACTTTCATTGTGTTCAAATTAACTGGAAGCGTCATTCGACTACCCTGGGTCTCCTACTCCCATTTAACAGTTGTCTGTTTCTATTTTGTCCCTTCCTATTAATCCCTTTACTTTGTCTACAGTCTCGCTGTTCAACATTACCACATTACCCATGACCACAGTCTCTACATATGTGGCTCGGCGACCACAACGGTAACATTTAGTGTAAGTGGAAATAATACTTTTCCTATAAAGAACTCCAATCACTGCACGTATCTCCTCTAAAACTTTCTCTGTGCTTATGGCTCCAGCTAAACCGTTCAAAAATTCCATTCGTAGTCCTGGCGGATAGTAATCGGCATAAAATGCGTCTTACATATTCCGTTATGCTTGTTACAGCAGTATCCATTTCATGTCATCACTGTCCGTTAACTCATACGTCTCCTTTGCATCGTCTCTACTGACGTTGTTATTGACAGTATGTAAAATCCAAATCTTCCTTTTCACAAAACCATCCATGGATTCACAGTGATTTTGTGTCACATCATTACACTGCTCGCAATGGTATCTACAAATATTTTGTTTTCTCTACCACTGTATTAAGTCTTTTCTCAATACTTCAAATCTTGATACATTTACATATCCACGTGGTACATTAAATACCCTGATAAATGCACTTTGCCCATTTACAACAAATGTTCGTCTGTACAGCAATCCAGCTCCTCCTATTTCTTTTTTTTCTATATGCAGGCGTTCCAGATTTCAAGTGAATTCTATTATTACTCTTCGTCTAGGAAAATTATATTTGAGGCCTTAATAGTAATTTGATGATTTTCTTTTGTCCATTGTATCTAGCGGCAATGTAAAGACGCACGGTACTCAGAATTGTACGAGGGTTAGAACTTAAGTATTGGCAACTACTTATTCACAACCGATACAAAAGTGTTACACGTTTGCACCTGTTACTGTCTTTCAAAGTAGTCACCAGCGTTCTGCAGAACCCATTGCCAGCGATGTGGAAGGCGTAGTATACCGGTAGCAGAGCGTGTTCTGTTAATGGTGTGAATGGAGTGGTCTAAAGTTATGGTGAATCTCGTGTACGACTGTGATTGTGTTATCCAAACTCATTATGTTCCTCCACAGCAGATCGTCAATGCGCAGTATTACTGTTCGTTTTTGGAGCATCACCTGCGACCAGCTTTTCCGAAATAAACGGCTACACTTTTTGCGCAAACCACCCATTATTTTGTATGACAATGCGCGGGCACATGTAGCGCAAGCTGTGGCTGCTCCGTTAGGTCGATAAGACTGGGAAGTACTGTAACATCCTCCATACTCCCCGGACGTAGGTCCTTGTGACTTGGATTTGATTCCGAAGGTTGAACTCGCATCAGAACTTTCCAGAGAATCGACAGGCAGTAGAACCCCTCCCCCCCCCCCCCCATTTCGCACCATCAACAGAACAGGCTCTGCTAAAGATATACTACACCTTCTACAATACTGGCAAAGAGTTCTACACAACGCTGGTGATTACCCTGCAGGACAGTAAGAGGTGCAAACATGTAACTCTTTTGTACCGGTTGTCAATAAATAGTTGCCACTATTTAAGTTCCAACCCACGTATTTACGCAAGAAAAATGTTGCCTTATGTATAACTATTGGGATTCCACTAAGTTTGTGTTCTGTCCAGCCCACTCGTCTGATATAGGGTGCGCAGGAAGATGTTTTCTCGGATTGCTAGACAACAATTCAAGCAAATCTCATTAATGGAGTTTATTACAGTAAGTTAAATAGACAATACTTAACTTTGCGTATTTACTAAGGTGGGCCACCAACAAATTGCGACATTAAATAATCAATGTCCTTTGATATATACAATTTCCATGCAAGCAAATAATGCAGCTCACAACTCACAGTTAAAGCGTTTATATCACAGCTCGTCTTATAGTGAGGCCGCAGCTAGGCGGAGTGGCGCTTACATTCTCTTCGTATAGGGGCCGCTCCTCTCGTGGTGTCATCCTAGTTAGCGTACTGTTGGCTAACGTCGTCTCACAGCCCTCACTGCTGTAACGTTCCACGTCGACGTGTCAGTGCTTGATGTTAGGCCGGAAAACTCGTCCCCTCCAAAGCGACGGACCGTCGCCGTGTTGTGAGCGCGACAACGGTAACGACTAGAAGCGTATGCATCCACTTCCTGATGCCAATACCCAGACGAAGATGGCGTCGGTGGCTGCGGTATGGGCGGGTCCAGCTCCATCGGTAGTACGAGATGAGGTGGAGGAGGCGAAGGCTCCGTCTCCATGGGGTCGTCTCGCGGTGTTTCGATGACACCCTCTGGTGGCTACTGTGGCCGCACTGTCCTTCGGATCTTTGAATCTGGGGGAAGAGACACAAAAGGGTCATTGTGCACAAAGACGTCCAAATGCGCGTGAAATCTTATGGGACTTCACTGTTAAAGTCATCAGTCCCTAAGCTTACACACTACTTAACCTACATTATCCTAAGGACAAACACACACACACACACATGCCCGAGGGAGGACTCGAACCTCCACCGGAAACAGCCGTACAGTCCATGACTGCAGCGCCTGAGACCGCTCGCCTAATCCCGCGCGGCCAGTGTGCACATGACAGTGGCGAAGTTGACGGTGAGGTCGGCGCTGCATGCCGTCTGGACCTGAATTAAGATACATGCAAACCCCAACTCGACGAACAATCCCACCTCAATCCCACCATATGCTGCCGCTAAAAACCCTGTAAAAAGCAATATCACGCGGCGAGAAGCGATATTTGCGGCCTTCCTTCGGCGCTGGATGCTGAGGAGGGTGGCGCAAGAGGAGCAATGTCGGCGGCGGCAGTGAAACAATTCCGCCGGTAATGGGCCATCTCGTGGCTGAGAACGATAGCAAGCGAGAAACAGTTGTAATGCATGATCCCTCGAGTATGCGGAGAGAAATTTGGCCATCTGCTGGTTGAAGGTTCTGACAAAAGGTTCCACTTCGCCGTTTGACTGTAGGTGGAACGGTGCACTTGTTAGATACTGTAAGTTGTGGGACAACCTTCACGTCAAGACACGCTCCATTGTTGCCAAATTTATTCAAGATGGCGGCGATGACGTCATCAAAGATGGCGGCATTTAGGCTCGGCAACATCGCATGACGTCATGCAAGATGGCTGCTTTTGGCGGGAAAATAGGCCAATTGTGCTACATCCACTAACCTAAACTTCAGAAAAAATGGTGGGAATTTTGAATTTCGGCGGGAAAATAGCCCAATTGTGCTACGTCCACTAACCTAAGCCTCCAGATGAAAACATGGCGAGAAGTTTGAATTCCAACAGGATAATGCATGTAAAGACCGTACTTGTCTTTTTTATTATTATTGATTATCATTCATTAACATTCATTATTAGTTATTATTTTTATTATCATTCATTATCATTTGTTATCATTTATTATTATTTATCATTATTGACCTGCCTCCACTAGAAAATTCCCTCCAAACTCAAATTCCAACACGATAATGGCTGCAAAACCTTACTTTTGTTTATTATTATTCATTATTACTTATTAACATTCATTATCATTCATCGTCATCTATTATCATTCATTTACATTTATTATCATTCATTATCAATTATTATCATTAATTATCATTTATTATTATAGGCCTACCTCCACTAGAAAATTGTGCCAAATTCTAATTCCAACACGATATTCTCTCGTAAACTGTACTTCTCTTTATTATTATCATTTATTATTTATTCAAGATGTCCGATTTTCTCGGTGAGAAAGCAATTTTCCTTACATCCATAAAAAAAAATCTATTACAAGTTCAAATTCCAACACCATAATTGATCACACATCCGAACTTCCTCCCTCACTTATCTTTTTTCATTGGCAGCCTATCATAATCACGTCAAATTATAAACTGCTCTTATAGTAACGTAAGTCAGCAAATAAACAATGTTTTCAGCCTTCAGTTGCAAGGTAATTTTACTCGTTTACCTAGGTTTCGATTCCAGTAATGGAATCTTCTTCAGAACCTATAAATTAAACCACATATGGACATATATTACTCACTAAAATGCATTATCAGTCTAATGATTGAATACTGAAGAAATTGTGATACTTACAACAATGAAATTATTTTGTGAGCCAAACACTGGCCATGTCACAGATTAAAAATTAAAACATTAAAGACGCATAGTCGTAAGATTATGTCAGTCAAAATTAAAACCATTAGGGCGAACGTAGACGGAGCTGCGCCGGCCATAAATCAGGACCACACGTAAGCGGCTCGAAAACTAGGCGTCGTGAGCCGTTACGCGGCGAGGCTCGGCCGCGGCCAAGCGCATGCGCAAGCGCAAGCGCAGGGGCGAGAGACAAACTGTCTCAAAATTACTTAGAGCAAATATACATATAAACAAAATGTAACTGAAAGCTGTCTTACAATTGACATACCTATCTATTGGTATAGCAACATTAAACAATAAATAAATAATGCAACCGAGATAGTGACGGAAAACAAATCACTCTGATCTGCGCTGCAGGCGCATGTAATCATTGAGAACACTCTATTTATTTTTTTCGAATAAGTTATTTAAGCATACAGTGTATCTATCACGCTATCACAAGCCACCAATCCCGGATGTGCCCTGGACCATGTTGCACAGCCCACAGGTATGCACCTAATCATAATTTCAGTACACACTATAGCAAACTGCTACTAAATAATACATCGCACAGATGTGTAGATACGCTCAGTACTCGTAAACTATCCTAATATCGCATAGCAGAGCCTGCAGATCCGCTCGGAAAATAACTCAGCAGACGTGCGCAGGTACCTTCACTCTGCACCATGCCCACAGGATCGTAAACTCATCCATCCCTCTGATTTCAGACCTCGCACAGCCCCTCCTCGGCTTCCGCAAAAGTGAGTTGGCGCGGTCAACGCGCTCGTCAGCGGTCAAAGCACACACACACGTCCGTCCAGGACCGCGATCCCAAGTCGCGACCACCGAACGCTGGTGAAAGTTAACTTTATATCAACGTGGCATAATTCCAAAGCGCAGCCCCCATACGCTAGACACGTCATAGCAGCACCTGCCTTACCTCCTATGAAACTGTAGCACACTGCACATTGCTCCTCACACGACAATACATGGCCCTTTAACTAAACATAACTACACATCCCTGCTCTCGCCTCGTCGCGTGACCAGCCATCTAAAAACATTCTCAATATTACTCTTATTTTATAACTTTTTTTTTTAGTCAGATCTGATTTACACCTCCCACCGCACCTAACCTCACAACCGTCCCACCATCAACATACGAAAACGTCCTCAGCCCTGTCTTGACACTCATATATCACCCCACAAACCATGCCCATCAATCAATTTACCATTCGCATCCCCTCTTTTCGAATTATAAACGTAGCCTCTATCTAAGCACCAATCAGCTCATCTTTCTCGCACTTTCAAGAGTAAAATTAATTTTACACACACCCAGTAATACCAAACGCAATTATAGAGTCGAACATTTATACAGGACATCAAGCACATACGACAAAGCTTGGTCCATATCTCCCACCTCCATCTTCAATTAAATATTATTACCATTGCCGCAACATTCTGCCTGCTCTCGATTTGTACCTATTTTTCCGCTCTTAACTGTTGTCACTAGTAGTCGAATATCACTATCTATAGATTGCATAAATTTACACATAAAAAAATCTCGTCCCTCCGTTTAGGGACTCCTATATCCGAACACATAGCACCATTCAACTATCACTTTCTCTTATCTAATAACTCATCCATCAGGTCTGGGGGCAAGGTCATCACTTTCTTTCTTTCCTTCTTTCTTTCAACAGCAGACAGCTGTTTTTTTACAGTGGTAGCTAAACTGCGCCATCAACTTAACATCACCATTCGTGAAACATATCTTCAAATATGTAAACACACTTACTCAATTACACAGCAGTCCCGCTGAGGACATGACCTTCAATATTACAGTTCTTAATCCAATAACAACCGAAACAAGTACTAAATACTCAAACTAATCCCATAGCGTCTTACAAAGCGAGTGTCCGAGCGCCGCCAGTGGCATGTCGAAGCCACATAGCTGTCCATCTAAACAGCCGTCCACTCAGCCCCAGGACCAGAATGCTGAAGTGGGCTCTCCCTATACCTGCTCTCCAGCTATTGTCTAACGACATACAGGGAACAAATGGATTCCTCAATAGCGCAGATCTCTATCTCCCCCTTGCATCTCTAACAGGACATGTATACAGTGTCTCCCCCAGCCAGCGAACCCGACGTCATTCACCCTTCGCTCACAATTTCCACTCGCATATATAAAACCATATTCACTCCTGCCAAAACTCACTTAATAATAAAAAAACATTCTCCCTTTCTAAGCATAGATGAGTATGCATTTATCTTCACCCATCTGATCTCTGCAATTTAAGTCGGCGAAAGTCATATCTAGCACCTTCTGCAACCTGTCTATAAGCAGAACGATCTCAGTTACTACAACAGGATCTTGTTTTGACCATCCGCCGGAAATGCGCGCAATGTTGTACGCCTCAAACTAGGTACAAGTACTACAGATCCTCAACACCCTATCATCTTTATCCTCTACCATCAAACAGTGAAAGTCACGAAGGCATCAATGCGATCCACCTCCAGCGCGGATAAACGGAATTCACAATACTCCCCCCTGAAAAACTCAGAGTGCAACCATCCAAGAACAGCTCACCAAATCCAACACCTCAATCTGCAGATGCCTATATGAACAAGATCATATTAAAAATACACACACGCTGCAGAGACCCCTTTAAAGTTTGATCACCCATACTCTAAGCGAATGAGAAGCTGCCTCTGGCCCTTGTTCAAACAGTGTTTTCTAACACACTTTTGCACACTGCCGAGCACTTCATCTTTAGCTGTGACTTCGAAGTCATTGTCTGATTCTAAACAGACGTTAACACGAACTAATGCACGGCCTCTCACAGGAAACTATACCTTGCGCGTTATAAATCATATTCTTACAGTCGATAGCATAACATTGAATGATTTTAAATAAAGGACACCCACAACACAAGGAAAGTAGAAGAGCCTGCTGACGTTGTATCGACTTCCCTCGAAAGTGATTGACCACCTCTACATTTAATCTCATATGTCGCAGTGACCGAATAGTTTATAACTCTGCATCTCATTTCTAGTGATTGTTCATTTTTGCACACAAGTATAGGATCACCGTTTTTGGTGCTAGCAACCCAGGAAGTTGCGGTCCATCAACCAAAATTTCTCCCCCCCACTCAAGTAAGCATTGTCAGTCAATCATTATGTCGTACCAAATGCGCAGATGCGATGGATACGACACCACCAATCTACTGTAATATTATCCATCACAGCTGATATCATGAACAACTTTACAGTACGTCCAACACTGGTCAATCATGTGACAGCTTGTTTTCTTAATTTCAGTATCATAGCTAAGAACTGTAATATTGAAGGTCATGTCCTCAGTGGGACCGCTGTGTAATTGAGTAAGTGTGTTTACATACTGAAGATATGTTTCGCGAATGGTGATGTTAAGTTGATGGCGCAGTTTAGCTACCACTGTAACAAAATAGCTGTCTGCTGCTGAAAGGAAGAAAGAAAGAAAGAAAGTGATGACCTTGCCCCCAGACCTGATGGATGAGTTATTAGATAAGAGCAAGTGATAGTTGAATGTGTTCGGATATAAGAGTCTCTAAACGACGGGGAGAGGTTTTTTTATGTGTAAATTTATGCAATCTATAGATAGTGATATTCGACCGCTAGTGACAACAGTTAAGAGAGGTGAAATAGGTACAAATCGACCGCTGGCAGAATGTTGCGGCAATGGTAATAATATTTAATTGAAGGTGGAGATGGTAAATATGTACCAGGCTTTGAATATTGTCGTATGTGCTTGATGCTCTGTATTATAGTTCGACTCATTAATTGCGTTTGGTATTTCTGGGTGTGTGTAAAATTAATTTTGCTGTTGAAAGTGCGAGAAAGATGAGCTGATTGGTGTTTGGATAGAGGCTACGTTTTTAATTCGAAAAGAGAGGATGAGAATGGTAAATTGATTGATGGGCATGGTTTGTGGGGTGATATATGAGTGTCAAGATAGGGTCGAGGACGTTTGCGTATGTTGATGGTGGGACGGTTGTGAGGTTAGGTGCGGAGGGAGGTGTAAATTAGATCTGATTTTTTTTAAAACAAAGTTGTAAAGTAAGATTAATATTGAGAAGGTTTTTAGATGGCTGGTCACGCGACGAGGTGAGAGCAGGGATGTGTAGTTATGTTTAGTTAAAGGGCCGTGTAATGTCTTGTAAGGAGCAATGTGCAGTGTGCTACAGTTTCATAGGAGGTAAAGACAGGTGCTGCTATGATGTGTCTAGCGTATGGAGGCTGCGCTTTGGAATTATGCTAGGTTGAGATAAAGTTGACTTTCACCCGCGTTCGGTGGTCACGGCTCGGGATCGCGGTCCTGGACGGACGTATGTGTGTGATTTGACCACTGACGAGGGCATTGACCGCGCCAACTCACGCTTGCGGAAGCCGAGCAGTGGCTGTGCGAGGTCTGAAATCAGATGTATGGGTGACTTCACTATCCTGTGGGCATGCTGCAGAGTGGAGGTACCTGCGCATGTCTGCTGAGTTATTTTCCGTGCGGATCTGCAGGCTCTGCTATGCGTTATTAGGATAGTTTACGGGTACTGAGCGTATCTACACATCTGTGTGATGTATTATTTAGTAGCAGTTTGCTATAGTGTGTACTGAAATTATGATTAGGTGCATACCTGTGGGCTGTGCAACATGGTCCAGGGCACATCTGGGATTGGTGATTTGTGATAGCGTGATCGATACACTGTATGCTTAAGTAACTTGTTCGAAAAAAATAAATAGAGTGTTCTCAATGATAACATGCGCCTGCATGCGAGTAGTAAATGTTTTCCCGGCCGCGTTAATCGAATGTGTCAACGAGCTATGAGGTATTCTGAGAATAGACTTGAAGGCAGGTCCAGACCTGAGACGCCGGCGGTATACATGATGCTATACAACTAGAGAAGGAGGCCGAAATGCACGCGTCAACTCAAGCAGGTGGGCGGTAGGTCTGAAACAGGATACGTAATGAATGCTATAAAGAAAAGTACGTAGCTGCTGGAATACTTAACTTTAATCCATTATTTGTATACAGCATTCTTGATGATACAAGTGAGACTCTCTCCAGAAATGGTTAATGGCGCCTTGCTTGGTCGTAGCCATGGACTTAGCTGAAGACTATTCTAACTGTCTCTCGGCAAATGAGAAAAAGGCTTCGTCAGTGTAGTCGCTAGCAAAGACGTCGTACAACTGGGACGAGTCCTAGTACGTCTCTCTAGACCTGCAGTGTGGTGGCGCTCGGTCTGCAATTACTGACAGTGGCGACACGCGGGTCCGACATGTACTAATGGACCGCGGCCGATTTAAAGCTACCACCTAGCAAGTGTGGTGTCTGGCGGTGACACCACACATGAGAAGAACAATGCAGCTTTCACATGTGTCGGCTGTCACGAGCGCTCGGAATCTGAACTTGGCTGGAGACTCAGGAATCCCCATCCCCGCCGACCGCACGCGCGCACGTCAGGCCTTGGAGCGTAATCTAAGGGGCATAGGCAATATCAGTTTCTCCATTGATAGGTGCGAATGCGACCATGTTGAAATCATGTTTGGGGGAGGCCGAGAAGAGACTTTTGGTCGGTTTGGCAGCTGGTGGTGTTTGGACGCGTCTGTTGCACTATTTTGCGAGCATGTCTGTTCACTGTGCGGTGCTTTATTTGGAGAGTTTATTTAAGAGCTGTTTGCTATTGTGTGGTGAAGTTAGGAGTTGTTTACATGTTTGTGGCCTGTGTCAGATGACCACAGTGGTATCAGTGAGGGGGGTTTTGTTAGAAATATATTCCACGAATAAATAAAAGGGCTCCAAATAAATAGAGTGCAGCCCTTCCTTACTTCTCCGAGCAGCACAGTGCAGTGTGAGCTCTTTTTACGCAATAACTGCAATCTGGTCAGAATGTGAGTGAGTAGACAAATAACTGGACAAATTATCTGTAGAGGAGTTACAGGTCTGGAATGGAATGAATATCTTGATGGGTATGGTTGTGTTGCCAAGTGTAGTGCACTAAAGGAGATCAGAAACTGCCTTATGTGAGCTTACATATTGAAACCTATGAGAAGTAAAAGTATTAAAAAGATATGTCGCAAATAAATAAAGTACACTCGTTCCTCCTTCCATCAGCATATGCACTGAAATTATTTACGAAAATTAGCAGTTGTTTGCCTATTTGGAGGTAAATGTTTTGCATTATTTACGAACGGTTCGCATGTCTGTAGGCTGTGCTATGAGTTATTTTTGACTGTTTACAATTAGCAAGCGTGTGTCTAGAACATTATATATGAGGTATGTAGGAGTGTTTTGCAGGTCTGTATGATGTGGGACACGTCGGTGTGATACATATACTCCATTCCTAAATAAAGTAAATTAGTTCCTCCATCCATGGACCTAGTGCAGGGTGGGTCCATTTATCAGAAACGTGTAGGTAGAGGTTGAGTGCTGGTGGCTTAGTTTGGAACAATTTTCTTAGGTTGGTGGCGGACGCATAAGTGAGCTTTGTTTATTGGCAGATTTCAAACTTAGCGCTGGTTCCGAGGAGGAGGAGGTGGCGGTCTGGTCCTCGAAAAGAAGTTGAAATTAGGGAGTGGAACACGTTTGCATACGTATATGAAATTGTAGATTCAATTATTTAATATAGCGGCGTGGTGAGAGTGAATTAGCGAGCGTTCTCGTGACGAGCAAACGCGCTGTTATATGGTCATGGTGGATTCCACTGTCGGTCAAACTCTGGCGCCAAACGTATCCTTTGTCTGGCATGCGGTCGACAGGTTCCATCGTGTCCGGCGTTAAGTGCTCGCGGTCGCGGAAAGATGTATACGTGTTCGGACTCTGAGACGCCGCTCCCCGCCTACCTGGCTTGCTGGCCGTGGGGGTGTGTGGGCACCGCTGCTCGCTTGACGTCAGCCGGAGCGTGCTCAGCCGGCTGCGTGTACGTCAGCTGCGATCTGGAGTTTCGCTGTGTGAGCATGGATTTGTCAGTTGGGACACACCTGCATGACCGTAATGTCTGAAATAAAGAGTCATTTTCCAGGTATTTACTGAAGGCTATGTCTGTCGCATGTATGGAGGGTGTGTGACGTAAGCGGGATGGCGGCGCAGCGATTGTAGAGTTACGAGGGGTGTCTAGAAAGTAAGTTCCGATCGGTCGCGAAATGGAAACGACTATGAAAATCCGATAAAGCTTTGCACAGATGTGTTGGGCAGAGTCTCTAGTATGACCCTAGATAGCATCACGTCGCTCTTCTCATTTCTGAGCTCACAGTCAGCGCGTAAAGATGTCTAGAAAATAGTGTCTCCCGCCAAGTGCGAGGGTCTGGTGAGAAATTTCGCCTGAAGCTAAGCAGTCAGCATTACATAACTGTCGTACGGTTTCTTCTTCAAGACAATTCTCAGCCGCATTCTGCAGGGGCAATGAAGATGCTCCTGTATCGTTTTCAATTGGAAATGTTTGATTATCCATATTACAGCCCGTAATTGTCTCCCTCTGAGCTTCATCTGTGCTTACATGAACCGCTGGCTATGAAACCAACATTGTGGCACAGAAAACGAGCTGTAGGGCAGCATAGAGAATTGGCAGAAAGTACTGGCGGCTGTCTTTTATGAAGAGGGTGTTGGAATGTTGGTAAAACGCTACAATAAATGTCTAAGTCAGAACGGCGACTATGTAGAGAAGTAGCTGGAAGGTGTAGCTAACTGTTGCAAATAAAATATTTTTGATTTTCGCTGTAGTTTCCATTTCGCAATCAATCGGATAATAAATAATAATAAATAATAATGAATGTTAATGAATGATAATCAATAATAATAAAAGAGACAAGTATGGTCTTTGCATGCATTATCCTGTTGGAATTCAAACTGCCAGCCATTTTTTCTTCTGGAGGCTTAGGTTAGTGGACATAGCTCAATTGGGCTATTTCCCCCCAAATTCAAAATTCCCGCCATTTTTTCTGAAGATTAGGTTAGTGGACGTAGCAAAATTGGCCTATTTTCCCGCTTAAAGCCGCCGTCTTGGATGACTTCATGCGATGTTGCCAAATCTATATGCCGCCTTCTTGAATGACGTCATCGCCGCCATCTTGAATAAATTTGGCAACAATGGAGCGTGTCTTGACGCGAAGGTTGTCCCACTACTACTGTATTCCATTGAGTTGCCAGAATGTTTCAAATTCATTTGACGTGAACTGAGAGCATTGTACGACACTGCGAGTTCAGGCAAACCTTCGAGATAAAAGGCCAAGCGGAGAACTTTTGTTGAGGAGCGGATTGATTTCTGGCACATGCGTGACACTGTGAGGTCATCTGTTCTATTTGGGCGTCCATACTCTGCCAAGTACAGTGTCGACGCGCTAACTGTTCCGCACGAACAATCCACCAGTCTCCCTGGTGAAGTAACTGTTACACTTCCTTTTGCAAAGCTCTAGGGATCAACACAAGTGACGGCCCACTGTCATTTTGAACAAGAATTATGCAAGGAACAAAGCCAAGGTGTGCGATTGTGTGTTAGGAAAACGTTCAGATCTGAATCCCCTGCCGTGGCCTGTGCAATTTTCCTACACTTAAGCGGGAAGATTGAGGCAATTCAAAATCCAGAGCATGATTGTAAAAAAGATGCAGTAGAAGCGACAAAATCTTTATCAGTCCCAATCGGGATACGTGAAAGTGCGTCCGCCTTAACATGTTGAGCTGTCGGACTTTGGACAGTTCATACGGGAACCTGTTTCGTCGGATGAAACAAGGACTGCGAAGGCTTTTGATCCGCTACTAAGTAGCATTTTCTGCCATACAAACAGTTGTAGGATTTGGTGACAACATACACAATAGTCAAAGCCTTTTTCTCCATTTGTGAATAGCACGGATTCCTTAACAGGAAGACTCAACTTGCAGTACAACTCGTTTGTCAGGATCAAAGTGAACCAAGCAGTGATAACTGAGTACTGCATCTTTAAGTTTTTGAAAATCAACTTGGCACTCATGTGTCCAAACAAAGGGGACATTCTTGCGACGCAAGCGAAGTAAGGAGCTGCGATTTGTGCAGCATGTGGTATGAACCGAATACAATAATTTATTTTCCCTAAGACTAACGGCAATTCTGTGACATTGCGAGGAACTGGAAAACCTCGTATGACTAACGAATGAGGCAGAAGGGGATGTACACCTTGACGGTTTATGACATGACCAAGATACTACAACTGAGGTTTAAAAAAATCGCACATGTCCAGTCTACACTTGAGTTCTGTATCAGATAACACACTAAAAAAAGCACGCAAATTGAAAATATGTTCTTCAGGTGTACGACCTGCTACGACAATATTGTCCAGTTGGTTTGAACAGTTTGTCACTTTATCAGTCAGCTGTTCCAAATGCCGTTGGGAAATGGCAGGTGCGGAAGCACTGCCGTAAGGCAGACGCAAACATTTAGACAATGAGTGTTTACTATACACAGTTTTTGAGATTCTACATTGAAAGGTATTTGAAGATAAGCGTTGCTCAAATCAATTTTTGAAAAGTAGCGACCAGCACCTAATCTGTCCATGAGATCCTCTGAGCGTGGTCATGGATAAGTGTCAATCACAATTTGTGGGTTGACTGTAGACTTCAACTAAACACAGAGGCGAACGAGACCTGAAAGTTTGGGGAGCAAAACGAGTGGACTTGCCCATTACCTAGCTTGTATGGGAGCAATAGCTCCGCTATCTTGTGATTCATGAATTTCAGCAGCGGCTTTGTCCCATAATAGAATGGGAACACTTCTGGTCCGGCAAAATTTAGGCAGAGCATTATATTTCAGAGTAATATGTGCAACAAAATTGTTGGCCTTGCCTAAACCTTCAGAAGAGTGTTCCAGGAATTCTTTCAGCAAGCTAGTCACACTGTCGTTTGCATGGAATGCAGACACTGACAATACAATGTCCTGAATGTAAAAGCCAAACAAATCAAATGAATGAAGACCAAATATGTTCTCATTATCGCGTGATTGTAGCACAATCTGCATCTAGATCTACATCTACATTTATACTCCGCAAGCCACCCAACGATGTGTGGCGGAGGGCACTTTACGTGCCACTGTTATTACCTCCCTTTCCTGTTCCAGTCGCGTATGGTTCGCGGGAAGAACGACTGTCTGAAAGCCTCCGTGCGTGCTCTAATCTCTCTAATTTTACATTTGTGATCTCTTCGGGAGGTATAAGTAGGGGGAAGCAATATATTCGATACCTCATCCAGAAACGCACCCTCTCGAAACCTGGCGAGCAAGCTACACCGCGATGCAGAGCGCCTCTCTTGCAGAGTCTGCCACATGAGTTTGCTAAACATCTCCGTAACGCTATCACGGTTACCAAATAACCCTGTGACGAAACGTGCCGCTCTTCTTTGGATCTTCTCTATCTCCTCCGTCAACCCGATCTGGTACGGAGCCCACACTGATGAGAAATACTCAAGTATAGGTCGAACGAGTGTTTTGTAAGCCACCTCCTTTGTTGATGGACTACATTTTCTAAGGACTCTCCCAATGAATCTCAACCTGGTACCCGCCTTACCAATAATTAATTTTATATGATCATTCCACTTCAGATCGTTCCGCACGCATACTCCCAGATATTTTACAGAAGTAAATGCTACCAGTGTTTGTTCCGCTATCATATAATCATACAATAAAGGATCCTTCTTTCTATGTATTCGCAGTACATTACATTTGTCTATGTTAAGGGTCAGTTGCCACTCCCTGCACCAAGTGCCTATCCGCTGCAAATCTTCCTGCATTTCGCTACAATTTTCTAATGCTGCAACTTCTCTGAACACTACAGCATCATCCGCGAAAAGCCGCATGGAACTTCCGACACTATCTACTAGGTCATTTATATATATTGTGAATAAAAGTCACTGTTTGCATATGCGAATGATTCATGGCAGGCAAAGAATATTTTCAGAGAACGGGAATGTCTTGTCCCTTATAAGTCATCAGATGTGTTCTAATTTAATACAGGCTTGGGGAGCCTAACAGTTCAAATACGTGATGATTTAGCAATGTGACAGAGGCATCCGGTCAACTGAAACCTCCCACATTTCCCACAAAGAAGCAAATGAACAAAAAGTTTATTGGACTGGCATATGACTGAAGAAATTGCTCGCTTGTTAGTTTTACTAATGCCGATTGCAGACTTGGAATATACTACATGACATGGGCGTTGTGACTAGATTTTTGTGAATGTGCCAAATTCTTATGTTTGCTCCATTGCAAACATACGGATTGTACATCTCCTTTTCGGCCACAAGAGTAGCACTGAGCTTGTTCAGAGAGGCAGTCTTTGCGTTTGTGTCATGAATAATACCAAGGGCAAGACTTAATTCTGTTCGCCTACGTAGTTGTCTGTTTAGTGAGCTGCTTATGTGGCGTGGAGCGTTGTTTATTCGGCGTGGCGATTGCAAACTGCTGCTGCTCTGTGGGCTGGTCGAAAATAAGGGACTCAACCCGACAAATTACTGGCTGCTCAAATTTATCGGCCGACAGGGCATCTGAATCGTAGTGAACTAGTATTTGCACTACTTGCTGAAAGAATGGATCAAACTGTTTTAAAATCTGTTCTGAGTTTGACATCAGGAACATTGTACACAATTGCATCACGCAACATAACATCTCAATACAAAGCATCACAAACACAGCTGAATTGCCATTGATGTTACGACGGTACAGTTTGAGTATAATTTCGGATTTTTACAAACATATTATCTTACTAGTGGTCTTTGTTCAGTTTAGTAATCCATGTGTTCCGTGCCACCACGATGTTGACTTAAGGATTAATAAAATTCTCAGCTATGCAGATATGTTCGCACTGCTTTAGAACTTCGAGATAAGTGTCAGTGGCGAAAGACACATCGACATAAATCCTGTTAGATCACTAGTTCAAGGTTTTTTATTATTACTAGCTGCAATAGGGCACATATTTCTAAAAGCATTGCACGTTGTGTAAAATAAGTAAGATGCAGTTCCTCTCACACATGTAAGTACTATCTGCGTGAGGCCTACAGCAAATATTCTAGTTTCACTTTTGTTTTCGTTAACGATGGTTAGTTATCATTTTTTATATTCCATTGCACTTTGTGAAAGCCCTTGCTCCTGCAAAAATTAAAATAATCCTCCACTGCCGGCCGGGGTGGCCGAGTGGTTCTAGGCGCCACAGTCTGGAACACCGCGACCGCTACGTCGCAGGTTTGTATCCTGCCTCGGGCAGGGATGTGTGTTATATCCTTAGGTTAGTTAGGTTTAAGTAGTTCTATGTTCTAGAGGACTGATGACCTTCGAAGTTAAGTCCCATAGTGCTCAGAGCCATTTGAACCATTTTTTGATCCTCCACTGATTCAGCCTTAACGTTAGAATTACTTTCCAGCTATTCTACATCATGCTCTACCTCATAACCACAAGAATTATCAGGATGTCAAATTAAACATCTTTCAGCTGTCCTGTTTACAACCTTATTTTACTTGGCAACCAGGATGTCAAATTAAACACCTTTCTGCAGTTCAGTTTCCAAAGTTATTTTCTGTGGCAACCAGTTTCAGCGTTTTCTACGCCATCTTCAGACCCCTGACCGACGTGTAGGAAGGTTCTGCCTCGGTCGTGATGAAAACAGAGGCCAGCGGCGATGGTATTAACAGATTTGTGCTATAGTGACTTCTTCTACCATAATCTGGTGAAACTGGTTGCCAAATAAAATAGGGTTGGAAACTAGGTGGCTGGAAGGAGGGTAATGTGACACCATGTATCGAACAACCGGGTTCCGAAACCATCACTAAAATGATAGACATCAAAAGACCACAAAATTACAATTTAATTATTTTCTTCATTCACTGAATTGATTTTTTAACTTTTAAGGTCAGTAAACATCTGATCTGAGTCCTGCTTAATGCGAAATACCTGTGGAATTCGTAATCAGTCTTCATCTGACTGCGATGTAATTACATATGGTGTTCCTCAAGGTTCCGTCTTGGGCCCATTGCATTTTTTATGAACATTAATGACCTCTCGACTATTACATTGGCAGATGCTAAATTGGTTTTGTTTGCAGATGATACAAACGTTACAATAAATAGGAAGTGAAGCACAGATTCAGAACTGGCTGCTAATTAAATTTTCATGGACCTTGCCGTTGGTGGGGAGGCTTGCGTGCCTCAGCGATACAGATAGCCGTACCGTAGGTACAACCACAACGGAGGGGTATCTGTTGAGAGGCCAGACAAACATGTGGTTCCTGAAGAGGGGCAGCAGCCTTTTCAGTAGTTACAGGGGCAACAGTCTGGATGATTGACTGATCTGGCCTTGTAACAATAACCAAATCGGCCCTGCTGTACTGGTACTGCGAACGGCTGAAAGCAAGGGGAAACTACGGCCGTAATTTTTCCCGAGGGCATGCAGCTTTACTGTATGATTAAATGATGATGGCGTCTTCTTGGGTAAAATATTCCGGAGGTAAAATAGTCCCCCATTCGGATCTCCGGGCGGGGACTACTCAAGAGGATGTCATTATCAGCAGAAAGAAAACTGGCGTTCTACGGATCGGAGCGTGGAATGTCAGATCCCTTAATCGGGCAGGTAGGTTAGAAAATTTAAAAAGGGAAATGGATAGGTTAAAGTTAGATATAGTGGGAATTAGTGAAGTTCGGTGGCAGGAGGAACAAGACTTCTGGTCAGGTGACTACAGGGTTATAAACACAAAGTCAAATAGGGGTAATGCAGGAGTAGGTTTAATAATGAATAGGAAAATAGGAATGCGGGTAAGCTACTACAAACAGCATAGTGAACGCATTATTGTGGCCAAGATAGATACGAAGCCCACATCTACTACAGTACTACAAGTTTATATGCCAACTAGCTCTGCAGATGACGAAGAAATTGAAGAAATGTATGATGAAATAAAAGAAATTATTCAGATAGTGAAGGGAGACGAAAATTTAATAGTCATGGGTGACTGGAATTCGAGTGTAGGAAAAGGGAGAGAAGGAAACGTAGTAGGTGAATATGGATTGGGGCTAAGAAATGAATGAGGAAGCCGCCTGGTAGAATTTTGCACAGAGCACAACTTAATCATAGCTAACACATGGTTTAAGAATCATGATAGAAGGTTGTATACATGGAAGAACCCTGGAGATACTAAAAGGTATCAGATAGATTATATAATGGTAAGACAGAGATTTAGGAACCAGGTTTTAAATTGTAAGACATTTCCAGGGGCAGATGTGGACTCTGACCACAATCTATTGGTTATGACCTGTAGATTAAAACTGAAGAAACTGCAAAAAGGTGGGAATTTAAGGAGATGGGACCTGGATAAACTGAAAGAACCAGAGGTTGTACAGAGTTTCAGGGAGAGCATAAGGGAACAATTGACAGGAATGGGGGAAAGAAATACAGTAGAAGAAGAATGGGTAGCTTTGAGGGATGAAGTAGTGAAGGCAGCAGAGGATCAAGTAGGTAAAAAGACGAGGGCTAGTAGAAATCCTTGGGTAACAGAAGAAATATTGAATTTAATTGATGAAAGGAGAAAATATAAAAATGCAGTAAATGAAGCAGGCAAAAAGGAATACAAACGTCTCAAAAATGAGATCGACAGGAAGTGCAGAATGGCTAAGCAGGGATGGCTAGAGGACAAATGTAAGGATGTAGAGGCTTATCTCACTAGGGGTAAGATAGATACTGCCTACAGGAAAATTAAAGAGACCTTTGGAGATAAGAGAACCACTTGTATGAACATCAAGAGCTCAGATGGAAATCCAGTTCTAAGCAAAGAAGGGAAAGCAGAAAGATGGAAGGAGTATATAGAGGGTCTATACAAGGGCGATGTACTTGAGGACAATATTATGGAAATGGAAGAGGATGTAGATGAAGATGAAATGGGAGATATGATACTGCGTGAAGAGTTTGACAGAGCACTGAAAGACCTGAGTAGAAACAAGGCCCCCGGAGTAGACAACATTCCAGTAGAACTACTGATGGCCTTCGGAGAGCCAGTCCTGACAAAACTCTACCATCTGGTGAGCAAGATGTATGAAACAGGCGAAATACCCTCAGACTTCAAGAAGAATATAATCATTCCAATCCCAAAGAAAGCAGGTGTTGACAGATGTGAAAATTACCGAACAATCAGTTTAATAAGCCACAGCTGCAAAATACTAACACGAATTCTTTACAGACGAATGGAAAAACTAGTAGAAGCTGACCTCGGGGAAGATCAGTTTGGATTCCGTAAAAATACTGGAACACGTGAGGCAATACTGACCTTACAACTTATCTTAGAAGAAAGATTAAGGAAAGGCAAACCTACGTTTCTAGCATTTGTAGACTTAGAGAAAGCTTTTGAAAATGTTGACTGGAATACTCTCTTTCAAATTCTAAAGGTGGCAGGGGTAAAATACAGGGAACGAAAGGCTATTTACAATTTGTACAGAAACCAGATGGCAGTTATAAGAGTCGAGGGGCAT
Organism: Schistocerca cancellata; assembly: GCF_023864275.1. Classification (NCBI taxonomy): domain Eukaryota; kingdom Metazoa; phylum Arthropoda; class Insecta; order Orthoptera; family Acrididae; genus Schistocerca; species Schistocerca cancellata. Next base: position 904,442,563 of record NC_064629.1, read on the forward strand.
GAGAGGGAAGCAGCGGTTGGGAAGGGAGTGAGACAGGGTTGTAGCCTCTCCCCAATGTTATTCAATCTGTATATTGAGCAAGCAGTAAAGGAAACAAAATAAAAATTCGGAGTAGGTATTAAAATCCATGGAGAAAAAATAAAAACTTTGAGGTTCGCCGATGACATTGCAATTCTGTCAGAGACAGCAAAGGATTTGGAAGAGCAGTTGACCGGAATGGATGGTGTCTTGAAGGGAGGATATAAGATGAACATCAACAAAAGCAAAACTAAGATAATGGAATGTAGTCGAATTAAGTCGGGTGATGCTGAGGGTATTAGATTAGGAAATGAGACACTTAAAGTAGTAAAGGAGTTTTGCTATTTGGGGAGCAAAATAACTGATGATGGTCGAAGTAGAGAGGATATAAAATGTAGACTGGCAATGGCAAGGAAAGCGTTTCTGAAGAAGAGAAATTTGTTAACATCGAGTATAGATTTAAGTGTCAGGAAGTCATTTCTGAAAGTATTTGTATGGAGTGTAGCCATGTATGGAAGTGAAACATGGACTGTAAATAGTTTGGACAAGAAGAGAATAGAAGCTTTTGAAATGTGGTGCTACAGAAGAATGCTGAAGATTAGATGGGTAGATCACATAACTAATGAGGAAGTATTGAATAGGATTGGGGAGAACAGAAGTTTGTGGCACAACTTGACCAGAAGAAGGGATCGGTTGGTAGGACATGTTCTGAGGCATCAAGGGATCACCAATTTAGTATTGGAAGGCAGTGTGGAGGGTAAAAATCGTAGGGGGAGACCAAGAGATGAATACACTAAGCAGATTCAGAAGGTTGTAGGTTGCAGTAGGTACTGGGAGATGAAGAAGCTTGCACAGGATAGAGTAGCATGGAGAGCTGCATCAAACCAGTCTCAGGACTGAAGACAACAACAACAACAACATTGATAAATGGTTTAAAGCTAATTCACTGCCATTAAACTTCGAAACCACGTAACATAGGTATTTCAGAACCTGTAAGAGATTTCATTCCAGCATGTGTACAACATATAAAAACATGCAGATCGAAGTGGTTGACAGCGTTAAATTTCTTTAATTATAAATCGATAGCAAATTCAGTTGGGAAAGGCATGTCACAGAATTGCTGAAGCGCCTCAACACCTCTGTATTTGCAGTGAGAATGATGTCAGATGTAGGAGGTATAAATATAGAAGAAACTTGCGTATATTGCTTACTTTCATTCTATTATGTCATATGTCTTGATCATATTATGGGGTAAGTCTAACTGAACAAGATTGTACCAGGAGGTTTCCCCCTTCAATTCCTTTTCGCTGTCCATATTATCCTACTCCCTTCCTCTTCCCACTATCGAATACCAGTTACCTATCACAGCCAATTGTTCCTCCCACTTAGCTATCTGCATAATTTATTTTTCTCGAAGAATATGTAAATGACTCTTCATCATCTGCGTAAGTAGTATGCAACTACACTCTTAGTGATGTGGTCTTGGCTTTATGTCATCTTGCCCACGACAATACGTTTACTATCCTGCTCATAGTAGTTTACCCGAACTCCAGTCTTCTCATTCATTTTTAAACCTACTCCTTCATTATCCTGTTTGTTCTAACCTGATCAGAAATCATATTCATCCTATCACCGAACGTCACCAGCCCCGCTATACCTAACATTAATGCATCAATTTCCCGTTTTAAATTTTGTAACGTTTCACTGTCAGATACATAGAACACCAGTTGCGGTGTTACTTATGACAGGATCCCAATGGGAGACTGTTTTACCGTCAGAACAACCTCCTCTACTGATACAATTGAAGCTTGTTTGCTCCTCTTCCATTACGCCATATCCTATGGTGCTCTGCGATAACACTACGTATTATGAAAGGACATTCTTAGTGCTATGCCGGCAGCGGTGGTCTAGCGCTTCTGGCGCTGCAGTCCGGAACCGCGAGACTGCTACGGTCGCAGGTTCGAATCCTGCCTCGGGCATAGGTGTGTGTGATGTCCTTAGGTTAGTTAGGTTTAAGTAGTTCTAAGTTCTAGGGGACTTATGACCTAAGATGTTGAGTCCCATAGTGCTCACAGCCATTTGAACCATTTTTCTTAGTGCTATAAACATATGCTAGAATCGTTTTCGGTGTCAGTTAGCGAATTACGGATATCAGATTGTTTCGGTGTCTAGGAAGTCTTCTTTACAAATGGTTCAAATGGCTCTGAGCACTATGGGACTTAACATCTGTGGTCATCAGTCCCTTAGAACTTAGAACTACTTAAACCTAACTAACCTAAGGACATCACACACATCCATGCCCGAGGCAGGATTCGAACCTGCGACCGTAGTAGTCGCGCGGTTCCGGACTGAGCGCCTAGAACCGCTAGACCACCGCGGCCGGCTCTTCTTTACAGATTTCATAGCACGGATATGGCCGTACTCTATCAAAACGATAACACCTGATGACTGCAGAACAGTATCCATCTGAAGAATAACGTGAGGAGGAAGAAAGGAAATGAAAGCTTGAAGTTCACCGTCTTGGCTACGTTAGCGTCATTATAGAGAGTGCAAACAAACAAGATGCGATGTGAAGGGAATCGACTGCTTCATTTTAAAGAAACATCAAATCCGGATGGCCACGCAGGAATTGAAGCTCCGTCCTCCAGAATACAAGTCCATTCCCTTCAATGCTACGCCTTTCTTGGAATCCTCACCTCAGTCGTGCTTCCTCAGGGGATATTCACACAATGCTTCACAGGTTTCATTTTAAACAGGCTTCCATATCAAACAATGAAATTAGCAAATGAACCCTTATCAGCATACCGAAGCACTAGCTTAGAGATTATCACCATGGTTGGCTAGTTACACTCCTGGAAATGGAAAAAAGAACACATTGACACCGGTGTGTCAGACCCACCATACTTGCTCCGGACACTGCGAGAGGGCTGTACAAGCAATGATCACACGCACGGCACAGCGGACACACCAGGAACCGCGGTGTTGGCCGTCGAATGGCGCTAGCTGCGCAGCATTTGTGCACCGCCGCCGTCAGTGTCAGCCAGTTTGCCGTGGCATACGGAGCTCCATCGCAGTCTTTAACACTGGTAGCATGCCGCGACAGCGTGGACGTGAACCGTATGTGCAGTTGACGGACTTTGAGCGAGGGCGTATAGTGGGCATGCGGGAGGCCGGGTGGACGTACCGCCGAATTGCTCAACACGTGGGGCGTGAGGTCTCCACAGTACATCGATGTTGTCGCCAGTGGTCGGCGGAAGGTGCACGTGCCCGTCGACCTGGGACCGGACCGCAGCGACGCACGGATGCACGCCAAGACCGTAGGATCCTACGCAGTGCCGTAGGGGACCGCACCTCCACTTCCCAGCAAATTAGGTACACTGTTGCTCCTGGGGTATCGGCGAGGACCATTCGCAACCGTCTCCATGGAGCTGGGCTACGGTCCCGCACACCGTTAGGCCGGCTTTCGCTCACGCCCCAACATCGTGCAGCCCGCCTCCAGTGGTGTCGCGACAGGCGTGAATGGAGGGACGAATGGAGACGTGTCGTCTTCAGCGATGAGAGTCGCTTCTGCCTTGGTGCCAATGATGGTCGTATGCGTGTTTGGCGCCGTGCAGGTGAGCGCCACAATCAGGACTGCATACGACCGAGGCACACAGGGCCAACACCCGGCATCATGGTGTGGGGAGCGATCTACTACACTGGCCGTACACCACTGCTGATCGTCGAGGGGACACTGAATAGTGCACGGTACATCCAAACCATCATCGAACCCATCGTTCTACCATTCCTAGACCTGTAACACCACAGCTCTTATGTTGTATGGATTTATTTTGCTTTTGATTTATTTAATGTCACATTGTTGATCTTCTGTAAATGTGTTTAAATCGATAACATAAAATTGTGTACTCTTTTCTTTGTTAAAAACTTTGATGTCGTGATTTGATTCTATGCAAAGTAGTGTATCTGCAATTTATATTCTTTGTCCCATTTGGAGGGAACAGAACTTATTGTATGTAATTGTAATTTTGTGTGAATAATTTTTTGTAGAAGTGTCAATAGGTGAAAATGTTCTGTTTTATGTAATGTATTTGTTTGCTGTTATGTAAACTGCTGATCTTCACTTAGGGCTTTTAGTTATTTTGTATGTAAATGGTGTAGTGGTTCCCCTCAGGAACGGAAATGTGTAGCGCGCGCAAATTGTGGTTGGCATAGGTGGAAAAGGTGGAACTGATAGTCAGTCGGGGAAGAGCAATCAGTCGGGGACGAGCCACGAGTGGAGAAGAGCCACGAGTTCGTGCACTGCTGGTATAAAGGTGCATACTGTGATGATTCAGAGAGAGGCTTTTCCTGCTTCTTTCCAATGCCTCGGATGGGTGGATAAATAGCTGGAACTATTCTGGAATTTGTATTTATCATCGCCACCAAGAAATGACAGAGTCCAGCAATTCTACCTGCAATTCCACCTACCAACATGCAGTTGCCACCACGTTGCGCAATTACTGTAACGTAATACTATATTGATGTACAGTGAAGGATCAGCCTAATGGATGTGTTAGTGTGCTGAAATATAAGGTAATTCATATCGGAATTTATTTATCTACCTTGATTTTACTCATCATAACACCTCTCAGGATCCTCTCCGTTTGAAGTAAAGTGATTACCGAGTGTCCTTACTGAAAGTACATTGAAGCCTAGAGCTCTGTTAAATAATGCCTCTTGAATTATTAAAGAGAAAGTTAAAGTCAATGATAATTGCTGAAAACAATTTTCCTAGTAAAACTGCTTATCAGAGTACTGTTGCTAACGGTAAAATTAAAAGTCCTTAAGTAAAGTAAATGAACACATTGTTGCCTGTAGTAAATTCTAAAAGGAGAGTCAGTTTCTTGCAATTTTGTCAACATTGTGTTTCGTTGTAGTAAAAGTGAGAAAGCTGCAGTTGTAAAATGTTACATTCTCATGTTTGCCAAGTGTTTGTCTCTCTTGTGTATTAGGAGTGCACATTAATAATAATGTTATAAAGACCATTCACTTTGTGTAAACCCTGAAAGTAATAGTGTATTTCGGTATCTATTATAATTCTGAAAATAGTTCATGCTGCTCTAACTGTTAGTTTCAATCTTAAAACATGTGTGTGTCAGAGTTCATTGCACTCGGGTGTGGCTGTCTAGGTTGTGTTGTCCATTATAGTTACTTATACCTACTTTCATAAACGAGAATGTTAATCTTTCTCTTGCCTAATTAGGCTGGCGACCGTTTCCCTTATTCTAGGAATAGTATAGCTAGGCAAAATTTTGTTTGTCACTATTCCAATATTTTCGTAATTCTTACTTTCATTTCCGATAAGCCACCTCCGTTAGGAACAACACGGTCAAACTAACAAAATTCCTCTCCGAGGGTAACACTGCTCTGTTGCTTTGTGCCATAGTTTCTTTTAAAAAATTGTTTTATGTTACAACCTGCTTCCGGCATTGAGGTTATGGTACAGTAGTAGCAAGCAGACAGGGAGTGTTATACGTGGCTTTTCCGTGACAGGACTATTTGTTCTATTGGGGCATACTACGTAATAAACCAAATTTGGTAATTGATTACGTAAGCTACGTAAACGCAGTTGTAGCGTTATACGTGGCGCCGCGTGACAGGAGGTAGTTCAGTTTGCACCTACAGACGGAAAACATTATAAGTAGTTAGCATTTTACAAATATTGAGTGAACATAAAACGTCCAGCGGCACGAACCTGTACATTACTTGACAGAACTAGTAGTGAAAGTTCAGTTTAAATTAAAAATAAAAGGTATCAGTACTTAATAATAGCTAAAATGGACAGGAAATCAGAAATAAGTGTAGACACGCGAGAGCAGAATGCAACCGAGAGCAGTTCAGGCAGTACACCAACAGATGGCATGACGCGCGAGTTAAATTACGTACGTTATCACGCAGACGTTAATAAACAGATCGAAGCTATGTGTGTAGCACGTACTAAGCAAGACAATGTAGGCGATGTTATCAAAGACAGTAGCTATGCTGATGAATCAAGGGATATGTTTGAATCACCAAAACCAGAAAGGGGTGTAGGATCTGAACACGAAAAGGCAGTAGAATCTCAAAGTGAAAAGACACCAGATGTGACTGATTTGTTAAAAATGTTGTCTGCACAAATTACAGCACTGGGGCAACAAAATGTAGAACAAAGACAGCTAATTGCAGCACACAGTGACAATATTAATACACAAATCGCAGCACTAGGGCAACAAAATGTAGAACAAAGACAGCTAATTGCAGCACAGGGGCAGTTAATTACAACACAGGGTAGTGATATTAGTAAACAAATGCAAGAGCAGGGTACCAGACTTAGTAAACAAATTGAAGAAGTCAACTCAAGGGTAGGAACAGTGAGTAATGAAATCAAAAGTATTAAAAGCGAAATTACTGTCATCAATGGCAATATAGCCAATGTACAAGGGCAAATTGATGACATTAACGAAAGATTTGACACTGAAGTAATTAAAATTCAAGATCAAATAGAACCCTTAGTCATCACTAAAGTAGACGAAAAGGTATTCGGTATTAAATCCGAAATACAAACAGAGTGTAACCTGGAATTTGCACAGATCAAACAATCTGTAACAGAAACAAGTAGAGAATTAACCAAACAGATTGTTACTTGCGAAAAGAAGTGTGAACATAACACTTCACAAATACAAGGCAAAGTGTATGACTTGGAAAGAAAAATACAAACCAGACTTACACATTTTACTGAAAGAATGCGACCCTGCAAAGAGGCATAACGGATGGCACCCCCTAGACTTTGTAAAGAACTGCGAAAGAAATTTTCCTGAATATTTGTCTGATCAGGAAAAAATTAATGTTGTAATTAGTGCACTAACGGGAGAAGCAAAAAGATGGGGTTTGAATCTGGATACTAACCAGATGTATTTTGAAACGTTTAAACAAAAATTTATTGACGAATACTGGTCAGAACAAAAACAAGACCAGTTGTGGCGTGAGTTTTTAATGGCCAGGTTGTATGACATCAGGGGTAGGCAAACCATGAAAGAATTTTGCGAATCATGGTACAGAAAACTGATACACCTAAAAGCAAGAAGAACTGAAGCCGAGATCGTTTGGGTTCTTTGGCAGAAACTGCCTGAGGATTCGAAACGATATGTTGGAAGTACACACAGTAGTTTTTCCGCGTTCTTGGAAAGGGTAGAGGATGAAGATCACTGGCGAAGAAATTGCGAGTACCGTCCCCATAGTAACAATAATTATTCGCGAGAAAGTAATGACCAAGCTGAACGACAGGAAAACGATAGATTTCGTGTAAACACGATTCAAAGATGTCGTGCGAGAGGCAGGGGAAATTATACGATGCGCGGCAGAGGATACATAGCACGTAATTCCCAAACTAAAAACGAAATGGAAAACTAAAAACCGCGTGTGTTACGGGCCGGATTCACGTGGAAACCGGTTTTGGGCCCAAAGAAAAGATGCCAAAAATAAGATTCGAGAAGGAAAGATGTGAACTACGGGGCAGGAAGGTTAAGGGCGCGCCTATAGCAGACGGGCGCGGAGTGATACATAGTGGCGTTCCCAGTGCGAAGTCACGTGACCGTTCATGCTCGGGCCAGCGGTTGCCGGAGCAGCGTACATTGCACTTGGCAGCAGACACAAATGGCAGACGTCAGAACAAGATGGCTGCCGTAGAGAGAGACAGAAGAGGCGGGATCGGACACTTCCGATGGCCGGTTTCAGTAGTAGATGAATGTAGAAATGAAAATAAAGTTGATATGTCATATGATAAAGATAACTCGGTATTGGAATCGTGCGAAAAGACTTCATTAAAGAATAAAAGGGAGCCAGTAAAGGCGAGTGAAAAGGAGAACATTTGTACTGTTAATGATGTGTATGAGGTAAAAGACGTAGATGTGGGGGAGGTTGTGATGAGTAAAGAGGAAAGGGAGGTAGAATATGCCACGCAAAAGACGTGTGCACAATTAATAATAGGTAAAAAAGAGGTAGAAGAGGACGTTAGTAATCATGACATTATGAGCAGTGCAGATGAAATTATTGTTGATGGAAAGGTGTTTAATAGTTTTGATGCAGAAGAATTTAGTAAGAATTTCGCACGATTACCTGAAAATGACAGCATGGAAGAAAATGAAATGAAAGTTATCGAAGTATGTGACGATTATACTAAGTATGAAGTTAAGGCTGAAATCGTTCAAAGTGATATAACAGAAGTGCCTGACTGTCCAAACGATGTGCATTATGTAGAAAAGGAATCGGAAAACGAAGTGGTTGAGACATCTAGTGATAATCTGCCTCACTGTCTAAAAGTTGCTTTCCTGCTCGAATCTGATAACGAAATAGAACCTAGTGATAGCTCAGACGAAGGAGAGACGACAGATTCAGATACAGATGAGTTTTCGGAGGTCGACAAACATAATTATACCTTTACAGAAAGAGGTTACGAAAAAATTAACGACATCTTTTCGAAACAAAATCCGGAATGTGTAACTGAAACAAAACCGAAGGAGCCGCCGGATGATACTATATTAGGGCGGGCTTTACTAAATGAAATGACAGAAATAGATTTACAGAAACCTAAAGAATGTTCAGAGATAAATATAGTAGACCATGAACTGTTAAAGATCTGTAAAGATGTAGAGGTCCACAAACCCAAAAAGCCACCTGACATACAACTGAAATCAGTAGGTAATATTTCCTGGAAAGACATTATGGTTGAGCAGGATTTATTATGGGAAGAACAGGAGGTAAAGGAACAGAGAATTATTAAACAAACTATAATACCTGTAAATGTTTGTAACACTGAACTGCAAGTACTTTTAGACACAGGATCCCAAATCAGTGCCATATCCGAATCTTTCTTTAATCATATTTCATGTAATCCAGGGTTAGTAATGATGTCTGTTAGTGGAGTGAAAATTATAGGAGCTACTGGTAGATCCAGCAAGCCCATTCAAAAACAAGTATTGATGGACTTTGAAATAGGAAGCCAAAAATTTGAACATGATTTTTTAGTGGTCCCTGAACTAAGTGCTGAAATGATTCTAGGTATTGATTGGCTAGACAAGGAAAAAGTAATTTTAGATTGTGGTAGTGGAACTGTTAAGATTAATAGGGAAACCGAGACAATAGAAATTAAGTTTGAAGGTGACAACCAGGTCCAAGCTGTGAATGTAGAACCCATTTTATTAAAAATAGAATCTGAAAATGATGGTTTATCCCAACTATATGAAATATACCATGTGAGAGGTTTATTGCAGGATGATCAAAAAACTGACAGTTTTAGGGAAATTGTTGATGTTATCCAAGAAATATCATGTAAACAGAAAGATAATTTATTTGATATCTTGAATAGTAATAAGAAAGTGTTATCTGATAAACCAGGTGTCGTAAACAACTTTGAATACCGTATGGATATCCTGGAACATGAACCATTCTTTGTTAGACCATATCCAATACCTATAGCTAAGAAAGAAGCGGTACAAGCTGAAATTGATAAAATATTGGAATGGGGGGTAATAGAAAGAAGCAATAGTGAATACAATAGTCCACTTATTATAGTCAACAAAAAGGATGGAGGTGTAAGAGTAGTCATTGATGCACGGACATTGAATAAAATTGTCAGGAGAGAAGTAGATAGGCCTGAAAATTTAGATGATTTGTTACAAAAGTTCCATAATGTGAAATATCTAACCAGTTTAGACCTTAGTGCTGGATATTGGCAGATCCCATTACACAAAGATTCTAGAAAATATACAGCTTTTTTGTTTGCAGGAAAATGTTACCAATACAAAGTTGTACCATTTGGTTTGAATACTTCTGTTTCTGTTTTCATTAGGGTTTTGGATTCTGTATTAGGAAAGAACTTTGTGCCTGATTGACTGTATATGTGGATGACCTATTGATTGCTACTGATAACTGGGAAGAACATTGTGACCTGTTAAGCAAAACCTTTATTGCTCTTCAAGCAGGGGGCATGACATTAAAGTTAAAAAAGTGTGAATTTGTGAGACAAGAAATTAAGTTTTTAGGACACATAATAACCACATCTGGGATTAGCAAGGACCCAGAAAAGCTTAATGCTATTGAAAAGTGCCCTCCTCCAAAGAACAGGAAACAGTTGAAAGCGTTTTTAGGTCTTTGCGGGTTTTACCGCAAATTTGTGAAAGGGCAAGCTTTTAACAGCCCACATTTGAATAGCTTGTTAAAGAAAAATAGTGTATATATTTGGACATCTGAATGTCAGAAAGATTTTGAAAATTTGAAAACCGAGTTAGTAAGGGAAAACATTTTACATCATCCAGTTTTAAGTGAGCCATTCCACATGATTACAGACAGTAGTGCTTATGGTATTGGTGTTGAAATATTTCAAGAAAACACAGAATCTGGCGAAACTGAACATAATACCATTGCTTTTGCTAGTAGAACATTAACTAAATATGAGAAAAACTATACTATTTCAGAGAAGGAGGCTTTAGCAATCATTTGGGGATTAAAGAAATTTAGGAATTATTTATGGGGACATAAAACTATAATTCATACAGACCACAAGGCATTAACCTTTTTAAAAAACTGTAGACTGTTTACCGGCAGGTTGAGTCGATGGGCCCTGTACTTACAACAGTTTGATTATGAGATATTATACATTAAAGGTAGTGACAATTATGTAGCTGATGCTTTATCACGGTTGCCTGAGGGTATGAACAACTTACCAAGGGAATATAATGAAGATGGCAAATTTCATGTAAGATATATTAAGGAGGTTCTGGGTAGAAAAAGAATTGAGCAAATTTGTAAAAGTATGAGGTTCCACCAGAATGAGGATGAAATTTGGAAATCAGTGAAAGTTAATTTTAGTAACCCGAATTACCCACAAATCTGTAGATTTTACAAGCTATTTAATGGAATTTTATACAGGAGAAAGAATACCAGCACTGAAGAATGGAAGGTGTGTTGGCCTAGGCAATTTGAGACTGAAGTAATAGATTATTTTCATCTTGCCTTAGGGCACTGTGGTCCCAAGAAGTGTATCGAAAAATTAACTGATGTGGTTGTGATTAATGTAGGTGCTACTAAGAAAATTACTGAGAGAATAAGATCTTGTGATGTATGTCAGAGGGCAAAAGTAACAAATAAAATAAATCAAGGTTTCATGCAGAATACAGTACCAGAAGACACATTAGAATTATTGTCAGTGGATTTGTATGGTCCTTTACCTAAAACCTTAGGTAATTGGTCTTACATTGTTGTAGTATTGGAAGTGTTCTCCAAATTTATTAAATTATTTCCAATCAGAAAAGCCACTGCTAAAGCAGTCTTTATCAAGATGGCTGAGTATTTTAACACTATTGGTAAACCTAAAGCAGTTTTATCTGATAATGGACCACAGTTTACCTCAAAAATCTGGAAGGAAGGTATGAAGCAACATGGTGTTCAAGTTAAATATATTTCAGCTGACCACCCGGCTAGTAACCCTGTCGAAAGATATATGCGTGAATTAGGAAGGTTAGGTAGAACCTACTGTCACCATAACCATAAGGCTTGGGGTAGATTTGTAAATGACTTTGAAAAGACCATGAACACCTTATACCATGAAACCACAGGTTTTACCCCTGAAGAAATTCTGTGGGACCGTAAAAGTAAGAGTATTATTGAAGAGATCTTGCAATTCCCCCCTATTGTAGGAATTAACCTGCATGAGAAAAAGGAGTTAGTTAAGAAAAGAATGAAAGAGAAAGCGGCCGCTAGATCTAAAAGGCATGACAATAACCTCAAAACAACTAAATTTAAACTTGGAGATTATGTTTTAGTGAAGACCCATGAAAAATCTAGCGAAATTAATAATGAAATTTCTAAATTCAAATATATTTACAATGGACCTTTTGAAGTGCAAGGAACTCCACATGCAAATGCTTATTTTCTTGTGTACCCTAGGTCAAGGAAGCCTTTAGGAGTTAGAAATATAGTTGACCTGAAAATGTATGTCCACAGAAACCAATAATGAATGAAATGTACAACCCTCAGGGGGCAATGCACTCTTTGCATTGTCAGGTGCCTGACGAGCACCAGGGACCCGAGTCATTGCTAGCACTACTTCCATTTCTTTTCGTGCTGCCAACCTTCCTCTTCATCATTCAGAACTTTTACTATCTTCTTTCCTTCTTCTCTATCAGAGTGTATTGAAAAGTGTAGAAATGATGTAAGATATTGTGTATTGTTTGTGGACAAGTAAATGGAAAAATAATATGGGTACACTAGAAAATGACTAAGAATAATGAAAGTATAGTGGGTACTGTAAAGGAAAAATGTAATGAAAAAGTAATTGGAAAGAGAAATATGGATGAGAAAAGGTAAGAATATTGAAAAGAAAAGGTAAATTGATACTATAATATGACTAAATGTAAATGTTTTTGAAAATAGGGGCAAATATGATATTGAAAAACTTTGTGTGTTAAAACTGTGGAAATGAACCTGACTAATGTGTGTAAGATAGATATGAGATGTATACGTCTTGTGCCACAAAAAGGTGGCCGAAATCACTTCCAATAGTATATGAAATTATTGTCCTGGTCTTAATGTGTGTAATGACCTAACTGTGTGTGGAAAAGCAATGACAAATGAGTAGTAAAAATACTTTATCCTAAATTGATCCTGAATATGACATTTAATTTTTTTCTCGATTAAAGTATATGTTACCTGATGTTGTCATTTGAAAAGAAATGATTTTGTTGCCAGTGTCTAATTACCGTTTCAAAGTTACAGGTTTCATGTTTTATACCATTAATGCAAATTTCACCAAAGATGTGACAGAATGATGAAAAACCGGGAAATGATGACAATAAACTGCTCAAAAATATGTTGTTGGGCAGCAAAACAAGACAAAAAAAATAAGAATGCTGTGGTCCTGAAGTTGAGGACTACAAAATATGCTATGTGAGCAGTAGCCAAAGGACTTGCCATTGTGGGGCAAGAAGTTGATAAGTGGTCACGAACTGCCAAACCTAGAGGATGGGGCAGTGTGTCAATTTAAAAATGTGTTTTTGTGTGTCCTTAATCTAAATTGTGTTTTGTGTCTAAATGTGTATGTAAAAAGACTGCTAAACCAATAATGGGCAGAATGTGTAACATGGACTGCTAGTGCTGAGGCAAGCAGTGAAGTAAGTTAGGTTTATTGAGCAATATGTTATGAACTGACTATTCTTATTGAAGTCAGTGAAAAGTTATTATAAAATATATATGCATTCTTATTTAAATGGATGTAGATGTTTTGATACTAGGGTTTTTGAAATAACTTAAAGTTTTGGACTGCCTTGTTTTAAAACACAGCAGTGATGATTAAAGATAGTCTCTGAATATGTTAGTGTGTTTATGTGTAACAAATATTTTGGACTGCTATTATTGAAAAGCAGCTTTAAAGTTAATTATTTTGAAACAACCTTGCAAAGTTACTTTGGTACTTAAAGGGTCAGTTGGAAAAAGGTTCTCATAGTTGTTTGTGTAAATATTTGTGCATATGTGAATGCAAACTGATATTTTCAATATTTCATTAATTGCTGAACCTTGTAAAATGTACTGTGATCATGACTCTACTTGTGTGTCTGAAACTTACATCCCTCTTTAAAATTATTGAGAGACAAACTTCTGTTTTGCTAAGTTAGAATGTTCTATGTTATTGTATATGTGTTTATTCTTTTATTTTATGTTGAAGGCTATACCTTTGCTACTAATATGCAGATTTATTTTGTGCACTGATTGCCTATTAATTGAACTGTATGTGTATGGAAAGAACATGCTTAAAGATATCTTGTGTAATGTTGAAAATTAGTTTCCTTCAACCAGTGTGAAATTGAAAATTTCTGTAAATGTCTTATTTTGAAAATCTTTTGGAAGAAATGTATGCAATTTCTTAGTGTATATACTGTATATTTGTAATACGTATTTTTTTTTCTCCCAACTGAAGTTGGATGGAATAATTTTTTTTCACAACCTGCACCACTTAGGTGTCAGTGAAAAGTTATTATAAAATATATATGCATTCTTATTTAAATGGATGTAGATGTTTTGATACTAGGGTTTTTGAAATAACTTAAAGTTTTGGACTGCCTTGTTTTAAAACACAGCAGTGATGATTAAAGATAGTCTCTGAATATGTTAGTGTGTTTATGTGTAACAAATATTTTGGACTGCTATTATTGAAAAGCAGCTTTAAAGTTAATTATTTTGAAACAACCTTGCAAAGTTACTTTGGTACTTAAAGGGTCAGTTGGAAAAAGGTTCTCATAGTTGTTTGTGTAAATATTTGTGCATATGTGAATGCAAACTGATATTTTCAATATTTCATTAATTGCTGAACCTTGTAAAATGTACTGTGATCATGACTCTACTTGTGTGTCTGAAACTTACATCCCTCTTTAAAATTATTGAGAGACAAACTTCTGTTTTGCTAAGTTAGAATGTTCTATGTTATTGTATATGTGTTTATTCTTTTATTTTATGTTGAAGGCTATACCTTTGCTACTAATATGCAGATTTATTTTGTGCACTGATTGCCTATTAATTGAACTGTATGTGTATGGAAAGAACATGCTTAAAGATATCTTGTGTAATGTTGAAAATTAGTTTCCTTCAACCAGTGTGAAATTGAAAATTTCTGTAAATGTCTTATTTTGAAAATCTTTTGGAAGAAATGTATGCAATTTCTTAGTGTATATACTGTATATTTGTAATACGTATTTTTTTTTCTCCCAACTGAAGTTGGATGGAATAATTTTTTTTCACAACCTGCACCACTTAGGTGTTATGGATGATTCCTTGAAGTATCCCTGACGGGAAACTTCAACGAAACATGGGGCATGTGTAACACCACAGCTCTTATGTTGTATGGATTTATTTTGCTTTTGATTTATTTAATGTCACATTGTTGATCTTCTGTAAATGTGTTTAAATCGATAACATAAAATTGTGTACTCTTTTCTTTGTTAAAAACTTTGATGTCGTGATTTGATTCTATGCAAAGTAGTGTATCTGCAATTTATATTCTTTGTCCCATTTGGAGGGAACAGAACTTATTGTATGTAATTGTAATTTTGTGTGAATAATTTTTTGTAGAAGTGTCAATAGGTGAAAATGTTCTGTTTTATTTAATGTATTTGTTTGCTGTTATGTAAACTGCTGATCTTCACTTAGGGCTTTTAGTTATTTTGTATGTAAATGGTGTAGTGGTTCCACTCAGGAACGGAAATGTGTAGCGCGCGCAAATTGTGGTTGGCATAGGTGGAAAAGGTGGAACTGATAGTCAGTCGGGGAAGAGCAGTCAGTCGGGGACGAGCCACGAGTCGGAGATGAGCCACGAGTTCGTACACTGCTAGTATAAAGGTGCATACTGTGATGATTCAGAGAGAGGCTTTTCCTGCTTCTTTCCAATGCCTCGGATGGGTGGATAAATAGCTGGAACTATTCTGGAATTTGTATTTATCATCGCCACCAAGAAATGACAGAGTCCAGCAATTCTACCTGCAATTCCACCTACCAACATGCAGTTGCCACCGCGTTGCGCAATTACTGTAACGTAATACTATATTGATGTACAGTGAAGGATCAGCCTAATGGATGTGTTAGTGTGCTGAAATATAAGGTAATTCATATCAGAATTTATTTATCTACCTTGATTTTACTCCTCATCATAACACCTCTCAGGGTCCTCTCCGTTTGAAGTAAAGTGATTACCGAGTGTCCTTACTGAAAGTACATTGAAGCCTAGAGCTCTGTTAAATAATGCCTCTTGAATTATTAAAGAGAAAGTTAAAGTCAATGATAATTGCTGAAAACAATTTTCCTAGTAAAACTGCTTATCAAAGTACTGTTGCTAACGGTAAAATTAAAAGTCCTTAAGTAAAGTAAATGAACACATTGTTGCCTGTAGTAAATTCTAGAAGTAGAGTCAGTTTCTTGCAATTTTGTCAACATTGTGTTTTGTTGTAGTAAAAGTGAGAAAGCTGCAGTTGTAAAATGTTACATTCTCATGTTTGCCAAGTGTTTGTCTCTCTTGTGTATTAGGAGTGCACATTACTAATAATGTTATAAAGACCATTCACTTTGTGTAAACCCTGAAAGTAATAGTGTATTTCGGTATCTATTATAATTCTGAAAATAGTTCATGCTGCTCTAAATGTTAGTTTCAATCTTAAAACATATGTGTGTCAGAGTTCATTGCACTCGGGTGTGGCTGTCTAGGTTGTGTTGTCCATTATAGTTACTTATACCTACTTTCATAAACGAGAATGTTAATCTTTCTCTTGCCTAATTAGGCTGGCGACCGTTTCCCTTATTCTAGGAATAATATAGCTAGGCAAAATTTTGTTTGTCACTATTCCAATATTTTCGTAATTCTTACTTTCATTTCCGATAAGCCACCTCCGTTAGGAACAACACGGTCAAACTAACAAAATTCCTCTCCGAGGGTAACACTGCTCTGTTGCTTTGTGCCATAGTTTCTTTTACAAAATTGTTTTATGTTACAACCTGCTTCCGGCATTGAGGTTATGGTACAGTAGTAGCAAGCAGACAGGGAGTGTTATAGACCGGCAAGGGAACTTGCTGTTCCAACAGGAAAATGCACGTCCGCATGTATCCCGTGCCACCCAACGTGCTCTAGAAGGTGTAAGTCAACTACCCTGGCCAGCAAGATCTCCGGATCTGTCCCCCATTGAGCATGTTTGGGACTGGATGAAGCGTCGTCTCACGCGGTCTGCACGTCCAGCACGAACGCTGGTCCAACTGAGGCGCCAGGTGGAAATGGCATGGGAAGCCGTTCCACAGGACTACATCCAGCATCTCTACGATCGTCTCCATGGGAGAATAGCAGCCTGCATTGCTGCGAAAGGTGGATATACACTGTACTAGTGCCGACATTGTGCATGCTCTGTTGCCTGTGTCTATGTGCCTGTGGTTCTGTCAGTGTGATCATGTGATGTATCTGACCTCAGGAATGTGTCAATAAAGTTTCCCCTTCCTGGGACAATGAATTCACGGTGTTCTTATTTCAATTTCCAGGAGTGTATATGCATAAACAGCAAGAGAAACCATTTTTTCATATTATGTACAAAATCAGTACACGACTAGATACATTATGGTTTCAGCAGACGTCCGTCCTATACACAGGGTGCAAATTGGAAATTTGTGGTAATTTTTATGGAACCAAACTGCTGATGTCATCGGTCCCTAGGCTTACACACTACTTAATCTAACTTAAACTGACATACGCTAAGGACAACACACACACCCATGCACCAGGGAAGAAGGACTCGAACCTCTGACGGAGAGGGGGGGGGGGGGGGGGGAGGGAGCCGTGCGAACCGTGGCAAGGCGCTAGAGATCACACGGCTACCCCGACCGGCACACAGAGTGTACCCGAAGTAAAAATCGTCATCCATGTTTCCCCTCGTGTTCCGGCATATATTTTCGATTTAGCATTTGATATTCGTAGCTAAAGTCAGCCTAGACTAGTACTGTTCATTATGTCTTTCAATCGACTCACAGTGTCATCGGAACGTCAGTTTCTTATCAAACTATAAATAATATTAAACTTCCTGGCAGATTAAAACTGCCAGCCTGACCGAGACTCGAACTCGGAACCTTTGCCTTTCACGGGCAAGTGCTCTACCAACAGAGTTGCCATAGCACAAGTCACGACCCGTCCTCACAACTGCCAGTTCCTCGTCTCTCACCTTACAAATTTCACAGAAGCTCTTCTGCGAACCTTGCAGAACTACAACGGTTGTGCTTGGGTAGCTCACTTGGTAGACAACTTGCCCGCGAAAGGCAAAGGTTCAGAGTTCGAGTCTCGGTCCGGCACACAGTTTTAATCTGCCAGGAAGTTTCATATTAGCGCACACTCCACTACAGAGTGATAATCTCATTCTTTAAATAATATCATTTTTAGAGCGAAATTTTAGGTGCGCATCTGATAAAATGGTGCCAAATTAGTCTTGTGAGATATTCTTAATGTCAATATGTCATGACAGATGCAGTAAATCTCGAAGAATTATCAGTATTCCACCAGCGACAGCGCTACCCTGGCCCGCACTGATTGCTACAGCCATGCAGCAGCGACCCTCAGCCGCTGTTCGAGTATTGGTGTTCTTCGTGTTTTAATGTTTCTACTAACACGTATCGTTAAAAAAATCGATCTACACAAATCGGAGACCCCTCTATCGATTGTGGACAAAGAATCCGTTTTAAAAATAATTTTACTTGTAACGGGAAACAAAACGACGCTTTCCATCTACGATGGGCGTCACACGAAAGACGTGATGAGCATGTTGGCTGACTCCAGCTACACACTGCAAAATGTAAATAACAAGTATGTGAGGAAACATCAGAGAAAATGGGCCTGATTACTCTTAGGAGGGACACCCGGCATACTGCATTCTCGTCAATGGGCACACACACATGGTACATACGGCCAACGAAACATATGAATAAGGCCAAATCTTTACCAAAAGCATCGCGTAACGTTAGTTAACGCCGAAGTGTTTTGTTATAGAGACTGTCGACAGAGATAAACGCTGTAGTATGACTGGAACATCATAGAGGATCTGTGTTGTAGTAGCTATGGAAGAGCAAAGAGAGACTTAGGTACAAAGAAGATAAATAACTAAATCGTATAATGCGAAAAAATTTAAGCACTAGTTCAAGTAGTACCTCAGTGTAGCCCATTTAGCCACATTTCCTCAAGGAAATGAAGTATTACTGTTCATCAGGATACCATGTATATGTCTATCTTCCAAGTTTCAATGTTATAGACTGTCGCCTGACGCCATGATTTACAATCGACAGTTGAATTTAACAACTGTACACAACTTAGTAAGAAACGATCAGATTCATTTTTTCACGAAAGTGAACTAATGCTTTCTGATTAGGGAAATTCATGTCTCAATGGAAACTCTCCAGTGTCTATGAAATTACAGAGATGCGCCCTTGACGACATTGAATTTAAAATTATTACTGTGATTATAACTGAGTATATGAAACATATTTAAATTTACTTAGTCTTTGCAATTAATTTCAGTAATATACTGAACTAATAATTTTTCTTAGCCGTCAGCTTCTCACTTCTTTCAGTCATTTTGAGTTCTGAATCATCAGCACTAATAATAGTAACAAAATTTGATGTATAGACTTTCCTCTCCCTTGATAATACATTAGGAATAATTTCGCAACAGAATTTCATTGTAAAGTGCTTTATGTTCATCTCAGGAAGACCGGGATCCGCTGTTTTCCTCGTATGATAATATTTAGAAAAGAATGTCAAAGAATCATTTCATACAATGTTTCACAAATGCGTGTCACGTGCCTTATAGTCATGCAAAATCTCGTACTAACAAAGGAAATCATGTACTCTACAAGTACTCCTAAATGCTTGTACTACGAGAGTATACATTTTGTAGCAAGGAAGTCAAAGCTAGTTTTTCTCACAAAAGCAACAATATTCCCTGTACTGATGTATCGTTGTAATGAGAACATGTAGCCAGCGGAAGTTATTTCACGTATGAGGTTCTCAGCAGCGAGTATAATTTGTATGTAAATGTGCCCTTCTCCTCCACTTTGTTATTCTTCGCCTATGTGAGCCATTTTTTTGCGGGGAGTGAGAAATCCCAGGCGCCCACCTATCATCTCAACACGTGCACTGAATGTCCAAGCGGGGCCCATGCTAACTGGGGTCTCGGTCAAGCTTACGTGGCGAAAAATTCACCGTCAAAAGGATCCTCGGTTCCTTCAGCTGGCTGTAGCTTCAAGCAGGGCATGTCTGTCACAATTCTGTGTTCAGAAAAGTGGCTTATAATCTGCAGCATTTCTGAACGTATTGCGCATTTGACGATTTCCATGTCGATTGAGTTGTTTCGTACCGAAATGCGAATTTCAAACTATGTTTTTAATAAGCAGCTTGAAGTTAACACAGCAGCTGTTAGCGTATTTATGAGAAACAATGATTTGTGCATACTAGTAGAAATATTTCTGTTTCGAGCAAAATTCACGCAAGGTAATCTGAGTAAAGGAACAATGGTTGTCGACAAATTTGAAAACAATTGATAAGTCTTTCTACTATTGATACATAATTCAAAACAATTACGCCATAACGGACTGTGTGTCATGAAGTAACACTTATTGGATAACACACACATAAAACAATAAATCTTATATTTGCTTTATCTGTATCTATCTGTTTTGAAGTCCACTGCGCATTTCGGTGATCTTTTGATTTAATGAGTAACATAGTAAGCGCAGACGCTACAAAAGTGTAAAAAGGTGTAAAGTAATTTCCCTGTGGTTAAAGAATGAATCATCAAATGCTCAGAATCGTCCCAGTCGCTGCATGATACAAAGAAGAAAATCAAATGGACAGACACTTATTTAAATTATTCCGGCAGTAAGTTACAGAAAATTATGAACGCCATAACCAATTGTTGATGGTGATCATTTAGAAAACAGCTACACGAGGCTCCCAAAAACACGTAGAAGATGGAGACACCGTGACAACGCTCTTTGTCGTGGTGTTGGTTGTACAATATATGCATTCTCTCACATACTTCTATTTAGATGCAAATCGTCATTTTCTCTGTCGCGTGTGGTATGAAACTTGCATCAAAGAGACTATGATCTCGAGCTCATGAAATCACCGTAGTCATTTGCACATCACCTGCAGATTTTCCTGCAGTCAGCGAGTCGTAATTTTCCCCTCTCTCTTTTCCTACTCCCTGTGGTTCGTAACCCAGCCGGCATAAATTTGTATTCAATTACATTTAAATTGGCTCTAATTAGAGTGAGAGATTAAACGGCTTTCAAATTAGGGATAACAGCAGCGATTGGCGCAACCTTTGCCAGACACTTTGGAGGCGAACTGGCTCCAGAACTCTTAATAAAGCGCTAACCCATTTGTAACTTCCGAAGACGTCAATCATCGGCAGTGCTGTTAAATGCTAGAACTAAGGTGTTCCAATGGTGTGAACTTGAAAATGTTCCTCTTGCTAAAAGAACCACAATTACATCCTTTTAAAAGTAAATTTTACAAAACTATAATATTTCTGCTGTTAACACGAAGAAGTGAAAAACTCTGAGTTCAGAAATTATATATTTTTGAGTCACCGTTGCCAGAGGAGTAAATAGGGACTACATAATATGTCAAAATCTGTTTACACGGTGTAACAATTAACTATTCAGAGAGTGCTTCAACACATGTGTTTTGAAGATACTCGACCTATCACTAATAAAGAATTGTAGAAGTACTATTTACATATATAGTTCGGTATTTTCGAGATGGATGCTTTTGATGAAGATAAAATATATTAATGCAAATCGAATAAGCATGTTTAATTCTTAACACTGTAACATCGAATAATGTTATACTATAAATGTAGGTTTTGTGGATTCTTCAAATGACTTCAGACACATGCTCGTAGAGTTCCTTCCAGAATTATATACGGTATCTTCAAACATGTCCATCCACCAAAGGTAATGCTTTGTCTATAATAATGCCAATATCCTTCGAACATCAGCGTCTGACATCAGTGATTAGGGAAAATTATTAATTCAAATAGAGAAATTAACTAGCAAACAAACAAAACTAGTTTTGTCAAATTTTCAAGTGCAGCAGGCAAAAATAATTTGGCCACTCATTACGAAGATTTGGTTACTCTTCATAAAAATCATATGGATTTAAAATTGCCACTAAAGTAACAGTGACTGTATTTATAGCTTGTGACGTGCAAGCATGATGTAGTTAGGGAGAAACAGCAGCTTATACGAAGGGCACTTTCTTGATTTTTTTGTTCACCCATTTGGTACCTTATATACATATAGATGTCAAAATTCTTGTAAACTACATTTGTTGACGTTTTTTGGATATGTTCGATACTATCAGTATACTGTACCTCTGCAAAAACTCAGAAGCTGTATCTTAATTTGAATCATTTGACAAGATATTTCTACATAAACGTTTTGGTATACTGACAAGGAATACTATCCCATTACCAACCACGGATTTTTGGGCCTCTGTCAGCTCACAGCTCACCTGTTTCTGTAGACTTTGAATAGACATCGATAAATTATACAAAGCCTTCGAGTACTGATATATTATTTAATACGGAAGTGAACAGACTGTGAAAAATCTATCACTATGCTCTGTCACTGTACCACAATAATATTGTTGTTGAAGCTGCAGAGAATATTAGGTGGTATGCTCTGTCAGTACGTAGGCATATCGGTGAACTAATTGTAACATGACAAATGCGGATAACGTCCTGTGGCGTAGTAATATTAAGTTATGATTAGGAAGCTGTATGATTCGCCCCGGTGGCATCGAGCCCTACAGGTCGAGTATTCACACTGGGAAGTTTCACTCTGCTCGCACATTGTAGATAAGGTCAAGCGTTGATACGCTCTGCAGACAGGTCAGCTAACAACCAACCTGAAAATTAATAAAGTCATTTTCCATACAGAAAACGCCTTGCTATTTTATGTGCAATTGCAGAATAACAACAGTTAACGGCAGTACAGGTTTCGGTTCTATACTTGAAATAATTTCGGAGATATTCAAAATGTAGCTAATACCTAAATATTATGCTTTCCCATTAGCAGTAACGTCATGAAAAAGTAATGTTTTTCTGAATACATCGGAGGATGAGTAACACTAAGTATTTTGTCGCTAAATGTTTAACTGTATTTTATTGAAAAGTGTAATTTACGTGATGGCTCAGTTGTCAATAGTAACCACTATATTCAGTTTCTTCGCACCATTATTTTCAATTATTACGCTGTCACATTGAAGGAGGGGCTGAGTGCATAGCATACGTGAATAACGACTCTAGGAATGTATTAGCACTTTATTAAGAATGAGTATATAAATCATACTGTGCATTGAGCAGTGAGTCGCATTCGATGTTAATGGGAAGCAGCCAGTTTAAAGGTTCTTGAAACATGTTCTTTACATCTGCATTACTGACAAGAAAATATAGTTTTATTTCCAGTTGATTTGCTTTGCGGGAAAATACGAAGTTTGAAAAAATAATTAAAGAAAATAGAAAGTTATGGATTAGCAAATTATGGAATTTTCCGTGCTGTCGGTGAGACGCTATGAAACTGATTGGACATACTATGTTCCAGTGAGCCAGGGATAGAAACGTTCGTGCGTTGTAGATGCGACAGAGATGGACGCACACTTGTTGCAGATACTCGATATTCAGCTTTATTAGCCTGAAGACGTAGGTTTCAATAATTATAATTAAAAATTGAAAACGGATGAATCATCTGTATCAGCAATTCGCACAGGGACATTGCACAAGCGTACGCAAGAACTGAATTACAGCTGCGAAGAGGGATATAACTCGCAGTCTATGAAAATGTGGTTAATTGTTCTCTTACGTAATTAAACCGGTCACTTGCTCTAGCCTTATTTAATGACCTTCGCATAAACAAACTGATCACTTGGGATCTTGTGCTGTCTGTTTAGCATCTAATTTATGGATAATAACTGTCATTATAATTAACATAATTTATGAGCAAGATGGCCACCGTGCAGCACACTGGGGCTCATGTTTACGCAGATTTTACTGAATGACCAAATGCTTTAAGCCTAAAGTGAAAAGTGATGAGTGTCATCACATGACGAAAGTTTATGACGCAAAAATGATGTCTTCCTTCTCCCACTAGTCTAGTTTGCTCCTACTGACCCCCATCATGAACCCCCCTCATCAGCGCTCCCATTAGGGACCACAGCATCCTTAGATGGACTTAGCATTTGTAGTGTATACTACTGCCAAGCAACAGCATCAGAAGCAGGAAATATACGTGAGACTGGTAGTTTCATTTTTTCCACAATTTCAAGCAAAGTATTATGCCCAACGTCATTATCAGCAACGTATGACAACCACCACCGTTGATGCCTTGCAGCCACACCAGCGAATGATGCTGTATTCACTTTTAAGACTATTCGTTAGCTTTTTTCAATTTTCTCCCAATATTCAACAAATACCTACTTTTTCAAAAAAACACACTTAAATGTGAAGCTTTACATCTTTAAGAACTACCACAACAGTGCATGCCCTGCAAGCCCCCCAACATATGACTCTATTTGTTGTTTTTGGGTTAGTTTATCGATTTTATGCCACTTTTCGACAATCAAACATAAATACATGGCTTTAAACGTTTAGTAACTATCGCCACAGGCGTATGAAGAAGCTGTTTACAGTTTTACGGAATTTCTTTGCTATTTCACAGACTTCCTCCCATTTTTCAATAAAATATACATCGCTAAACACCTTTTGCACCTACATTTCTACTGCTGCTAGCACCAAAATGGAGGTCAGTAAACAGCAAGCTGGAAACGTTATTTGAAAAGGAACTGAATAATGGAAGACATCTCTCCAATCGTTCAGATAATATCGTCTTGGGTAACTGGCATGCTGCCTTTCTTTCTACGCCGCAGCTCGCCACGGCTATCGATGCAACAGTGGACATCTGATCACTCTTATTGTTGCTCGGTGTGTAAGGTAATAATGCTTGCAATTTAGACGCTATTTTATGAAGTATAAGTGCTTCCTGGAGTTCTCAGTGTTTCCTGTAAGGAATAACACCACTATTCCATTAGATGGTAAACTTAAGCTACGTAAGACTGGTACCACGACGAAAGAAAAAGGCTAATAGAACTTCTGCAAATCGTTACAAGCTGCTGCTGTAACAACCCTCTGTTCATAACAGCCTATATGTGAACACATGCATAGTCCACAAGTTACCGTATATTGTATCCTGGAATGTGCAACGTAATTCATATGCTGTAAAACTCATTTACCAATGCAGTGTAGCTTCAAACCCGAAAACGGAACTTCTGCTAGTTTCATTTTCCCTGTTCCATTCGTGAATAGCATGTGAACAGAACGTCTCACAGTAAAAGCTTAGTATTGCTCCATTTCCAATTGTAGTCATTTCGGGAGACGTATATGTGTGTGAGAGCACTGGGTGCAACCGACTACAAATTGTTGCTCATGTCGGCACCAATGACTCCTGCCGCCTGGGTTCTGAGGTCATCCTCAGTTCATACCGGCGGTTGGTTGGTTGGTTGGTGAAGGCGGAAAGCCTCGCTCGCGGGGTGGAGTCTCAGCTAACTATTTGTAATATCGTTCCCAGAACCGATCGCGGTCCTCTGGTTTGGAGGCGAGTGGAAGGCTTAAACCAGAGGCTCAGACGATTCTGCGGAGAGTGGAAAAATGTAGGGTCCCCCTGAATAGGTAACGCGTGCACTACACGCAAGAAGTGGCTACATGGGTAGCGGAGTACGTGTGGAATGCACATGTGGGTTTTTAAGATTAGAGAATTCCCTCCCTAGGCCCGACAAGACGCCTCCTGAGACGCGACAAGGTACTAGTAGGCAAAGCGCAACAGTGAATAACAATATTAATGTGGTAATAGTAAACTGCAGGAGCGTCTATAGAAAGGTCCCAGAACTGCTCTCATTAATAAACGGTCACAGTGCCCACATAGTACTAGGGACAGAAATTTGGCTGAAACCAGATGTAAACAGTAATGAAATTCTAAACTCAGATTGGAATGTATACCTCAGAGACAGGCGGGACAGTGACAGGAGAGGCGTGTTTATAGCGATGAAAACTGCAATAGTATCGAAGGAAATGGACGGAGATCCGAAATGTGAAATAATTTGGGTGAAGATCGCTGTTAAATCAGGTTCAGACATGGTAATTAGATGTGTCTATAGGCCCCCTGGCTCAGCAGCTGTTGTGGCAGAGCACCTGAAGGAAAAATTTGGAAAATATTTCGAGTAGATTTCCTGACCATTTAATAGTTCTGTGTGGCGATGTTAATTTGCCGGATATTGACTGGGAGACTCAAAAGCTTAGAATGGGTGTCAGGGACCAAGAATCCAATGAAATTTTTTTAAGTGCATTATCTGAAAACTACCTTGAGCAGTTAAACAGAGAACCGACTCGTGGCAATAACATATTAGACCTTCTGGTGACAAACAGAACCAAACTATTTGAAACACTTAACGCACAACAGGGAATCAGCGGTTACTGTATCGATGATTTGAGCCGTAAATAGAAATATTAAACAAAGGTAGGAAGATTTATCTGTTTCGCAAAAGTGACAAAAAGCAGATTTCACGGTACCTGATGGCGCAACACAAAAGTTTTGTCCCAAATACAGATAGTGTTGAGGATCAGTGGGCAAAGCTCAAAACCATCGTACAATATGCATTAGATGAGTATGTGCCAAGTAAGATAGTAAGGGACGGAAGAGCCACCGTGGTACAACGACCGAGTTAGAAAACTGCTGCGGAATCAAAACACAGCAAACATAAACATAGCCAAAGCCTCGGAGACAAACAAAAATTACGCGAAGCGAAATGCAGTGTGAAGAGGGCTATGCGAGAGGTGCTCAATGAATTCGAAAGTAAAGTTCTATGTTCTGACTTGGCAGAAAATCGTAAGAAATTTGGTCCTGATGTCAAAGTGGTAGGTGGATCAAAACAAAATGTCCAAACACTCAGTGACCGAAATGGTACTGAAATAGAGGATAACAGGCTAAAGGCCGAAATACTGATTGTCTTTTTCCAAAGCTGTTTCACAGAGGAAGACTGCACTGTGGTTCCTTCTCTAGATTATCGCATAGATGACAAAATGGTAGATATCGAAATAGATGACAGAGGGACAGAAAAACAATTAATATTGCTCAAAAGAGGAAAGGCCGCTGGACCTGATGGGATACCAGTTCGATTTTGCACAGAGTACGCGAAGGGACTTGCCCCCATTCTCGCAGCGGTGTGCCGTAGGTCTGTAGAAGAGCGTAGCGGTCCAAAGGATTGGAAAAGGGCACAGGTCATCCTGTTTTCAAGAAGGGACGTCGAACAAATGTGCAGAACTATAGACCTATATCTCTAACGTCGATCAGTTGTAGAATTTTGGAACACGTATTATGTTAGAGTATAATGACTTTTCTGGAGACTAGAAATCTACTTGGTTGGAATCAGCATGGGTTTCGAAAAAGACGATCGTGTGAAACCCAGCTCGCGCTATTCGTCCAAGAGACTCAGAGGGCCATACACACGGGTTCCCAGGTTGATGCCGTGTTTCTTGACTTCCGCAAGGCATTCGATACAGTTCCCCACAGTCGTTTAATGAACAAAGTAAGAGCATATGGACTATCAGACCAATTGTGTGATGGGATTGGAGAGTTCCTAGATAACAGAACGCAGCATATCATTCTCAGTGGAGAGAAGTCTTCCGAAGCAAGAGTGATTTCAGGTGAGCTGCAGGGGAGTGTCGTAGGACCGTTGCTATTCACAATCTACATAAATGACCTTGTGGATAACATCAGAAGTTCACTGAGGCCTTTTGCGGATGATGCTGTAGTATATCGAGAGGTTGTAACAATGGAAAATTGTACTGAAATGCAGGAGGATTTGCAACGAATTGACGCATGGTGCAACTGGCAACTGGCAACTGAATCTCAATGTAGACAAGTGTAATGTGCTGCGAGTACATAGAAAGAAAGATCCTCTATCATTTAGCTACAATATGGCATGTCAGCAACTGGCAGCAGTTAATTCCATAAATTATCTGGGAGTACGCATTAGGAGTTATTTAAAACGGAATGATCATATAAATTTGATCGTCGGTGAAGCAGATGCCAGACTGAGATTCATTGGAAGAATCCTAAGGAAATGTAATCCGAAAACAAAGGAAATACGTTACAGTACACTTGTTTGCACATGATTGAATACTGCTCATCAGTGTGGGATCCGTACCAGATAGGGTTGATATAAGAGATAGAGAAGATCCAACAGAGAGCAGCGCGCTTCGTTACAGGATCATTTAGTAATCGCGAAAGCGTTACGGAGATGATAGATAAACTCCAGTGGAAGACTCTGCACAAGAGACGCTCAGTAGTTCGGTGCGGGCTTTTGTTGAAGTTTCGAGAACATACCTTCACCGAGGAGTCAAGCAATATATTGCTCCCTGTTACGTATACCTCGCGAAGAGACCATGAAGATAAAATCAGAGAGATTAGAGTCTACACAGAGGCTTACCGACAATCTTTCTTTCCACTAACAATACGAGACTGGAATAGAAGGGAGAACCGATATAGGTACTGAAAGTACCCTCCACCAAACACCGTCAGGTGGCTTGCGGAGTATAAATGTAGATGCTGATGTAGATGAGAGAGTAGTATTTTGGTTCATAACACACAGTAGAAAATGGGGTAAAGAGATCTCCTCTAAGCCCCCTTTCTTAAGAATATTCCCACCACCCCCTCCCTCCCTTCGATATTTTTGTCTTTATTAGATCTTCCATTAAAATTACAATATTCGATATATAGCACTTACATCTACCTGATTTTGAATTGTAATTTACTTCTCAGCACTTCTCTCTCACTTCTGTAACTTCTACATAACAATTCGATGATCATTCAACCACGTACCCATCACTTGTTATTTTACTATAGAGGTAAACCGTTTTCACAAGTACGAAATTGTCGTGTTGCGGTGACGCATTTATTCTGCAAGCCATCGTACAGAGCAAGGTGGGCTCTCTGTCATAAGAGTATTATCAGTTATCGATCCTGTTACACACTCATATATACACAGATAATGATGCAGTAAAAAGATTGTCTATATGGCTCTGTGCGAACTCTAGTTTCCCTTGTTATTTCTACCCCAGATATATTAATTTCAATGGCGAAACTATAGGGGAATATTTCTCCGATGTAATAAGCAAAGAAGCCTTGCTGTAGCACCTTTAATACACAAGGATTGCAGCAAGAGAATCAGAAACATAACAACCGCATGTCACGGTTATCAAATGAGTATCTATATATGTTTTTCTACTTGCCCTAATCTCCTTTCGTATTCCTATGAATACTACAACTGATATGCTACGCCAGAAATACACTCCTGGAAATGGAAAAAAGAACACATTGACACCGGTGTGTCAGACCCACCATACTTGCTCCGGACACTGCGAGAGGGCTGTACAAGCAATGATCACACGCACGGCACAGCGGACACACCAGGAACCGCGGTGTTGGCCGTCGAATGGCGCTAGCTGCGCAGCAGTCTTTAACACTGGTAGCATGCCGCGACAGCGTGGACGTGAACCGTATGTGCAGTTGACGGACTTTGAGCGAGGGCGTATAGTGGGCATGCGGGAGGCCGGGTGGACGTACCGCCGAATTGCTCAACACGTGGGGCGTGAGGTCTCCACAGTACATCGATGTTGTCGCCAGTGGTCGGCGGAAGGTGCACGTGCCCGTCGACCTGGGACCGGACCGCAGCGACGCACGGATGCACGCCAAGACCGTAGGATCCTACGCAGTGCCGTAGGGGACCGCACCGCCACTTCCCAGCAAATTAGGGACACTTTGCTCCTGGGGTATCGGCGAGGACCATTCGCAACCGTCTCCATGAAGCTGGGCTACGGTCCCGCACACCGTTAGGCCGTCTTCCGCTCACGCCCCAACATCGTGCAGCCCGCCTCCAGTGGTGTCGCGACAGGCGTGAATGGAAGGACGAATGGAGACGTGTCGTCTTCAGCGATGAGAGTCGCTTCTGCCTTGGTGCCAATGATGGTCGTATGCGTGTTTGGCGCCGTGCAGGTGAGCGCCACAATCAGGACTGCATACGACCGAGGCACACAGGGCCAACACCCGGCATCATGGTGTGGGGAGCGATCTACTACACTGGCCGTACACCACTGGTGATCGTCGAGGGGACACTGAATAGTGCACGGTACATCCAAACCGTCATCGAACGCATCGTTCTACCATTCTTAGACCGGCAAGGGAACTTGCTGTTCCAACAGGACAATGCACGTCCGCATGTATCCCGTGCCACCCAACGTGCTCTAGAAGGTGTAAGTCAACTACCCTGGCCAGCAAGATCTCCGGATCTGTCCCCCATTGAGCATGTTTGGGACTGGATGAAGCGTCGTCTCACGCGGTCTGCACGTCCAGCACGAACGCTAGTCCAACTGAGGCGCCAGGTGGAAATGGCATGGCAAGCCGTTCCACAGGACTACATCCAGCATCTCTACGATCGTCTCCATGGGAGAATAGCAGCCTGCATTGCTGCGAAAGGTGGATATACACTGTACTAGTGCCGACATTGTGCATGCTCTGTTGCCTGTGTCTATGTGCCTGTGGTTCTGTCAGTGTGATCATGTGATGTATCCGACCCCAGGAATGTGTCAATAAAGTTTCCCCTTCCTGGGACAATGAATTCACGGTGTTCTTATTTCAATTTCCAGGAGTGTATGATGGTGATGGCATAATTGTATCAGGGTCTCAGTTGAATAAATACGGTTTTGCGAAAAATATATCGTCATTTTTGAAACCGGATATGGATACATAACACGATTCTAAAAGTGTCACAGAGGTTCTGACGCTATCCACTGGATCATTTAAATTAGTGCCCCTGCTTTGCAGATCATTCACAGCCAGTTAGACATAATTCGTAGAAACTTCAAGAGTACGGAAGGATTTGAGGTGAATCACAGCATTGTTCATTTTTCCCCCAAGTGCTATTCGAAAGTGAACTTTCTATGGTATTGTATTCCGGGTAGAGCAGTGTATATATTCTTCTTTTCTCACATTGGCAGTGCGCATTATTATTAAAAACAAATCCGCCAGTAGACACACATCGCTCCCAACTGTAGTGCTAGAGTACGTAGGCAATGTTCAGTCGGGATTTGTGGCAGCTCGACTGCTACACATGTTGTTCTGCGAGTTATTAATGGTTGGATTACTTCCATTTGAGATTCTATGAAATTGGCTACCTCCTTCATGTAGACAATTCCATCAATGCGAACATCCTACATACAAACAAATAATACACAAGCCACTAAACAGTGCATAGCGAACGGTACACCGTACCACTGTTATCGATGTCCATTCCATCCCATCCTCACGTACTGACCACGTTTAAAAAAAAAAAAAAAACTATATGCCTTCATACTTACCCTAACCCACCACTACGTTTCATGATAAATACGCTGTCTTTCACAGAGGTTTCTTTTCTGTTATATATTAGTAGCAGCCTCATGATACAGTTGCTTCGCAGCTCAGAGACGTAACGCGGTTTTTTTAGTACATTTCTACCTAACCCGCATGTATCTCCCATGTAACCTATTTTCTCCCACGACAGAACTCACATCCAGGAAATTTAGAACAGTATCATCCCCACCACAAACCACCTCCAACATAATGACCGCGAATCACCAAGTTTCAACTTGCTACTCCTCGCCCACCACTGCTGCTCTCCTGGGAGAAGTGGACTCTCATGGCTGGTAGACGTCAACTGAAAAAGCATTCCATCCATGTATATAGCTGTCGGAAACGTTTTACTATTGGCCAGTAATTATCATTTGATGACCAACGGGTCTACTCGTGTTAATCTCTGGATAGCACTTGTATTTGACTTCAAAATTGTAGTGAAAATTGAGAATGTGTAGCGACGTAAGAAAGTAAGATTCGTTCATGTAGACTGGGAGCAGCCGCACAGCAATTTGACGTACATAGAGGGTCAGTTGTCATCCGGATACAACGTTCTGTATCTCAATGTTCACACCTGCGGCAGCAGCAGTAACAGCAGTGGTATCAGTGAATCAATAGTAGATGTCTTTGCTGTACTGCGTTAAAATTAGCAGCACAAAAGTCACTGCAGGTTGTTATACCTAGGTTCTTAACGTGTTGTTGTTGTTGTAGTCTTCAGTCCAGAGACTGGTTTGATGCATCTCTCCATGCTATTCTATCCTGTGCAAGCTTCTTCATCTCCCAGGACCTACTGCTACCTACATCCTTCTGACGTACATCGAGGGTCAGTTGTCATCCAGATACACCATTGAGATAGAGAACGTTGTATCTGGATGACAACTGACCCTCGATGTACGTCAAATTGCTGTAAGGCTGCTCCCAGTTTACACGAACGAATCTTACTTTCGTACGTCGCTACACATCTCTTGGTCTCCCTCTATGATTTTTACCCTCCACGCTGACCTCCAATACTAAATTGGTGATCTGTTGATGCCTCAGAACATGTCCTACCGACTCTTCTAGTCAAGGTGTGCCACAAATTTCTCTTCTCCATAATTCTATTCAGTAACTCTTCATTACTTACGTGATCTACCCATCTAACCTTCAGCATTCTACTGAAGAACCACATTTCGAAAGCTTATATTCTCTTCTTGTCTAAACTACACTACTGGCCATTAAAATTGTTACACCACGAAGATGACGTGCTACAGACGCGAAATTTAACCGACAGGAAGAAGATACTATGATATGCAAATGATTAGCTTTTCAGAGCAATCACACAAGGCTGGCACCGGTGGCGAGACCTACAACGTGCAGACATGAGGAAACTCTCCAACCGCTTTCTATACACAAACAGCAGTTGACCGGCGTTGCCTGGTGAAACGTTGTTGTGATGCCTCGTGTAAGGAGGAGAAATGCGTACCATCATGTTTCCGACTTTGATAAAGGCCGGATTGTAGCCTATCGCGATTGCGGTTTATCGTATCGCGACATAACTGCTAGCGTTGGTCGAGATTCAATGACAGTTAGCAGAATATGGAATCGGTGGGTTCAGGAGGGTAATACGGAACGCCGTGCTGGATCCCAGCGGCCTCGTATCACTAGCAGTCGAGATGACAGGCATCTTATCCGCATGACTGTAACGGATCGTGCAGCCCCGTCTCGATCCCTGAGTCAACAGACGGGTACGTTTGCAAGACAACAACTATCTGCACGAACAGTTCGACGACGTTTCGAGCAGCATGGACTATCAGCTCGGAGACCATAGCTGCGGTTACCCTTGACGCTGCATCACAGACAGGAGTGCCAGCGATGGTGTACTCAACGACGAACCTGGGTGCACAAATGGCAAAACGTCGTTTTTTCGGATGATTCCAGGTTCTGCATCATGATGGTCGCATCCGTGTCTGGCGAAATCGCGGTGAACGCATATTGGAAGGGTGTATTCGTCTTCGCCATACTGGCGTATCACCTGGCGTGATGGTATGGCGTGCCATTGGTTACACGTCTCGGTCACCTCTTGTTTCAGATGTGTTACGACCCGTTGCTCTAACCTTCATTCGATCCATTCGAAACCCTACATTTCAACAGGGTAATGCACGACCGCATGTTGCAGGACCTGTACGGGCCTTTCTGGATACAGAAAATGTTCGACTGCTGCCCTGGCCCGCACATTCTCTATAACTCTCACCAACTGAAAACGTCTGGCCAATGGTGGCCGAGCAACTACAATACGACAGTCACTACTCTTGATGAACTATGGTATCGTGTTGAAGCTATATGGGCAGCTGTACCTGTACACGCCATCCAAGCTCTGTTTGACTCAATGACCAGGCGTACCAAGGCCGTTAATACGGCCAGAGGTGGTTGTTCCGGGTACTGTAACACTTGTGTCACTAATTGTAGTACTTCTGCTACTAAATGTAACTGGGTTTTCTCTTTTGATGCTAGTCACTTGTCAGGATGAGCATTAGTGCAATGGGAATTTAATTCTAAAGCATTATGTCAGTGTGAAAATACTAAATAAATAAATTTTTCTCTCTTAACAACATGTGGGCAGGGTAGGTTCTTCCTTGGCTTTGATATTAGGTAGAATGAAACATTATTTTTACATACAATAACTTTTATTGAAGATGTGTGCAATGGTTATCTTACTGGATTGTACTGGCTCGGAGAGCGGCAGCTGTGTCGTTTGTGTAGCCTTCTGCTGCAGCAGCCGCGGCGTCTGATTACGCCTGGCGGTGTGTATTTCGTGTCGCCGTCTCGCCCAGCTGCCTGGAGACGCGCATCGTGCTGTGGCCCGTTTAATTATTGAGAGCGAAGTCGCGCATCGGACCGTGATACCTTGGATGTGGTGTCCCAGTGTTTCTCTTCTCTAAGCGGCCGCGTGTGTTGTGCGTCGGCCAGCGGAGCGGCTTGGCGGGGGAAGGCCAGTGTCCCGGACTCGAACAACGGACTCCCGCTTGCCGGTCTTCGGCTGTCAGATCTTCATCCCAGCTCACAGGTGTCTGCTGATGTGAGGCCGTCTCCATCCCGTCCTCACGAGTCACGCGGGTACGTAAAAATCAGACTTCAAATACCTTTTAACTTCCGTCTTCTGGCGCCGAGGCTGCTGCTTACTATTCCATTACAGCGGCGGACTTGGTGCGTCTGTGCATGAAGTAGTCTCGTCTTGAATGACGGTCTTCAGCACCGAAACTGACTGAAAACTACTGCTACTCTTCTTCACTTCTTGTCGGGCCCACTGCGTCTCGCGTATTTATTCACTTCAGTTCACTAGAGGTGAACGACTTCACGGTCATTGCCTCGTCTGTCACGTTGAAAAGCTTCTCGAAGAATCTTCTTAACGTCGGTCATTGGCTCTTGGAATGTAGGCGAGGACATTTGCTCACATGTGACAACTGAGAAACACGTGAGCCGGTCGGGCGATGCCCTGACGGCTGAATCGACAGCGTCTCCTGAACGTGCTATACTGATTTGCAAGCGCCGGCCGTTCCCACTGCTGCTTTGTCCGTTGTTTGCCAGTGTGTAATTCTTCTAAACTAAACCAAGTTTTTCATTTATTTTCTAATTTCTACTTCACTTTGATTTCACTAATTTATTTACTTGTCTTAAGTACTACTCAAAAATACTGATTTCTCAGGATGCTTGAACCCAAATTGTCTGAAAATGTAATCACATGTCAGTTCTAGTATAATATATTTGTCCAATGAATACCCGTTTATCAACTGCATTTCTGCATGGTGTAGCACTTTTAATGGCCAGTAGTGTATTTATTGTCCACGTTCCACTTCCATACAAGGCTACTCTCAATGCAAATACTTTCAGAAACGACTTCCTGACACTTAAATCTATACTCGATGTTAACAAATTTCACTTCTTCAGAAACGCTTTCCATGCCATTGCCAGTCTACCTTTATATCCTCTATACCTTTACCATTATCAGTTATTTTGCTCCCGAAATAGCAAGACTCATCTACTACATAATGTGCCTCATTTCTTAATCTAATTCTCTCAGCATCACCCGACTTAATTCGACTACATTCCGTTATCCTCGTTTTGCTTTTGCTGATATTCATCTTATATCCTCCTTTTAAGACACTGTCCATTCCGTTCAACGGCTCTTGGAGGTCTTTTGCAATCTCTGATAGAATTACAATGTAATCGGCGAACCTCAAAGTTTTTATATCTTCTCCATGGATTTTAATTCCTACTCGGAATTATTCTTTTGTTTCCTTTACTGCTTGCTCAATATACCGAATAACATCGGGGATAGGCTACAACCCTGTCTCACTCCCTTCCCAACCACTGTTTTCCTTTCATGCCCCTCGACTCTTATAACTGCCATCTGGATTCTATACAAATTGTAAACAGTCGCTGGCCACTGTGGCCGAGCGGTTCTAGGCGCTGCAGTCCGGAACCGCGCGAATGCTACGGTCGCAGTTTAGAAACCTGCCTCGAGCATGGATGTGTGTGATGTGTTTGGGTTGGTTAGTTTTCAGTAGTTCTAGGTCTAGGGGACTGATGACCTCAAAGGTTAAGTCCCATAGCGCTTAGAGCCATTTGTAAATAGCATTTCGCTCCCTGTATTTTACCCCTGCCACCTTCAGAATTTGATAGAGGGTATTCCAGTCAACATTGTCAAAAGCCGTCTCTAAGCCTACAAATGCTAGAAACGTAGGTTTGCCTTTCCTTAATCTATATTCTAAAATAAGTCCTAGGGTCTGTATTGCCTCACGTGTTCCAACATTTCTATCGAATTCAAACTGATCTTCCCCGAGGTCGGCACCTACCAGTTTTTCCCTTCGTCTGTAAAGAAATCGCGTAAGTATTTTGCAGCCGTGGCTTATTAAACTGATAGTTTGGTAATATTCACATCTGTCAACACCTGCTTTCTTTGATATTGGAATTATTATATTCTTCTGGAAACCTGAGGGTATTTCGCCTGTCTCACATATTTGTCACCAGATGTTAGAGTTTTATGAGGCCTGGCTCTTCCAAGGCTGTCAGTAGTTCTAATGGAATGTTGTCTACTCCCAGGGCCTTCTTTCGACTTAGGTCATTTAGTGCTTTCTGAAACTCTTCACGGAGTATCATATCTTCCATTTCATCTTCATCTACGTCTACGTATAGGTTAAAGTTAGATATAGTGTGAATTAGTGAAGTTCGGTGGCAAGAGTAACAAGACTTCTGGAGAAAATCGAAGGTTTCAGATAGATTATATAATGGGAAGACACAGGTTTAGGAACTAGGTTTTAATTTGTAAGACATTTCCAGGGGCAGATGTGAACTCTGACCACAATCTATTGGTTATGAACTGTAGACTAAAACTGAAGAAACTGCAAAGTGGCGGTAATTTAAGGAGATGGGACCTGGATAAACTGACTAAACCAGAGGTTTTACAGAGTTTCAGGGAGATTATAAGGGAACAATAAACAGGAAAGGGGCAAAGAAATACAGTAGAAGAAGAATGGGTAGCTACGAGGGATGAAGTAGTGAAGGCAGCAGAGGATCAAATAGGTAAAAAGATGAGGGCTAGTACAAATCCTTGGTTAACACAAAAGATATATTGAATTTAATTGATGAAAGGAGAAAATATAAAAATGCAGTAAATGAACCAGGTAAAAAGGAATACAAACGTCTCAAAAATGAAATCGACAGGAAGGGCAAAATGGCTAAGCAGGGATGGCTACAGGACAAATGTAAGGATGTAGAGGCATATCTCACTAGCGGTAAGATAGATACTGCCTACAAGAACATTAAAGAGACCTTCGGAAAAAAGAGAAACACTTGTATAAAAATCAAGAGCTAACGTGGAAACCCAGTTCTTAGCAAAGAAGGGAAAGCAGAAAAGTGGAAGGATTATATAGAAGGTCTATACAAGGACGATGTAATTGAGGACAATATTATGGAAATGGAAGAGGATGAAGATGAAGTTGAAATGGGAGATATGATACTGCGTGAAGAGTTTGACAGAGCACTGAATGACCTAAGCCGAAACAAGGACCAGGGAGTACACGATATGCCATTAGAACTACTGATAGTCTTGGGAGAGATAGCCCTGACAGAACTCTACCATGTGGTGAGCAAAATGTATGAGACAGACGAAATACCCTCAGACTTTCAGAAGAATATAATAATTTCAATCCCAAAGAAAGAAGGTGTTGACAGATGTGAAAATTACCGAACTATCAGTTTAATAAGCCACGGCTGCAAAATACTAACACGAATTCTTTACAGACGAATGGAAAAACTGGTAGAAGTCGGCCTCGGGGAAGATCAGTTTGGATTCCGTAGAAATGTTGGAACACGTGAGGCAATTCTGACCCAACGACATATCTTAGAAAGTAGATGAAGGAAAGGCAAACCTACGTTCTAGCATTGATAGACTTAGAAAAAGCTTTTGACAATGTTGACTGGAACACTCTCTTCCTAATTCTGAAGGTGGCAGGGGTAAAATACAGGTAGCGAAAGGTAAATTACAATTTGTACAGAAACCAGATGGCAGTTGTAAGAGTCGAGGGGTATGAAAGGGAAGCAGTGGTTGGGAAGGGAGTGAGACAGGGTTGTAGCCTCTCCCCGATGTTATTCAATCTGTATATTGAGCAAGCAGTAAAGCAAACAAAAGAAAAATTCGGAGTAGGAATTGAAATCCATGGTGAAGAAATAAAAACTTTGAGGTTCTTCGATAACATTGTAATTCAGTCAGAGACAGCAAAGGACCAGGAAGAGCAGCTGAACGGAATAGGCAGTGTCATGAAAAGAGGATATAAGATGAACACCAACAAAAGCAAAACGAGAATAATGGAGTGTAGTCTAATTAATTCGGCTGATGCTGAGGATATTAGATTAGGAAATGAGCCGCTTAAAGAAGTAAATGTGTTTTGCTATTTGGGGAGGAAAGTATCTGATGATGGTCGAAGTAGAGAGGATATAAAATGTAGACTGGCAATGGAAAGGAAAGCGTTTCTGAAGAAGAGAAATTTGTTAGCATCGAGTATAGATTTAAGTGTCAGGAAGTCGTTTCTGAATGTATTTGTATGGCGTGTGGCGATGTAGGGAATGAAACGTGGACGATAAATAGTTTGGAGAAGAAGAGAATAGAAGCTTTCGAAACGTGGTGCCATAGAAGAACGCTGAAGGTTAGATGGGAAGATCACATAACTAATGAGAAGGTATTGAATAGTATTAGGGAGAAGAGAAATTTGTGGCACACCTTGACTTGAAGAAGGGATCTGTTGGTAGGACATGTTCTGAGGCATCAAGGGATCACCAATTTAGTATTGGAGGGCAGCGTGGATGGTAAAAATCGTAGAAGGAGACCAAGAGATGAATACACTAAGCAGATTCAGAAGGATGTAGGTTGCAGCAGGTATTGGAGATGAAGCAGCTTTCACAGGATAGAGTAGCATGGAGATCTGCATCAAACCAGTCTCTGAACTGAAGACCATAACAACAACAACATAGATTTGAAGTAGGTTATTAAGTTCCCATTTACTAGAATTATCCCAAATTAGTCTAGTGCGATATTAGTTTCATCGATGTTTATTAACAGCAACAGTAAACACGGAGAACAAACAATACTCCAGCCATGATAGGACTGTCCTAGTCCTCGCTGACTGCTACCGTTATGCAGCTGCGCTGGTCAGTCGCTGCAGAAGTACTGCTGCGTATCGATAAAACTAATATCACGCTAGATTAATTTGGGACCACTCTATCGAATGATCACGTGAAATCCCACATTAAAAAATCATTATTAACATAACGAAAAACAAGCCGAAGCTTTCCGTCGACACTCCGCGTCTCATGAAAGGAGTGAGGAGTTGTATTTGTTTGGGGTGACTCCAGCAGCGCATTGCGAATAAAAAACTTTGCTGATATCTGTGGAATCATCTGACAATACGCACCTGTGGTTCGATGACATTTAGGAGGGTCACCAGTGTCCATACGGTGGAATTTAAATGAATTATCATATAAATTAATACACACATGATTATTTTCAACATCACGGATAAAGTCAATGAAACTGCAGAATAACACATCCCACTGGCTACTTCGATGGAACAGAGCAAATATCTCTTAACTCTTACTGAATCCGGTAAGAAGTTGAAGAAAAGATTCCACGACGACATGTTCACAATAGCTCGGTGAGATAGGACCGCGTTGCAGTGAACGTCGGTGGGAATGAGGTGCCTGCAGCTTAACACGTCTTCCGTCCAATTGCGAACGCGGACGTGGCCAACACAGACGAAGCTGCGGCACTTGCTATCTGGGGAATTAGGTTCGTTAGCAGGCGGTGGTGTGGGGTGGCGCTGTGCGAGTGAGCGTGCCCAAGACAAAGCCGGAGATATTAGAGGTCGCGTCGCAAATCACTGGCGCGCCAGTGCAGAACGGCTATTTATTAGCTTATCGCACGCAGCTGACCGCAGCCGCCGCCAAATGCTATATGTACACATTCGGCGCACACACCCTGTCAGCTCTTCATTCGCTCCATAAATTTTATTCATTAACGTCCGGTGCGTTCGCCTATCGAGACGCGCTCAAATGTTAAATCATTTCCGCGGTTTCTGTCGGTAGTCCGCTACACCGCGTTACAAATAAATCGCCATATGTGTATCCTTTTAGCTACAACATATGCCAGATTGGCAAGTTTCACTCCAAAATTTCTGCTTGGCAGCATTCGTTTTTAAAAACTCCCTTCTCCCCTCCCCCCCCCCCCCCACCAACTCTGACCGTTTTTAACAACCTCTAATGCACAATGGACGACGAATTATATTTTTTTGGGTCAATTATTTATCGTTTTCTGTACACTTTATGTTTAATAATTAATCGCTAGGGACACCTTCACATGACACGAAGCTGGGGTATAATATCCCTACCACGATGGAGTGGTTAGAGGCGAGCGTATATAGTGGATTTGACAGGAAAGAGGAGAGGACAATTTTTTCATGCGTTTCGATGAAAACTACAGACTTCTCACCTTGAATTTATTGATGTATTTCCGTTCGATCAAACAGAACTTTTGTGGGCCTAGGAACTACGTTTTAAGCTGTATTACCATTATTTGGGAGCTGTACTGTGTTTAACACCAACACGTAATTTTTAGGAGGGAGATATGTTGAGAGTATTTGATTACAGCTGATTAAGTGCTCTATTAATTCGCTTTGATTGCTTCTGAAGATCCTACGGATGAAAAACTACGGTAAGTACTGCCAGTTGTTTTTCCGTTTATATTCACAGTAAGGAACACTTAGTAAAAATTTCCGATAGAGATGATTGGGGCTTGGTCCTCGATTTAACGACATATGATTTTGGAATTCATAAATTTCGAACCATT
Organism: Schistocerca cancellata; assembly: GCF_023864275.1. NCBI lineage: Eukaryota > Metazoa > Arthropoda > Insecta > Orthoptera > Acrididae > Schistocerca > Schistocerca cancellata. The sequence goes on from NC_064629.1 coordinate 904,483,040, forward strand.
TCCTGATACATCGAACCCTTTTTCGCTGTACGCTTTTAACTTTGTCCGTATATTTCTATGATAGATATTTATCTTCCTATTGTTCAGCCGGCCTGTGTGGCCGAGCGGTTCTAGGCGCTTCAGCCTGGAACCGCGCGACGGCTACGGTCGCAGGTTCGAATCCTGCCTCGGACATCGATGTGTGTAATGACCTTAGGTTAGTTAGGTTTAAGTAGATCTAAGTTCTAGGGGACTGATGACCTCAGATGTTAAGTCCCATAGTGCTCAGAGCCATCCTGTTGTTCGTCAGAATAAGAGCACAGATAATATTTGCGGTAACTATATTTGAAAATGCACGTTTTATCAATGATAAAGAATGCGGGAAACGAGGTTTATTTACAGTGTCAATCGAATTGTTAGAAATCCGACATAGAAGTTTATTGATATTTTCTTTATTGACGCTACGCATTAGGCACATTCTCAATTACATGTATGCAGCTTCAGTAGTTGACATGAAACCATGAAGCAGTGTTACAGGGGAGTCAAACTATTGTATGAATTTTTATATTTTAGTACATGCTATATGCTAGATGGATATACGTGAAGCGACAAATTCTATTCAGATTCAACGTGCTCTCCACCCAACCACTACTAAACCGCGGGACTGCTACGGTCGCAGGTTCGAATCCTGCCTCGGGCATGGGTGTATGTGATGTCCTTAGGTTAGTTAGGTTTAAGTAGTTCTAAGTTCTAGGGGACTTATGACCGAAGATGTTGAGTCCCATAGTGCTCAGAGCCATTTGAACCCAACCACTACAGCACAACCTGTGGAGATGGATGAAATCACGAGGGAGGAGGTAGGCACTGCGTTTATTTCATATACAGGCGCACTCTCGGAGAAAATCGCCCACATTTTGAAGAAACACCGGGTCGGAACTGTGTTTTGTCTTCCGAATAAAACTCGTGCACTGGTAGGGAGCGCCAAAGATGACCTCGGTTTGAGGAAGGCCGGCATGTACCAGATTCCGTGTCAATGTGGCAAGTCGTATATTGATGAGACGATGTGTACCGTCGAGGATCGATGCTGTGAACACCAGAGTCACACTCGACTGATGTATCCGAGATAGCCGGCGGTCGCTGAACATTGGTTGTCGGAAAATCACTCTATGGAGTATGAACGCACGAGGATTCTGGTACAGACGTCGAGATAGTGGGACAGCGTTGTTAGAGAGGCCATCGATATTCGCACCAATGACGACCTCATAAACCGTGACTGTGACTATTATCTTAGCAAGGCTTGGGAACCAGCGATTGGGTTAATCAAGAGTAAACGTATATTTGTGACGGACACGGCGGACAGAGCCATCACACCGACGTCATCTCAGACGCCGTCGCAATCTGTTCTACCGCGCGACCGTGGCGCGGGGCGCGGACAGTGGAGGGAGCGCGCGGCGGGCGGAGGATATTTAAATGGGCCGCCGCCGCGATTGAACCCAGTTCCCTCTGAGCAGCCATTGCGTACGGATCTCCGTGCCGGCACGTTCACAGGAGCTCAGTCCGTCAGTTCACCTGATGATGGCGACATATATGATAGCCGAAATATTGTGCCAGTTGGACATTGTAGACCGGCAATACACCCATGGATATTTTGAATTCTATATTACTTTATGTTTGTATGTAAATATTGATTTATGGAACAGGAGTAAATTTTCAGGAAAAAACAGGATTAGGCTGTCAGGAGTATTATGTAATAAGGAAGTAGTGGAAAATTTTCATAGGAGTAAAATTCAGTGATTCTTCTGTTTAACCGAAGATAGATGTAGAACGAAAAGGATCATATTTTGTGTAATATTTCCATTGTCGGCAATGTCATTTATATGTTATAGCAATGGATTATTTGCCATATATACACTCCTGGAAATTGAAATAAGAACACCGTGAATTCATTGTCCCAGGAAGGGGAAACTTTATTGACACATTCCTGGGGTCAGATACATCACACGATCACACTGACAGAACCACAGGCACATAGACACAGGCAACAGAGCATGCACAATGTCGGCACTAGTACAGTGTATATCCACCTTTCGCAGCAATGCAGGCTGCTATTCTCCCATGGAGACGATCGTACAGATGCTGGATGTAGTCCTGTGGAACGGCTTGCCATGCCATTTCCACCTGGCGCCTCAGTTGGACCAGCGTTCGTGCTGGACGTGCAGACCGCGTGAGACGACGCTTCATCCAGTCCCAAACATACTCAATGGGGGACAGATCCGGAGATCTTGCTGGCCAGGGTAGTTGACTTACACCTTCTAGAGCACGTTGGGTGGCACGGGATACATGCGGACGTGCATTGTCCTGTTGGAACAGCAAGTTCCCTTGCCGGTCTAGGAATGGTAGAACGATGGGTTCGATGACGGTTTGGATGTACCGTGCACTATTCAGTGTCCCCTCGACGATCACCAGTGGTGTACGGCCAGTGTAGGAGATCGCTCCCCACACCATGATGCCGGGTGTTGGCCCTGTGTGCCTCGGTCGTATGCAGTCCTGATTGTGGCGCTCACCTGCACGGCGCCAAACACGCATACGACCATCATTGGCACCAAGGAAGAAGCGACTCTCATCGCTGAAGACGACACGTCTCCATTCGTCCCTCCATTCACGCCTGTCGCGACACCACTGGAGGCGGGCTGCACGATGTTGGGGCGTGAGCGGAAGACGGCCTAACGGTGTGCGGGACCGTAGCCCAGCTTCATGGAGACGGTTGCGAATGGTCCTCGCCGATACCCCAGGAGCAACAGTGTCCCTAATTTGCTGGGAAGTGGCGGTGCGGTCCCCTACGGCACTGCGTAGCATCCTACGGTCTTGGCGTGCATCCGTGCGTCGCTGCGGTCCGGTCCCAGGTCGACGGGCACGTGCACCTTCCGCCGACCACAGGCGACAACATCGATGTACTTGGGAGACCTCACGCCCCACGTGTTGAGCAATTCGGCGGTACGTCCACCCGGCCTCCCGCATGCCCACTATACGCCCTCGCTCAAGGTCCGTCAACTGCACATACGGTTCACGTCCACGCTGTCGCGGCATGCTACCAGTGTTAAAGACTGCGATGGAGCTCCGTATGCCACGGCAAACTGGCTGACACTGAAGGCGGCGGTGCACAAATGCTGCGCAGCTAGCGCCATTCGACGGCCAACACCGCGGTTCCTGGTGTGTCCGCTGTGCCGTGCGTGTGATCATTGAAATGGCTCTGAGCACTATGCGACTCAACTTCTGAGGTCATCAGTCGCCTAGAACTTAGAACTAATTAAACCTAACTAACCTAAGGACATCACACACATCCATGCCCGAGGCAGGATTCGAACCTGCGACCGTAGCGGTCACGCGGTTCCAGACTGAAGCGCCTTTAACCGCACGGCCACACCGGCCGGCCCGCGTGTGATCATTGCTTGTACAGTCCTCTCGCAGTGTCCGGAGCAAGTATGGTGGATCTGACACACCGGTGTCAATGTGTTCTTTTTTCCATTTCCAGGAGTGTATATTAGGGGCAGTCATATTAAAACGAGGCAGATAGAAAGGAACGGAACTAAACTCTTTATTACTTCAAAGTTAGTTGTTACAAGTGTTATTACGTTATCCCACAGTGAGACAAGACTATCAGTATCCTTACGGAAAAATGTTTGCAGTTGTTTACGAAAACACGAATTTACCCAGATTTGCTTCTTGACAGCAAAAGTACACTGAAGACCATGAATGTCTTTTTTTCAGAGCTCCAAAAATATGGAAATCCCTAGGGGAGAGATCGGGACTGTCTAGAAGATGCGTAAGGCCTTTCTAGCGAAACATTTACCACGTAGTGGAGACAAAACGAACGTCAACTCCTGAAAAGTCACTGGGAACGAATGTGGTAGACTTCCGGTTTCCGGTATCTTAGGTCATCCGTGACTTTCTCCTCGTCTTCAGCTGAATGTGGTCTTGTCTTCTTCGGTTGTAAGGAGCTTTGTATCTGGCGGATACATTAACGATTCGTAAGGAACACGGACAGTAAGTGGTGCAATTCATCTGCTAGACTGTCACAGTCGAAGACTTTGCTTGATCTGTCCACTAGTGTGCTTAGGATACCTTATAGCTGTGAAGGGGCATGAGAGCTGAAGATAATAGAGGGCAGCCCACCGCTACTCCTTCTGTTTGTTCGTAATAATCTACGTCGAACAGAAAATGAGCTGATGTAAGCACGAATTCAAACAGCTTTGTTAGTGCTGGCCCAAATTTTTGTCCTGTAACGCTTTTATGGAGTCTCTCAGAGGCACCCTCGTAAGGAAAATTGCCACTTTGAAGCTAACCATGACTTTTTCATGGCCCAGTCAGAAGTTCTGGACCTGCTGAATGAAACGTTCCGAATTTTGTATGTGGTGTCAGAATCTGCCCACAAAGGGCACATGTTCGTGTGCCATTGTTGCTAACAATTGGACTGAGAGGTATTTATTGTTTGCAGACTTTAGGTGTCCATAAAGTGTAGATGGCGCAGCTACTCGTGGACAAAGTTTGTTTACCGACTTCTGCTCTGTGAGTGTGTTTTGGAGATCGATGGTCTTCCTCTTCATTGGGTTGGTAGGATCGTCTTCAGTTATTCTGTATGTGTCGTCTTCTAATAGGACCGTACAATTCCCTTTGTGTGCTGGGAGGACGGTTGTCTCAGAATCTTCTCGTGGCCGCTTAAGTGATTTTCTCTCTTCCTGGGAAATGTTCGGCTTCGACGGAACTGACCTAAAAAGTGTTCGACATGTTGCACGACGTATTTCCCCTGTAACGACCCATGGATGTGCAAGAACAACCTGTTCCACAGCTCTTATAAATTCTGCTGTTGGTATAGTTGTTCATGTCTGTTAAAATTTAACCCCTTCCCTAGTACAAGCAAGGTCTCATTGCAAATTATGTTCTCTGTACAGTTAATGACAGTTCTAAATCTACCCAATTGTCAGCGTTCACTCTTCAGCCCTAAAGATTAGTCATTTACAACACATTACTGCAGAAGGTTTGGTTCATAATTAGTCGAAAAGCAGATTTCATATAATTTATTCTCGAAGTTCAAATGGTTCAAATGGCTCTTAGCACTATGGGACGTAACTGCTGTGGTCATCAGTCCCCTAGAACTTAGAACTACTTAAACCTAAATAACCTAAGGACATCACACACATCCATGCCCGAGGCAGGATTCGAACCTGTAGCGCCTAGAACTGCTCGGCTACTCTCGAAGTACCATATGTGGTTGGAAAAGGTGTTTCTTTCATTATGTTTGCATGTGATGCCATACCATGGCATGTAAAGCGTACCAAACTGCACCTAATGTCCGTATGTTTCAAGCGAACTACTTCTACACTTTGCAGACTGTCAGTACTAACCTCATTGTCTGAGGTACAGTCTGACGTAGAGTGAATGCGGTCTTCCCTAGTATGACGTTCTTCTTCTGGAATTTACTGCAGATGTTCGTTCTTTCTGAGTGCTATAAAAGACTGGAATAATGGAGAACTGTGAAGGTGGTTCGATGAACCTTCCGCTAGGCACTTAAATATGATTTGTGGAGTCTCCATGTAGGTGTAGATGTGGATGTAGATGTAAACTTGAAAGTTATCTTGAGGTGCTGACTATATAAAATGATTGAGAATGTAGTAAAATTTACTAACAACATTTATTTTTCAAAAGAAAAAAAACACAGACATAAATTATAGTTATTGACTGAATAGCCTGCATCTCATGGTCGTGCGGTAGCGTTCTCACTTCCCACGCCCGGGTTCCCGGGTTCGATTCCCGGCGGGGTCAGGGATTTTCTCTGCCTCGTGATGGCTGGGTGTTGTGTGCTGTCCTTAGGTTAGTTAGGTTTAAGTAGTTCTAAGTTCTAGGGGACTTATGACCACAGCAGTTAAGTCCCATAGTGCTCAGAGCCATTTGAACCATTTGACTGAATACTGTAAACAACTAACAGTTCGATTGACAGAACAGCGGAAAACGATATTGGATGGCAGAAATGAATCAATTATTCTGACCATAAAAATGAGGATAACGCAATCTGAAATGATCTGACACTGAGTAGACTTCGACTGATCATCTACAGGAGTTTCTCAATATATGTGCAGCTGAGAGCAAGTGGCGATTGAAAACTGTATGCCCTGACAAGGCCACAGCAGCAGTACGATACCCTGTTTTCTTCGCGCGGCAATGTACACTCCTGGAAATGGAAAAAAGAACACATTGACACCGGTGTGTCAGACCCACCATACTTGCTCCGGACACTGCGAGAGGGCTGTACAAGCAATGATCACACGCACGGCACAGCGGACACACCAGGAACCGCGGTGTTGGCCGTCGAATGGCGCTAGCTGCGCAGCATTTGTGCACCGCCGCCGTCAGTGTCAGCCAGTTTGCCGTGGCATACGGAGCTCCATCGCAGTCTTTAACACTGGTAGCATGCCGCGACAGCGTGGACGTGAACCGTATGTGCAGTTGACGGACTTTGAGCGAGGGCGTATAGTGGGCATGCGGGAGGCTGGGTGGACGTACCGCCGAATTGCTCAACACGTGGGGCGTGAGGTCTCCACAGTACATCGATGTGGTCGCCAGTGGTCGGCGGAAGGTGCACGTGCCCGTCGACCTGGGACCGGACCGTACCGACGTACGGATGCACGCCAAGACCGTAGCATCCTACGCAGTGCCGTAGGGGACCGCACCGCCACTTCCCAGCAAATTAGGGACACTGTTGCTCCTGGGGTATCGGCGAGGACCATTCGCAACCGTCTCCATGAAGCTGGGCTACGGTCCCGCACACCGTTAGGCCGTCTTCCGCTCACGCCCCAACATCGTGCAGCCCGCCTCCAGTGGTGTCGCGACAGGCAAGAATGGAGGGACGAATGGAGACGTGTCGTCTTCAGCGATGAGAGTCGCTTCTGCCTTGGTGCCAATGATGGTCGTATGCGTGTTTGGCGCCGTGCAGGTGAGCGCCACAATCAGGACTGCATACGACCAAGGCACACAGGGCCAACACCCGGCATCATGGTGTGGGGAGCGATCTCCTACACTGGCCGTACACCACTGGTGATCGTCGAGGGGACACTGAATAGTGCACGGTACATCCAAACCGTCATCGAACCCATCGTTCTACCATTCCTAGACCGGCAAGGGAACTTGCTGTTCCAACAGGACAATGCACGTCCGCATGTATCCCGTGCCACCCAACGTGCTCTAGAAGGTGTAAGTCAGCTACCCTGGCCAGCAAGATCTCCGGATCTGTCCCCCATTGAGCATGTTTGGGACTGGATGAAGCGTCGTCTCACGCTGTCTGCACGTCCAGCACGAACGCTGGTCCAACTGAGGCGCCAGGTGGAAATGGCAAGGCAAGCCGTTCCACAGGACTACATCCAGCATCTCTACGATCGTCTCCATGGGAGAATAGCAGCCTGCATTGCTGCGAAAGGTGGATATACACTGTACTAGTGCCGACATTGTGCATGCTCTGTTGCCTGTGTCTATGTGCCTGTGGTTCTGTCAGTGTGATCATGTGATGTATCTGACCCCAGGAATGTGTCAATAAAGTTTCCCCTTCCTGGGACAATGAATTCACGGTGTTCTTATTTCAATTTCCAGGAGTGTAAATTACAGCAGGCGAGAAGCGCGCGGCGGTGGCGAGGAGTGGAGACAGCACCTGTGAATTGACCGCGGCCACGAAAGAAATGCAAAAATGTCACGGTCTAGCGATCAGACAGACGGATCGCAATTCACTCTCTACCAGATCCCTGAAATCACGGTAGATTCCAGTGTGTGACACACCCGTTTGCTGGTGTTATCAATGACCAATTTGGCTCACTTATTCAACAGAGAACACAAGGATACCAAACGTCGAGACTGGTAAACCAAAAACGAATAATTCTGCCCTTGACACGCGAGTAGTCCGAGACATTTGAATTCACACTGTTGGTACAGTAAGAACTTTACCACAGGCTCTCCAGTCCAACTACTCGCAAGTGAAGCCACTCTCAGGACAGGTCCCAAGCACCAACGACACATGTCAGAGCTTTGACTAGAAGATGCTTCCTGACGGAAGTCCAGAACCCCAGTGCTTCGCACCTTCCCAGATTAAAGATTTCCGTTTCTCCAAGAATGAACCCACCTTCACTCCGTCTTGAGCCAATCACAGGGCTTTGAAAGCGCTAAATCTCCCCTCCTACGTCCACCCCCGGTAGCTGCGTGGTCAGCGCGACAAATTGTCAATCCTAAGGGTCCGGGTTCGATTCCCGGCTGGGTCGGAGATTTTCTCCACTCAGGGACTGGGTGTTGTGTTGTCCTCATCATGATCATTTCATCCCCAGCGACGAGCAAGTCGAGGAAGTGGCGTCAAATCGAAAGACTTGACCCGACGAACGGTCTACCAGACGGGAGGCCCTAGTCACACGACATTTACATTTTTCCCCTCCTACACGACAGCACAAACTCATGTCGAACCAGCGCAAGAGTTAAAAAACCTTCCTCTCTGAGAAAAAAGAAACAGCTCATTTAAGTGTTTGAGGAGGGAAAGATAGTTTCCTCCAAAGTCGGTCACTTCCCGCAGCAACAAGTCAACAGATACAATCTTAAAGATCTTTATCTAAATCGTCTGTGGCTTGAAGCATGTTAGTCCTAGCTATGAGGTGTAATAAAGATCCTATCTCTAAACGTTTCTCAGGTGCTGGTCTTTCTTACACAACCAAGGCGACAGATGGAAGTGGGTCACACGCCTGTTTGCAGTATTGGCGAACACGAAAACTTGTGAATTTTTATTAGGCATGGCTCTGCATACAATGCCCAGTTTACGACTCCACTGTGTAGATGCGTCCCTTTAGTCCGTCGACCCAGCTCAACCTTCCACTGGCACTGTGGCAGGTAGCTCGGCATTGTTCTGCTGGAGACCTGCCTCAACTAGGGGCTGCCCTGTCTGCCCTGTACGGCTGTGGACCGGTCCGGCAAGATCTGGTAAGGGACGTTCTCTCCGCTAATTGCTTTTAACTCACAACATGCTGTTTCTGTGAACTAAGAACCATAAAAATACCTCGTGCTTTTAGCGCTCTACCAGGTCCCATCAACGACTGGTCAAGCCATTAACTTTGTAGAGTCTCGCTCAAGGTGTGTATAGTTGTAACAGATTTTTTAATAACTTTCTATGTGCGAAAAATAGGTGAGAGAGTAACTTGTTCTCTCTCAAACTATCAGATGCATTGCCTATCGCTTCTAAATCTCTTTCATTTTGGCGATGCTTTGGCAGGATAACATTACACAGCTATTTACTGGGAAAGCTAGAAATATAACGACTCCCTTCAATAGTCAATCAGACATAATTGAATTGTTACCCTTCAACATTTACTTCTTCAATAATATAGTGTCTATTTTTGCAAAAGCAAGCAGTGGCCTCTACTGTTGTGTTCACTGATATCAACATGGATACAGACATGGTAGAACATCAAACTCAAAGATGGAAGTGTAGAAACGAGTATTAAAGGTAGTCTGGTCATTGTTATCCAAGGACCATAAGTGCAACAAAGTCCACTATAGAAAATCACAGTCCGCTATAGAAAATCACAATAATGTTTTTCCAACAATCCTTGGTTTTATGGGAACTAGTTATGAATAGAAAGGAATACATAACACAACAACCACCAGACATTATATTTAAGTTAGTAACAGAAACATAAATTTATTGGCAGGTGATACCGTCCAAGGCCAACAACAGCATTAAAAATAAAATCGCATTGTATAACATACCAATTCTGACAAAAAACACAGTCCAGTTAACATATCCTACTGGCGTTAAAGCAGAAGCCCGGTTTGAAGAATTCATTGTGGCTTGATTGAATTATCAAGATAGTTTTCTAAATCTTTTGGAGACACTGCCAATCTTACATCTATATCCTAACTGCTTTCAAGACGTTTTTGTTTCAGTTGAGCAGGCCCCTGGGCATGTTCAGATATAGCTGATTGATTTGCAACATAGTTTTAAAGATAAATCATTTTATCTTAAGACCGTCCGTTACACCTACATTGCTTTCTGTAGATAAACTTTCCACATCTCCATAATATGGCTGCAAACATGGGAAAATATTTCGATTTACATATATGTGTGAAAGACCTTAAAATGTGCTACAACACAATGAAGGAAAAAATTAGTACTCTTGGAAAGACAATGTGGATTTTTATCCCATGACAGCATGTGAATTCTGGGGGATAGCAGATGTACTGATAATGGTTTCAGCATCGTCCACCAACATGTAGCAGTGTGGTATAGCTACCAGAGCACCATTTGCGTCTACCCTTTAATAGTGAATGCTCACAGACAAAAAGCTCAGTGTGAATAGTGGGGTAATGGAGCTCCTGTGCCTCATTTGATACAAAACTGATATCAAGTTAATTATGCAAATTAAATTGATCAATTAAGTAACACCACTCCCTCACGACATCATGGGTCTCCCCAGCCATCATGTTCATCCCTTCCCTCTTCCCACTTCCCACTTCCTCATACCCTCTTCACTTCCCCTCCCCTACAGTCCCTTTAAGTGGTGGGAATTTGTAATTTCAGTGAGAAATAAAAACGTGGCGGTAAATTCAAATTTATTGGCGGAATATCAAATTTTTATGTTCAACTGGGAGCCCAGAGACCATCTGACCTGGTTCATAACACCACCAACAGAAGCCGCTGTTGGTGCTTCCCCTCTCCCCTCAACCCTCTTTCCTATCCCATTCCCTCTCCTCTCCACTCCACTCTCCCTGTGGAAAGTGGCGGCAAGTGGACTCAGTCTGTACTGGGCTGCAGGGCAGAATACATGCAAGTCATTACTATTTTCCCTGCAGTGTTATACTAGTTAAACATTTTGAGTTGCCACTGGTCGATCACTAGACAGTCGGCTCACCCAGTTTATTCAATAACTGGTAGATACAGAATGGATATTTTAGCTATTAGTGTAGAACTGGGGAGTTACTCCAGACAGCCAATCCAATAGCCATACGAGAAGGATGGGGGATGGTGGTAATAGGACAACAAGCTCTCACTGAAGTCCAGTCCTGCCGATCTACAAATGATTAGTGATGCCTGGTGGAAAAGAGAGATTAGTAATGATGATATTAGAACAGCAACCAACTTACGCACTGTGTCTTATTTTTTTTTTTTTTTGACGCTTTGTAAATCGAAGTGTCATCATCGACAACGATATCCAGACTACATGCTGTAAGGTTATCAGGTGCTTGTGTTCCCTTTAGTATGAACACACCTTTGGGGCCAACTTCGTAGGGCCTGTATATCAGTCTGTAAGGTACCGCCAATTGGAGGAATGGCTTAGGATATCGTAGTACCAAGCAACGTGGTACCTTATACCGATGCCATGGGATAGATATTGTTCTGCTCAGCCTTCTCATGTGGTACAGCGCGCTGGCAAGACTTCAGACCTAGCTGCCATACAGTATCTCAGAGAGAACCGTCGCCTTATATAATCAGAGCTTTGCTGAGGTACTGAAGTAAGTTGTTGTTGTTGTGGTCTTCAGTCCTGAGACGGGTTTGATGCAGCTCTCCATGCTACTCTATCCTGTGCAAGGTTCTTCATCTCCCAGTACCTACTGCAACCTACATCCTTCTGAATCTGCTTGGTGTATTCATCTCTTGGTCTCCCTCTACGATTTTTACCCTCCACGCTGCCCTCCAATGCTAAATTGGTGATCCCTTGATGCCTCAGAACATTTCCTACCAATCGATCCCTTCTTCTAGTCAAGTTGTGCCACAAACTCCTCTTCTCCCCAATCCTGTTCAATATCTCCTCATTAGTTATGTGATCTACCCATCTAATCTTCAGCATTCTTCTGTAGCACCACATTTCGAAAGCTTCTATTCTCTTCTTGTCCAAACTATTTATCGTCCATGTTTCACTTCCATACATGGCTACACTCCATACAAATACTTTCAGAAATGACTTCCTGACACTTAAATCTATACTAGATGTTAACAAATTTCGCTTCTTCACTAACGCTTTCCTTGCCATTGCCAGTCTACATTTGATATCCTCTCTACTTCGACCATCATCAGTTATTTTGCTCCCCAAATAGCAACACTCCTTTACTACTTTAAGTGTCTCATTTCCTAATCTAATACCCTCAGCATCTCCCGACTTGATTCGACTACATTCCATTATCCTCGTTTTGCTTTTGTTGATGTCCATCTTATATCCTCCTTTCTAGACGCTATCCATTCCGTTCAACTGCTCTTCCAAGTCCTTTGCTGTCTCTGACAGAATTACAATGTCATCGGCGAACCTCAAGATTTTTATTTCTTCTCCATGGATTTTAATACCTACTCTGAATTTTTCTTTCGTTTCCTTCACTGCTTGCTCAATATATAGATCGAATAACATCGGGGAGAGGCTACAACCCTGTCTTACTCCCTTCCCAACCACTGTTTCCCTTTCATGCCCCTCAACTCTTATAACTGCCATTTGGTTCCTGTACAAATTGTAAATAGCCTTTCGCTTCCTGTATTTAACCCCTGCCTCCATCAGAATCTGAAAGAGAGTATTCCAGTTAACATTGTCAAAAGCTTTCTCTAAGTCTACAAATGCTAGAAACGTAGGTTTGCCTTTCCTTAATCTAGTTTCCAAGATAAGTCGTAGTGTCTGTATTGCCTCACGTGTTCCAATATTTCTACGGAATCCAAACTGATCTTCCCCGAGGCCGGCTTCTACTAGTTTTTCCATTCGTCTGTAAAGAATTCGCGTTAGTATTTTGCAGCTGTGACTTATTAAACTGAAGTTAGTACTCTAGAAAAAAGGGAGGAGTTTCTTAGCCATACCAAAAGTTTTGTTCCTGAGACAGTCAATATGTTTATGGAGAAAGAAGTGTTTGTCTAAAGTGACCCCCGGGTAAGTCACCACGGCTCCTGGGAATATCCCGCCCATGCAGTTTCCAGTTGGCAGGCATCGAGGGGCGTTTCTTGCTGAAATAGATGGCTGTCATCTTCGTGGGATTTAATTGCACTTTATTGGTCTTACACCAAGAGGCTGTGGCCTCTGTTAGATACGGAACGCATCGAATACGTCTTCTGCTGGTGAGAAAAGCCATATCATCGGCGAACTCTGCAATTTGTACCCCTGTGACATTTGACAAGTCATTTACATATAGGTTAAATGGTAGTGTGGATAAAACGGATTCTTGAGGCATCAACAACTGCGCCACTTGGGTATCAGACGATTGGCCCTTTACTGTAATGATCATCTTTCCATCTGCAAAACAGTAGCTATAAGTTTCTCATAATAATTGCATATAGATGTCAGTTCGTCCAGTTTCCGAATTAGTTGCTCCTTCCATACCTTATCACAGGACCTTTCAATATCTAAGAAGTTTCAGTAGCAATAGACAAATTGAAATATCTGGTAACATGCTCCACCAGACGAAGGAGTAGCAGCTCTGCTGGTAGTATAAATTGGAAGCCATACTTTTGCCCTGATCGTACCATCTGCCACTAGTGCTTATGCTGCCACAAAAATCTTGAGTCATTAAGCAAAATAGCATTAAAAGTCTGACTGATACCCAACCAACATTTGAAAGCAAATGAAAAGAGTTTCTGAGTGACAACTCCTTTTACTCAATCGATTAATTTTCAGATATAAAGTACTAACTGTAAAGAAAACTATTTAATTACTAAGTGTAAAGAAAACTTACCTTAAAGCGACACGTTCCACATCATTACGAAATGTCGTATTCATGATCTATGGAACAAGTATTAATGTATGTAATGTACGTATCTATGTAATGCAGAACTGGATGATTCTCTACAAGGTTCTGCCCAAACCACTGAGGAGACTATTGCGTTAGTAGTTGTGGCCAGTGGAACGTACTTCTGTGGTTTAGGAATAGGATCTACCTTGGCGATCTTCAATGCAGTGGGATAATACTTCATCAAGACACAGACTTGGTAAATTCTCGTTGAGAACACCGGTGGTTTAAGTGGTAGGTTTTTCAGGTCTAAGTTGGTAATCTTGTAAACACCAGGTGCAGTGTTCCCATTTAGTTCCCCGAGTATGGTTCTAATTTCGCTAGGTCTAGTTAAACACGGACGGAGCCGGTCACGAGTGGTGATGATCCGATCGACTTCTTGTATGGTGGAACATTCGTGTTCTCTCTGGGCTCTGTTCAGAGGCTCCCTCAGAAGCCTCACCTCTGGCTCCAAATCCGTCGTGAATATTTCCACTTTGATGAGTAGGTCTTCTATTAATCCCCAAGGAATCTGAAACAGATTTTCACCAACCACGTCTCTTCTGTGGTTTGCAGGAGGAAGAAGGACATCTTATCCTCCCAGTTCCTACCCACCATTCAAGTAGTCGTCGTCGAAGCTGTCTCTCCAGGCGATGTATCCATCGGCGGAAAGCAGGGTTGCGAGTCCATTGCCATAACATACGATACATCTTCTTCTGTAGCCATACGTCTTCGTGTAAGGAAGGCAATGGATCGTGGATCTGGAAGTCATCTACAATAGTTATAGATGACTGTTTGTATGGGTTCCATGGGTTCCATAGTTCTCATATTAAGTAATCGATGGCATACTCGATTTGGTTCAGTGTCTGAAACTGAAGGGTAGGGACAATATTGTTATTTAAGTTACCCTTTAATTGGGCCCAGTTATTTTCCTGGTGAGCTCCCTGGTGTCGTAGATGACTTGACCTTGATAGCAACACCAACACAGGATCATGGTTCGACGATAAGTCACTGAAAAGTAACAAGACTGGGATTAATCAAGATTCTTTGGGTGATAACAATGTCGCAGACATCTGGACGTTCATGGATGAAAGAGGGTGTATGGGTTGCCTCAAGAGGTCCGCAGAATTTTAGGGCCAAAATCCTGTTCTAGTCGGTGCAGCACCAGTCCCCTAGGTTTGGTAATACGTGAATTCCAGGTAGGATGGATCGCAATTCAGTCACCGCCAACAGAATTCTGGCGGTTTGGTGCTAAGATATGATGAAAGTCTTGTGCTATGAGGTGCACTGCAGTGCGATGATATGCCGCCACAAACGCGACGTCTCCCAAGCCTGTCCACGCTGAAACCGCAGTCGCCTCCAGCTCCTGTAAGTTGTGAAGGTCGGCATGTCGCTGAATAATAGTACAGCGAAGGTAAATGCCGCAGCCACCACCTCGTGTATGTCTGTCAGTGTGGTAACGCACCATATTTCGATGGTGGGAAGTTTCATTTGGTCGTAGGTGAGTCTCTAACAAGACGACTACGTCGATCTTCTGGCAGCCAATGAAATCTTGCAGTTCATCTTTCTTACTGAGAACTCCAGCAGCATTCCACAGATAGATGCAAAGAGCCTTCACATGTGCCACCATGACATTACGCTGATACCTCAAGCTGAGCAGTGTTTCCACAAGCACAGCGATCTTGCTCAGTTTGTCAAAAGCGCTTGCTTATTTTTTCCGTATTGTAATTTCATTCCCCGGCCCAATGTGGACAGGAGAGGGCTGTCAGCGGCACAATCCACTGCTCTTCAGGCCAGAGACAATACAGTTATTAAAAAGATGAAACGAAACATATAAAAAGACGATAAAAAGAGAAATATGAGAACATGCTAAGGGGGGAGACAATGGGGTTAAAATATGCGCCTACACAGTGATGTTCATTGTGCGACACAGTTGAAAATGATAAAAACGAATCTGGCGATGAGCATAGCACATACAATCCACCGATGTCACACGCACAAGATAAAAGTGGGCCATAGTATCAAAAACTCACACCAGAAAGGTGGCACTTTAAAACCACTGAACGAGATGTAGTGCACACAACAAAGAATAAAAACTGCTGGGAGGGACCTGCCGAGGAAGGAGAGGCCTGGGAGGAGGGAAGAGAGGGTAGAGGAGAGGCTGCAGGAGATAGGGCGGCTGGAGAGGGTGGTATGAAATATGGGGTCAGGTGTTGCACCATGGGGCAGTAGGCAGGAGGGGTGGGAGAGGGAAAGCAAGTCAGGAGGGAGTCCACAGACGCGAAAGGGATTTGTTGGAAAGCTAGGGGGTGTAGAAGGGAGGGAAACACCACTCAAAGGAAGGGAAAAGGAGAGAAGAGGGAGCCCTGAAGAGGGGGTGAAGGTGGGGTTAGGGATGGTAAGATTGGTAGATATCAGGGTGAAGCTCACCATCCAGAAGGGATAGGCGCTGCAAAGGACTTTGGGAAAGGACGTGAAGGCTGTAGCAATAGAGAGGGGGCGGGACCCAATGGTAAAGGCGCGGCAACGGTAGGGCGATAGAGAGGATAGGAGACTCCGCTGGAAGTGTTACCTGGCTGAATTCCCGGAAGTTATTTGAAAGTTGTATACCCCAGGAGAAACTTAGGTCTCACAATGTACAGCGTTCAGATGTGTTCCAGGTAAAGGAGAAGATGTTGGAAGGGGATGAGGTCATATAGCATCCATGTGGGTGATGGGAGGCAGATATGGAAAGCGAGGCAGGGAGCATGGCACTAAAGGATTTGGAGGGCTTTATAGACTCTGGGTGGGATGCAAATCCCAGTGACACTGACATAGCAAAAGATGGGATGGATCAAGGAGTTGTAGGTGTGAAAGACGGTGCAAGGACACAGCCTCATGCGGAGCCAGACAAGTGTTTCAGGAGGTGGAGTCTATTGTGGGCTTCGAGTTGGATCATAAGGAGATGGGCCAGGTGAGGTGACAGTTGAAGCTGAGGCCCACATATTTCAGGGTAGGAGTGAGTTTGATAGGACGAACAAAATGGTAAGATAATCGTGGAACTGGAAGGATGGGGTGGTACACCTATGATGCTTGCCTGAGTCTTGGAAATGTGGAGGTGAAGGACCCAATGGTTGCACCATGTAATGAACTGGTCAAGTTTAGTTTGAAGGGCATGTTGGGACCATTGAAGGGTAGGATAGAGCGACAGGAAGGCAGTGTCATCATCATATTGGAGGAGGTGAGCCGGTACGGGAGGTTTTAACATATTTGCATCTAGTGATCGATGAATCTGTGTGGCTATGTGAAGATAGGCAGTACTTGACAATCAAAGATCATAATTCCAGGGAATCCTTACAAGGAAAGTCAGACCAGTAGTGCGAAGACCATTTCACATTATTTTCAACAAGTTGTGGAAGAAAGCATCCAGGAAAAAATTGGATGCTGTAATTACTCAATGTTCTTCGTGTCCCTGGGAATTCCCTATTACTATAGAACACAAGAAAAACATTATCAGTGAGAATACCTATGACTTTTAATTGACATCTGATTAGAGAACACTGTGATCATCCCTGCTACATACCCACTGCCTCACATAGACAAAACATGTGATCGATCAGGAAATTGCAAGTATGTTTTTACTCTTCATACGATGTCAGCCTGTCATCAAATTCTTATGGCCCCTATTGACTTACTAAACAGCATTTGTTGTGTCTTCCGGACTATATGAATCTCAAAGAATGCCTTCTGGTCTGAGACACACGTCGAGTGCTTTACAGCTGTTTGCACATCTACTATTGCTTCGATTGGAACCAGCTATGTGCTTAATATATCTCAATGGTATTACTGTCTTTAATCGACAATAGAAGAACCGCCAAACTGGTTAATGAATGAACTCTCACGGTTATAAAGAAAATGGATGGAAGACTTGATATCAATGTCTCACTGACAACAAGATTGTCAGAGGCAAGGCACAAACTCCAGCTGTAGAAAGACAGCGAACGAAATGAAACAAGCCCTTCTTGAAGAAACCTTTACGGCATTCGCTTTTAGCGATTGATGGAAACCATGTAAAACGGAAATCAGGTTGTCTGGGTGAGGATTTGAGTCTGTGTCTTCCTGAATATGAATCAAGTAGAATCACTCTGAGTAGTTTCAAGGTTCAGACCTGGGTTTAGAGCGGGAAGAAATGTCCTTTTGTGGAGTTTCAGGTACAGTGCCTGAGCCACATTTTAAGATCCACTGGGGTGAAACCTGATTGACATCATAAAGAGGCCATTGATAATTTTCCTGTGTCTTAAAATGTCAAGGAACTAAAGTCGTAATTTAACTTGGCTTATTACTATTGCGGACTCAACCAGGATTCTGTTGCTGTTACAAATTCTTTCATTATATTCCTTAAGAATCGAATACCTTTCAATTAGACTTAATAATGTTAGACAATAATCCACCCAGACTTAGAAAAGCCGTTTATTTTCTCTTTCAATGTTAGTTGTTATGCTGTGGGATGTGTCAGAGTCAGAAACAGGCTGACCAAGAAAACAAAACTGGTTGTGCATCTCACCAGCTCAATAAAGCAAAGGTTAATTACTGCAGTGATATGACAGGTCTTAAAGCTAAGTGACTACAGTAACAAGGTATCTCATAATCTGTGAAAGATGCATCAAACGCAAATGCACTTGGTAGAAATCCCCATGTTTTGGAGGCAGATGAAGTATCTATTGGAGAACTGCGGGAGGCACAGGAACAGGATGCTGAACGTCACCAGTTATCTGCTATTCTGGACCTCATGTCTGAAAGTAGCATCTTGCGCCATAAAACGGTACAAGGGAATTGAACTTTGTGTCCCTCACAGTTCGCTTCCTCTCCCTCTTAATGTTGCTTGCAGCGATACTCTCAATTCCCGCCATGTGCCATCTTTTGTTTATTAGCGATTCCAAGGAGGTGCTGTGTGCTCTGCAAGGAGCGGTTGCTCGTTGCACGCGCAGCAAGGGGTGATGGTAAGGCCGGCAGTGGGGAGTGGTCGCGAGTAGCTCTATGCCTAGTGTGGACGTGGCCTCGATAAGATTACTGGCGTCTGGACGTAATACTGGTGTCTGATTCAAGACGCTATGGAAATTCTATCAGTTCTGTTTCCCCTATGCTGCCAGTGTGAAAGGATGACTGTGTCCCGGTACCGGTAGCTATTTGTGGGAGCGTGCATCAATCAAAGTAAGACCTATCATACACCTTCGCTTCGCGGTGGTCGACATTCACATTCCGCTAAAACGGCGATTCAGTAACATAGCCATATTGCCGAAGTTATTCGTCATGACTACTGTTGACTGTTCCTATCAGACGCTTTAGTATTGTCTTCCGTTTATTCCGCTGTGTGCTGTTGGGTTCATTTCACTGTTAATATTCATCCCAATGTGTTAGAAATGAATTCTTGTGGTTGAGTCCTGGGTTTGTTTAAATCGATGATCAGGACGTCCTATATCAATCACGACGCACTTCAAGCAACCAAGATTTATGTAACTTAAATTAGTATTTGTCTAACTTGTAAATCCAGTTTTCTATGAGATTTTAGTAAATTAGTTAAATAACTATTTTGTACTTTAAGTTGTGTGAAACTTGTTCCGCCCGTGAAATGGGGTTTTGACATGCGATGTTCTCTCTTTTTTGGGTTCTGTTCAAGTCCACATTATGTCATCTTAATGGTCTGTTAAGTGCCTCGCACTTGCAACAGTCAAATGGGGTATATCTAATTGATTACTTAGGTTAATTAATAGTAATTTTATTTGGTTCATTACAGTCTTCTCATTTCGGGAGTGACTACAAGTTCTTATACTTTCTACCCTTATTCTGGAAGTGTGAATGCCTATAATCTGCAAAGATTTATTATCGTGTCTGTTCTTATATGCCGTTACAGTTGCCCGGCTCCTGGTGGCAGTTACGATTTCTATCGTCACCTGTTTGTTCTTCAGCCAATCGCTTCAATTAATGAGTTAAGCACCTTGTGGAGGTCAATCTTTACCTGCCTCAGCGTTTGGGGGGGGGGGGGTTAATTCCTCAACCTAACTTTAGGCCACCGCTGGTCCATTAGAATTCCGTTGATCTTATGATAGATTTATATAGCGCTAGAGAGTAATTTATTGTGGTCGAGTTTATTAAGTGGGTTTTATGTGGTCAATGTGATCCCAAAGTGATGGTTTTAAGAATAATTTTTAACCATTTTCATATGCTGAAGTGTTCAGGGTGAAACAGAGTTTTGTTATAAGCCTGTTTATATCTATATAATATATCTTTAAATTTATTGTGCTATTCCCATGATTTAATCTATTTGCCCCTTTTTAATGGGTGCTAGATTTATCCTGTCTTATTTAGTATATAAGTAAGCCCATTGAAATATCACTATCAAATTAAACTAACTGATCCGGCTTTCTGTAACACGTGAACTAGTTTTGTTCTCCATGCTCTACGATTTATCTCGACAAAAAGTGTTTCAGTGCTATAATGCATACCAGTCAAATCTAAACAAAGTATTTCTCCAGTTTAACTGTTTATTCCCTAATTTTCGTGGAATATTAATTTCTAAATTTGCAACTCTTAATCTGTTTTGTGTAAATTATTGTCAGTGTAGCTGTGACCTTCCTAATCAATTGCCACACGTAATTGTTGGTGTTTTAACTGGTAGCGTTGCAATAAATGCAAACTTAAAGAGAAGCTTGTGGGTGGTTCATATTCTCCGGTTCCTCATCCTCAGTAATGCTAGAATAAATTTTTTTTTATTAAAGCTTGTTTTAAGATTTTTCTGCGAATTACTGGGAGAAAAGAAAAGGAGGCGCTTCAGCAATCATACAACAAGTACTCCAGTATCGTATCATCACACTAAGCCATGATGGTACTGAACCCTTCTATAGTTGACAGTATGCCTTCAATATGACACAATACGAATGAAAGGCCATCAGTGTCATATTGAGAGCTATATATGCAGGAGTGCTCCATGTACACACAGGGCACAACACAAAAACTCCCGAACACCAAAGCAAACCTTTCCTGAAGCGTCAAGACATTTTGAGGTAGTGAATTTAGGAATTTTGGGACTTTTCAAACAAACTCAATATGAGAATCAGTATATATTTTCAATCATTCATCGGCTCTCATATCATCTAGTGTTGGTGCAAATCGCTGATATGACAGCAGAGATAGTAGCCAGAATGATTTTCATGCATCTAATCTTGCCTTTCTAGAGCCTTGAAGAGATTATTACAAACCAAAGGACAAATTATATGTTTGCTTCAGTTGTGCATTTAGGAAGCTTTTGTGAATTAAGAACTAGAGAATCTCCACTTTTCAACGTAAAAACAAATTGTATAATGTAATGGGTTCGTTAGCCAAACATGAAGATGTTATCTTCCTACGTCAACAAAATTCATAACAACTGAGACTTGCTTTTATCTTACATTTAATCCGCCTACAATAGCTGCATCAACAAACTGAAGGGCACTCACCCTGTGTGGTTGTATCCAGATAAACAAATAGTCCTCCATTTGAGATGGGTAAGTTACCGCCAGGTGTTGATTCCTGTGAAGTCAGAAGCCTTGTCTGAAGACTTAAGACTACCTGGGGAAAGGTATAACTGAGAAATTTTAAAGCCCCTGCTATGCAGGTAAGAGATGCAAAAAGGCGCTATACTGTGCCTTCGCGTACAGAGTTACCGCCTTTTACTAAGGAATCTCTCACTCAAAAATGGAAAAACAAAAAACTCTCCTTCTACTGTGTGATATCATTACATGAAAATACTGAGATACAGCTAGCTGCCAGCACTGTAGTGTTGCACTTCGGTACGATGAAGCCACATCACAGCTTTTAACGCCACTATTGGCATTAATTGGAGAGGAACTTTAGTGTGTCAGGCCCAGTACTTCTAGAGAAGTGAAGAAGTATTCCAAGCTCAGCAACACATGGATATAGATTGTGTTCTGGGCATCCGTATATCCTGCGGTCGCAGACCACAGTATAACTCTCCTTAATTGTTCTCCTTGAAATTTCACTAACCTTTTGCCAATAAATTCAGAATAATTCTCCAGTACTTCATAGCTTATGAGTGGTGGGTTTTTGACTATGGAGAATCCCAACTGCTCATACAAACTCTTCCTTTTCGTTTCCATTCCACGATGTAATCGATTTTCTATCACCTTTCTGTTGACATGCACACACAGTTTTAATCTGCCAGGAAGTTTCATATCAGCGCACACTCCGCTGCAGAGTGAAAATCTGATTCTGGAGACATCCCCAAGGCTGTGGCTAAGCCAAGTCTCCGCAATATCATTTCTTTCAGGAGTGCTAGTTCCGCAAGTTTCGCAGGAGAGCTTCTTTAGAGTTTGGAAGGTAGGAGACGAGGTACTGGCAGAAGTAAAGCTGTGAGGACGGGGCGTGAGTCGTGCTTGGGTATCTCAGTTGGCAGAGCACTTGCCCGCGAAAGGCAAAGGTCCCGAGATCGAGTCTCCGTCTGGCACACAGTTTTAATCTGCCAGGAAGTTTCATGTACACACATGTTTTAGTTGAACTGAAACTTTGTACCTCCCCTACTTGGAGATCACAACAGCAAGGAATTTAGGCTATGGTCATATCTTTCGTTGGTATAGACACCACCCTGTAGTGTCGCAAGTATTACGGGAAGATCCTACGATCATACCAGCAAGTTTAATTCTATCTTCACATTTTCTCTATATCACTGTGTCTGGGCGTCTCCCATCCATTACAGTATGATACATTTCGGTCCATTTTCTGCTATGTGGTCATTTAATGTTTCTTAAAGAGAAGCCACCATTTACCATTCATAGAGTCACTGTGGTTCCAAGACTACCAAACACATCACAGTTTCCTAATAACGACAGGCAGAAGCTATTAGAGATTCGTGCTTCGTAGAGAGATCAAAGCGTGAAGCATACCACAACTACCCTCATCATACCTTAGCAAAAGATCGTGCCGATGACCCGAGAAAATTCTGATCCTACGGAGAATCGATAAGTGGTGAGTCATAGGGTTCTATCCAGTCACTCGTCCATCAGTCGAGTGCCGAAATAGAGAACAGAAAAAGAAATTCTAAAGTTTCAAATTGCTCGTTTAAGAAAATGTTCACGTAGCAAGATCTCTCAAACATAGTGTGATTTGTCCGTACAACAGACTCCTGTATTCAGGACACAGAAACAGACGTACCTAGCATAGAGAAGCAACTGAAAGAGTTGTTAACGAAGAAGTCACCAGGGATGGATGGAATACAAATTTGGTTTTACAAAAAGTAGCCTGCAGTACACGTCTCAAGCAACTAAAAAAAGCGCAGATGACAGCTGTGTATTACAAGGGTAAAAGAGCGAACCCATAAAATAAAAGAAAATTTCGTTGACATCGCTTTGTTGTAGAAATATTAAATATATTCTCATTTCGAATCAAATAAATGACGTTCAGGTAGAAAAGGCTATTTCCACAGGTCGGCACTCTCTTAGAAAGCAACGCTCGTGCGAAATTCCCCTTAAGCTTTTCTCACATGATCTCGCGCAAACCATGGATGAAAGGTAAGAGGCAGTTACCATATTCCTATAATTGAGGAAAGCGTTCCACATGGTACCCTAGTGCAGACAGGTACGTGGATAGGGGTTAGTGTCCCAGATAAGTGAGTGGCTCGAAGACATCTCAAGTAATAGAAACATGTACGTAGTCCTCTACAACGAGTATTCATCAGAGACAGCGGTATCGTCAGGAGTGCGCAAGAGAAGTATGCTAGGATCTCTCTTGTTCTCTGTACACATAAATGATATGACGAGCAGGGTGAGCAGCAATATGCAGCAGTTTGCTGATGATGCTGTGGTGTACAGAATGGTTCCATAGTTGAGTCACTGCAGGATTGCACAATATGACTTATGATAATTGCTAGTTGTTGTGATGAATGGCAGCTGCTTTAAATGAAGAAAAATGTAAGTTACTGCAGATGAGTAGGAAAAACAGTACCACTATAATGGAATACAGCATCTGTAGTCTGCTGCTTGACACAGTTACGACCTCTAAATTTCTATTAATATCCACGAATTTCATTCCGTAGTGAAACGAAATGGAACGAGCGTATGAGGACTGTAGCAGTTAAGGTGAATGGTCGAATTCGGTTTATTGGGAGAATTTTAGGAATGTTTCATTTATCTGTAACACTACTGTGATCCATTCTTGAGTACTGCACGAGTGCTTGGTGTCCCTACCAGACCAGATTCAAAAAAGGCATCGAATTAATGCGGGGTTGTGCTGCTAGATATGTTACCGGTGTGTTCGATCAACATGTAAGTGTTATGGAGATGCTTCGCGAATTGCTGCATAATAACGCTCTTGGTTGCAAAATTACAATGCGTTTCACACTGTTGGGGAATCGTCAGATTGCCAATAAGTGTCCTTGCGCATTTCAATACATCCTTGCTATGTTATTGGTTTTTATGTGTTCTAAGATGTTTATGGAGGTGCAAGGGGATGAGCTTCTCACTGAGACATTGTCTATAGAAGCATAAATGCATACAAACCTTCATAATGTTGAATTTCCCCACAAGACAAATTCATATAAAAATTATTCCATTCCGTTGTGGCAGGGTGGTAAAGCCAACAGTGTCGAATTACCTCAGAATAAAAACAGTCCTGGTTGCCAAATTATTTAACATCAATGAAGCTTTCTCCATTTTGGGGAATCATTAGATTGTCGATAAGTGTCCTTGCGAGAGAGCATCATGAAGGCGTGTATAAGGTTCAATAGACAATGTCTCATTTAGATGCTCATCTCAGTGTATCTTCATAAATATCTTAACATACGTGAAAACCAATACCCTAACAAGGGTGTACAAAAATGCACAACGACTCTTATTGACAATCTGATATTGTCCTAATAGGGTGAAACGAGTCATCGATATTAAATAATCTCTCACCCGAGACTGTTTTTACTGAGAAATAATTCGACACTGGTTTCTATAGCACCCTGCCAAAATGGAATGGAATAATTCTTATGCTTCATGAACTCACATTAGAACGCCTGGAGGAAAGATGATGCTCTTCTTGTGGAAAATTGTTACGGAATTTTAGAGAACCGGCAGTTGAAGCTAACATCAGAACAGTTCTACTGTCGCTAGCGTACGTGTCGGGTGAGGACGACGAAGATAAGATAAATTAGGTCTCACACAGGACACACAGATAGTCGCTTTCTCGTCACCCTACTTGCGGTCGGAACAGAAAAGGAAATTAGCACTGGTGCAATGTGCCCTCTGACACGCAGCACACGGTGGCTTGTGGAGCATGTATATAGATGTAGATATTAAGATTACGTCCTAATAATATTCCTACCATCATTCACATGCATTGAACCCCAGTCTCCATATCAGATTATTCCTTGTGCACCACTACCTTTACCTCGATGTGAGGAAGGAAAGCGAAAAATTAATGTGCAATAGTGGGAAGACTATAGGCACTTGAAATCACTTCCCACGCAAGTAGTGCTAACAGCACTCCAGCTGCCTACACACAGTGTCAGTAATGACCTGAGTCCTGGGCAACCACCAGGTGAAAAGTCACTCCCACCCCTCTCCCTTTTCTCTCCCGTCTCCAACCAGTATCAGTGCAGTCCTGTTGCTGCCGTGGAATTGAAATATACCGACACAGCTTAATATTTGAGTGGGCATGAAACCAGGGTATCGAATCACATTGTAGCTGTGAAGTTACGTAAACAACATTTTAATTGCGGGTGCCAAGTTGAAAGATGTACAGTGTTTGCAAGGTACAAAGACATCACATAGTATGATCAGAAATTGAGTCCGCCTTGATGCAAAACACCTTGTTATTCGTTTATTTCTTTATTATGCCAAACTAGTTTCAGCGACAAATATCACCATCCTCAGTGGGGTTTTTTAATCTAAAACATGCAGAAAATGTCATGGTTGTACAAACACAGTAAAACATTGTTACATTTTTACAATTCGTCTTTTGAAATATAGTTTTCTATTGATACTTTCATACTACCTTATTTATTGTATGTTAGGCATGTTTTAAGCAATTATTGGCGCTGTTTGCGACATATTTTCTGTTCTCTATTTTTTTGTGTATGCAAACACGGACCAAATGGTTCCAACATAATATTATTGACATCACATAGAGTAATAATAGACATGTTCTAAGAGTTTTGCCTCTGAATTATATGAATTTATGCAATCACACACACACACACACACACACACACACACACACACACACACACACACAGATTTGCAGTTCAATCACATTGGTTACTGCAAACTTCTAAACGTGGACTGCATGGTATGACACCGATAGCGCACGATACCTCATTCCTCGCCCCAAAACAGTTGTCTATGTTCGTGTCCTGCCAGAAACTATAGTGGGATGGGGGGAGTGGATGGAGCTAGGAGGTCTGGGCGCAGGTGGCACTCAGAAGGCAGGGGCAGAAATTTCAATCGGTTAAAAGCTCCTACCCACACCCAACATTCATCTCGTGAGTAGCTGGAAAAATCGGCTTAAGAAACAGCCAAAGAGTGCGCGCCAATGCCTAGCATCGCATTCTGTCGCAGGAGGTGCAGTTGCAACAGGTGGGTCCTTAGAGGCCCACCAGAAGGCGGCCACCTTTGGTGGCTAAAGCTGGTGGCGTTGCGGTCGAAATCCATAGGCTCTCTGTGTGGCACCAGTGAGCAGGACCGAATGGAGATGAAGGCGACTGGGGCTGCGGTGTTCTTCAGGACGCTGAATCTGCAAATGAAAAACTCACGGATGGATCACGCAGCCCATATAAACGTACAAATAGTGGCCCTGTTCCCAGAGCATGTGTCTACCAAAAAGAGAGCTGCGGAGGATCGGCATACCACAGCAGACGGGGCAGGAACTGTAGCTGCGTCCCATGTTGGCATTTATGCAAATGTTACGCTGGCGACTTGATATTTCTCAGGTGGGAGCGAAATGATGAGAGGAACATCACTAGTGCTCGGTTCTGCGCGTTAGAAGCGCGTACCTCGTTTATCTGTTGCTCGAAAGTCCTGACACAGCGTTCTCCTTTACCATTGGTTTCAGAGTGGAAACTCGGCAGTTCTTACAAGCTTGATGCTGCTTGTATCACAAAATATTGAAATTCTGTTTATGTGAGCTGGAGTCCATTGCCCAGAGCCAACACTTCTGGTAGATCTCTGATACAAAAAATCAACATCAGATAGTGGTAGTTGTTGTTATAAATTGCCTGGGTACCACGAATTGAAGCCTGCTGAAGTCGTCCACCTGAATAAGGCAACAGGAATTCCAATAAGGACCCGAAAATGTGCAGACGTTACCGAGGGGCGCTGGAGAATAAAAACATTTTTATGCTGGAGCAGCCTAGTGTTCTGCACATACCGGACATTGTGATTGTGTAATGGTGCTGGGTGAGCTGATTGGTGTGTACAACGCCCAATAGCTTTGATGGCGAAGATACGGCCCAACGATGTGGAGGTACAGCAACAGACTGTGCAGATTGGGATCCACAGCCGTTGCATGAGAAGTCTGTGAGTTGTCGATGGGAAAGCCACTAAGTGTGTCCTTGTCGAGGACATCAATGTGAAAACAACAATATTATGAGGTGTTGAACACCGAATCAGCGCAGACTGTTGTGTGAGAAAGAGTGTCTGCGCCCGATTGCTTATGTGTTGGCCTATTGAAAACTTGAAAGGAGCAGAGACCAACTGTGTAATATTTGTGCCAAGTGGAAAGGGACTGGAGTTGAAGGCTGAACAGTGAGGCAAGAGGTTAGTGATCCAACACCAATTAGAATTTTCTGCCATACAAAAACTGATGGAATTTCGTCACCCTATACGCGATAGTTAGATATTCCATTCCAAGCTGAGAATAGTTGCTCTGTGCTTTGTTGAGGGCTTTGGATGTGATGGTAATTGTCCTGCCCAATGTTCCAACTTGTGCTAGAGGACAACGGGAATCCCGTAAGACGATGTCATCGCAGCCAGCTCAAAGGGCCTAAAATGTACACAACTGCAAACGCTGGATGAAGCATCTTTCAGTTTCTGGAATGCGACTTCGTCAACTAAAACGGAACATTCTTTCAACGAACATGATGCAATGGATCTGCAATCTGTGCAGCGATTGAGCTGAACCCGGATGTAATCAGTTAGTATACCGACTACAGCTTGCAGGTCGATGGGTTCCTAGGAGCCAGGAGGTCCAGGATGGCAGTTAAGTGTGACTGCAAAGGATGTATGCCATGACCGTTGATAACGTCTCCGAAACATTCAGTCTCAGTCCGAAAGAAGGAGCACGTGTCTTTATTACACCTACATCTGAGAGCACGTGCTACGATTTCCTGAGATCGGCAAAATGTTCGTTGGGAGTACGACCCAAACGACTATGTAATCCCAATAGTTCAACAATAAGGAACTTTAGCAGTCAGCTGCGATAAGTAGAGTTGAAAAATTACAGGTGCAGACGCGCTGCCAAAGGGCAACTGCCAATACTTTAATAATCCCTTTTGAGCGGCATACTGATCACAAAAACTTGTTGTCACTATTCATCCAAGGGTAGTTGAAAATAAGCATTGCGAAGACCATTTTAGGAAAAGTAGGGACCTGCACCAAGTATGTCCGTGAGTTCTTTAGGCCATAACGGAGGAAAAGAGTCAGTCACATTCTGCAGGTTTACCGCAAAGAAAAAGAGTCAATTACAGTCTGTGGGTTTACCGTAACTTCAAAATATTTTGTAAGCTCTCCTTTACAGACACGTCGGAATCATAGTTTGGGAAACGTCATTTGGTTAATCGAAAGCTCTCCATGCCATTTTTTCGCTTCCTAAAAGTCTCGGAGGTAAGGGGAATTGATATTCATTTGTCTGTTCTGTAAGTGTTGTCACGACCTGATGCTTGGTTGTTCTAGTCACTTCTAAAGCCATTTTTTTCTCTGCTGATCAAAATCTAGTTGTATTTCTTTGTTTTTGATAGTAATTTTAGATAATATAGTGCATTATGGAAATGGTGCTAATGAGTGAACCGTTTTTATGTGTTGCATGTCCCCTTTCTTGAGAAGTAGAACATACATAGCGTTTTTGATGAATTGGGAATTGTCTTCGCCTGCACACATCATAGAAAAGTTCACAAGTTCTGGTTATAATACAGGGTCTCCCAAAATAATGTATACACGCTTTGAAACAGAATATCTCTTTAATTAAAGGAGACAGAAACACAATTTTTTTGGGTAATAATTTAGAAGGCGGTGAAAAACATAACAATGCTTTCTTTTATTTCAGGATTGTCAGAAAACAAAGGAAATGGGTGCTAAAGTGTTACTGGAAAACAGACTGTGAGTGCGGTACGCCGACGTTGGAGAGTTGAATTTGGAACACCACCACCGACAAGAGTAACAGTTAAAAGGATCAGAGATAAGTTTGAAGTCGAAGGAACGGTGCACGGTATGAAGAAGAGACATAGCGGACGAAAGAGAAGCTCAACAGACAATGAGAGTGATGATGCGGTAATCCAGGCATACACACTATCCCAGAAGAAATCTGTGAGGCAATGTTCTCGTGAGACTGGGATCTGCAGAAGCTGTGTTTATAGAATTTTTCGGTATCAGAACTTTATGCCATACAGTTCAAGACTACTCCATGCTCTTAACGAGGATGATTCTGATAGGCGAAGCAAATTATGTGAGTGGTTCATTAACAGATGTGTAGAAGAGCAACGTTTCCTAGATCGAATTATTTGGTCAGATGGAGCGACGTTTAAACTTGACGGAACAACTAACCGCCGTAAGTGCATGTACTGGGCCAAGGAGGATCCATATGTAACCAAGCAAAGGCATGTTAATCTACCAGGAGTAATAGTCTGGAGTGGTCTGTCTTCTAGAGGGTTAATCGGGCCGTACTTCTTTGACAACACTGTCACATGCGATTCGTACTTGGAAATGTTCGAAATGATAACTCCTGGTCTTCGTGTAGTGTTTGGAAATGAAGATTAATTCTTTCAGCAGGATGAAGTGCCACCTTACTTTCACCTGGATGTGAGGGCATTTCTCAATCTTACATTCCCTGCAAGATGGATAGGACGAAGAGGGAGTGTGGAGTATCCCACTCGATCTAGACTCCTTTGTGTGGGGTACTCTCAAGAACACAGTTCACGCTCCGGGACCACACACAATGGATGATCTTAGAGAGAAAAATGAGCAAGCCTGTGATGCCACTCCTTTGGAAACAATAAAGTTGGCCTTTCGTTCAATCGTAAGGCGTTGTCGATGGACATCAGTTTGAACATTTACCACCTGAAGTCGCACCATGAGGCACCTAACACCACTAAAATGGTATTTCTAACCCCATTCATTAAAGAGATGTTCAGCTTCAAAAAGGGTGTACATTGTTGTGGGATACCCACATTATTCCTACAACTGTAAGTGTTTCTGTTAAATCACCATTATCTGCAGGCCCCTTTACTATCGTAGCTCCATTCACCTCATTTGGCACCACATCCGGTACGTCATCGCTCTAATCTGTACAAACACGAAAAGATATATTGGAATGCTCAGCTAACTTTCTATTATTCATTAGTAAGCCAGCTGACATCTCAGACGATGAGATATGGTGTCTACCATATAAATTTTCTGTTTTGTTTCCTCCATAGTCTTATTCATTTCAAATTATTCGCCGGCCGCGGTGGTCTAGCGGTTCTGGCGCTGCAGTCCGGAACCGCGGGACTGCTACGGTCGCAGGTTCGAATCCTGCCTCGGGCATGGGTGTGTGTGATGTCCTTAGGTTAGTTAGGTTTAAGTAGTTCTAAGTTCTAGGGGACTTATGACCTAAGATGTTGAGTCCCATAGTGCTCAGAGCCATTTTTTTTTTCAAATTATTGTGGTCTAATGAAGATTTCTTTTGAAATACTAATAGTTTAGTGTAACTCATTATATTATTTCATCTTACTGCTATCTTTTGCTTGAAATTTTCACCCACCGTTAAAAAGCTAACTCATTTAATGTGAGACGTTGTAGGGAAGCAGCCTTATAAAATTCACATCAGTCTTTCCATTGTGTGCCAGCCTAGTCCGCTTTAACTAGCTCTGACGTCATAAATGTTGCGCAGTACTTTAAAAATAAAGTAAATATCCTGAAATGTTTCTAGCATGTCAGGAGTAATACTAAATCAATATGTGTGGAATATCAGTTCAATAACTTTAACCATTTTCGAAATTTGGACATTTTTCTGTAAAAATCATTGGCGCAACAGAAAAGAGCTAGAAACTTAAAAATTTATATTTAAATTCCTTTTGCATAATAATTTAGTAGAAACAGTATTCAGGATCTCACAAATTAAAATTTTAGTTGAAATTAATGATTTTCTGGTTTTTGTCTTAGAAATTAAGGAAGCAAGATACATTAAGTAGGCGAATAAATAAAGCTAGGATGTTTATATTTACGTACGAGGGAGATCCGCTATAATCATAAAGATGTGAGAAGTTTCAACTGAATAACTATAAAACTATAGCTATAGTGTATCTCCAAAGAGCAAGTTCAGAGCTCGTCTACTGCGTGTAGTGTAATTAAATTAATTCTCTCGCCCAAAATATTTGACTTAGCCACGTCAGACTTTTATTATGATTACGTACCTGTGTGCTGAATGATTACGTACCTGTGTGCTGACAGCACATTTAAATTGAGAGCTTCATCGGCCATCAGCAAAGGAAGCAATGATTTATTCAATAACTTAAAGTGGTGGATTACTAACCCAGCGGCTAGTCGGGAGAGCGGATTTGATCAGGCGTTCCCTTAGCCGTCCGCACTGCGGCTTTATATGTAAGTATGCTGCGCGAGAAAAGGAAGGCCCCAGTTCTCTCCAGACGCTGATTAGCGCACGACCTGTGCCGGGAGTCACGTCGTGTCGGTATCATTGCTATAAACAGCCGCGGATGCCGTAATAAGTTACTCGGGATACGCGTAACCATGAAATCATTTTCGAGTGAGGTGTTAATTCTGGGATGACTTTAATGATCTATCTTCAGTTTGTGTATGTCGTATTTTCACGTGCCGCCGTGGGACAGACATTCTACCATTATTTAGCGTGGCGTTTGATGAACATTATCATCAAATTATGGCGAGCATTCACTTAAACATTTAATTTGAACAGTTGTAGTTGCATCAGCGCATTAGACTCTGAACTGCTCTGTTAGTTGGATTGTGTGGATTCTTTTGATCTGTGACTTTCAGAATATAGTGAACATTTTAGAGAAAATGGCTTTTGATTATGAATCCCAGACAATCTTATAATTCCTCAGAGCTATAAGCTGTAGCTATAAAAGAATTTCTCAGATGAAGTGGGCACTAGGAATTCTAATTACAGGCTTCACATTTTGCTAATCACTTTCTGGTTGCCAATATTGTAGTTAGAGAGCCAGTGTTGAGAACGGCAAACAACAGCATTAAGTTAATAAAACGAACATTTTCATAACTCAACTATTCCACCCGCCGCCCCACAATGTCTTAATTCGTGTCTCTTGCTTGTAAATCTAAATGTTATGGCGAAACGGGGATTTTAGCGCTACTAGTGCCACTAAGGCAGTTCGCTGGGTTTGCTACAGGGAGACTTATACAGCAAAAATTCCGTTTCGTACAATGAACACACAAGACAAACACAGTTAAAGTATTATAAGTGAGCTGTGAAGAAGGTACTTCCGAGCATTAAGAGGAAACGTAGAAGGTCCAGATATTAGAACGACATATTACTCTGAAACTATACCAAAACAAATTAAAAGTTTATATTACAGCAAAAGTAGGATACAATGAATCTCACCGGATAAGACTTATCCAGACCATAAAAAAGGCTGGGAAGGTAAGTTCGGCACACAGAGAATAAGACAAATTAAACGTTAAAAATGTAGGTTGTAGGCCAATCAGGAAGCCGTTAACAACTAAAAAGAGGAATACTAGAAATGGATTAATACAGGGGTACTGAAAAACATGAAGAAAAAATTGTCAGGAAAATTGCAAGGGACTTAAATAATAAAGCTGGCAAAAGCAAGGGTAGCCAGAGCTAGGCAATGCTGCATAAATATTTCTCTGAGAGTACAGTGCTCTGATAATTTGGCCGCAGATGATTTACAGCAGCACATGAAACAAATGTTTCATGGATTTGGTGCAGGACCAAGAGGAAATTAGTGTAGTACATTGTGTAACTGACAGATAAGATGCCCTTACAACGAATGAGACATCCACCTTGACCTAGTCCCTGTCGTTTTTTTCATTAATTTCTACACAGTCCAGTCACGTTAAGGTAACCACCGCCGTCAACTTTCAATAACCTCTCACAGACGGCAGGTGGCAACACAAGCAATGATGAGTATATAAAGGGTGACGAGAAACAGTGCAGTTGTTGTCATAACACGGAAATGAAGCGATTGGTCTGACGTCCGAAACGGCATGATAACTGACTATCGAAGCAAGGATGTAAGTATTTCCGAAACGGCCAAGTCCGTGAACTGTTTGCGTGCCACCGTGACCGAAGTATCCCGTGAATGGAACGATGTCGCTGTCCTAAACAAGCACGGAGGCAGATATGGAGCTCCTCGAGCCATATCTACATCTACATCTACATACGTACCCCGCAATCCACCATACGGTGCGTGGGCGAGGGTATCTCGTACCACAACTACCATCTTCTCTCCCTGTTTCACTCCCAAACAGAATGAGGGAAAAATGACTGCCTATATGCCTCTGTACGAGCCCTAATCTCTCTTATCTTATCTTAGTGGTTTTTCCGCGAAATATAAGTTGGTGGCAGTAAAATTGTACTGCAGTCAACCTCAAATGCTGGTTCTCTAAATTTCCTCAGTAGCGATTCACGAAAAGAACGCCTCCTTTCCTCCAGAGACTCCCACCCGAGTTCCTGAAGCATTTCCGTAACACCCACGTGATGATCAAATCTAGCAGCCCGCCTCTGAATTGCTTCTATGTCCTCCCTCAATCCGACCAGATAGGGATCCCAAATGCTCGAGCAGTACTCAAGAATAAGTGGTATTAGCGTTTTATAAGCGGTCGTCTTTACAGGTGAACCAACATCTTCCCAAAATTCTACCAATGAACCGTAGACGACTATCCGCCTTCCCCACAACTGCCA